>NC_068302.1:6691186-7891186 GCF_025860055.1 Xyrauchen texanus | reverse complement strand
TGCACAAAATTAAAGGCTTATAACTTGACAAAAAACAAACAAAGAGGGTCAATTGTTGGTATCATTTTAAAGAATATTTTGCAATAACTTTGCAAAAAAGCCTAATAAACTTCTAAAAAATCACAAAAAAATTTGAGCCAAAAAAGTAAAAAAAAATCTTGTTTTTCTGATTTTACATTATATATCTCAGGGTGTAAATAATTTAGTTCCGAAAAACTGTTTGGTTTTTTTTCCCAATCAATGGCTGTGGGTCAGGTGGTAGAGCAGGCGACTGTCAATCGCAGGGTTGGTGGTTCGCGACTCAACATGCCTTGGGCAAGACACTGAACCCCAGGTTGCTCCCAATGGCAGGCTAGCGCCTTGTATGGTGTTTGAGTGTGAGTCTGAATTTGTGTGTGAATAGGTGATTGGGACACAGTGTAAAGCACTTTGGTGACCTCTAAGGTTAAAAAAACGTGCTATATAAGTGCAGACCATTTACCATTTATCCTAGTATCCAAAAACTTCTCCAAATGTCCAAAAGCCTCTCAAAGATATAAAACATAATAGTTGTACATAAGAACTAATTGAACATGCAAATACAGCAATGACTAAAGGTATGCTCTTTCTCCAAAGCATGCAAGCATGAGTAACCAAATCTCATTCTGTGTCATGTACTTGGTGCCATCTCCTGGTGGCCATATGTAAATACAGTGAACGATCCTCTCTGCCCGTATTTGGATGACCTTTAGTTGCAATGATCTGAATATTAATATTAGTTTGGTGTTCCATGGTGCTAGACAACGTACTGATCCAGCAAAACTTTCAATGTACTGATCCATCTGATCCAGTAAAAGCTAACATACTTAGCTATTACTATTATATTTTCGTCTGTGATTAAAACAATTAGGCTGGTTGTATTCTACTTTTTAAGAGCTTTCCAATCAGTTTGATGTTTTTAACGATGACAATAATTTGTACAGTGCAAAATTTTCAAAACGGAACACTTCTGGTCTGTCTGCAAATTTCAAAGCACTTGTTCAGTTTTGGACATAATGCCTACATACATTGAAAAGTACAGCTTTTAAGCTTTGAAATGATACATTTCTTCTATTTGTCAAGACTGTTATTAATTTTTTTTATCACAAATGTTTTTCGGCAGTCTAATCCAAGCTTAAAGTGTTAAAGGTATTGTAAGCAATTTCAGTCATTTTGCTAATGTCAACGACATGCCCCCTCTCCAAAACCAGGCCCTTTTTAAACATCAAAGGACGTCTCCATCCATTAATTAATCCTTATCTATTCATTAGAAAGCAATTTCTATTTCAATAAATTTTTCACAGTCCAACACAGTCATCTGCTAAGTCCCTCTTAAAAACTGTCAGTCACGTCAATACCACTTGACTTCACTAAAGTGTGAGAAAATGGATAAATGGATAAATATAATAGATTTAGACAATGCAGATCTTAAGCATTATCTTTGGATAGGGAAAAATCTTGAACTAGGAAGAAACTGCAGGAAAAATTACCAATTAAACTGTTAAAATTGAACAGTCTTGCTTTGGAGTAATGGAGAAATATAGCACTAGACTGTTTTTATGGTGCTTTTTGGACCTTGACAGCTCTTGTCACCATTCACTTGTGAAATAATGCAGCATGGACTGTCTGCTAAATAACTCCTTTTGTGGTCCATGGAGAAAACAACATTTAATATTTTAAACATGAGGGAGAGTAGAGAACTAAATAAGTGTGCAAATTTACGCTACGTAATGTTTACTTAAACAAGGCCAACACAACCAAAAAATATAATGAATGTCAACAATAAATGTTGAGGTCAGACACAGGGACACATGAATAGACTTGGCTTCCTCTCAGCAATACATATATGCTTTCAGTCCCTGCTTCTTTCATACATTTCTTAATCCTCAAATGAACTGAGAATAACAACAGACCAAGAATAAAATCCCACCTGCTGCATGCTGGTCTCTTGCATCAAGCAAATAAACAGAGGAAATGCATATCATATATCTCAAATGGCAATGAGATGTGCATGAAATTTGGGGTGGACTAAAGAACTATTGTGTTTCTTACTTATGCAAAAGATGATTTGACTCTAAAGTTGAAGGCCACTGAGGACATGACCTCATCTAAGAATAGTAGGGGTTGCACTGACGACTTTACTTGTTGATTAGTTCTGCCACTAGTCAAAGCATTGGGTTGACAAGTCGTGGATCATGTGAGTCCAGTTGCACTTGTTCTGTTTAGTGACCAATATGATCATACGGGGAAATCGTATCGGTTACCTAACGTAACCTCGGTTCTCTCTAGATGAGGGAACGAGTATTGCGTAAGCTAGCTTACGCTACGGGAAAGATTAATCTTTTCTGAGATATTGAAGCCAAAAAATGATCCTTAATTTTTGTATCCATTGTCAACGCAGTGCGGCAGCTGCAGACCTTGAGCGGGCTAGCTAGCGAGCTCATAGGTTGCTCTGCGGCAACTGCTGCAGCCTATAGACGAGCTTGGGCGAACTCGCATCCAATGAGAGGCGTCCGCGCGCTCACTGCATCGAAGCCTGCCAAAATGGGCGTGACTTGAGTGCATATAAGCGTAGTTCGTAGGCTGGAACCCTGGTTTTCATTGACTGAAGCGAAAAGTCGCTCGTGGCGCGAGCACGGCCGGTTACGCAATACTCGTTCCCTCATCTAGAGAGAACCGAGGTTACGTTAGGTAACCGATACGTTCTCTTACGAGAGGTTCTCTCGTATTGCGTAAGCTAGCTTACGCTACAGGAACCCATTGTCAACGCCGTGCGCGCCAAGCATCCACTGTATGAGCCCCAGGGAATTAAGGGGGGACCCGGGGGAGCCCTTATGAGTGGGGAAATAATATTTGGCCGGCAAGAATGTGGGTCATTGATTGTGTAATACATAAGCACATAGTGGGAAGGGAACGACAGAGCGGCGGTGCCGGTCTGTGTGGAATGTGTCCCATCAGTGCAGCTCACCAGGGGAGCTGTAGCGTATTAAACCGCTAGTAGTTTTGCCTGCAGTTTTGCACTTCCATATTGTAAAATCTGACAAAGGTGGAGGGGGAAGTCCATCCCGCTGCCACACATATGTCGTGAATGGAAATCCCGCTGGACCATGCCCACGAGGATGCCATGCCTCTAGTGGAGTGAGCCCTAATGCCCAACGGGCATGGCAGGTCTTTTGACGCGTATGCAGCAGCAATAGCGTCCACTATCCATCTAGATAGTGTCTGTTTCAAGGCGGCGAGACCTTTGGTGCGCCCTCCGAATGAAACGAAAAGCTGCTCAGAGCGTCTGAAAGCGGCAGAGCGCGCAGTATACAATCTCAGTGCTCTGACCGGGCAAAGGAGATTGTCGTCGCGTTCGCTGGCAGCGCCGATAGGGAAATGACCTGTGCTCTGAAAGGAGTACCGATCACCTTGGGAACATAGCCGTGTCTAGGCTTTAAAATGACCCTGAAGTCACTTGGTCCAAACTCAAGACACGCAGCGCTGACAGACAGCGCGTGAAGGTCTCCCACACGTTTGACTGATGACAGGGCAGTCAGAAAAATGGTTTTGAGTGAAAGGTATTTCAAATCCACGGATTGAAGTGGTTCGAAAGGGGGGGCTTTCATAGTTTCGAGAACTATAGAAAGATCCCAGATAGGAACCAATGGGGGGCGCGGGGGGGTTCATCCTTCTAGCTCCCCTGAGGAAGTGGATGACCAGCTCGTTTTTACCCCATGACTGGCCGTGCAGGGGTTCAGCGAATGCCGCAACGGCCGCCACATACACTTTGAGCGTGGATGGGGATCTGCCCTTATCCAGCAGCTCTTGTAGAAATACGAGCAGCGACGACACCCCACATGTCCGCGGGTCCAGGTCTCTGTCGGTGCACCACTTTGAGAACACAGACCATTTTGACGCATAGAGTCTTCTCGTGGAAGGGGCTCTAGCGTGTATGATGGTGTTTATTACTCCTTCTGGCAGAGCGACGGGTAGTCGTTGATCACCCACACATGCAGCGCCCAGCGCTCTGGGTGGGGATGCCAGATTGTGCCGCGAGCTTGAGAGAGATCTGCTCTCACTGGGATGGGCCACGGCGCTGTCAGTGACAGCTGCGTAAGCTCCGGGAACCATGTCTGATTCTCCCAACACGGGGCTATGAGGAGCACCGAGTGACTCGTTTCCCTGATCCTCTGCATTACCTGTGGCAATAGCGAGACGGGAGGGAAGGCGTAAAGCGGGCGTCTGGGCCAGTCCTGGGCCAGCGCGTCCTCGCTTTTCGAGAAAAATATTGGGCAGTGAGAGTTCTCTTTGGACGCAAAGAGATCTATCTCTGCTCTGCCGAATAGGTGCCATAATGTCTGGACTGTTTGAGCGTGCAGGGACCATTCCCCTGGGGGAATATTGTCTCTGGACAGTCTGTCCGGGCCGTCGTTCAGGTGGCCTGACACGTGCGTCGCCCTCAGCGAGTGCAGGTGGCACTGGGACCAACTCCGTATGCGTTTCGTCAGATGGAATAAGTTCCTGGATCTGACACCGCCCTGACGGTTTAGGTAGGATACCACAGATCTGTTGTCCGAACGGACCAGGACGTGGTGACCCTGAATGACCGGGAGAAGCGCACGGCCGTACTCGACCGCTATCATTTCCAGACAATGTATGTGAAGGAGCTTTTCCTGAACTGATCATAGGCCGAAAACCGGAGAGCCCTCGCAGACCGCGCCCCAACCTGTGTTGGACGCGTCTGTCGAGATGACTTTTCGGCGAGATACAGCTCCCATTGTCACTCCCCGCTGATACCATTCGGCCACTTTCCAGGGCTGCAGAGCTGAAATACAGGTCTGAGTCACCTTGATGGGCTGGCGGCCTGTGGCCCAAGCCCGGCGATATGCGCGGGTGTTTAGCCATTGCTGAAGTGGGCGCATGTGCAGTAAACCCAGCTGAAGTACTGCTGCGGCTGAGGCCATGTAACCTAGCACTCTCTGGAATTTCTTCAGAGGCGTGAGGCTGTTCATCTGAAAAGATGCGGCTAGTCGCTGAACACTGCGCGCGCGCTGTGTAGATAAGCGAGCCGTCATTGCCACGGAGTCTAGTTCTATTCCAAGGAAGGAAATTGTCTGACTGGGCTGTAGTGAGCTCTTGGTCCAATTGACTGCAAGACCCAAACTGTTCAGATGGCTGAGGAGAACTGCTCTGTGAGACAGAAGCTCCATATGTGACTGTGCCATAATCAGCCAGTCGTCAAAATAGTTCAAAATTGGCAAACCCTGACTCCGCAGGGGTACGAGCGCCGCATCCATGCACTTCGTGAAAGTACGGGGTGCTAAGGACAGGCCGAACGGAAGGACGGTGTATTGATAAACCTGGCCGTTTAAGGCTAATCTCAAGAATGGCCTGTGACGGGGATTTATCTGAATCTGAAAGTATGCATCTTTCAGATCGAGAGAAATAAACCAGTCCCCTGGCACACATGCGCTAGGAGTTTCCTGATTGTAAGCATTTTGAACGGTCTTTTGCAAGCACCTTGTTCAAAACCCTGAGATCTAATATGGGTCTGAGGCTGCCGTCTTTCTTGGGAACAAGAAAATAATGGCTGTAAAGCCCCGACTCGCTCAGAGAGGGTGGCACTTTCTCTATGGCCCTTTTGCACAGAAGGCTTGCTATTTCTGAACGAAACATGCACGCTGCTTCCGTGTTCACAGTGGTTTCGAGCCAGCTCTGAAGCGAGGAGGGCGGCGATCGAACTGTAGCAAATAGCCCTGTTGTATTGTGCTTAACACCCACTTGGATATCCCTGGAATAGCTTCCCACGCTTTGAAGCGTAACGCTAGAGGGTGAATGGCCAATTCGCTCTGATTGCCGCACACAGAGCTGAACAAAATGTGTGAGCGCGTTTAGTGTGTTTATGCATGATTGCTCGCAGACAGCATGAACAGGCTGTTTTGTGAGTGACTTCCGATTGGAATGAATGGGGAAAGAGTCACATCTGTTACGTGATGCGCAAGCATAGTCATGGGCACGGGACTTACACACAGAGGAATGTTTGCTGGCCGTGTAACAGAGCGGGCAGAGAATGGGCGCGCGCACGTATTCGTGGGCGCATTTATTGACTCTAGCGCTCGAGCGGTTCGTAACCGCTTTATGTGAGCGTGCTCTGGTGGGGACACGAGACATGCAGTGCTTGTGTGTAGAGGTGAACACTGGATTGTGGGCACATTTTCTACACATAGGGCTGGTCGTGTGACAGAGCGGCCAGAGAATGGGCGCGCGCACGCATTTGTGGGCACCTTCATTGACTCTGACGCTCGAGCGGTTCGTAACCGCTTTATGAGAGCGTGCTCTGATAGGGGCACGGGATGTGTTATGCTTGTGTGTAGGGGTGAACACTGGGTTGTGGGCACATTTTCTACAAGTAAACAAAAATGTGATGCAAGTTGTTCTTGAAGTAGCCTACACTTACAGTAAATAAACAGCTCCTGGAAGCGTCTGCCATTTTTTTTACCCACAAAGTGTGTGCAGCTTAATTAAACCAAAGTAAAGAGAATGTCAACAGCACCATTGTGACTACGCCACGTGCAGAGGGTGTTGTCATTGTGGCTGTGAAACACAGAGCAGAACTCAAAACCCACACCATTTGTTTTTCTGAGGAGCTAGCTAGCATATCCATGTACAGGGGCGGTCTAGATCATTTTGTCAGGGGCGGGGGTGGGGGGGCTATTATATATAAACTATATAATAGCTTAAATGTGCCCTTTACACATATCAAACAAATATCAAACACATATCAAACAAAACTTGCTGTTTTAATGTTTGCGGACATGTAATTTTTTTAAAGACTACCAAAGATTCACCAAATTTGAGTAAAAATATTGAAAATATATAAACAAACTGGCTCATGGTAAATGTTTCAATAAGTCAATACACATTAACATTCTAGTTTTACTCACAAACTTGCCATGTTGCCATGCTGTTCTTTAGAAAGAATAATGCAGTAAAATTATTGGGTAAAATGAATGATGGGCTACACAAGTTTTTAGGTAAGATTTAAACTGTAGGCTATTATCAGCATATACAGGTCTTGTAAATGGCCACATTTCTTTCAAGATTCTTTTAAGAATTTTTAAGCAAATTTTTTAATTCATTAGTTCGTTTTAAATGGTCCAGTGTAATAAGTATTTTTGTTTTCTCTTGCATTTTGTTTGCAAGTGAAGCAGCAGGATCAACTCAATATTCATCTGTATATATTTATTAGGTTGACGTGTGTTGATGTGGTGAGCTTCGTGTATAAGAGTCTTTCTCACTGAAGGTAAGGCATTTATTTGGGTGTGGCAGGGCGGAGGGCGGGCCGGGTCGTGATTATACACACCCGGTCCCTTATCAGGCTAATTAAGCCTCCGAGAGGGATAAAGGGCGATGGCAGACAGTGGTGCAACAAGAGAGAGAGAGATAGTTTACGGACATGTCCGTCATGTGTGTGTTTTGTCTGTTTAAGTTTATTATTAAAATATTATTTATATTCTTAAGCTGATTCTCGCCTCCTCCTTCCCATTGAACCCCTTTACATTGGGCTATAGTTGGGTGGTTTATACAGTGGAAAAAAACTTCACTGTGAAAAAGTGCTCATGCGCGGGAGAACCAAGCAGAGAGCGGACACGCGAGAGTGCCATGTCGCTGCCGTTGTGCTTTAAAGTTGAGATTTTTACTTGGAAAAGCCAACAGAGGACGGTTAACTACCAACAGCACTTTATTTTATGAGTTGTGATTCTAGTTTTGCTGCTGTGAGAGTGGAAGACACTCTTTGTGAGTTTTGTTAATTGCATCGGAAGATGGCGGATGGTGTTAGAGACTGACAACTTTAGAAAGTTGCTAAAATAACACTATAATTTCCAACAGGACTTAATTTCTTTAAGAAATGTGTTTTTTTTATATTTTTGTGAACTTTGAAACTGTTTTAAGTCACAAAGACTGAGTCATTCGCATTTTTTTAGGTTTCTTTTTTGATAATCCTGCTCTATTCACGTGTCCGGGGTACGTGTATTGCTGCTGCTGCAGTGCAAAATTTTGGAAGAGAGATCACTCCACACGGACATCTCATGTCTTCAATTATTGTTGTTACCCTGCCATCCAGACGACATCTCTTCGCAGACTCATCTCAGATCACCAAAGTTCATCTAAAAGCCAACTATTCCACCTCATGTCAACCCATCTCAAACCTTCTTGCACCAATTCACCTAAGCTCATCACTATTCATCACAAGCCATCACAACTCCTCATCGCTACAGACTGGTATCGTTTTCTATTCATTCTTGATCCTTGAAGTACATTGTACTTTCATTGAATTGGTCTGAACATTTGAACAAAGACATTGAATTGAGTCAGTTCCGAGAACTGATTTTTGTTTAATTGAATCACTTGAGTCATTTGAGTGTCTAATTTAACTGAATTGTTTAAAGGGGTTTGACTGAATAACTGAATCAACTGGGTGAACAATTGAGTGATTCTATTGTAGTTTGCCTATTTTGTGAAAACTTAACTGACTTATTGACACTTTGACACCTAAAAGGGTGACACAGACAAATCATTCATTTGACTGAACTTTTTATTTAATTGATACATTTGGTTTACTTTTGATATCTTCAGTACAAATTCAAACAAAACAGACCTAAAGAAAAAAAACCCTCAGTCTTCCAAGGTAGTGTTGTGTTAGTACACTCTACAAGGTGGGGCTTAACTCCCCCATGACAAAGTGGTGTCACAAACAGGATAGAGTAGCATAATTATTAGTTGTCACATGTCCCAGGCCTACAAGTTTAAAAATGGCAGAACTTGAAGAATTAGAGCAATAGTGGAGATGCAACAGAGGTTTGCGGAGCAGGCAGGAGCACTTGAACAAGCCAGAATTGAGCAAAGAGAATCTCTATCGCTAGCAGAGACTGTAATTGAGTAATAGACCAATGCACAAGCAACCCCAACTGCCATTTACATTCCGAGAGACAGAATGCTACCAGAATTCAATGGTTGTAATTCAAAGCCAGGTGAATTGAGTATTGAATAATGGGTTGCATTAATGAAGCCTGCCTTTCAAGTTATGAGAGTCCCTCCAGAAGGCCGCGTAGAACTAGTGAAAACGCACTTGAAAGATGAAGCCAAAGCGACTGTGAAATTCATGCTAGATGGAAAATAGGATTCTGCTGATGCTTCTGCTGTGCATCTTCAATGCACTTCTTGACATTTATGGAGATAAAGTGCCCATTGGAACATGACTCAAAAGACTTCTATGATAGAAAACAGATGCCAGGAGAGACAATACGCTCCTATGCTTATGACCTACAATAGAGACTTACTGAGTTCAGTGCAGAGAACCAAACAGAGTTCCTGATGCTGAGAGTCTGTTAAAAGAACAGCTGGTCCTTGGTCTCAAAGATGATTTTCTGAGACGTGAAATGAAAAGACGAGCTAAAGAGGACTCAGGCTTAACTTTAATCCAATTAATACAAGTTGCAATAACCTGGTCCGAGACACAAGAATCAAGTATTGTAAAACCTAATGTCCATGCCAGAGGAGTGATAAATACTGCTTCAGGAGAAGATGCTGCATCTGCCCTAATGTTAGAAAAGTTGCATGAGGCCATTCGAAAGATAGCTGCTTGTCAAGAGGAACTTTACCAATCAGTGCATGGGAATGGCAAGACCAAACCACAACAAACCCGTCCAAAAAGACAACCTTTAATAAACAGTGAAGGCAGATACATTTGTTATTCCTGTGGTAAGCCAATCAGCATTGTTCACAAAATGGTAGATCAGCCAGGGGACCTTCTCCATCCCAATGCACAACAGAGATGACTGAAGCTGCTGAGAAGGTTCCAGTAGGTGCTGTGCAGAAATGCCCAGGCCATCCATGATTAGAAGTCATAAACCAGAGTGGGTAACTGATGAAGCTGTTAAAGCAGTAAAGGATGGTGCATTTGGAGATTGCCTGACCATTAGAGTTAAGATAGCTGTTGTCAAGACAAACTGCTTGCTAGTCAAAGGGTCAGAAGTGTCCACCATCACAGAGTCGCACTTTAGGAAACACTTGGAGTGAGTGAGATGAGAGGATTTCTTGAAATAATTCGAATGAATGCCATCAATGAACTTCAGTCCTTATTCATGACAGGAGATGGTGTGAAGACAGTAGACAAGTATTGTCAATATAAAGAGGCAAGTATCAGGAGGGTGCTAGGAAGTGTCAAAAAAGAGGCTGCACTCCTGGGTCCTGATCAGTTTTTATCAAAGTTGATGGAAAACAAACAAGTCACAATTCCCCCTCTCAGTGAAAAAGTTCTCGAAGGAGGTTGCAGAGTGCCACCTAAAATAAAGTGTTAGTTAATAGTGGAGCTCACAGCTGAAATAAGCTTACTGACAGGACTTCTAGTTGCCAATGTCCTAGCAAAAACAGGAAGAAACGTTCCTGTCAGTGTGATGAATTCAAGTGAGAAGCCCATTAGTCATAAGCCAAGATGAAGTGTTGCAATGGTTTACAAGCCACAAGAGGTGTTGCCAAAGAAAATGCTAGTGTTTCAGGAAAATGATGGAGTGCTTCATGTCAAGGAGTTGACACACATTCAAACTTATGAGGCTATCTCTGCACAGTTTTCAGTACCAGTCCAGGTGAACTATGAAGGACTCACTCCAGCACAGTGTGAAAAACGGAATTAATTGTCATCAAGACAGAGATGTATTTTCAAAGGATGACCATGACTACAGCTACTCCACAGCTGTGAGACACAACTGGTGATGCTCCACCAATAAAACAGATACCACAGAGTTCCACCAAAAGTGTTCCAAGAATTCAAAACACATGTACAGAATCTTGTGTTCCAAGGAATTCTCAGAGAGAGCAGTAGACCTTGGGCATCACCAGTAGCCATATTTATAAAAAAGAAAATGGAAGTGTGTGCTTCTGTTGCAACTACAAATAGCTGAACCAAGTGACACGCATACCCTCTTCCACGATTGGAAGTGTCCATAGATGATTTGGGCAATGCTCAATTATTCTGTACCCTTGACCTAACCGCTGATTACTTCCAGGTAGCCATGAGTGAAACAGATAGTGAGAAGACAGCCATCACTACCCTATTTCCTATTTTGGCTGTTTGAGTGGTCCCAGATGCCCTTTGGGCTGTGCAATGCTCCAGCCACCTTTCAGCACCTCATGGGTGTGGTTAACCTTCGACATCCTCTTACTATATCTAGATGATATTATCGTGTTCTCAAAAGACTTAGAAATCAACTGCGAATGACTTGAACTTGTCTTCAAGCAACATGGTCTAAAGTTGAAACCGAGCAAATGTTTCCTCCTAAGACCTGAAATGAATTTTTTGGGTCACCTAATCTCCAAAAAGGGAATCCAGGTTGATAATGAGAAAGTCAGAGCTCTGGATACATGGCCTGTTCCCAAAAACATAAAAGAAGTAAGACAGGTTCTTGGATTTATGAGCCATTTCAGATTTGTGCCAAGTTACGCTCAGATAGCCAAACCGCTGCATGCACTCATTGGCAAATAAAAGCAAAGTAAAAGCCTCTGTAACTTTTAGTTGAAGTGGAGAGTGTCAGACCACATTTGATGAGTTAAAACAGTGCATGATGTCACCTCCAGTCCTTGCATATCCAGACTTCAACTTACCCTTTATCCTCACCACTGATGGATGTCATCTTGGTCTTGGAGCCGTGCTCAGCCAAAAGCAGGGAGGAGCCGAGCGAGTCATCACCAATGCAAGTAGAGGGTTGAAAAGATCTGAAAGAAATGACAAAAATTACAGGGTGTTTGATTTGGAGTCGCTCAGATGGGCAGCAAAAAGTTTAGAAAGTACCTTATATTCTCCAAGTTCACCATTGTTATGGACCACAACCCACTGTGTTATCTGGAGACCGCTTATCTCAGAACAGTTAAGCAATGCTGGGTTGCGCAGTTGGTGGAGTACAATTTTAAGGTTTGTTATATACTGTACCTGGATGACAAAACACAAATGCTGACACCCTGTCAAGGCTTCCCTCCAGGGAGGAACCTGAAAGAGATGAAAAGAATGTCATCTGATTTTATTGTGGCCAGCTACTAGAGTCAAAGAGCAAGACCCAGATGTCCATGTTGCTGTGCAAGCATCCATAAGAAATGGAGTAAATGGTTACAGCTGGAGTGAAATTAAAAAACAGCAAAAAAGTGATCCCATGATTTAGTCCCATTTACAGATCTGTGTCCAAGAACCAAAGACCAAGTCATGCTAAACAACGTAATATGAATACAAAATTTAAAAGGCTTTCCAGTGAGTTTGAGGATCTCAAGCTGCATCAACAAGTTTTGTTCAGATGCATCTTTGATCCTAGAAATGGAGAAGAGATCTGGCAGTTAGTCATTCCTGAACCATTGCAGAGGAAAGCAAATGAAAGTCAAAATGAACATGGAGGTCATTTTGGATAGAGGAGTACTCTGATACTCATGAGACAGAGCTTCTATTGGCCTAATATGTCCAAAGACATTCCAAGTTGGGTTGAACATTGTAAACTATGTACACTTGTTTACCAGAATTCGACCTCCCATGATGTGCATTTAACAGAACAATGCATGATGTGCTAAGATCATTACCACTTGAGAAAAAGAGAGATTGGAAAACTCACCTTCCAGAGCTAGTGAGGACTTTCAACAGCCACATCTATTAATCTACTGGCTATACCCCTATCTATCTAATGTTCGGAAGAGATGCACAACTGCCTATGGATGTTTTTGGTGGAAAAGACCTAGAAGAGAGTAATGCAGATAACCTGGATGATTGGGTGAAAAGTCATCACAAAATACTGAAAACAACAGTAGAAATTGCAAATTAAGCAATCTAAAAGAAAAGAGGCCTCTAAAAGAAAAGAGCATATGACTGCAAGTCCTCCGTGGCACTTATAAGGCCTGGAGACCGTGTGCTGTTGCACAAACACTGGGGCAGAAACAAAATTCAGGATATGTGGGAACACATAACTTACATCGTAGTGAAACAAAATCACTCAGACATACCAGTGTTTACTATCAAACCTGAAAAAGGAGGTCCCACGAAGTTAGTACATAGACATCAGCTCCGACACTGTACATTCCTCTCACTTATAACATGACATGTACACAGACACAGATCTAGAGATCAATCAGGATCTGAAACTGAAAACTCAGACATTGTCTACATTCCCGCCACTACACTCACACAATACAAGAGTGGAACAAATGGAATCAAATTAAGCAGAACAGGAAGGGAGTGTGGTACATGAAAAAAATGTGGTTGAGGATGTAGTTTTGGAAACAGACCTAAGGGTACAAGATTCAGATGATGTTGAAAGAGAGATTGTGCCTGAGCTTAGACTCTAGCCAACAGAAGACGGTTAACTACCGTCAGCACTTGTTTTTAGGAGTCATGATTCTAGTTTTGCTGCTGTGATTAGAGTGGAAGACACCGTTTTTCTTCATGAGTTTTGTTAATTGCATCAGAAGATGGCTGCTGGTGTTAGAGAGTTGCTATCATTGAAGTGTTTTGACTGAACAACTGAATCAATTGGGTGATCATTTGAGTGGTTCTATTGTATTTTGCCTATTTTGTGAGAAATTAACTGACTTTGAGTATTGACACTTTAACAGCTAAAAGGGTGACACAGACAAATCGTTCATTTTATTGAACTTTTTATTTCATTGATACATTTTGTTCACGTTTGATATCTTCAATCCAAATTCTTCAGAGAACAAAACAGACCTAAAGAAAAAAGAGAAAATAAATACTGTCAAGTTGTTAAATCTATGTGTTTTGCCTGTGTATTACCTTGGAGTAGGAGCATCTCACTTACTTTATTACATTTGGGGAGGTTGGGGTATACAAGGCCAGACTCCTACAGCACCTCACACATAATACACTGTACACTTCAGGAAGCCACCATATTGTACATACACACCTGAATCCTACCTTTCCAATTCCTTTAGTGTTGAGCACAGTAAGGTAGAAGAAAACATTTGTGTGTACAGAGACTAAATGTACTGGGGGGCGGGGACAAAGATCCTTTCTTTACTCAGTCTTCCAAGGTAGTCTTGCATTAGTACACCCTACAAGTTAACTCCCCCGATACAAATTGGCATCACGAACAGGATAGAATAGCGTATGTGTAGGACAAACAGAACAGAAAGGAAGGAGGACACAGGGAAGTGGGTTTTTCCAGACTCAGGTAAGGCTTTTAATCGGCCACTTCAATGCTTTACAGCTTCACAAACTCAACAGCCTCAGAGGTACGTAGGCACTCAAACTCATTAGCTTCACGAACGTAAACACATCAGCTACCACGAGACTGCTGGTCGTGTGGCCATTTATATGCCACTCTCCCATATGGTCACTGGAATTAGAGGCAGGTGTTAGACATAATCTTGCTCAGGTTTAAGCGCCCTTACCGCTTTTCCTCTCTCCGGACAGACGCTCGACCACATCACAATTATTAGCTGTCACATGTCCCATGCCTACAAGTTGAAAAAATGGCAGAACTTGAAGAATAAAAAAAAAAATTATGGCAGAGATGCAACACAGGTTTGAGGAGTAGGCAGGAGCACTTGAACAAGCCAGTTTGTCAGTCAACATGCATTTTGTTTCCTGGCAGATGTTCATGAAAATAAATATACAACATTTGTCCATGTTATAAATTGTAAATGTGAAAACATTTATGCCACATTACAAAGTCTGTATACATCCTCCTGGTTAGTGTTGTCCCGGTAAAAAAAATGTCAGCAGTCGGTACCGATACCAGTGAAATTTCACGGTTCTTGATACCAATTTTGATACCACAGCAAAAATATGCTAATATTTGAATGTACTATTTAACACACCAGTTTAGTTATTAAGTTGAACTTTTCTCAACTTTGTCGCGTCGCTGGACACGCCCACATCTAGCGCCAACGGTCGCGACAGCTCGTGTCGCCGGAAGTCGCTGTGCTCGCATTGAAAATGAATGGTATTGAGTCGCTGTCGCGCGCGATGTCGCTGGCAGTGTGTACGCACCTTTCAACTTTGGAGCGACTAACGGAAGCGACAGCCAATAGGAGAGACGACGGGAGAGCTCACGTGATCCTTCTCTCTTTCTCTCTCAGCTCCTGCAGTAACGGAAAAATGGATGAAAGGCTAATTCTTGCTGTTAGAAATTTTCCAGTGCTCTATGATATGTCTCTTCCCACGTACAAGGACATTTTTAAGAAAAATACTGCGTGGAAAGGTGTATCTGAGATCGCGGGGATTTTATGGACCCAGACAGAACAGCATTTGCATTTTACGCGCAGATAAACAGCCGCTCTGGCAAACAGCACGCTTTGTTTCTCATTCATCTTTGATATAAAGCATTTTATGTACTGATTCCATTTATATTTAGTCTTTTCCCTCCAAAATGTTTGTTTTTAGTGGCAAGATAAGAGATTCGCTGTCAACAGCAATGGAATGACATCCGTGAATGTCATTTATAAACGTTACTAGGCAACCAGTAGTGGGAACACCCACTAGCGACTTCACCGCCAGCCACTGGCGACCTGCAGCGATAAAGTCGCTGGCAGTGTGTACGCACCTTCAAGTCTGAAATCTCATCTGTTTACACTTGCCTTTAAATCTGACCAATGAAATGTAGGACACAGTTTTGGAGTGTTTGTATTTTAGATTACTAGTGTTTGTGTATGTGGTAATTTTGAAATGTTGTTATGTTGTAAATTGTATTACTGTGACGCACTTTGGTCAACTCTGTTGTTTTAAATGCAATATAAATAAAGCTGAGCTAAGATTAATGGCAAATGCTGTGATTTAATTATATAAATATATATTTTACATGTGCTGCGTGGTTCACAATGGATAAGTGATCTGCTCTGTCATCTCATAAAACGTGAATGATTCTCAGTGTCTGTGGAGTATTTAGTGGATGAACGGTCAGATTTATTTAAAGTACGCAGCTCATCCACAGTAAGATTGCTGCCTTTAGCGGTTTAATAATGTCATGATTTGAATTTGATTAATTGTCCATTTCATTGGAAAATGAGTAACAGAGCATGTATTCAAAATAAGCCTGTGAGCATTTCAAAGCTGTCGTGTGTCAGCCGTACTGTGCTGGTACCGGATTGATGGCTACTACTGGTACTGAAGAAACACTGGTATCGTTACAACTTTTTTATTTTAGTATCGACTTGGTACCAAAGTACCAGTACTTTTGGCAACATTACACCTGGTATACAGTACATGTGGCTTAAATCTAACCTGAATTTCATTGCTTTATCAGAACCCCTGAAGAGCGTGGGGGTGTCTAGTACAGCAGTGATTGTGATCTCAGTTTAAGGTTAAAACCTTCAACTGCTGATGTAACTTGGATCTTCACAAAATGGGAAAACACATCAAGATGTTTCAGAATAATTGCAACAACACATTCATTGATGACCTAGATGACTGAGAATCTAAACAATCCTTACAAAAAAGTATGGTGACATGGTACTGTGGTATCAGATGGAAACATGTATTTTATCAAAGAACCCCATGGTACAGTCATATTCATTGTACTTTCATTGTTTGTAAAATGCACTTAAAAAGAGACCCTGTTAAATCAAAATTGGAGTTTTGCGACTTTTAGTCCATGTTTAGCTTTGAGGCCATCTATATGCTAGTAGTCACAAAATTAACCTGTAGCAAATATGCAGATAAGCAAGCTGATCTCACAGTAAAATCGTAAACAGTAAGCTGACTTTTCTTTAGCTGAAATTGGTCAGTAGTACCGAAATTTTAAACTCTACCCCCAGTTGCCAAAGTGGTAATTGTTGTTGGCCGTATAGGCACGATTGAGCACCATTTTCGGGGGTGAAATGTCCATGTTGGGGTGCCAAAAGCAAGATGTGAAGCGAGTTGTTTTCAGCTATACAGGCTGTAACAGTGAATAGAAATGCATATTTTATAAACTGTACCCCCCCACCTAAAACCAAAACTTAAACCTAACCATCAGTGGAGTAAAATTATAATGTTAAAGGGGAAAATGCATCCACCGAATCTCGCTCATCACTAATTATGCAAACAAAATCACTTCCTGGTTTCAATGTTGGATCCGAACCCAGGTCTCCCATACCGATGATGCAACAAGCTTTCCAGTGCATAACATGGGAAAGTAATCTCATCAGAGCCGATGCAAACATCTTATAAGAGATTGCACTTGTCAGTTAGTCGACATAATGTCACTAATCCTAGGGTACCCGAATCACCATGCCGACTTCCTGAGTGATCATGCTGCGACATGTGCGTTTTAAATGAACAGTCTCCATCTTCCAGGAAAATATTGCACTACACAGTTTGTTGTCCAATCAAATGCACTCTACAATGAGTACTGTATGTCCCTCCCCTTAAAACCACTGTCAACCTACCAAATCCTGACTGTGATGTAAACTAAAGATAATTGACTTTTCTTGCCCAAATTTCCTGTTTCAATAGGAAATACTGAATTTCAACACAGGATAACCGTGCTTCTCAAGTTATTTAACTGCATACCAAGTATAAATATTATAATTATAATAAAATAAAGTCTAGAAAATGTAAACAAAATGGGGTTAGAATTGCAATTACGTATATGCGGCAAAATGATAATGCCAACATTTCAGACAATTGGTGCCGTAGTGGTTAAATCTATGATGGGTGAATATGCAGTACGTAACACAAGGCAAACAGCTGTGAGTCATAAATCAAACACAGAAAGATATTCTGCCAGATAGGGATGTTGTTGTCTGGCAAAACCATCCGAGGTTTCCAACATCTGAAGCTTTAAAATATGCTTATAAAATAGGGCACAGAAGGCAGAGGGAGCCAAGCAAACCTTTTGGGGGCTTTGCAAATATTTCTTTGAAAGCTATGATCATTTTTCAGTTAAGGACTTAGGTCTTGTTCAGACTGCCACTAAAAATCTGATTTTTTGCATATCCAGATTGTATCCAGATGAGTTTTTGACAGTCTGGACAGCAATAAAAACACATGTAATCTGATTCAAACCAGTGATTTTATTCAGATGCGTCTCAGTCCGGACGCTCTGGCTGCTCAATTCGGATTTCAAATGGTCACACAATGATGACGTCAACAATCGGTGACTACAGCACGGAACATCACAATATTTACCAGTCTCCTCCGTCGCTGAGTTTTTCTTCTGTGACGGAGGAGTTCTGCACCGCGACTGGACAGGGCGCTTATTTGGAGAGCGAGATGATGCAACTATTTTGAAAGCATCGAAACCGTGGGTACGCCTACGTCGTTACCAAAGCAACCCATGCGGATAGGTTGGTTATGTCTGAATGTGCAAATTTGATTTGATCACTTGCGATTAATAGTGTGGACAGTCTGCCTGAAAAGATCTGATTCGAGAAAAAATCTGAACATAGCCATATTCACCTATAACCACTCACACCAAAGCACTCCATGACCGTTCTTCTAAATCAAGGGTGGGGAACCACTGTCCTGCAGAATTTAGCTCCAACCCTAATTAGACAAACCTGAGGAAACTAATCATGGTCTTGATTACTTGAAAGATTTAAGGGCTGGTGAGTTTGATTAGTGTTGGAGCTAAACTCTGCAGACTGACTGTGGCCCTCCGGGAGCAGGGTTCCCCACCCCTGTTCTAAATGCTATACAAGGGTGTGTTTCCCAAAAGCATCATTAGCCAACTATAGTCGCAGGTTCCATCTTACCAACATTGGTGTTTCCCGAAATCGTAGTTCCAATGAACATTCGCAAATAGCATCACAAATTTGAGTCGTTGGAACTACAGCATTCCATCTGTGGTTTGAAGCATAGTTCCTTGTTAGTTTGATACTTTTATTACTTTCTTATATGTTTACACTTTTCAATAAAAGTTTTAAAATCTGTTCCCTGAAGTAAAGCCATTTCAGGACTGTGCTATATGAAATGCGTTCAAATTTTCAGCCATTGCAAAAACCTTTCAGCAGCATTCTAGTGAATGCGTGTGTTTTGTTGGATTAATATCAGAACCTCAAGGAATTGTGGGGTCTGACCCAGATTCTTCATATTAGTATGACGTGAGTTCAGTGGTTGTGTATCTTGGTTTACATGGCAACTGTCATCATACATTTCAGTGGGGGTTAGATTGGATCCAGTCATCTTTAATTTAAAATTAAAATCAAAACAAAACCAGGCTTCACTTCAAGCTGAATTACTACAAGCAACCATGCACTGTGGTCAAGCTATCTGAAGCTATTGTATAATCTAAAAAATATATATTGCTGCACTGAATTACATGGATCTGTTTCTAAGAGCAAATGATAATGCATTTTAATCAGGTGTATAGCTATCTGTCAAAACAGATGGACAGGATCTTCAGATGTTGTGTTTCAGGAAATAGTATGAGTGTAATCATGTGCATGTTTAGTAAGGAAAGTTGTATGGACTGATGATTGGAAAATCAAGTAGGAGTACAGCTGGCTGTAGTCCTGGCTACGTTTGAGAGAGAGAAGAGAGAGAGAGACAAAGAGAAGCTTGTATAAGTGTGCCTTATTACATTAACGGAATAAAGATGCAACCGAAGCAACAGCATTAAGCATTATCACACCTAAGGAGATGGTTGTGTGGTGTAAATGTTAGTAAGTTAACCCTAAAATGAAAATTCTGTCATTGTTTATTCATCCTAATATCGGTCCAACATGTCAGGCATTTTTTCATGGGAAACAAATTGAGATGTTCTGAAGAATGTTCATGCTGCTTTTTCCCCTATGAAAGTAAACAGTGATGAAAAGCTCTCAAGTTTCAAACAGGATAAAAGAACCATAAATGAATCTCCTATGTCTTGCTATACCACATCTTCAAAAACAATACAAAAGCTTTGTGACACATTAAATGGATGCCTAAGAAAGAGTTCTATCAGGAAGAGTTTGATCAGTATTTAAGTCTTTTTTATTCTAAATCTCCACTTTCACTTTCAGATGTAAAAGTGAAAGTGAAGATTTAGGGTAAAAACAAAATGACTTAAAATTGAATCTATTTCTCACCAATGCCTACTATATTGCTTCTGAACACATGGATTTAACCACTGGAGTCATATGGATTACATTTATGTTTCTTTTATTTGATTTTGGAGCTACAAATATCTAATCATCATTCAGTTACATGAACATGCCAGTGTTTCCTATATACACGCAGATTAGTTTAGGAGTGTAGGCTGTTCAGACCAGCATCTGATAAGGGCTTCATTTAAAATGGCATGTAAACAGCTGTAGAAAAAAATCTTATTTAAGCAGAAAATCAGATTTGAGCCACATTCAGCTGCGGTGTGAATGTAGCCTAATATATGTGTGTGTGTGTGTGTGTGTGTGTGTGCGTGCATGTGTCTTTGGGGCAGAAGGGGGTTAGTTTTTCATTAGTTAACAGGAAACTGGGAGCTCTCTAATTTCCTCTGAGTGTTTCTGGTAAACAACCAACAGCTTGCATTTGTATCAAAAAAACCTGTCTGGATTTCATAGATACAGGAGACTGACCCCCCACACACACACACACACACACCAAGCCAGCAGCAAACCAGTTTCCAATACTTTCAACCAGCACCAGAAATTGTTGCATTTTCCAGTTGCAACACACAATTGAAAAATGTTGTTTGTTGCACATGTCAAACATCCTGTCCAATAGGGTTGGTTATAAAAGTCATGGTTACTGTTGTAACCTCCGTTCCCCGAAGGAAGGAACGAGACATTGTGTCGAATGAAGTGACACAAGGGGTCTTCCTGGGATGCCAAATGTATCACTGAACCTGAGAAAAGGCTAATGTCAAGTTGGCAGACAGAATTTGCATGCCCCACCCCGGACATACGGGTATAAAGTGAAGCGGGGCAGTGAGTGTCAGTCAGGATTTTGCACTGAGGAGCCGAAAATAAGGTGGACCTAGACCTTACAGTGGTAGGTCTAGTGCTGTGGCAGGAGAGACACAACGTCTCGTTCCTTCCCTCGGGGAACGGAGGTAACAATAGTAACCATGACGTTCCCCTTCTGTCACTCACTCAACGTTGTGTCGAATGCAGTGACACAAGGGGTCCCATCTAAAAACGCCACACACTGACTGTGTTACTTAAACTGTCGAGACAGGTGCAATCAGGCTACTGCGTGCTAGAGGCAACCATGTCGGCTGCACGTAGCCCTCCCCAACGCCCCCAAAGAGATGTCACATACAGACCTTAGGATCCCCGCACCCCTGGGGGGTAATAGGTGCTACATGACTAGCATGGGAGCAAGCCCGGCAGCCTCGGTCTTTTCTCTCACTAGATCTCTCACATAGGACGTGAGCGGCTGGGGCTATCTTAACGCTATCAGATGCATCGGGGAAGGCGGTCTTTCCCGGTCCTATTCTTTCAGGGGAAAAAGACCCTGTGGAGGCCACATCCTGCCCAATCTAGGGGGAGGTAACATGTGGCAAATATGCCACGAGGGTTGTGAAGCCGTACGTGGGAATGGCGCGGTGGTAGGCCAAGCCTAATGAGGGGGTACTCTACAGCATGGCAACTGGGTCAGCGGGGGACCGTACCACGGGATATACATCACGGGGAGTTTGCTTGAGAAGGGAACTAAGCCTGTGGAGCCCGACCCCAGTACAGAGCACCTGTGACTCGTAGTGGGTCTGGCCGTGAATTGCTTCATTGAATTCGCAGGCCAGAAGGCTAGGGAGGAGAACATCCAGGGAGCGACACTTAGTGGCTCCGAAGAAAGATTCTGACTGAGACTCGCTGCCCCGCTTCCCTTTATACCCGTTTGTCTGGGGTGGGGCATGCAAATTCTATCTGCCCACTTGACATTGGCCTTTTCTCAGGTTCAGAGGTACATTTGGCATCCCAGGAAGACCCCTTGTGTCACTTCATTCGACACAACGTCAAGTGAGTGACAGAAGGGGAACAGGTTTTTTAAGATTTTGCGCAGAAAGGCTAATTTCCTTTCAAACTCAGGGAAAAAATGCATTTTTTTTTTTAAATGTCAAATTCCATGTGAATGTTTGCCAGTCAATGTTATTTTTATTCTGCAAGCTCTGAGAACACAATTTCAGTTCAGTTGTTCCAAAAATTGGTATCAGATTAGTGGGCTTATATGCTTTTCCTCAAGATGTCTTAGGCAATAGCCATAACCTAAAGCTTTAGAGTTTTCAATCATAAGTCGTGAACTACTGCAGTTTTTTTGGAATGTCTTAGCCACTTTGGCAAATAAGGAACCAAAGTAGTAACACCCAAAACACACTAGAAACCATATAGCAATATGTGAGGATAACTAAGAACACCCTAGTGCTGTGACGGCGAGTTTTACATGGGCAAGCAACAGTCATATTTTCTTCAGAATATGTGAAACGTCTATGTTTGAATTCCAAAATAGCTTGTTCATTCTAACGTTTTTTTTATTAATGTTTTTAGGGTCGCTGTATGAACTTCACTCGCATCAAGTCCAGTCATCTTCCCCAGTATCCATCCTACAACCACTCTTCACCCATCTACACCCCACAACGAACCCACAACCCACCCCCTCCTCAGGGCCAGCTGCCCCCTCCACCTCGCAGTCCACCAGCCTCCCTCTCCTCCAGTTTACCTCCCCTGCCTTCCACCCCACCTCCCCATGCTATCACTCCATCCCCACCCAATACCCCTCCACCATCCTATTCTCCACCCCCTGTCTGGGCTTCATCTACTAACAACTTCTTCTGTTCTCCACCCACATCTCCGCCCTCTTATCCACCATCGCCTACTTCCTCCTTGCCTCCACCCCCTCAAGCCCTCCCTCCGCCTCCAGACCGGCCACCTCCACGTCCCTCTCTGTAATGTGGTGATTCTGAGTGGACTTTTGAGAGACACTTTTGGAAACAAGGGCATTTGCTTCCTTGCAAGGACAATGAAATGGACCATGAAATGGCATACAAACCACCACTCAACTCTTAAACTACAGGCAGCAAAACTCTGAATCACAAACCACAGGCATTGCAATACACTTAACTCTAAAGATACAGTAAATCTGTGTAAAAATTTAAATGGTGGGCGCCATTTGCTTGTTTGTGAAATGAACTAAGCTTGGAGATCAATAGTGGTTGGTTCCATCATTGGATCCATGGATGTGTCAGAATTGTATGCACATGCGGCCATCTTTAAAAGGAGTATTTTGTGATAGTGGAATGCTGAAACAACACTTTCAGGAGTGCTGTTGTGCTGAACATGTGTCCTGTGGAATATAGGAAATACAGGTACACTATATGGCCAAACGTATGTGGACACCTAAACACCACCCATAACCACTGACATTAATAGGGATTGGTCAACCCTAACAACTTCCACTCTTCTGGGAAGGCTTTCCATTATATGTTGGAACATGGCTGTGGGGTTTTCAGACACAAGAGCCTGTCCAGGCAGTTCATTCAATTCATCCCAAAGTTGTTCAGTGCTTTCAGGTCTGGGCTTTGTGCCAGTCAAGCATCTCTAGTAAGACTCAGTAAAGCATTTGTTTAGATGGGCCTTGCTTTGTGTACAGGGGCATTATCCTGCTGGAACAGAAAAGAGCACACCCACATTATTGCCACAATGCCATTGTATGGCGAAGCATTAAGATTGGTTTTTACTGGAATTACTGGAATAGCCAAACCTGTTAATTAGAAGAGGTTGTCATGTCCACATAGGTTACATTTGGCCATTTAGTGTCTGTGCACATTTTTGATTAGTATAGATTGAAGGGATGAAGTAGAATTGACCATTGCTATGTTTCTATTCTTAGTTGTGAATTGAATTTATGCAAAACATTGGAAAAACTATTTGTGAACAAAGCAGCATTTCCATCCCATATGTTTAAAAGAACAAAATCGACACCTCTAGGTAATTTGTCAAATCAAGTGAAGTCATTTTTATTTTTATAGCACTTTTTAAAATACACACTGTTTAAAAATAATTTTACAGAAAATCATGCTGTAATGTTTGTAATGTCTTAAAAGGTTAGTTCACCCAAATTTTACTCTTTACCCTCATGCCATCCCAGATGTGTATGACTTACTTTCTTCTGCTGAACACAAACAAAGGTTTTTAGAAGAATGTTTCAGCTCTGTATGTCCTCACAATGATACTAAGATTTTGAAGGTCCAAAAAGCACATAAAGGCAGGATAAAAGTATTTTATAAGACTCCAGTGGTTAAATATATATCTTCAGAAGCAATATGATAAATGTGAGATACAGATCAATATTTAAGTCCTTTTTTTACTATAAATTCTCCTATCTGCCCAGTAGGTGGCGATATGCATGAAGAATTTTGCCAAAAGCAGAAGAATGTGAAAGTGAAAGTAAGATTGATAAAATAATGACTTAAATATTGATCTGTTTCTCAACCACACCCATCATATTGCTTCTGAAGATTTAAATGTAACCACTGGAGTCATGTGGATTACTTTTATGCGGCCTTTATATGCTTTTGTAGTTTCAAAGTTTTAAAAAAAAATCTTTGTTTGTGTTCTGCAGAAGAAAGAAAGTGAAAATTAAGGAATTTTATTTTTTTGGATAACTATTCCTTTAATTGTTTTTAAGTCCTCACTGAACAGTTTTATTGGAATATGTCATTAAAAATAATGCATTAAAAATGATTTTTCTCTAGGCCCCCAGTGAGCAAGCCTAAGGTGACTGTTGCAAGGAACCCAAAACTCCATAAGATGTTAGTTAGTTGAGAAAAAACCTTAGGAGAAACCAGGCTCAGCTGGGGGAGCAATTTCCCCTCTGGCTATACAGCTTGATAATCCCAATATTAGTTATCTTTGTGCTAAACAAGTCATGTATTAATTAACCTGTTGATATGCAATTCCCCCGCACGCGGTGGTGACGTCACTCTGCTTACATTTAATATATAATTTACCATCTATAAATGTAATTAATGTTAACAAATTATACATCTTTTCAAAGGTCTAAGGGTTCAACATTGATATCCGATCTCTGTTTCACGATAGCAATGCTCCAGAAACAGCAATTTAGTTATTTGTGCCAGGAGTACAAATGAAAACAAACAAAATGAGCGTGTCTCCAAAGTCTATTTTTAAAAATGCGGCATAGTTTTATTCATAATAGTCAAGCAGTGCCGTCAGATTTTGTGTCGTCTTGAAAGGCGGAGCCTTAATTGTACTCTGTACACTTCCAGCGATTTTACAGAGAATAAAGCTTGCAGGAACCTCATTTTATGTTAGATCATCTTCAAATTTGAAACATAACTTCTTTGGACTTGTGGCTCTGAGAACATTGTATTTCTGGGTTGTCTTGGCACTTTTATTATTGTATTTTTTAGATTATAAAACATGTTCCGCACAAAATATTTCCATTACTATAAACTTCATAGTTCTCTAATTTTAAAAAATAACAACATATATTAATTCTGAAACTTGAGAAATAAAGCCCAAATTTCTTTCAAAAGATGTGTTCATACTCCAAAGGCTCCAGTAAATACAACCATTTAAGTTCAGGTATGTCATTTCCATGGTTTGTGCTCAAAAAGGGGCTGCGTATCAACAGGTTAAGTAAACTGAGTAGATATTTGATGGGAAATGTGTAAAACTACAGTATTTTGATTGATCTTGCTCTCGCATTCAAGAAAATACTGAAAATGCAGAAATGAACAAGCTTGGCAAAACAAATGTTTTTTTATTTTTTTGGTGAAAAGCAATATATTGCTATAAGGCAAACAGCTTTTGGTGTTTCAGGTAATTGTCATTTTATTTGTGCAATATTGATTTTAGTGGCTTTGATTTTGGGTGGCATGATAATTTTTGGTCTTTGAATGTCATAAAAAAGGATCAGCTGATAATTAAGATGATAATAAGATGATAACAGCTTGTCCAATGCTTCAGTTTTATTTGAACAGCATTCCGTTCTAATAAAACCGGCCTGATCTCATAAAAATTTTCAAAATGCTATTATGTGGTGCGTTACACATATTCTCTCAGAGAACTCGATAGTATGGAATAACATGAGTTAGAGATCAGGATTGTCACTCGAACATCAGAGCTTACTCCTACAGCAGGACGGGACCTAAACTGGTGGAGTTGGGGTGGAGGTGGGTGAAAGCAACAATGAGACACAGCTGTAGTACCTTATAAGGCATAGGCTAGACCATGATTGGGTGAGATGTCTGAATAATATGAATGAATGACGTAATGCAAATGCTTACTATGAGTCCTCTGCGAGAATTATCATCTACGCTTCCATTTCCGAGGTGAAATGTCCACTGTGTGGCGCTAAAATAGATTTAAATGTCCTCCCAAACAGATAGCTTTTTAAGGATAATGCTCTATAAACTATTAAATCAACCAAACCAATGACTCTACACTAAACCTTTAACCTTAAACTGATAGTGTCATAAATAGCAAATGTGACATGAAAAAAGCAATTGCTGAAGCAACCACGTCCTTTCATGGTGCTTCAATGACACTTTCGGCTCAAGTGTCGACCCATGTGCTGTACAGGACTTGATGTCTCAAATTTGTAATATCTGATTTAGTGTAAGAGTCTTAAATATTCCTTGTTAATTCTATGTCATAACCTGTCTTTGTTTGAAATTAATCAAAATCCGAAATCTTTGTTAATTCGCCAATTCATATAAGAGAATCCCAGATTTTAAATGGTGGTCTCAGTATCATCAACATACAGTGGGGTTCAAAAAACTAAGAGACCAGCCAAACTAGAATAAAGTGAACCTAAGCAACATCACCTTACTTTGCACATATCACATTTGTAATGGTGTATGGGTGCATAATTAAACGATTTTGTACAAATAATTATAACCGTACACATGTTGTATGTATATGTCTATGTATGTATCCTTTTGTTTAGCTTCCTTTTGATATACGTTTTTTTTTTTTTTTATGTTTTAATGTTATCATGGATTTATTGAGTTTTTAAATAATGTAGAAGCAAGAGATGACAAACAAATATGCATTCCCAGAAATAACCTCTGCATTTTATCCTCTATTAATAACTACAGCAGAAGATTACTAGTATCTTTACCCGTTAGACAACCCAAAGTCCAATGCATTTAATATACAGTATGTGTTTGTTATTGTTCATAGATTACATGTTGTAAATATTATATGTCATAAAATTTCACAGCGGCAGGATCCACAATCCTTTGCTTCTAAAGAGCTCTTGTCTTTTTTCATTGTCCTCTGACTCTTAAGTTATTGCAGTCCCATGCCAATGCCAGCGCTGTTTATATGGCTCCAAAGCCTTGTTTTGATGATGGTTTCATGGATTATTTACACCAAAGAAATCATATACATTAAGCTTTTAAAAGGAATCATGTAAATGTATCATTCTCTAAATTACTCTGATCGTGGCAACATCATTTTCACTTTTTCTCAATTGTTCTTTTGTTTTGAAATAAAGTGATGTCATAAAAGTCAATTCAGGTCATTCTGTTTGTGTGTTCTGTGTGTTTGAATGTGCCTGTATTTGTTATCAATTGCACTCTATATGTATTATATGGAAGCCCTGAACCGCACAGTGGAAAAAAAAATATATATATATATATATATATATATATATATATATATATATATATATATATATATATATATATATATAATTTGTCTCAATTCCTTCCTGAGCCTAAGTCTTACATTTTTTTCTCTCTTCAAAATATGTTTTTTTCTCTTCAAAAAAGGAATGCGGTACCAACCTTGACCACCAGGCGCCACGATCAGTCAACATGTAATCTTATGCTTTTAATGCTTTCTCTGTTGCTATATGTCATGTGTAGACTTTCATGGTGAAATTTAATTATAATAATATATTTTAATATAACAAGTTGTCTATGCTTTTGAAACACACTGTCTACTGCAGAAGTGAAGAGTTCCAGATGAAGAATGTCCAAATATTGTTGGTCTGTCTAAACATGAGCTAGACGGTTACGCCGATGTAAAATACTCATCCCAATTGGTTAGGGGTGAGAAATCACCTATAGAATCGTTCCCCGGGTTCCGCCGGGGGGGGGGGGGGGATTTTTATTAAAACATGTATTTATAAAATTATGGTCAAATTTTACATTTAATAGTTTTAATTATTAGTAGTTTAGCAACTTGATTCATTCTCGGGTGTTAGGGGTTCATGGTAATGTTAATGTTAATGTATGAGTCAGTAGACTAAACGCACATTCAACCAGACGACTGCAATGGAGATATAACGGGAGATACTTTCAGAGATTGAAAGAGACGTTTAAGAAACTACATTTTAAATATAATTGTATCACATTTTCCACCCAGTTTATCAAAAAGGTGAAATATTTAAGAGAAAGCATTAAAAGCATAAGATTATATGTTTATTGATAGTGGCACCTGGTGGCCAAGGTTGGTACCGCATTCCTTTTTTTGAAGAGAAAAAACAAATTTGAGAAAAAAATAATAATTTGAAGAGAGAAAAAATGTAAGACTTAGGCTCAGGAAGGAACTGAGACACAATTATAAAAAATAAAAAAAATTCACCTTGCAGTTCAGGGCTTCCGTAGTATTACAACATCACTCAATGAAACTACATTTCAGCCCTCTTTTATATTATGCTGCATTTTTATTTGATTTTTTTTGTGGAAAAAATCAAACATTGTTCTTGGCACAAAGGACAAGGATGCTGGTGGATTCGTCTGAGCTTTTCACTATCCCACAAATGCTGTTGATTGAGCTTAACTTGAATTGAACCTGGAATATTCCTTCTAGCGCCTTGTTTCACTGACTGTTTGTTGAAAAAGAACAAATTAAGTGATCCAGGCTCTTTTGGATACCTTATTTGTGGAACGTTTCTATTCCAGACAGCCTCAGAAATCCTGCGTCTCATGAGACTCAGAGCATAAAGTGCTCATGGCGTCATAGATGTATCTGATTTCAAAGGAAGTCAAAAGGCAAGGTTTTTATTCAGTGTGTCATAAGCATCAGCACAACAAGATTTGGCATGAAATGCTTCAAGAGCAGCCAAAGATAAGCAAATTAAAGTGCTGGAGAAATATTTGGGGATTAGTCTATGTGACCTTTTCTCCAGCAGTGCAGTGGTACCCATGAGACCCATGTAATCTGTTTTTGTTAGGATCTATTATGAAAATCTAAAGTGATGTTTTATCCTGCTGGTATTTCAACTTCTTCTCTGAGTCTCTCTAACTCTCTCGGTCTTTGACCCTAATATTTATCTTTTATATCGGCTCACTCAATTTGCACAGAGATTTCAGAGTTTTCGCCACTATTTTTGACCCAAAAAAGACTGGGGGCAAAATTGTACTTGCTGAAAAGGTGATTTCTGAAGAATGTCTCAGCTCAGTACGTCCATACAATGCAAGTGAATGATGATCAGACCTTCCACATCCACATCTATCATACCGTTTCTGAAGGTACGGATTCATATGGATCACTATTATGTGATTTTTCAAATCAAATCAAATCACTTTATTGTCACACTACCATGTACACAAGTGCAACAGTAGGTGAAATTCTTGTATGCAGTTCCGCGCAACATAGCAGTCATGACAGTGACGAGACATATACCAATTACAGTAAACAACATATTTACACAACACAATTTACATATCAAATGTACACATACTTACACAACACGATAATTATATACAATACACACAATATAGAATACACAATATGCAATACAATAAGTAAGGAGTATATGAAATATATATATATATATATATATATATATATATATATATACAGGTGAAACTTCGAAAAATTAGAATATCATGCAAAAGTTCATTAATTTCAGTAATTCAACTTAAAAGGTGAAACTAATATATTATATAGACTCATTACAAGCAAAGTAAGATATTTCAAGCCTTTATTTGATATAATTTTGATGATTATGGCTTACAGCTTATGAAAACCCCAAATTCAGAATCTCAGAAAATTAGAATATTGTGAAAAGGTTCAGTATTGTAGGCTCAAAGTGTCACACTCTAATCAGCTAAACACCTGCAAAGGGTTCCTGAGCCTTTAAATGGTCTCTCAGTCTGGTTCAGTTGAATTCACAATCATGGGGAAGACTGCTGACCTGACAGTTGTGCAGAAAACCATCATTGACACCCTCCACAAGGAGGGAAAGCCTCAAAAGGTAATTGCAAAAGAAGTTGGATGTTCTCAAAGTGCTGTATCAAAGCACATTAATAGAAAGTTAAGTGGAAGGGAAAAGTGTGGAAGAAAAAGGTGCACAAGCAGCAGGGATGACCGTAGCCTGGAGAGGATTGTCAGGAAATGGCCATTCAAATGTGTGGGGAGCTTCACAAGGAGTGGACTGAGGCTTCAAATGTCGTATTCCTCTTGTCAAGCCGCTCCTGAACAACAAACAACGTCAGAAGCGTCTTACCTGGGCTAAAGAAAAAAAGAACTGGTCTGTTGCTCAGTGGTCCAAAGTCCTCTTTTCTGATGAGAGCAAATTTTGCATCTCATTTGGAAACCAAGTTCCCAGAGTCTGGAGGAAGAATGGAGAGGCACACAATCCAAGATGCTTGAAGTCCAGTGTGAAGTTTCCACAGTCTGTGTTGGTTTGGGGAGCCATGTCATCGGCTGGTGTTGGTCCACTGTGCTTTATTAAGTCCAGAGTCAACGCAGCCGTCTACCGGGACATTTTAGAGCACTTCATGCTTCCTTCAGCAGACAAGCTTTATGGAGATGCTGACTTCATGTTCCAGCAGGACTTGGCACCTGCCCACACTGCCAAAAGTACCAAAACCTGGTTCAATGACCATGGTATTACTGTGCTTGATTGGCCAGCAAACTCGCCTGACCTGAACCCCATAGAGAATCTATGGGGCATTACTAAGAGAAAGATGAGAGACATGAGACCAAACAATGCAGAAGAGCTGAAGGCCGCTATTGAAGCATCTTGGTCTTCCATAACACCTCAGCAGTGCCACAGGCTGATAGCATCCATGCCACGCCGCATTGAGGCAGTAATTAATGCAAAAGGGGCCCAAACCAAGTACTGAGTACGTATGCATGATTATACTTTTCAGAGGGCCGACATTTCTGTATTTAAAATCCTTTTTTTATTGATTTCATGTAATATTCTAATATTCTGAGATTCTGAATTTGGGGTTTTCATAAGCTGTAAGCCATAATCATCAAAATTAAATCAAATAAAGGCTTGAAATATCTTACTTTGCTTGTAATGAGTCTATATAATATATTAGTTTCACCTTTTAAGTTGAATTACTGAAATTAATGAACTTTTGCACGATATTCTAATTTTTCGAGTTTCACCTGTATATATATATACTACTTCATATATATATATATATATATATATATATATATATATATATATATATATATATATATATATATATGAAGTAGTATATTGAGGAGAATATGTTGACAGTCCAGTGTGAGATTATAGCTGAATAAAGTGCAGTGCTAATTATTGATCCTGAGAGATCAAGTGTTCAACAGTCTGATTGCTTGGGGGAAAAAGCTATCATGTAGTCGGCTGGTGCGGGTCCTGATGCTGCGATACCGCCTGCCTGATGGTAGCAGTGAGAACAGCCCATGACTCGGGTGACTGGAGTCTCTATTGATCCTCCGAGCTTTTTTCACACGCCACCTATTATATATGTCCTGGAGGGAGGGAAGCTCACCTCCGATGATGTTCCTGGCAGTTCGCACCACCCTTTGCAGGGCTTTGCAGTTGTGAGCGGTGCTATTGCCATACCAGGCGGTGATGCAGCCAGTCAGGATGCTCTCTACAGTGCTGGTGTAGAACCGTGTGAGGATGTGTTGGTTCATTCCAAACTTCCTCAGCCGTCTCAGGAAGAAGAGGCGCTGGTGAGCCTTCTTCACAACGGCCTCAGTGTGGATGGACCATGTGAGTTCTTCAGTGATGTGGACACCGAGGAACTTGAAGCTGCTGACTCTCTCCACCGGTACTCCATTGATGGTGATGGAACTGTGTACTCCGTCTTTCTTCCTGAAGTCCACAACAAGCTCCTTGGTTTTACTGACGTTGAGGGAGAGGTTGTGCTCCTGACACCAGCGTGTCAGAGTGTGCACCTCCTCTCTGTAGGCTCTTTCATCATTGTCAGTGATCAGACCTACCACCGTCGTATCGTCAGCAAACTTAATGATGACATTGGAGCTATGTGTTGCCACACAGTCATGTGTGTACAGGGAATACAGGAGTGGGCTGAGAACACAGCCCTGTGGGGCTCCAGTGTTGAGGGTCAGTGATGACGAGGTGTTGCTGCCCATTCTAACCACCTGACGTCTGCCTGACAGGAAATCCAGGATCCAGCTGCACAGCGAGCTGTTTAAGCCCAGAGCCCGGAGTTTCTCATCAAGCTTGGAGGGCACTATGGTGTTGAATGCTGAGCTGTAGTCTACAAACAGCAATCTCACATATGTGTTCCTTTTTTCCAGATGGGAGAGAGCAGTGTGTATTGTAGATGCAATGGCATCATCGGTGGAGCGGTTGTTGCGGTAGGCAAACTGCAATGGGTCCAAAGAGGGGTGCAGAACAGAGCAGATGTGATCTCTGATTAACCTCTCAAAGCATTTGCTGATGATGGGAGTCAGAGCAACAGGACGCCAGTCATTTAAGCAAGTGATTGTGGCTTGCTTTGGTACAGGCACAATGGTTGATGTTTTAAAGCATGTGGGGACTACAGACAGGGAGAGGGACAGATTGAAAATGTCCGTAAAAACACCAGCCAGTTGATTCGCGCACGCTCTGATGACGCGGCCCGGAATGCCGTCTGGACCCGCAGCTTTACGGATGTTCACCCGTCGGAAGGATCAGGTTACATCCACAACAGAGACGGAGAGTGAATCAGCCTCTGTAGCGTCAGCCGCGAGTGCTCTCTCCGCGAGGGCGGTGGTGTAGTCCTCGAAACGAGCATAAAATGTATTAAGTTCGTCCGGGAGAGATGCAGCGGTGTTCATGGCGGAGACTTTATTCCGTTTGTAGTCCGTGATTGTGTTAATTCCCTGCCACATACTTCTGGAGTCAGTGGTGTTGAACTGACCTTCAAGTTTGTGCCTGTACTGGCGTTTGGCTTCACTGATGGTGTTACGGAGGGCATAACTGGCTTGTTTACGCTCCTCCGTGTTAGAAGAATTAAAAGCGGAGGTCCGCGCAGTGAGTGCCGCGCGAACCTCGGCGTTAACCCATGGTTTCTGGTTGGGGTATATCCGTATAGTTTTGGTCGGAACAACGTCCTCTACGCACTTCCTGATGAAACACATTACGCTGTCAGCGTAAACCTCGATGTCGTCATCAGAGGCGGACCGGAACATCTCCCAGTCCGCGTGATCAAAACAGTCTTGTAGCGCAGAGTCTGATTGGTCCGACCAGCACTGGATCATTCTGAGGGTGGGTGCTTCCCGTTTTAGTTTCTGCCTGTAAGCAGGTAGAAGTAGAATGGAAGAATGGTCCGATTTGCCAAATGGGGGGCGGGGGAGGGATTTGTAGCCATCCCGGAAAGGAGAGTAACAATGGTCTAAAACCCGGTCCCCTCGTGTGTTGAACTTTATGTGTTGGTGGTATTTTGGAGCGATTGTTTTGAAGTTGGCTTTGTTAAAGTCCCCGGCAACAATGAACGCAGCCTCAGGGTGCGTGGTTTCCTGCTCACTTATACTCCCATACAGTTCCCCGAGTGCCCGGTCTGTGTCGGCTTGTGGGGGGATGTACACAGCTGTGATGATGACCGCTGTGAATTCCCTCGGCAGCCAGAATGGTCGACACAGAAGCATGAGATATTCCAGATCAGGAGGTATATCACCATTTACATTTGCATTGTAAGGACCTAGAAATCTGAAATATTCTTCTACAAATCTTCATTGTGTTCTGCAAAAGAACATGGCCACCGCCAAGCCACAGTTCCTCGACATGGCCGCCGCAGAGCCAGAGTTTCACATCATGGCCGCCAAGCCAGAGTTTCACGTCATGGCAGCCAAGCCAGAGTTTCACGTCATGGCAGCCAAGCCAGCATCTCACGTCATTACCAATGAGCCCATGCCTGCCATGGCCAATGAGCCAACGCCCATGTCTGCAACAGCCAACGTTGCCAGCCTCGTCTGTCCCAGAGCCTGCACTGCCAACTTCATCCTCACGGAGGAGAAGGAGAAGGGATTTAGTCTCTGAGTCTCAGCCCATGTTCATGACCACAGAGGTCATTCACAAGACTGTGTCCATGGCTACGACCACAAAGGTCGCTCCCGAGACTCTGTTCACACCCACGACCATAGAGATCATTCCAGAGTCACTGTCTATGCCAGAGTCAGCTCCAGGCCATGTCACAGCCACAACAGAGTCCGCCTGCTCCATGCCGTGTCACAGCCACGTCAAAGTCAGCCTGCTCCATGCCATGTCACAACCGAACCTCATTCTGCCCCATGCCATGTCACAGCCATGTCCCAGACTTCTCCATGCCATATCACAGACGAACCTCATTTTGCTCCATGCCATGTCAAAACCGAACCTCATTCTGCCCCATGCCATGTCACAGCCATGCCCCAGACTTCTCCATGCCATATCACAGACGAACCTCATTTTGCTCCATGCCATGTCACAGATGAACCTCTGTCTGCTCCATGTCAGAGTCAGCCTGCTCCATGCCATGTCACGTCAGAGTCAGCCTGGTCCATGCCATGTCACAGCCACGTCAGAGTCAGCCTGCTCCATGCCATGTCACAACCGAACCTCAGTCTTCCCCATGCCATGTCACAGCCAAGCCACAGACTTCTCCATGCCATATCACAGACGAACCTCATTTTGCTCCATGCCATGTCACAGATGAACCTCAGTCTGCTCCATGCCATGTCACAGCCAAGCCCCAGACTTCTCCATGCCATATCACAGACAAACCTCATTTTGCTCCATGCCATGTCACAGATGGACCTCAGTCTGCTCCATGTCACAGCCAAGCCCCAGACTGCTCCATGCCATGTCATAAGCAAGCCTCTGCTCAAAGGTCCAGGCCTGCCTCCGCTCCATGGTCCAGCCCCCATCCCCCCATATTCCTCCTGTTCCCTCTTGAGCACAGTGTTTTTGTTTTGGGGCATCTGGAGCCAGCCCTAGAGGGGGGGATATGTCATGATTTGTTTTTGTTCATGTTTTGTTTTCATGTCTGTTATTTTGGAATTCTAGTTCCCGTTTCCCTTGTCATGTGATTTCATGTTTCCCTCCATGTTCTTGTGTCTTGTTACCATTGGTTCCTTTGTTTATTAGTCTTGACTTGTTATTGGTTCATGTTTAATAGTCTTGTTATATTGTTTGTCCTTGCCATTGCCAGCTACTTCGTTACACAAAGGCAAAAGACAGAAACAGAAAATAAAAGAGTATCTAACCTCGAACTAAATCAGATAACCGAAAAAGTAATTACATTTACATTACATTACATTTACATTTATGCATTTGGCAGACGCTTTTATCCAAAGCGACTTACAGTGCACTTATTACAGGGACAATCCCCCCGGAGCAACCTGGAGTTAAGTGCCTTGCTCAAGGGCCCAACAGTGGCATCTTGGTGGTGGTGGGGCTTGAACCCCCGACCTTCTGGTCAGTAACCCTGAGCCTCAACCACTGAGCCACCACTGCCCTAGAAATTCTAGAAATTTTCTGTTCAGCTACATGAAAGCAATTATTCAAAGATTATATGTTTTTAAAACACTAAGTTGGCCAGCAGAAATGGGTCAGAGGTGAACCTCCTATAGGTACATTGGCATCCAGTTCCTCTGACATAGTCATATGACTCTCAAAACTCCAAACAGTCCATACAATGACATCATTAGACAGAACACAACATAGCACAGGCGCCGATCCTGTGGGTGCTCGGGCACGGAAAAGAGATTCCCCATTAATTTTCTCTATAGGCATTAAAAAAAAATTTATAAACATTTCTCAGCATTGACCAAAAATTGTTCAAAGCTTGTTTTCTGAATTCACAATTGCAGATGAGTAGTCACAAATGTGTAAAATGACATTCACATAACTTGTATTACATGAACTTTTGTACTTTAATTCATATTTGCAGTTCAACCACAAATCGACACTTACAACCTCTCAAATCTGCCACTGAAACTTTATATCTTGACTTGACTTTTGCGAAAAAACTGTAACAAAACTCACTTTTAAAATCCTGATGGAGAGAGCAAGACCAGTGTTCGGCGGGGGAGTAGTCAGTAAGGTCGCTTTATTGGTTGATGCCTAGCCAATGAAATGGGATGTTTTTGTATGCGATGATATCACACCACAGCGCCAGCCCGCACATTTGTGTTAGGACAAAGCTGGACAGGTGTTATGGATCAACTGGGGATCGTTTTATCTGGGGATATGCTTGTGCATGCAAATAATTTCACTTGCCTTTTTTATAAAAACAAAATGTATCATTATTAACCTGCTTTTTTTCCAGTGATGTCTGTTCTAATGAATACAACTCTGTGTAATAGTGATTTTAACGGTTTAAACATTGGTTTGAAAGGGAACTGGCAATTACAAGAGCCATAAATCGCAAGTGGAATTATTTTATTTGCAACATTAAAACGTCATAGGCTGATATGTGTCAATATTATACTTTCTATTGCCTTCATTTCTTAATAATAAATAATTACTTGATTAACCTGAAAATCAACAAAGTGACAATTCTATTAGAGCTGGGATGCTGGTCCAGTGGTTGTTCTGACTGACATTCAGTGACAAATTTGTTGCAGATTATGATGCATTTTTAACAGATATGATGAAAACAGTTTTGTAAAACACACATACACATACATACAAGCAATTAATAAAATTGTTTTAAATTAATCAATACAAATTGTAACTGAATTTGACAGCCAGCAATTACAGTATAATATACTGAATTTTCTGAGAATACTTGAATTACTGGAAAAAAATTGTTAAGAGGCTTTTTAATTGTCAAACCAATTTAAGATTGAAAATCTAAAGATTTTGCCAAACAAACCAAATTATTATGATTCTAAAGAAATGCATCATGCTTTCTAAGAGTTTATTCTCAGTTATTCTCCCCCATTGGTTAATTTGACATTTGTACTTGCTCTCCACAAAAAGGAAAGTGCTGTTCTGAAAGATCATCTTTTGGCAGTGTCATGGGTAGTTACATTATAAACATACGACACTGTCATGTGCATAACATTTGAAAAGTAAAGGATGCTGTTATAACAATGTAAATAAAAATACAAATGATTACAAGGGACTTGAATCCAGGTCGATCTGTATGGTTAGCAGACACGCAGGTTCAAGGTTCAATCATTTAAGCAATAAATAATTTTTCATAAATAAATAAAAGTAATTTAAGTGTATAGGCCAATTAGTGAGACATTTCAGCCTATGATGGCTTAATTTTGCAAATAAAATAATTCCACTTGTGGTTTACTGCTCTGACAAGTGTAATTGCCAGTTCCCATTCAAACCAATGTCCCACATTAACATAGGTAACCATGTTACCCTGTGAAGCTGTTAAAATTACTCAAACTGTTTCAAATTCATTAGAACAGACATCAGTGAAACAAAGCGGGTTAATAATGTTACCAACATTTGTTTTATAAGTTTGTTTGCAAGTTTATTTAAAAAAAAATGTTTTAATCTTGTAGTTAAATTTGATAAAACATCTTGTTTTGTGAAGTCTCTTTCAAAGTTTTTTTTATTATATTGTTACAAAATTACCATCTACAATTTCCCATCACTCACCAACAATTCCAAAGAAAACCCATCGGTGCTGACCTTTAGGAGAATAAGCAACATATATAAATGTCACAGCATATATACACATATATGTACAAATGCATATACAAATACCCCTATATATATATATATATATATATATATAGTGAGAGAGAGGATCTAGCCTGTATTGGAGGATCACTGAAAGGGTTGGAGCATGTCCAGAACATGTGGATTAATGTATCATCTTCAATTTCACATCGGTTACATAGGGGATTAATTCCTTGGGTAGATTTGGGATAATTTAACTTTTGACATATGGGCTCTGTGTACTACTTTAAATAGAATGAGTGAGTGCCTAGCACATATTGATGAGGAGTGGACCTGCTTGAGAACCTAACTCCTTGTATCTTCTGAAAGTAGGCAACCAAGATCTTCCTCCCAGACACTCTTAAGTTTAGACAAGGAAGAGGACTGCTATCAGATTATGAATGGTAGAAGTTGAACCTCTGCCCAATGCATTATGAGAAAGGAAGTTGTCTAAATGATTGTTAATGGGTAACAATGGGAACTCTGGAACAAGTGGCCTAATATAATGTCTTACTTGTAGGATTCTAAAGAAATCTGATCTGGGGAGAATCACTGCACTAATTGATCAGAAGAAGTGAATATATCATCAATAAATAAGTCTTTACATTTTAGCCCTTTGTCATACCAACTCTGAAACGTTCCATCCTGCATTGATGGTGTAATAGTTGATTACGGGCAATGGGGCTTAGGAGAGAGAAATTTTGGAGGCCAAAGTTTTTCAGAACTAAGCCCAGATCCTTAACAAATGTTCCACAACTGGGAACTTGACTTGTGCATAAGATATCCGTGGCAACGCAACACCAAATAGCGCTGAAAGAGAGATTTGCTTATGAGCACATGCCCCCAGGATGGACCATCAGAAAGCTGGTGATGCCACCAATATAACATGCTTCGTATATTGGCTGCCCAGTAGTCCATTTTAAAGTTAGGAAGGGCCATGTCACCATTGCGGAGCCACTGGATGAGGGACAGGCAGAGCCGCTGTAAGGAGTCTCTGGGAGGGCAGACATTGGATCTATTTGCAGGCTTTAATAAAAATGATGAGAGTGAAACTAAAAACGGGATCTGACAAAAGTGAATTCAGAACACAAGCTTTGAATTATGGTCTGTGAGTGCAGATTGCAACATTCAACGTAACATTTTAAATCCACAAGTGTGGAGATGGGGGCGTGGCCAAGCGTCTGTGGAGAGCGAGGCTGGGAAAGGAAGAGTGGTAAGGATTGACACCTGTGTGAACAGGTGAACAGTTTTGTGTTTCAGTGAGAGCTGGAAAGGGATAAAAGGGCAGTCCAGATGCCTGGGAGAGCGAGCGAGAGAGATGAGCTTGAAGCTGTGTGTGTGTGTGTGTGTGCTGAAAAGAAAACCGTGTGTGTACGCTGAAAAAGTATTATATGTAAGTCCTTCCTAACCAAGCAAGAGATCTTTCACAACAACTTTTCACAACTTACGAGCACAAATATTTATTGTACAAGTTCTCAAATCCAAATTTGGAAGCTCTTGAGTTTTGCTTCTGATTTATCTTCATACTTTTGCTAGCACCACTAGTTGCCAAAATAACAATGCAAACTTGCGAATGTTCACGCAATGTGACATATGTGAGAGCTTATGAATGTTTTTCATGAGGGCATCCAAATATTATCACATTCTTCACAGAAAACTGCTTAAAAACAGAAGAGGTGGCATATGCAATGTTTAATGCTGCTAAGGTTTACAACTGTCCTGTTTTTGACAGCCTGTATTTTATCCCATACAGGACATCTAATGTCCCATATTGAAGGCTTTGTGTCCTGTAATGAAGCAAAAAAGGGTCTGACAGCGAGACTCTTGCAGAGGACTCTTATTCTTAATTGATGCACTCAATATGCTCAAGTGTCCCGTATTGCATGAAACCTTCAACCTTATCGCATTGTGGTGGCTCGCAGCCTGTGTGCATCTCTTTGGGTGAGTAAAGCCAATATCTGAATTATTTTAGAAATATGTTTTCAAAGCTTTGTCTGCCCTGTAACATACTTGGAATAATGGGTGTGTTCCATTCAAAAGTATACTCCCTATGAACCTCAAAGTTTTTACCTTCCACTGTCAGAGGGCTAACACGATAAAAATTGAGTTTAGAATGAACATTTGAAGTCATTTTTTTTATTGAAAATTCTCTTGTAATGATCTTACTGTGTTGCCATTAGTATAGTTTTCCCTTCGAAGTGCACTGTGAATGCATCATTTATGCTGTTTGGAACACAGTATATATGTCTTCTCGTCACTATACCTACTTGCAATAATTCGCTGCAGCTACAAAACTATGAGAACGCAAAAAATGATTGACAGTCGTCTGTTCATTAGGGCACCCACCTGCAGAAAACTAAATTGGCGTCTGTGCAACATAGGCTATTTTTCCCTCATGATTGAGTCAGGCATCACTGGAACACAGACTTCATCCAGCAGGAACAAACATGATGAGAGAAAAATACATCCAAGCACAAAAGAGCAAAGTTAAGCAGAAATATACTTTTGGTGATGAATGCTAAAAATGCATTTGTGTTAGTAAATACATGTGGTACATTATTAATGTACATTTAATGTAACATTAATGACCTAAAACTTAAACACAATAAAAATGGCTTAATTTGATTGCAATTCAAACGCGTTAACAATTCACATGCTTATTCATTCTCTGTGAGCTAGGCTAAATGAGAAAGCATTGTTACTGCATTTCTGACATAAATCAGACCCTCACTCACCCCTCAGAGTTCAAATAAACAAATGATCTGTAACATACGTAATTATAACAAATGCACATGGTTAAGAGTACAATGATTGTCTATTGATTAAAATAGTTGTTAGGGAATGTACAGCGTTTAACAACACTGTCACATCTGTACTTAAAGTACATGAAGAAGAGCAATGCTAATGCTAGCTAGAAAGCTTCTGAATGTCCCTTTAATAAAGGGGTTCATTAATGTCTAATAAGTGATTTTCTTGTCAAATAATTAGCATTTTTACTTATATATTATAAATGCTTAATAAATATATGTTCACTTATTTAAATCAAATTCATAAAATGACCTAATTCATGATTGTCAAAAATGTAGCATTTGTACTGTATGTACATTTAATAATTTTAACTAAAAATGTAAACATTACGGTTATAGGGAGATTAAAAGGGATTATGTCATTTTTCTACAGTTAACTTTGTATTTATATGCATTCCTATAATGTCTTGTCCTAGTCTTAGTCAGCTAAAGTCCTCTGCAAAAACACTTTTCAGGTCTTCATGCATATTCACAGCATAAATCACATAATAAAGCCTGATGACTAATGAACCATACTAAACTTTGTGTGCATAGGTTTCTAATGTTTGCGACTCATGAAATTCGCCATAGCTGTAATTTAGGTACACTTTACATAAATTTTCATAGGTTACTAATGAATAAGTGTTATTAAGCATTTATAAAATGTGAGGTCACTATTTGGCAGGAATTGCATGAAAGTCACACTTGTTATGCATGTTCTTATAACTGCATATCTAGTTTTTCATGGTTAGGACAGAAGCCAGTATATTGATTTTGGATAATCAATTGTGATTAATGTACTCCACATAGATACGTTTCTGCAAGTTTTATATTTTATTTGATTTTCCAAAAAAAAAAAAAAAAGTCAAGGAAGAGACGTATGGTAAAGGAAAGGGAGAGGGGACAAAAAGATGACTAGACCAGATGGTGATAGATTAATTATACAACAGGAAAGTATTAGATTTGCATGACAGGTCAGGAAATGTGGATCGGCTAGAAGGGAGATGTGCCAAAATGAACTGTACATGATTGGTTTTTTTTACTGTTTAATCATATCCAGCTCTCAGTTTCATAACAAAAGTGTGGTGATATTTTCAGGGTTCCTTGCAACTTTTGACTAATATATTTTCATGACTTTTTCAGTTGTTCGTGTTTGCGAGACAAAGATTTTTGAAAATTATTTTATAGAGATTACACTCCCTAAGCAATTTCTACCCAAATAAATATTTTAGAACTATATTAAAGCATAACATAAAAAATATTGTTTCATTAATTACATAACTTTATAGGCCTGGAAATAAAAACAAATTTATTCACTGATATTTCCAGGTGTTCCATGACCATGAGAATACTGTAAATTGTTTAAGGTAGTCAAGTCAGTCTTTGACAACACACAAAAAATGAAATAAATAAAAGGTAAAAAAAATTAAAAATACCTCCTTTAATTTGTAATTTTTTCAGTTGTCCAGGAATTTGCACTGCAGAAGTCCGGATGCACAAATATCTCTCTGGGCAACTTTTGAAGTAGTCTAGTAATCCGATTACACAGTCATGGCTTACAACTGATATAATAATCAGGATTCTAAACTTAGTCGCAGTATTAGAAAGATTCGACACTGGTTAGTGTGTAATTCAAAAGATATTTTGCATAAAAAGTTTTATTGTTTTATGTTTATTTTTCGTTTTATCAACATGTCTAATTTGCATGTCACCATTCATCATCTTACATATAAATGGATTATATAGACATCCAATTCTGCATGGATTGTTTTGATCAAAATTAGACATGAGGAATAATATTTTTCTTGATCTTTTTAAATTGTACTATAAAAACGTATAATAAGTTTCAGAATTTTCCTTAATACAAAAAATAAAGAGCATTCATTTAAACCATGAGTTTGTACTTAGCTCACCAACTGGCACTCATTCAGAAAGGTGCAGATGAGAGAACAAGAAAGAAGGGCCTAATTTCCCTGCACACCAAAGGGGACTTAAACAGGATAGTATTTTTTTTAGAGAAACATGCAATATGTGAACTGCTTTGAGCGTTATCATGCATCTCACTTTAAAATGACCCAATATCAAGTCCATGACAGGTTTTTTCACCCACCTGTACTATTTAAAATTTTTGGTCCATGTAAACATACACTAGATGGATGTCTTTGATCATTCTGATGCATTTCCGCAATGTGTGGCGTGTTTTAAGAGCAGTACAAACTCAGCTTTCAAAAATGTGTCTGTTCTTTTCCATTTCAATTGCTTCAGCTGACTGGGAGAACCACGTCTCATCCAGAGTAAACAGACAATGGAAGATGTGAGATACTGTGCCTGTTAAGATCAGCGTCTCTGCTTTGGCGTCTGTTGAAGTATCCCAAAATCAGGAAAGAGTGAATGATTGAAGTTTAACAAAGTTCCTGATCACATCAATGCAGGATAATATGTGTGTCACGTTTCATCATGGATTATGTGTTTTCAGCTCATTTCAGCATGTAATATATGCGTTTTCAGATCAAATTAGCATGGATTGCTTGTGAACAAGTCACAATATGATTCGAGCTTTGAAAAGAAGCAGTTATTGAAAGATGGTGTCAGGTTATGGATAAAGGAGCAAGGAGCCCAAAACAGTCAAGTACAATAAAATCAATGTTTATTTACAAACAGCAAAAGACAAGCAGGCAAAAGTGAAGGCTCCAGAGGGCTGAGGGGAAGATAACAATTCCCTGTTGATTGAAGGGAGACTTCACACGGAGGCCAAGGAGCAAGGAATCCAGAAGGGATGAAAGGAGAGAATGACTATTGTACTGTGGAGAGGAATATGGTTCAAACAAACAATCAAACAAACAAACAGGCAGGCAGGCAGGAATAACAAGCAGAATCTGAGAATCGCTCAGAACGCAAGATACCTTGGAGATCACAAGACAATCTGGCACAGGACTGTACACATGAGATTAAATAGGGAGGAGGTAGTAAGGGAGATGAGGAACAGGTGGTGCTGATAAGCAAGCAGCTTTGGTAGCAGCAAGTAGAAATCCTCCAAAAACAAACATGGGGAAAACTGATAGACAAACAGATCAGTCTCACTGACAGATCAACCCAGAAATCTGACTGTACCTCCTATCCAATGAGAGCCTTCTGGTGCTCCCAGTCTGTGATGCCACTCTTGCAAGGCCAACATAACCTCTAAAAGTTCTCGATTGTCGATGACGTCATTTCAGTCTGCCTGAGAGAGGCAATGGGGGAAAAAAGCACAGGGGTAAGTAAAGCCATCATGTGGGGATTGTTGTGAGAGGACTGCTCCAATTCCTTCCTCTGACACATTTACCTCCACCACAAAATGACAGACCGGGTCAGGAAAAATAAGAATAGGTGCTTATGTAAAGAGTGTCTGAAGTTTATTTAACTGGATCTTGGGGGAGGTAAGATTAATCAGATGTGCAGCAACTTGGCTGTAGTTCCTAATAAAACATCTAAAAAGGTTGGCAAACCCCTGGAACATCTGCAGGGCCTTGCAGAGTCTGGGGTTGGCCAATTGGATATGGCCTTCACTTTGCCAGGATCTGCTTGAATCCCTTCAGCAGGGACTGCAAACCCCAAGAATGGAACCGACTGGGCATGAAACTGAACCTTATCTGCCTTACTGAACAGTTGATTATCTAACAGCCTCTGGATGACCTGATGGACGTGCTGGGTGTGTTCCTGGAGAGAATCACTGTCATCTAGGTACACAAAATCAAAACGACTAACCATATCCCTCAGCGTGTCTTTGACCAGGACCTGGAAGATGGCTGGGGCATTGGTTAACCCAAAGGGCATAACTAAACTTGTGGATGTGATAAAGGCTGTCTTCTACTCATCCCCTCCCTTATTCATGCCAAGTGGTAAGCATTTCGCAGGTCCAAATTCATGAAGACGGTCGCTCCCTGCAACAACTCAAAGGCTGAAGGCAGAAGAGGCAAAGGAAAGCTGTTCTTGATGATATTGTCACTGAGCCCCCGGTAGTCAATGCAGGGATGAAGTGATTCATCCTTCTTCTCCACAAAGAACCTGGTGCCCACTGGAATAGAAGAGGGGCAGATTAGTTCGGATGCCAAAGTCTCCTCAATGTACCTCTCTATGGCATCACGTTCAGGGCCCAAAAGTTAATAAAGAAGTGCCTTGCAACAGAGCTATAGCACAGTCTTAGGGGCAATGCAGAGGTAGAGATGTGGCCCGGGAACTACTGAACACCCCTCGCAGGTCATTGTAAACTGCAGGCACTCCAGACAGATCCACTGGATCAACCTGAAAAACAGGATAAGAGGAGAAAGGAGATGAAGCAGAACCCAGAAAATGCTTAACTCTTTCCCCGCCAGCGTTTTTAAAAAAAAGTTGCCAGCCACCGCCAGGGTTTTTGACGATTTTCGCTAAACTTTAATGGCCCGCAGAATATTTTCTTCCATGAATATATGAAGATGCTATATATCACAATAAAGATCTGAGCCTCTGCTTTTAGGCAAAAAAAACGATTTTTATTTTATCTTCATTTGTTCTTTTTTTATTGCGACTTGAACAGAGGTCGGTTTTGTCAAAAACAACATTTCAGACAAAAAGCTGATAAAAAGGCATGTTTATGTCTGATATTTTGAGCTTCTCAATACTCCACTTCTTCATGTTTGAGGCGATCGCAGTCTGTTTCTTTGATCAAAGAGTTACGTACTCTTTCAAAACATGCTAGGGGTCTTCCTTACCGTATAACACCTAAAACACGGAAACCCGGAAAATTCCGTGTTTGGCGGGAAGCGTTTTTTCATAAAACACGGAAAATTCCGTGTTTGGCGGGGAAAGAGTTAAGGCCAGAGGAACTTGATGATGAAATGGAGCCCTCAGCCCAACAAATGTGAGGATTGTGCTTTACTAACCAGGGATGTCCTAAAACAATAGGAGCGGAAGGGGGCCTGATTAGGTAAAGCACAATCTTCTCCTTATCATTACACAAGTCCAAAAGACTCACTGGTACAGAGGTAGAGGTGAATTTCTCCATGGCTTGGCCCCAAAGACTGCAAGCATCCTGAGGGGTGTCCAGTTTGGTCACTGGAAGATCCAGTAGATTGGCTAAAGCAGAGTCGAAGATGTTGGCATTTTCCCCACCTCAGCACAGCAGTGCCAGAAGAAGGGGAAGGAGCCTTATATGTACAGCTCTCCAGTATGCCACTGACTTCTGAGGAGTTATTTTACCAGGCAGTTGTTGACGAAGTTGCCAGATCATCCACAATAAAGGCAAAGGGTTCTACTCCCTCGCCAACCAAGTCCAGCCGATCTGCATGGGCTCAACATTTGAATATAGATCTGGAAGAGAGGCTGTGTTTGAAGTAGAAAGCAAGTGGAACAGACTGGGGGGTGCTTCACAGCTGTTGAAGCTGTTTCATTAGCTCAGTGAGATGAGCTGCCATGACTTCCAAGTTGATTTGTTGTTGCTATGCATGGCACCCAAGAGGGCTCCCTGTTGGGTGATAGCAGTGGTCAGATCTCACCAACAGATCAACTTGGAAACCTGCCAGATGTCGCAGTTAAAAAACGCTATTGGATCCAACTGCAAAACCATGAGTAACCAATTCCATTCAGGAATGTTTTATATGTAATGTTCAATATTTATAGTTTATGGTGCTGCTGTGCTCGAGTGAATAGTTTGAGGACCAAACTAACCATTTCAGACAGAGGGCCAGACACAGGGTGGATAATTATGATATATTACTAAATTGTGACTGTTTTGGAAATAAAATAAATGATAAGTGTACAACAGCGTTTTAGTGCCACTTAATTATTTGTTTTTTTAAATCTAACATTTTGAGAATAAAATCATAATATTTTGAGAATAAGTCAAAATTAAAAGAATAAAGTCGTAGGCTTTTGTCGGTGATCTGCAGCATGCTAATACATAGTGCATTTATGGGGCACAATAATTCATAGTGAATGTGGTAACCCCTCAGTTATAGTATTGTTTTGAGAGTAAAAACCAAAAAAAGCAGACCATGTCTGGGTTTCCCAATAACATTGCAACTTAAGCATTTACGATCATCTTAACCAACATCGCTCATTATATTAAAATAGAGTAATGGCTGTTTCCCAAACCAGCACGCAGATCGCTCGTTGCTGAAACTTTGGCAAATTTTGTTTTCTTATAATAAAAATAATGAAGAAATACTGACAAACTTGGAAGTTCTTTGTGACCTTGCCAAAGCGCCAAAATGTATCAACTTGTACAGAATTGAATTATAAAAATTATAATGGCTTTATTGAGATGGGGTTTCAAATAGCTCTCAACGTCTTAGAGATTAATGAAAGTGATGCTAGAAATGCATATAAAATGAATGCACATGATGTGGGCACTCTCGTAGCCTAAAGTTTTGTTTCTTTGGCTGGGACCTGAATAGATGCACAAAGAACAGGATTAAAATGGTGGACATCAGTACTGGACTGTAGGCCTATGTAACTATGAATAGATCATCTGGTTACAGTTCTAGGCTCTGTGTACTTCTCCTGAATAAATTCAATAACTGCAGAAAAAAGTGTGCTTGACTACACTGCGCATCTGGAAATATGCCTAGATATAATGCTCTCCTTCATCATCAGTGTTCGATGAATTACTGCCGATATGATGGGCTGAAAATGTTCACAAACATCTCTTTTAAATAAAATATACTTTTACTACTTTTATTTGTGGTAATAGCACGATCTAAATTGCTCCAGGCAATTTTTGTGAATGAAGCACAATCTACACTGAGAATAATTCACATAGAAAGGAGGCATGTTTGCGCCTTGTTTGATGACACTTCGAAAAAATTTCGAAATATTTTTTTCTTCTTGTAATTTTAACTTTATTCTCAAAATATTACAACTTTAATCTTGTAATGCTATGATTTATTCTCAAAATCTTTGATTTTGTATTATTTTTTATTTTTTTTAATGTGGCACTAAAATGCCACCGTATAAGTGGACCTCAGGGAAAATATTAAAATTATTTGTAAAAAGAGAGTATGTCATGACCTCTTTAAATGTTGCAATTGATCTTGTCCCTGCATTTTATGCTCAACTCCATTACTCTATTACATTTCCCCCTTTAAAAATAAGTTTCATATTCCTAACATTATTTGAGTGGCAAACTATGTTTGTTTCTCTTACACTCTTTATCATTATTTAATGTCAAGGCTTATCCTGTAAAGCTCAAAAGTTTCCCCATAACCATTTAATGATGGAAAAAAAATTATTGGCTCTAAGCACAAGAATACTTACTGACTGTAAATAATGTTTGCCATTTAAGGCCATTATTAGCCATTTCTGCACTGACTTACTATTAGTACTACTGGTACTTTGCAAGGCTGTGAGCACAATAATAGGGGGTAATAATTTAGATATTGGCCTTTGATAAACACTTATTTGTTGTACACTGTGTACTTTGGGCCTGAGGTGGGAAAATATCACTTGCAGAGTTCAGCCACAGTTCAGCATAACTTTAAGTTTTTCAGTTTTAGCAGATATTCCACTTGTCCTGGACCTCACATGTTCATTACATTCTGTCTTTGTAACATGTATCTGGCAACATTGTCAGGTATTTATCAGGTGTACATGCTTATATATCTTACCAGCACCTTCATTCCAGCAACTGATGATCGAGCAGAGCGTTGGAGATTTACTGTTCTCTGTATTGTTGCTACCATAGTAACATTGCAGAACATTTCTGAAACATGTTTTGATGCCATAATTGGTTTGAGTGAGAATGAAATTCTCACAGGAAAAAGATTTCAACAGTTAACTTCTCCATTATTATCTTCTCTTCTCTCAACTGAATAAATGATTACTCAAAGGGCAACTACATTCAGGTCCATAAATATTGGGACATCGACACAATTCTAATCTTTTTGGCTCTATACACCACCACAATGGATTTGAAATGAAACGAACAAGATGTGCTTTAACTGCAGACTTTCAGCTTTAATTTGAGGGTATTTACATCCAAATCAGGTGAACGGTGTAGGAATTACAACAGTTTGTATATGTGCCTCCCACTTTTTAAGGGACCAAAAGTAATGGGACAATTGGCTGCTCAGCTGTTCCATGGCCAGGTGTGTGTTATTCCCTCATTATCCCATTTACAAGGAGCAGATAAAAGGTCCAGAGTTCATTTCACGTGTGCTATTTGCGATTTGGTATCTGTTGCTGTCAACTCTCAATATGAGATCCAAAGAGCTGTCACTATCAGTGAAGCAAGCCATCATTAGGCTGAAAAATCAAAACAAACCCATCAGAGAGATAGCAAAAACATTAGGTGTGGCCAAATCAACTGTTTGGAACATTCTTAAAATCCATTGTGGTGGTGTATAGAGCCAAAAAGATTAGAATTGTGTCGATGCCCCACTATTTATGGACCTGACTGTATAACATTTACATGTACATGAATGTTCTTTGCAGACGCTGCACCCAAACCAAAAATAGCTGTGGTTTAAGAAAGAGTGAATTTAACCACCCAAGAGTTCAATTAAGCTCAGACTTAAAATACATACTATCATCCATACTGACAGATTGACCACACATGAAGTGGCTGGCATGGAAATGATGCATTACTTGCACAGTCTATTGTTTGCCGGTATTCTTTCTTGTAGTTTGTGTTTTGTACCACAGTCCCTGACCCACTTTCTGCTCTAACCAATAAAGTAATTTACCCATCAACAGCCATGATGCAAGCAGTTCCAATACATCCTTACTGCCAAGATACTTTTGAACATGAGTTTAAAAGGGAAAGTTCACCCAAAAATGTCAATTCTGCTATCATTTGCTCACCTCATGTTGTTCCAACCCCAAATTACCTTATTTCTTGTATGTATGGAATCAACATAATTAACCTATTAACACCAACTTGGGGCCAAAAGCTGTAGGGGAATCAAAGAGTAACCAACAAGGCCCCAAGATGGGACAAGTTAGACCAGTCTTTGGTGTCAGGACAAGGCAAGATGTTTTCCAGAGATCAGGGCCTTTTTCCAGGTATGCATTTACGTTATGCAGGCACTGGAACATGGCACTCAGCTGTTCTACACAAGCCCACAATATTCCAGGACAGATGCCATGTAGTCCTGCAGCTTTACCCTGCCAGAGCCCCTTTGGCTCTCTCATCACTTGCTCAACTAGTATGATCAAACTCATGTTGTTTTTTCAAACTTTTTGATGCCAAGGGCCTCCAAATATGATACCCTTTCAAGGGAGTCCCTTCCTGAAATTTAAAAGGAAGCTATAGACTGATGAGCCAAAGCAGTATGACCACTAACAGGTGAAGCGAATAACGTTGATCATCTCCTAACAAACATGCCAAGGTCTGGGTAGATTACATCGTAAGCGAACAATCAGTTCTCATTGTCATTGTGTTGAATGCAGGAGAAATGGGCAAGAGTAAATTCCTGAGTGATTTTGACAAGGGACAAATTGTTATGGACAGACTACTGGGTCACAGCATCTGACTGGCATGGCTTGTGGGGTGCTCCCAGTCAACAGTGGCAAGTACCTACCATCAGTGGTCAGAGGAGGAACAAAGCATCGCACCCTGCTGCAGACACAGTGCCCATGAGGACCCCCGTCCACCATCAAGAGTAAATGTATACTTTTTTTCTATTATTATTAGAGAATGTTAGATGTATAAACCTGAAGAAAAAAATGGTTCTAAAGCAGCTTTACAGGAAAGTCTGCCTTGAAACCCCCAGTGAGCAAGTGAATGTCAATACGATTAAGGAGAAACTCTGACTGTCAACAGAATAAAATGATTGCAATTAATTTTATAATATCTCAATATCTTTAGAAAGTAGAAAGAAACCATGATAATGCCAGATTCAGTAAATAATAAAAGGCATTTCTAATATACATGTTAGAAATGCCTTTTAAAAACACTAAAAAATTATTTACTGAATAGCCGTGTTACCATTACCGGGCCAAATAAGGGCGTGCCAGTGTGCGCAAAGGCCAGTTGCATTCCCACTATCACTTCCGGGGCTTTATTGGGACCAACAGCCAATGGCCTGCCATTTAGCCCTTGGGCCAAACAAGGCCAACTGGGGATTGAGGCGGGGTCAATGTCAATGGCGAAGATTTGCAGAACTCGCCAGGTTGTGTATCCAGCACAAAACCATTTGCCATTTGACAAAAGCAGTGCCCAAAGTAAGAACTTTCCATGCTTTGAGATTATGGACGGTGTGCTGGGACATCATCCCGCTGTTAATGGCGAGACCACTCAGGACACCATGGCAGTTACAGTCGTTGTCAATGTTAACTTGTATTGCTAGATAGCTAATGTTTACATACAATGTAAACCCGATATTCCAGATAATTAAATAACATGATACGTCAGCTTGAGTTTTCATCTTGCTTGTCAAATGGGCGGAGCTTGTGATTTTGACACCAGGGCTGCGTATTAAGGGCAGGTTTTAGCTGGTAGGTAACGCTGCAGGCCGGAGATATCCAAATGGGAGCGGAATCTCCAAAAGAGAGCGGGCTTACTCCAAAAGAGGGGCATCAATTTTAGTCTCAGTTGGTTTTAGGGCAATGCTGAAGGGCTACTGGCCCGATGGTGGAAAGCAGAACGAGGCTATTGGCCCCGACTGGCCAGTTGATAGCCCTGTCTCTCACTGGCCCTATAGTGGAAGATCAGCTAATGTTTTTGTACAACAAATTATGTAAAAATGGGAAAATAAAAGGTAAAATATGTATGCAATTTATAAGTGTAATGAAACTTGGGTGATCTTTTAAAGTGTAAAAGATTTGGATTTAATTAACAGCATCAGACAAACATCAATACATGATGATAACTTTCAAAATAGTAATAAACCTTTTCATAAGGTACAGTGGGTGAATCTTTTCAGAATCTCAAGAAGTTTGACATACTGTACCAGCTCTAAAATGGAGCAAAAACATAAGCATAAGGCAGTAACTTTTCCTTTTATTATTGTCATATCCATGTGATCTTTCTTCAAACAATTCAAAAAGACACACCTTTGGTTACACAACATTAATGTAGAAGGTATACTTTGTTTAAGCTCATCAGATGCTTTTAAACAAACGATTCAGATGAGGTGTCTTTATGTTTATTTAGTGCATAATGGCATAATCATGAAATTTAAAAATCACATACATTTTTGGATCAAAGGAAGTACATAAAGTAACAATATAAAGTAAATAGTAAAAATATAATCCCTCTATACCAATAAAAACATAAAAGAGAGACAAATGACAACAAATGGTCCCATGGAAACAAAAAAATAAAAGGTGGCGTTGTATGGGGCAGGCACAGAATAAAGTAACACAGCATACTTTGTTTTTGCTTCTATTGCATCTGCTTGCATTTGCTATCTGCATCCATTGGCAGTACTACTGTAAACTGGATACCAACTCTTAGTCTCCTTTATAACAAGACCTCGGAGCGATCCAGTGGAAAGCCAAAAATGTAATGCATATATGTAAAATACACATCTTTGCTATGCTGTACTCAATATTTAAAAGTAACTACATGTACAGTATTTTAAAGTCTACTACAACTACATCAACTACATTGATTCACTTTTGGTGGGAACTAAAATATACCACTTCAAGCAATATGCTAGCAACTTTATTCTCTTCATCAAACCCAGTAAACAAAACATTCTGTTTTCGTAAATGTTGACTGGTTTTAACATACCAGTAGATGTCTTGTTGGGCCAAATCAAAACAAAAACTAAATTTGGATGACCCAGTTTGGCAAAAACACATTGAAACTTCACAGTAAGATTAGTTGCAAAGATTAGCTCAAACAATCATAGGTTTACTTCATATTTTAAATCTTTTCATGTGCATGATCTTTTACATGGACTGTCATTAAATACAACCATCCCCTTGATATTACCTTCCATTCTGACATGGTTTCAAACATTTGTGTGCCAAGAGAATGTATGAAACCTCAATGATGAAAAGACAATAACATCTACTTTTACTAGTTAAAAATGATATATAGAGTATAAAATGTCAATTTTAAAGTCTCAAAGCAATGCAGTGAGATGAGAAATTCCACTAAATGTCAGATCTGCCTATGATGGAATGTATGTAGCGATGTAACAAGACACTCGAAGACATTAGGACTAAGTCAACAACTGCCATTTCAGATGAAATAAGTCTTATCATTATACATCATCATTTTAAAGGCCACTGTATGCGCTACGGTCAACTTTGGAAACTGGAAATCTCTGTGTATATAATATTTCAGATAATCAGAGGTAATTCCAGGACAAGAGAAATATGCTAGTAATCAGTAACAAGATCTTCCCCTTAAATAGCAGCAAATAAACAACTGTGTACACTATCACTAAGCACTGCTTCAAGGAGTGCCACAAGACTGGAATTTGTTTTCTTTCTTTCTTTCTTTATTCCTTAAGGAAAGAATCTAATGGAGATACGGTTTCATGAGATGGCTTTGTTTTGAGTTCACTTATTTTGCTAAACGCAAACTGGCACATCAACTTTGCTACACAAAACGCACTTGTGTATTTGATGTGAGCCATCTACAGGTCATTCTGGGCCAAACAAATATGAACAGATCAAACTGTAAACAGCTATAGGACAAACATGTTATAGGACGTACCATGTGACATCCAGGGCAGCTAATATACAGTACAGCCAGCCCATACCACGCCATCACAAACAAAAACACAATCCAGTCAAAAGCAATGAAATGATGCTAATCAGGATTTGAGGAGAGATACAGTTATAGAGAGAATCACTTCAAATTCTTTCATATTATGAAAGCTGGCATATAGAAAACTGGAAAGAATGTCCAATTGTCTTCATGTCTTTGATAGTCTGCACTTGTGTGTGTGTGTGTGTGTGTGTGTGTGTGTGTGTGTGTGTGTGTGTGTGTGTGTGTGTGTGTGTGTGTGTGTTTTAGGGCATCAGTCGGGAAGTGTTTACTCTACGGTCACTGATTTGGCCAGGTTTCTTGGGCAATCAACCTGTGTAAAATGGTAGAAAATAATTAATACAAATAACAAAAATGTTACATTCTAAGAAGTTGTTTAAGAGAAAGTTTGGGGTTTAAGAAAAGTTAAGCTCTATGGACAGCATTAGGGGTGTCAAAAGGGATGAGAAACTAAATAAGACATTTTCACTTAAATATTACTTATATTTAAAGGGGTCATGTAATGGAGAATCAAATTTTCCTTGATATTTAGACACATAAGTGGTAACTGTACTATAAATACATACTTTAAATTTCAGAACTCAAAACAGTCTACCCAGTTTAAAGAGCATTTATAGTTACCACCCTGCTGAAACGTCTCATTTTTTAAATCTGTGTGTTCGTGATGTCACGAGACATTGCTCATTTGTTTATACACATCCCACAACATTTTTCACTGCACCCTTGGCCCCGCCCACTGGCACTCCGTTCGAGAGAGGTGGACAAACAGGCCTAGTGTGGCCTAACTATTCCTGAACACCAAAGGGGACCCATCTGGACTATTTTTTATTATTTTTGTATATAAACATGCACTAGACAGACATCTTTGACCACTGCCATGTATCTAACCACTTTTAAAAGATGCAGTGTCAAGTTAAAACTCGAGTAGAGGAGAAGCCATTCGGTTTCATTCAGCTATGCTGGATCTTGAGAAAAGAAACACTTCAACAGACAGTCCCGTGTTAACATAATGTTGCACAGTATACCAATGGCAAGGTAGAACGTAAACGCTTCAAAATAGAACTTCGGATGGAGCGCAACAGAAATAATGTAGGGATTGCACACTACATGACTTGCAGTCGGCGCCTAGTCTTGTTTTCCGTCGTGCTGGGGCGCACCCTACATGACTGACTGAAGCATTGCTCCACAGTCCAATCTTTATGCTCCCTAGCAAATTGAAGTAGTGTTTACCGATTAGCCTCACTAACAAGTAGGGATGTAACTGTTTCAAATTATACCTCTGTTTTAATATGGATGGGTTATCATACAGTTGAAATCTTCTCATTGACAGTATTGCATGAACATAAGACTTAAAATGTCAGAATTTATCAAATCCAAATCAGTTTAGTCAAGACAGAATCGGTGACATTTACACAGCATCATATGAACATGGCGAGATAAAATAAATCTTTAAATTGCGCCTTCCTTATGTTACATTCGACTGTCAAATTTGAATTTCAAAAGGTGACATACAAGTGTCACGAGCGCAGGCCCATAAATTGCCCCTTCTGAAACACAGTAACATCTTTTCCACGACCACAGGATACATCTTCTGACATGGTTGTTTAAGAAATGAGAAGCTACACACTGCGTCAGTTAGGATTAAAAGAACTGTTGCCAGCTAAAACATATTAATCACTGCAATAATGATCCAATCATAGACTCTTAAATAGTTATTTTAGCACAGTAACTGCCAAACTCAAAAAGTTATGAATTGTGAGCTTGTGCATTTTTGTTACAAGCAATTGTGAGAATCTTTGCAGCTGTTAACTGCATTAGTGAATCAGACAGACAGTTTGCCCCCACCCCCCCACCCCCACCCCACCGCACCGCTGACCATGCCCACTTTCCCTGGCATATTTGAAACTGTGCTAAAAACTGAACTGTGCTAAAATTGGAGGTTTGATGACACTTTAACTTTTATCCCAGTGCAATGCCTTGCCTCATAGAATTCCATTATAAAGGCCTTAATGTATTCATGATTTTTGATAATTTTTTAATTGAGGGATGAAGCACGTCACAAATGTTGTCCATAAAGCTTAACTGTATTGAAACCAGAATATCTCAAGAAGACTTATGAGGTTTAATGTTACCAAAGATCTTCCACATGCTGGGTAGAAATGAAAAGAGTGACAGGAAGATAAAATCATAAGTGTAAGAGTGAGATGGACTCACGTCGAATCCACGAAGGACAGCGAGGTGGAAGGAGAGCAGTTGTAGAGGGATGACGCTGAGAACTCCCTGAAGGCAGTCCACACAATGAGGCACTTTAATGGTGCGACTGGAGCTTTTTATGGTCTCATAGTCGTCCTTATCACAGATCACAATGGGACGCCCCTACAACAACACAACAATGTTCTCATGAATACAGGGAAATCATGGAGGGCACAAACTTTTTTTGGTCCCATTTTATATTAGGCTTCTTTTACTACTATGTACTAACATAAAAATACATATTGTGTAACTACATGTTGTTTTGCAAAAGATAGGGTAGGTTTAGGATAGCGTTGAGGTTAACAGTGTCACTACAGGTGTATTTAAATGCACTTAAAATGTAACAACATGCATGTAATTAAGTACATTTGATCAAATTCTTAAGTACATAGTAGTTAAAGACACCTATTATAAAGTGGTTACTGTTATCAGTAGGGATATTGTTATGGGCAATGTTGGTCAAAAATGTGTGTGTTTATATGGCTCTCACCTGTCTTGCCACCACCTGCTGCAGTGCATTTTGGCACTTGTTGTATGTGTGGTCTCTCATTATGATCATGATGACAGGCATGAGTTTGTCCACCAGAGCCAGAGGCCCATGCTTCAGCTCTCCAGCCAAAATCCCCTCTGAATGCATGTATGTGATCTCTTTAATTTTCTAAAGGACACAAACCACAGCTTCATAAATCTACCAGGAAAGATTGACCAAACGGAAACCCATGCAAAACACTGCAGACTTTTGTAAATCTGCATGTTAAATAATTACAGAATAAACAGTCTAGAAAATACATTTGTGTTTTAGATGTATATGTTTGCGGTCAGAGTTGGCTAATGACGTCAACCCCATTGAAATGTCTTAACCAACATGGCCAAATTGCTTCCTCTGTTTATTTTCAGTCATGTTAGATGAGCTCAGAAAGGCAAAACTTCTATACAACTACAGTACATCAGTTTCCTATTTTCATTCTTGCACTCCTGCTAAGACCTTGCTGTAGAATCATTGAATCAGTTAGAATAAATTACTAATCAGACAGATATAGAGGGCTTCCTGGAAGACTCTTTTCACCCCAAAAAGGTAAATTGTTTCATTATTTACTCATCCTCATGCCATCCCAGATGGGTATTGACTATCTTTCTTCTGTAGAACACAAATTAAGATTTTCAGAAGAATATTTCAGCTCCGTAGGTCCTTACAATGCAAGTGAAAGTGTGCCAAAATTTGGACACACCAAAAAGCACAAAGCCAGCATAAAGGTAATCCATAAGACTCCAGTGATTAAATCCATGTCTTCAGAAGTGATATGATTGGTGTGGGTGAGAAACAGATCAATATTTAAGTCCTTTTCTGATAGAAATTCTTCTCCTTGCCCAGTAGGGGGGCGATATGCAAGAAGAATGTGAAAGTTAAAGTGGAGATTGACTGAGAATTTATGTAAAAATTGACTTAAATATTTATCTGTTTCACACCCACACCAATCATATCACTTCTGAAGACATTGGAGTTCTATGGATTACTTTTTTGCTGACTTACTTTTGGAGCTTCAAATATTTCCCCATTCACTTACATTGTATGGACCAAAATAGCTGAGAGATTCTTCTAAAAATCTTTATTTGTGTTCTGCTAAATAAATAAATTCAAACACATCCAGGATGGCATAAGGGTGAGTCATTTTCATTTTTGGGTGAACTAAAAACAGCTGTAATTTGTTTACAGGTTTTAACCACTGAACCTTTAAGAATTGTATGTGTAAATGACATTGTGATTGGCTAACTTCAGCATTGCTCACAAATCTCACTCTTGACTTCAATTCAAACAGTCCATCAAAACAGGTTTGACGTCAGTGATGATTGGTCAGGAGACATGGGACAACCAACAACATTTTACATCAAACTTGGACATGATGCGTCTTGAGGTGCCATGTTTGAATTAAACGCAAATGAGATTTGAGAGCTACGGCGGAAAGGAAGACTCTGTTTCTATACACAAAGCTATTGTTGTATGGAAAAAGCAACTTGGACAGTCTGCAAAACATCTTTTGTGTTCCGTGGAACAAAGAAAATCTACAAGTTTGGAAAAAGACAAGGGTTAGGGTTAGGAAATGAACAAAATTCAACAAAAATGAACAAAATTCTCATTTTGACTATTACTTTAAGAGGAAGTGAGATGTTTTGAGAAGGAAAGGCCAGACAGAGAGTGGGGAAAATGGTTGAAGAAGAAAAGGAGGAGAAAGGGAAGATGAGTGTAAGTGGACTAACCAAAGCTCCTTCCAGACAGGTGGCATAGTGGAAGCCTCGGCCCATGATCAAAACACTCTTCTGCTGATAGAGCTCAGTCGCCAACTTCTGAATCTCCTCATCCAGACTCAACACATCCTTGATCAGATCTAGTGAGAGAGAGTTAAAGAGAGAGATTGACTGAGAAATGCTAGGGTCAAAAGAGTTGATTGTTAATTGGGTATCATGAACTGATATGGACGCCAATTCCAGAAAACTATTGGCTGAACATTATGTATTATTCCAGGATGTGTTGAGATCCGAGTCTCAAAAGCTATTTCTGCTGAAATAAAGGGACAAATGCTGGAAAAAGGCAAGAAAGTACACAAAGAAAAAAGGGAAATGCTTGTTGTATATAATGTACATACTTGTGATCCGGTGACGGTAACCCTCAATAATCAGGTGGCGATAAACTTGCCTTCAAATGTCTGTACCATTTCTGCCATCTATCCTAAAACTAACTGAAAACTAATCTAGGCTTTCTGAAATTTCAGAACACAATTAAGAGTAAAATCAAGCTTGCGTAGCTAGCATTTACACTCCCGTACTTGAGTATGTTTCAGCCTAAACACTCTAATGTTTGCATTGCTGTTCTGGTAATTATATAATGATAGAATCAGCAGATTTTCATTTAGTTTCAACAGTGTACTGGAGTGCATGACGAAGTTACGCAACTGGCTGCCAACACATTCCTGACCTCATTGGCTTCGATGCAGCTTTAAAACTCCAGAGAGAACGAGGCTGAAAGCAAGAACTGGAGAAAGACTGAGGGAGGAGGGGTGCCTCGGCAGACACTTGCATTCCAATGAAGTCTTCCAACAGTGACTGACAGAGCTGGACGGGGCAATCTGTCCCTGCTGCCCTGCATTTGCATACACAGGTCCACATGCACACCCGGAGCTCTCTGCCTGAACTATGATGTCGTCTTCAGGATATTTTCTTTTTTTTTTTTTGCAAAAACAACACTAAAGCATTCAATTCAAGTGACTTTGAGAGAAGTACTTCTTTAATTTCTTGAGTATGTGTATTAGTGTATCTAGTAAGTAGGGTTGCATTGACTGGTCAACTATAAATAATGTAGTAGACACCGTCAGCCTTTAGTCGACTAGTGACTTACAAAATGCGTCTGTAGAAAATACAGGGGGTGGCGAATTTCCAAAACATAGGAAGACAAGGGAAGACTCATTCATATTAATGAGAAAATCTCTACCTGATTTGTTAGAGTTAGGTTTAAGGGTTGGGTTAACATTCCTTTGACCAATCAGGTAGCGCTATCCTGAATATTACTGAAACATCCAATCATATCTCACTTTACTCACAAATATAAATGACACTTTCCAAGCGATCCTACGTTTCGGAAACTCGCCAGTGGGTGTGAAGGCAGATGGCTCTGCACTAAAAGGGCATAGTGGCTCAAATTTACTATGGTAAAGATGACAGAGATGCTACAGTACCCTCTACAGTAACAAATTCGACTCAGCTAATGGGATCACTAGTTGAAATCAATAACTAAAATCAATAGTCGTACAATGGTCGCCCCTAGTAACCTTTGTTTCAGTTGATTGAAGGTACATATCCACTTCAACATTTGTTCCCTGTGTTCTTGAGTATTCCGATACCATTTCACTGAGTGAGAAACCACACCAAATATTTTGTGAAAGTGTCTTCCGAACAAATCGGAATTGTTTTGCTAAACCATTTGGACAATAAACTATTCAGCCGACAGACATTGATGAAATATTTTCAGGGAAAATTTTTCTCAGGTCAGTCAAGGTGCATACACAGCTGCAGGTGTATCACCAATAGTATACATTTTATTTGGGTTAAGAATTTAACCAAGCTGTATGTGTATTTACCTGGCAGAACTTTGAGGCCTTGGATGATTTCTCGTCTCCGTGGCTGCATGGAGATTCTGTCGTCACACATCAACAGGGCAAACATGATGAGAGCAACAAACTGACTCGTATATGCCTGCAACACACACAAAAAAAACACCAAAAAATCAGCTTAGTTGAGTTTACTTCTATGGTTACTGATAAGAGATATTCCTTGAACAAAAAAAAGAAAAAAGTTCTTTATGGACCCCATTTCCACCACCAGAGTGTCGTTGCGTAATCAAGCAGCGTTCCTTTTCTCAAAGAAATGGCAGAGCACAGCAGATCTCGCCAATTTATTTTCCCTGTCCATTTAAAAGCATCAAATCAGCTTTATGTTTGTGGATAAAACAATTAATCAAATTACTTGAAATATCCATCTCAAAACAAATAAACATGCTAATGTAGTCACTTGCGTCATATTTCGGCCATTTGAACCCAACTGCAGGGTTCATTCGAACAATGGGCATCTTTATGGTCCACATTCTACACCAGGCCAACTGAAATTTAAGGGATTTCAAAGTGGGAAATTTAAAAAAGACGGCCAAAATGTTTTTGATTGAATGACTTTCTAAAAAGGGACAGTGAAATACAAAACTACAGTTAATACCTCTCTATCTGCTTCCTATTTCTCTCTTCGTTCCCCTCCCACTCAAACACCTTTGATCCAAAAGTCTCCATGGCTCGTAACTAATCTTGAAGGCATTCCTTAACACATACGTTGCCATATTACGTGTCTAAATCTAATCCAGCGATATGCCATCATCCTTGAAATCATATTAAAAGCCATTCTCAGCCAAATATGAAGCACATTTAGGAAGCACTCAGGAAGTTTGACAGCATGCTCTGGCTCATCCACAGTTCTGTAAATTTACATTAATAACTTCCAGTGATGCTGGAGGAGCAAAAGACCAGACAACCACCCTGTCAGTCACTCCCTTATGATAGCTGATCCCAAGACATTTCTGTGTCACATATTACTTGCAAAGACTTTGTATTTGACCTGCAGGGAGCGTACCTGCAGCAATCCTGCAGCAAAGCAACTTGTTTAAGAGTGTGATGGTGATAGGATTGACAGATTAGGATCTCAGTAAACCGCAAGATACTCTTGAACCAGCAACCTTTGTATTTTTAACCAATCTACCACCACTCCAATGCTTGGTGACCAAGACCCTCTTGCGGTCTTGTAGTCTTCATTTGTAAGTGTCCACGACAGGGCTAGCTTTTCCCTAATGTGGTTCAATTTCGATTTACAAGCTCTCAATTCAGTTCGGATTTTGATTCTGATACATTTGGGTCATAATGTCAATTTTTCTAACATCTGATAGAAATTCTTTCTCAGCTAATGTTTTTAATTACACAGGACAATCTAAATGGGTAAATTACCAAAATATTAATTTGATCATTGGTTTAATCATTTTGATCAGCTTTTAGCTTTTAATTAAATCAATGTATTCAATCAATAAACATGATGTCTTCAAAATTCTACATATTACATTGCATTCATGTTTTAGTGGAGCAGAATAAAAAAAAAAGTGTTGTAGTCTTTGATCTAGAAATGAGGGTAAAAAACAGAAAAGGGTAATAAAAGACAATTAAATATCAAATGGATGGATGGCATCCATCGTTGCATACAAGAGAGATTTACTCGCACTATAGTACATAGATCCATCTTGGGATCAAATTAAGATGCATCAGAAAATCTCTATTTTTACCCAGCCCTTATGCAAGAGACCATAGGGTGTCCCATTTGTCATTTCCTGGTCCAGACCCTGTGACCTCACTGGTTCAGTCAACTTTACCAAACCTAAGCCAAATCAGAAAGGCAGATGCTATTTCCATCCAGGTGCAAATAAAAGGTAGATTCTATTTACAACCCAGTGCAATTAGTGGCAAATATTATTTGCACCCCAACACTGGTACAAATAACAGTGGATAATATTTGCACCCCAATTTAAATACTTACATACAGTATAGGGGCATCACTGCAGCACGCTTATTGTGTTTAGTGAGTCCCATAGACTCCACCAACCGATTCCTTTACTAATATTAAACATGGTTTTACTACAGTAACCATAGTATCACCATGGTATTTTGTAGTAAAATCATAGTAACCACAAAGTTAAACTTGGTTACTAGGCCTATATTAACACAATATTACTGAAGTAACACCATGGTCAGGGTTGGGATGGTTACTTTTGAAATATATTCCACTACAGATTACAAGCTGTAAAATGTCATTTGTAACGTATTCTGTTAGATTATTCAAGGTCAGTAATGTATTCTAAATACTTTGGATTACTTCTTCAGCACTTGTAAATTTTTTCCACTTGTTTTGACTACAAAAACTGTCAGTACAGTAAGACAAAAAACACATGTTAAAAATACATTTTCTGAAAAACTGAAATATCTTATGCAGTGTTGTTTCTGAAACAAGATCAATCAAATTGATCTTGTTTTAAGGAAAACAATACAATAATTATCATCAAGAATATGATTTTTGCCCTAATATCAAAAGTTCTTACTAGAAAAAAATATATATATATATATATAATCCAACATGAATTTTCTTGATTAAAAAAAATATGATCGTGTCTGGTAACGTGCATGTAAATGAATAGAAATAGCATTTTAGCTTAGCAAAAAGCTGACAATTTGGATCACATCATTTATATGTATAAATGTTTTCAATCTAAAAAGGACTAAATATTAAATGAAATAATTACAATAAAATGCAAAGTAATCTCTTCAGTAATCAAAATACCTTTTGAATGTAACTGTATTCTAAATACCAATGATTACTCCCCAACACTGATCATGGTTAATTGCATCAAAACGATGGTTTCCACAAAAAACATGATTACTGCAAATATTACTATAGTAAAACTACCCTTGTATGAATTTTTATTGATTATTGTAAGAAGTATTAAAGAAAATAAGAGTGGAAACAGAATCGGAAAGTTGGACAAAGGATTCGAACGCGGGTTGCACGCACAAAAAGTCACATCACACTGGCATTATGCCCCACGCTACTGCAGCGATGCGTTCAACACAGTTTGTTGTAAATTTCTATGTATCCACTTGTCTATTGGGGTGCAAATAGCCATTCTGTGTGGCAGGTTCCATTTACAATTGGGTGCAAATAGTCACTACGAATCAGAAATCACTTTTTTCTCAGAGCAAATAGACCCAGATGCATGGATTCTCACAGCCATGGTTTTACAATAAACAAAGTTTTGTTAAAATTAACAAACAAACATGAACCCTGATACAAGCCTGAATTTATACATAAAAAACTGACTCTTAAAACTCTACTTGAAACCGGGTTGGATCCCATTGGGCTCGGGCCAGGTACCCAACCTATACTATACACAACAGCCTACTACAGTACATGCAACAATACATCACTGAAGTTTGGACTCTGAGGACAACTGCAAGGTCTAAGCTCATCATTTGGGACATGGCCAGTGTGGGAGTGTCCAAAGGGTCTAATTCAGGGGCATGTCCATGATTTTTTGGCAGGTGTTTGTCTACTGAGGTGGAATTATGTGTCCACGGGTAGACCATTATTATCGACCATGAGCGACATGGACAGGTTAAGATACAGATTAAACTCCAGTACGCAAGCGGGGTCCGAGTTGGCGTTGCAAAACTCATCCATGCCTCCCTTCTGGCCCCGCCCGTGGTCTAATTACTACTGGCTAAGTTGTAATTTCTGGAAAGTAAAATTACTCTTTTAAGACGACATACGGTAAGTGTGCATATTTGTCACCTAAGCTTTTAATTTTACTGGATGCACAGAAGCAGAACGGGAGATGGATTCAACAATGGATAGTCAGTGACAAAAGCGCAGACCTGAGGGACACCCTCTTGGCTAATGAAAATATTTAAGTTCAGAAGCACCAACAGGCAGCATGATGTAATTGACACTTGCAAAATAATGACATAAGAAAAACAATGAACTCTAGGAGGAGCACTGAAAGATTTTTTTTACATATGGTATCATTGAGGATTCCAAGGTTTGCCGTAGCAGCAACACAGCTGGAAGGGAAGAGGCCTCATGGGAGAGGGAGGACTGCAATCCCAGCAGACTCAGGCAAACCAAGCAATATGTCATATCTGAAGTGCAGCAGCTGTAAGACGGGACGGCCATGAGCTAACAGGCTGCACCCAGAGTGGCAACTGGTGAATTGGCAAAGAGAATTGAAAAGATCGAGGGTGTCTATTGCCTGTAAAACTGCTGACTGCAAAGGCTATTGATTGGCAGATCCTTGGAATTGGGTTGCATAAAGAAGAGGGAAGTTCCCAGATGTAGGCCTCACCTCATAGGGCCACAATGCACAAGAGGTTTGGGGGATTGCCCACCGCAAAGCTGTCATCTGTATCATCCATCCTGTTATGATGCTGCAAGTCAGATGTACCCAGGCCTACTTTATACACCCCATGTAGGATGTTTTAAAAATGTGTGGTGAAACAGCACTGGCGTCTACAAGACTCATATCCCAAACAGCAAAGAGCGGTCTTCTACCCCCACTTAAATATCCCAAATTACTCCTGCTGCAATCTGGCAACTGCGGGGTGCAACACTCCAAGTAGTTGTGGATGTGGGTTTAGATAATGGTTTCCCTGAGGGACCATTTTGGTGGTGTGCAGCCATGGGTGGATAGAGATCAACTGCCTGCAACTGTGCAGCAATCCAACAATTCACAACATGAGTTACGCATATCGGGCAACTTGTTTAAGTTCATTTGTGCATTTGCTACATTGTCTGTGCAGATGTGGTAATTAGGGATGTCATAAAATATCGATAAATAGATCAGGCATGTGATCACCAAAGGACAAAAAAAAACACGAAAAGGTACAAGGCAAAGACAGCTAAACCCCATAAATTGTTTTTAAAAAGACACATTGATACCTTTTCCAGTTTATAGATGCACCCAACTAATAAAGATAGACAAAATGCTTAATATTTTCTTAAATTAATTCTTGAGAGTAACAGCTATTGGTCAGCACAAAACCAACCAAATATAGTGCAGATGTTATGAAATAGAAAAAATAGATAGTTTATTACCGCTTTGATCGGTTTTGGAATCAACGTAAGCCAATAAATGCATAGCCTATTTGTTAAAAAAAACAATTGCAGGACCAATAAGAGAAACCCTAATAGCCTGGTGAACAAAAATCACCAAGTAAAAGTTACCCAACATAATATAACAGTCAGCACATTGTTGAAAATAATTAACAGGTAAACCAAGTCTATTTTGTGACGTGCATTATGGTAAATGGTTACCAAAGCATTTACACTGTGTCCCATTCACCCACACACACTTTCACACTCCTACACCAAATGGCGGCAGAGTTGCCATGCGAGGTGCTAGCCTGCCATTGGGAGCAACTTGGGGTTCAGTGTCTTGCCCAAGGACACTTCGGCATGTGGAGTCGTGTGGGCTGGGAATCGAACCACCAACCCTGCGATTGGCAACCGACTCGCTCTACCACCTGACACATTGCTTAATCAAAGAGCTGTTTGATTAAGTTAGAACGGTTACAATGTCAAAAAAGCTAGTATAGAAAAACTATTCGAAACAAACATTATATATTATACGCTCTGTAGTCTTATATACCCCACATCCCCATAAATAAGGTTTAAATAACTCACTCATATATTGTTGAAGTCACTTTTAAACAGAAACAGTTGATGCTGTGGATGAAAGATTCTCCTGGTTGGGAATCACTTTTAGAATACATAAACAAATAAACTGCAGATCTAATGAGGGCTTAATCCACAATTACAGGGCCCTGCATTTGATTTGAAAACCTGGAGCACATCCCAAGTGAGACTGTAACACCATTTAAACTCAATGCAATTGGCCTGCCCAATTGCTTCAAGAGCTGATTTAATTGGGACAAAAATACCAATGCAGGATTTTGGCAGATGTCCTGGGTGCTAGCCTTCATTATTTCCCCATGTAGTCTAAAGCAATTATATCACCTTATTCAGCCTACAGGCATGCACATTTCTGTCCTAATGAAGCCTTATCGTAAATCAACTGGAGCTGTCCTGCATGAAACATGCCAAACGTGATAAAAGCTTACACTAACTAACCCCTCTTAGTACCAGATGGCCTCTTTCCAGGAGGGCGACAGGAAGGACAGAGTGGGACAGAGGATGCCTGAAACTGGTAAAATGGTGAGGGAAAATATAGTGCAAGTATATGATACTTTTATGTTAGCATTAGCTTGACTTTTGCAGCTGGAGTCATATACATAAACATTTTTAATAAATCACCTGCTCCTACCTGTCATGATGCAAAATCTTTTTCCACATTACATAATTTTCACTGACTTCCATAGACTTATAGATCTATGTAGTGGTCCACGCTGTGTCTTAGTCAATAGCACACATGCACCAGACATGTTGAGCCGTGGTGCTCATATGGGTGATATGGTTACGTGTCCCGTTCCCATTCACCCTGTCTATCTTGTCCTCTACTATTTCTGTCAATAAAAAGTTCAAACAGAACTGCAAAATAATGACTGTTTTCTAAACCGGTTTCCCAAACACCCTAATTTCAAATCAATTAATTGAAATTATGTAATCAACCAATTTCGAGCATTTGGATGAACGTATACGTCAGTCACCACCAAAGAAAGTTTCTGGCTGAGGAAAAACCCTGTATTGCTATTATTTATCACTTTACATAACACTAAAAAAACAGTGTTTTGTTTTGAAAGTCTGTAGGATATATACCATTTGACTGTGCTAGGGGCGCCAAAAGAGAACTTTGGTTGCACGAGATAAACATCAACAGATTGCACATTGAAAATTACCCATAGAAACTACTTTATACAAAAAAAAATTATAAACCAAACAAAATCCCACCTTGGTGCTAGCCACTCCAATTTCTGGGCCAGCATTAATATGAACGCCACAGTCCGTTTCTCTGGAGATGGAGCTGCCTACGGTGTTGGTGATGCCCACCGTCAGGGCGCCTCTCTCCTTACAGTAGCGCAGAGCCATCAGGCTGTCTGCGGTCTCCCCTGAACACAAACAGCACAGTTCAGATGCTCATCCTCAAATATATAATCCACAGCTTCATACACAGGCACACAAACTGACCCGACTGACTGATGAAAAAGCACACGTCATCTCGGAACACAGGCGTGTTTCGATCCAGGAAATCACTGGCTAACTCCACCATGACAGGAAGTTCAGTCAGTTCTTCCAACACCTGACGAGTCTAAAGAGGAAATTGAAGCAACATGAATTATGATAAATGATGTGTGTGTGTGTTCCAGGTTTGTTAATTACACTGTGTCTTAAACAGGCACAATCACATCCACATCTTCCTGAACGTGGGACTGTTCCACGATACATAACCAATGAATTTTCACTCGCATCAGCGTATGGTTTTAGCGGATAATGTAATGTTTAGCATATTAAATTAGTAAAAATTGGCAAAAAACAAATAGCATGTGGCTTCATTGTGCTGATACATTACAGTGTCGCGATGAACGTCATTTAACAGTGCCTCACCCGTCAAAGTCTAAGGAGTGGGTAGATGACAAAGTGATGGCCTGATGTTAGTTATGTTGATATCATTAACTACTTCAAGTTGTTATGACAGCCAACAACTGCTTCACAAGTTGTGCCTGAACTCATTTTTACTCCAACAAACACTTAAAATGGTTGTTGTTCTCCATCTGGAACACTCAAATTGGTAGTTTCTTAGAGAGACCAGAACCAGAAATTAGTGAAATGGCAATCAGAATCATGATGCCGCCCAGTGGTTTGTCAGGAAAACTGTAGATGAAGCAACAAGCGATGAATAAACTGTACAGTCACATTCCTGAGAATGAAAGCTTTCATTTGATATACGAGTTGTCTATATAAATGCTGTTTGAAAGACTTTTATATTCATATTCATATTTCTACCACATGACCTCTAGGTGGCGCTGATATTCGGATTCTAAGCTTTCAAACGATACAACTTTTTTCGTGACATAGCGCCCCCTTTTGAGGGGTTTCACTTTCAATGAGGACTAAAAACAACATGACATTAGAAACTTTGCATAGTGCCTGGTTAGGTCACAGCATTAGCGTGCATGAGAACACTGATTTGAGATGGACTATTGAAAACAGTATTCAACATTATGTCATACGTTTTTTTTCGTGTGGCCCATTAATAAAGTCAAACCCACCATAATTAATTTTTTTAGGACCATTTTACCCCCTCTGTCTGATATTTAGAATTAAACGGAACACTTTTTACTGCTGTGCCTTTAAGGCTTCTTTGCATCCAACATGGCTTGTCCCATTCTTCAATAATTTGCAATACATTGTCGCAACACAGATTCAATAGAACTTTTTTGGAATGGGGAGGAAGTTCTGAAAGTTCCAGTACGTTTTACTCTCATTTCAAAAGGGAAATTTAATTCATCACATGGCAACTTTAAATGCTAGATTTAGTCTATTTTAGTATGTTTTGATTTACATACTGCAACTCCAGCATGGTAACTGGTCCCACAAGCAATCAAGATGAGCCTTCGACACCTCTGGATCTCTTTAATGTGATCTTTCAGTCCTCCCAAGTTCACTGCAAAACACACACACACACAGGTTTAAGGGGTAGTTCTCCTGAAAGTGAAAATTCTGTAATTATTTACTCACCCTCACATCACTCCAAACACATGAGACTTTCTTCCATTGAGCCATCTAGATATTTCGCTAAAGGTCCAAACTGCTCTCATACAATAAGAGTGGATGGGGACCGGGGACAGCTGTGGTCACCATTCACTTTATTTTATGGAAAAGTGCAGCTTGGACATTCTGCTAGATAACGTATTTTGTGTTTCCCGCAGTAGAGAAAGTCAAAGGGGTTTGGAACAATGAGAGCGTGAGCAAATTCTGACAGAAATGGCATTTTTCCCTTTAACTCTTTCCCCGCCAAACACGGAATTTTCCGGGTTTTATGAAAAAACGCTTCCCCGCCAAACACGGAATTATCTGGGTATCCGTGTTTTAGGTGAAATACGGTAAGGAAGACCCCTGCGCATGTTTTGAAAGAGTACGCAACTCTTCGATCAAAGAAACAGACTGCGATCGTCTCAAACGTGAAGTGGAACACCATACTAATACTAAAGCACTTGTTTGATAAAAATGCCTTTTTCTCAGCTTTTTGTCCGAAATGTTGTTTTTGACAAAACCTACCTCTGTTCAAGTGGCAATAAAAAAAGAACAAATGAAGATAAAATAAAATCGTTTTTTTGCCTAAAAGCAGAGGCTCAGATCTTTATTTTGATATATAGCATCTTCATATATTCATGGAAGAAAATATTCTGTGGGCCATTAAATTTTAGCTGAAAATCGTCAAAAACCCTGGCGGTGGCTGGCAACTTTTTTTAAAAACGCTGGCAGGGAAAGAGTTAAAAAATCCAGTACAAAAGTGAAAAATCTGGGATAATTCAGATATTCCCAGTAATGTCATTAAAACTTTGTGTTGTGAAACAGCTCAAGATCATAAAGGGAGCAATGATTAGTTTCACGTCTCAGAGTACAGACTGGCTCACCGGTGTTGTTCTCAAAGTTGACTCTTCCTCTCATGGTGTTGACCACAGACTCTGGCTGCTCAAAGATCTCCTTCTGCATGAAGGAACTGAAGTTCCCTGTTTTTAGAAAACAAACCAGAGACAAAATGGTGTTAGTGAGCAGTAAACCATGACAAACTATCCTCTTATGACATACCAGGTGTGCTGGGTAACTTTTGGATGACTGCATTTTTATGTATAACAATATGGTATAACAAGTATATAACACAATATAATTTAAACCGTTACACCACGGGGCTGTTGAATAATTGATTCTGATTGGTTAATGGACTTTTAAGGTGTGCAATTATACTATATAGTTTTTACATTTCAGTCAGACTGTTTTGACACTAGGATTTTTAAATTTTTCACTTTTAAATTTGATTAATTTGCATTCCAAAATTTATTTTTGTCCCAAATCTATGAAATTCCGTGACAAAAAAAAGAAAATGCCATTTTTATGACTGGATTCACTGATTTAGTTCATGTTTTCCCATAACGGAAACCATAGGGACCTTAATGTGATAAACGCAGTATAAGAGAACTTACTGTATTTAAAAAAAATAATTATTCACATCCTGAGGTGTAAAGGCCGCATCACCACGCCACCACCTCAGGGTGTAAATTCATTTATTAAAACAATCAGCGGTCCAACCGTTGTCATGGTCTCAAATTTACAACTTACATTTTATTTTTAGTAAATATAACAGCAATGTTGGAATAAAAAAAAAAAAAATCAAATTTTGCACAGTAGCAACACACAAACCATTTTGTCAGAGCAAATATGACAGCAGATGAGTAGAGAATGTACATGACAGGCTTCTTTCATGACAGTCAACCATTGTTGTTTCACAATGCGCAGCTGTCTCCTTTTGGTATACACCAAAACTATATAAATTAGTGCATTTGACACCTATTCCAAATCCCGATCATTACCACTTTTTTTTTTTTATATGTATAAAAAACCTTGTTAGAGACACTCAGTCAATCAGTTTTACTATACTAAAATATTTTCCAGGACAATTAGGTATTTTTATAATTTTCCATGACAGGAAAACTGTATTGCAAAAGTCCAGGTTTTCCAGGATGCAGATCCAATGTTCACAATCTTCAAGGAAAATCATCCTACAAATGATTTACTTATAGCGGTTTCTGCAAGATTCAGAAACCCTTGTTATTAATGCCACCTGTGGCCGTTAAGTGAACTGCAGCCAGCTACCTGTTGCTCGTGCTAGCGCACACACTCCATTGGGACGCCGAGCAAGCATTGACCAAAACTAAATATGATTCACCGGCATCATGCTGACAGATGAGGTAGCATAATTAAAATTACACAGTTATGATTGCTTTACTACAAACTTTGAGACTAAACTAAAACAACTTATCTGCTAACATAGCATACTGATACACACATACAGCTAAATACTACCAAACAATACCAGACAGATTACTGTTGCACTATTATGTTGTACTATTGTATGTTTTGTAGTAGGTCATATGTTGCCCTATGAATAAGAAACCAGCGTATTTGCTTAAATTTATCCTGTATAACTGCCTTTTAGTATAAAGAGAAAATCGTTTAAATTATTTTTAAGTTATGAAGCAATGTACCTTGCAATTTGTCAGCAGACAAGATCAAGATAGCTAAAATTACACAGATCAATCCTTATGGCACTATATTTCACATGCTTTGCAGTAATGGAAGCTTGCCTGTCCAATAAGAAGAATGCCAATTTAGGGTTGGTTTGGACCCCCAAAACCGAATGAATGCCACTCCAGCAATTAAATGCCCTGCCGATGTTCACTCTAGTTTTCGCTCGACCACGATCACATTCCCGCTTAGCCAGATGGGATTCAGTAGATAAATGTTTTGGGGGGGCACGCATAAACGTCACATCCTTTGGATTTTCTCGGCAAAAGCGATCCGTTCCCGTCACATGAGAAACCTAAGCAACCTAGGAGGTCCGGGAAGGGCTCATTTTTTAAGTTGCGGTACAAGCCGTTCACACGTTGTCAATAAAAAAGGCGAATATTACATAAAAATGGTTACATACTGCTCCTTTAAGCTGTCATAGGAGAAAATGTTTAAAAAGTTCCTTTCACTCCAGTTTCATACACAAAGAATCTTCTGGTGTAGCACAAATGGGAGTTTTTAAGTGATAAGCATCATAAAATCTCAAAATTCCATGTTGAGGATATTTTTCAATTATACTTGGAGCAACAGATATCCGATTAAATTTCTGAAAGAAATACATACAACTCACACACACTATATATACACAAACACTAATATATATATATATATATATATCATCTGGAATGGCGCTCATCTAAAAGGGCATTTGCAGGAGAAGCCAGTGTTAGAAGACATGATTGAAAAATCCTAATCTTTTGACCAAAAAACTTGATAATTTAACAAAAATAATTTAACACTATTAAATGGAACTTTTCCTTGGTGAGAGATTGCTATACCCCAAATATAGGTCATGAGAAATGGGGTTTTTCACAATAGGTCCCGTGAAATGTTGGGAGGTGGGAAGATACAGAGGAAGGAGTGGATAGAAGGGTAAAGAAACAATGGAGGAGGAGCAAAAGAGAGAGATACATCTGATGTGTTGCACTGCCCTCAGGTGGTCATGGGAAAATGCAAGCAACACATTTGCTCTAATAACACATGTAGAGGTGAAGTGTGTACATTCTGTGCATCTAGAATTTACACTGTGCTGTAGATCTGGAGAAACCAGCTTAAGGTTCACCACAATACATGAAAGAATTTAACAGTTGGGACACATTTTTAAGACGCCTTCTCGAGTTAAAAGTATTTGAAAAATGTTTTTCCAAGACCCTTGTTTTGCTCCATTCTGTTGTGCTCGGTATCGGTTTTTGAATGCAGGAACATGTCCAGTGTGAACTGTACCTAGTTGAAATCTATTCTCCACTGACCTTTGCTCATATCTTCTTTACTATACTACTCAAATCACTGGTGAGTTAAATCTGAACATTTACTAGCCAGTGGATAATCATATATATTTTTAGTTGCATAGCATGAGATTTGGTTGCACATGCAAATGATTTTCTTGCATTATAGAGGGATAACACAGAGTGAAAGATCGATCTTGGGATTTAAGAATTAATATCGAGATTGCGATGCATCAGAAAATCAATATTTTTACCCAGCCCTAAAAATTATGGTAAAAATAAAAGAGGGTAGCACTTAACATTAAGAGTGTATTTGTTAACATGAACCTACAACGAACAATCTTTTCAAGTACTTATTAATCTTGGTTAATGTTCATTTTAACATTCAAACATTCTGAATAATATGCAAATTAATCATATGAACTACTTTAATGGTGTTTTTATGGTTCTTTTATGTCATTTTTGGAGCTTGACAGTAACAAACATGACTAACACACAGTAACGGATTTTGATCGGGCTCGTCCGACCGATACACAATCAGTCTAAAAGCTTCAGTATCGGAGCCGATACCAATCCAGGTATCAGATTGGTGCAACCCTAATTAAGACATACTGGTTTGAACATTTAGTAAATCAGGGCCTAAGAATCACATAAAAAGTTTACTGTGGTTGGTCACTTTACTTTGTGTCAGTTAGATAGCCCTTTCATAAATTGGCCATGATAAGCTGCAATATGGAGTAGACTTTATTTAATAAAAAGACGAATGTGTATCAGTTCTTACCCTTCATGATCTGCTGCAGTTCCATCTGTAGGGTCTGGATGGCACGGGCCGGGTGGTCTCCTGCTGTGCGCTTGATCCGATGGATGGAGAGACGGCCGTCGCTAACTGCGGCAACATCATCATCCTCGAGGAAGATAACCCGATTGGTGTGCTCGATTACAGCACTGCCATGACATTAAAATCACAGTCATTTAAAAAGGCATTTATACAGGTATTCTGTTGAACTCTACTCAATTCTTTTTAGATTTTACACCATGTGTTACAATAATACCACATTAAACAAACAATATAGGTGGCCATATAGGTATCAACCAATGTGGGAAGGTTTTTTTTTTATAGTGCCTGAATACATGTGTGGTTCATATTACTAAACACTGGCTGATCACAGAACAGAAACGGTACTGGCATCAGGTAACGGGTTAAGAAAATGTGAAAAAGACCAGGGAAAGATAATAAGCGGATGAGCAGGTATAGAAAAAGAACTGACCTGGCATCTGAGGCAAAGTAGTACTCCACAGCTTTTTCATCCACAGGAAATAGACACGTATCCTGGTCCATCCTGGGCAGAGTATTACAGCTCTTTTTGTCTTTAACAGCTATATTTAAAGATACAAAAGAAACACTTATTTGCAGACATTGCCAGAAAATTGAGGAGAGAGGGGGGGAATGGAATTGGGACACGTTGCAGGTCAGACTCAAACCAGCCACAGCTCAGAGTATATGTATGCATGTGTGTGAACTCACAGGAGCGATACAGGATGGGGATGTGATCTGTGGACAGCTTGTGATCACTTCTAACGCCTATCAGTAATGGACCTCCCCTCCTGGATTGATACAAGGAAAAATGGAAGAACAATAACAATGTTAAAACAAAGCTTATATTCACAAAATTCAGCAAATACTGTAAGCACTCTAGGTTGAGCTACAGACCTCATTCGATCATAGAAGCACTATACAGCGACAAGAAAAAGTATGTGAACCCATTGGAATTAGTTTTTTGCATTAAATGGTCAAAATGTGATCTTATCTTCATCAAAGTCACTAGTACAGACAAACACAATGTGCTTAAGGTAACAACATACAAACAATTATAATCTTTCATGTCTTTACTGAAACACATTCAATGTTCACAGTTCCGTGAAAAAGTAAGTGAACCCTTGGATTTAATAACTGGTCGATTCTCCTTTAGCAGCAATAACCTCAACCAAGTGTTTCCGGTAGCTGCGGATTAGACCTGCACATTATTCAGAAGGAATTTTGGCACATTCTTCCTTACATTACTGCTGGATGTCTGGTGTGAATGGCGCTCTTGAGGTCATTCCTCAGCATCTCTATTGTGCTCTGATTGGGCCACTCCAAAAGGTCAATTTACCTTGATGTTTATAGCCATTGTGCTACTGTATCACCCAAGTTCTACCGAGCTTCAGCTGGCACACAGCCACCCAGACATTATTCTGTAGCATATTTGATAAACTTGGGAATCAATTTTTCCTCTCGATGATAAGCGGCCCATGCCTGAAACCGCAAAGCAGCCCTAAATCATGATGCTCCTTTCACTGTACTTCACCGTTGGGATGATGTTATCATGTTGGTATGTGGTGCCCATTTTACACCATATGCAATGCTGCGTGTTCTTCCCAAACACTTCAAACTTCGTTTCATTGGTCCACAAAAAATTTTTCCAGTAGCATTTTGGAGCCAACGTGGTCTTTAGTAAACTTCAGGCACACGGCATTGTTTTTGTTGGAAAGAAGTGGCTTCTTTTGTGGTGTCCTGCCATAGACACCATGCCCGTTTATTGTTTTCAGTATAGTAGACTCATCAACAAATATGTTAACCAGTTCCAATGATTCCTTCATGTCTTCAGCTGTCACTTTAGGGTTCTTTTTTCCCTAACGGAGCATTCTGTGGTGTGCCCTTTGAGTAATCTTGGCTGGACGGCCACTTCTAAGGAGAGTAGACACAGTACTAAATCATCTCCATTTATAGACAATTATAAACCCTTTCCAGCTTTATGCAAAGCAGCAATTCTTAATCGTAGGTTTCGGAAATCTATTTTTTGCAATGGCTGGTCCACGTCAGCAGATGCTTCTTATAAATAGCACACTCAAAATGTTTGAGCGCTTTTTAGTAGCTCTAACCCACACCTCCAATCTAGTGTCATTAATTGAATGCCAATTTTGCCAACTCCTGACTCTAATTAGCTTTTGTTTAAATCATTAGCCTAGGGGTTCGCATCCTTCTTCCATGATGTATTCAATATGTACAAGAACAGAACAATAATGTGTGTTATTAGTTAAAACAGATTGTGTTTGTTCATTTTTGTAACTTAGATGAAGATCAAACCAGATTTTAAGACAAATTTATACATAAATGCAAGTACTTCCAAAGCGATCACATACATTTTTCTTGCCACTGCATTTCATTTTTGATTGGCATGATTATAACCGAAACACTTTTTTTGAAGATTATTTGAAATAATGATTCCAATAGTGAAATATGATACTAAATGATGATAATTGTACATTAGGTGATACCAGAATACATGACAGGCATTTACTAAATAAACATTAGCTAATAAAAAGGCATATTTTTTTTAAAACAATTGAATGAATAGGCAGTGAAGTACCAGTAAAAGCAAACCTAACAGCCAGTTGTAAACAGAATTCACAAAGTAAAATTAATCCAACAATTAACAGTCTATCCCTCATATTCCACTTTCTTTTCTGTCAAAAATACAAATTTTGAACGAAGTCCATATTGTGAATATTCTGAGCTATATGGTGCACGAAAAGGTGTTGTTGATTACATCAGGTTGAAATTACCTGGAGACAACAGCCTCTCCTGGGTAGTGAATGCTTTTGAAGACCAGAGCAAAAGCTCCTTCCTAACACAGAGAAGACCGTTATTACCATAACGTTCTCATTATTCATGATTCTTATCCCTGGGAAAGGTGTTTACCAGTTGCGGAGTGACTTGCTCCACAAGGGTTGCAAAGGAGATGTCATCGCTCTCACGGTTATCATACATGTACTTCACCAGCTTGGCGATGGTCTCGGTGTCGGTCTCAGACTCGAACTCATAACCTTTACTCTCCTGTACACATATGGTCAGAAATTGTCAAAATACAGAATAAATACATTTTGAATGATGCATGGATGGAAGTCAAAATGTTTTACTTGCCAGAAACTTCTTCAGGTCTTTGTAGTTGGTAATGATTCCATTATGAATAACAATGAATTCTGAAAAAACAATAAAATAAAATATACAATTAGAAAATTTTGAATCAATTGATTTGTACTTGACACAGGCACAACACACAAAAAGCAAAAAAACAACAACAAAAAACAGCAAGTTACAACAGTTATTGGCAGGCATATTTACATAAACATACAAATGATGACGGAAGTAACATTTCTGGACGAATTATTCCTTTAAGAGCATGGATGCACAAATCGGATTCTTTCGAGTGTCTTTCATATACGGTCTTCATCCTAGCGTTTTTCCTGCGTCGATTCAGGTTTCACATTCTTGCACGCCGCTCTCTGCTTGATCTGATCAAAGGCATCATTTGATGCTATGTTGACTTGTCACATATCTTCCATCAAATTATCAAGCAATCATTTCTACATTGTCCACAATGCCGGTGGTTTTCTGGACTGAGTCGTAGGGCCTTTTTTACCACCGTTTGGTTGACATTTGCGAATCTTCTCTGTGATTGGAGCTCTGCCCATGGTCTTGCGTAGGTTCTCGTTTGCGATGTGGTTGATCTTAGTTATTCGGAGCATCCAATGGAGCATCTTCATTTCCATGACATGGAGCATTTGTTTTTTGTGGCTGGCCAGCACTCAATTCCAGCACTACTGGTTGTACCTTGCAGTCACAGAGGAATCCGGTGACCTGTCGCCATTTAACCATGCAGCATTGAGTCGCACTCAGGCATACAAAAGGGTGTCGCCATCATACCTGTCAAGTGAGCCAAGGTATTTTAATTAGTCAACTTTATTAAGGTCTTCCCTATCAATGCGGATGGTGCCATTTATATGCGGTCCCCATTCTAGGCATTTCGTCTTTTTGATGAGCCACAAACCATTTTCATCTAACCATGTTTTCCACTGCTGCACTTGGTTTTCGAGGTCTTGGCGTGTTTAGCAAGCATTACCTCATTAGCATAGAGTATTGTCCAGGAGTTCGATGCTTGGATGTTTTTGGTCTCTGTATCCATGTATAGATTGAACAGCAGAGGCAATAGGGCCGATCCGTGGTGAACACCAACACGGATAGCAAATGTTGCCGAGATCACAGCAGGGCAGCAAACAGAGCTTGTGACATCGCAGTACAAGAGTTGTGTCTAATGCACGTATGGTTCGGGAACACCGTGGGATCAAAGTGCATGTCAAATTAACTAATGTTGCAGACATCCGGTACCCGCTCCAATATCTTCATCGTATGATGTGGTAATTGGTGCACTCTCTAAAGTCTCCCTTGCCCTTCCATACTGGCACCATAATGCTGGTTGTCCAGACTCGGGGCACTTCATTATCTGCAATGACGTGGTTAAACAGCACCTTAAGTAGCTCAGCGTCTCACTGTCCAAGCATCTTCTGAACTTCAGCTGGATTGACATCGGGGCCCCATCACTTTGCCATTCTTTACATTAAAAAGGGCTAATGCGACTTCAGTAATGGGCTACATGCTTGGTATTGTTAGATGCAGGAATTCCTTGTTGCGGGTCTTGGTGAAGTAGTCGTTCCAGCATCGTTTATATACAGCAAGTACATATATATATATATATATACTCGTTGACACAATTATGTGTTTAATCTTGATTACATATTTTTATCGATTGACAGCCCTAATTCTTTCAAAGATAGAGAAATATTTAAAATATATGTTTTGACAAGCAGGGTGTTGTTGCAAACCGTTGTTCTTGTCTGATCTTTGAGGGTGGCTATTGACAGGGCTGGGGACACCATGAGTGGCCCATCGAGTGTGAGCAATGCCCAGGTGCACATCAAATTCCACATCAAGATCAATATCCTGCTGCCCTGTAGACACACACAGAGTGCAAGTGATACTTTACAAGATGTACAACCTTCAGAAATCAAATGGTAAATCCATAATATTGCCAAGATTAAAATAAGGCCAGAAACATTTACATTTCAATCTCATTGTACATATTGTACTTAAAAGAAAAGGGTGTAATTCCTGCGCCACTGGCGGAAAATGTAAAATTACAATTCACTTACTATTGATTTCGTCATCAAGGGCTTTCACCTTTCCTGATTGTTTGATCAAGTGGATGCTTTTAGAGTTAATCTCCCATTCCTTACTGTTTCCCCCATCAATGCCCACACCTGCAGGCCAGAGAGAAAAAAAAAGGAAGCTATTTTCAAGATCAGCAAGTCCTGTTGTGTGCATGTTTTGCTATTTGTTGGTTTGTTTCTGACCTGCAGAGTCATAGCCACGGTACTCCAGGCGCCGCAGACCTTTGATGAGGACCTCAAGGATCTCGCGGCGAGTGCGAGGCACATGATAATTCAAATATGCAAAAATGCCTGCAGACAAACAGAGTGTGTGTTTATAATCATGGCAGACAGTGCAGTGAAAAGAAAACTTGCCTTCTTTGTGTATGTAAAGGATAACATTAAAGGTGCACTCAGTAACTTTTGTCTCTGTGTTACCTTGGACTTACACTGACACCTAGCGGCTTGGATGCAGTATCTTTAAATAAATCAGTAGTTTTTAGTTTCAGATGCCGTTGTAGAAATTTAGTATTTACAGTCAGCCAGGATTACATTAATCAATGAGTGAAAGTGTCAAATAACAGTACGGTTACTGAGATTAAGTGAGTTGTATTCAGCTGGTCATGTGATTGTTTCATGGCAGCCGCCAGGTCCGGAACCTGTACAATAAAACAGCTTTTATAAGGTTAGTGATATGACTGGAGTCTTACATTTTAATGTGAGTGGTCAGGATTTCCTACATATATTGCCAAATTAAAATTCACATCTATAGGAGTTAAACTTTTTTTTAAAAAGTGCCATTTTTGGCATGACTATTTATGATTTGGGACCAACTTATCTTGCATGGTAATCAAGAACAGATAGTATGTGATTTGGAATGCAGCCATATCTTCTAATGAATTAGCATGACAGTAAAGTTTGTTTGCTTAAGGTGCACTCAGTCATTTTTTCCTCATTAAAAAAAGTTTATTCCATGATTAATTGAATTCATGAGTGAAACTGTCAAACAACAGGGCGGGTATTATGATTAAGCGTCATGGTCTGGTCATGTGATTCTAACATGGCAGTGCCCATGTGCGGACCCTCTCCATATGACTGGAGTCTTCATTTTAATGTGAGTGGTTGTGATTTAATACATATATTTAAAAACTACAGTTCATTTCATTAGGATTAAATCTTTTTTTAATAAGAAAACTTTTTTTATTGAGTGCACTGGAAGCTAGTCTATGAGCTTTGAAATAAATGTAATAAACCCAGGCTGTATTTCCCAAAAAGCATTGCAAGCTGATCTTAGAGAACATTGGTTTCAATGGTTCCAATAGTCAATGGTTTCTATGCTCTATTACGATGCTTTTGGGAAACACTGCCCTGCTTAGTGGGAAATATAAACAACCTGAAAACTTCACTATTCAATTGAAAACTGTAGTGTAGCTGTTGGCATCTACCTTGAGTCGGTGTTTGTAGCCTGTTAGCTTCTTTAACGTCGCTTTTCTATCTTTTTTCAGCTTTTAATCTTTAAAATCTGCCATTTTTCAGCGCACATCAACCATTACCACCCCCCACCTCATTATTCTCTTATCGCAATTCAACTATGTGCATTTTTCAGCATGCATCTGCTTCCTATTTTTAATCGTGATTAAACTGCGCATTTTACAGTGTGCACCAATTTTCTCCTCTGTGTTACATGGATTATTGCATCTCAAAGCACAGCTTATCAAGAACAACCAAACAAACAATTGCATGAGGGATTCACGTCGATCTCAAACCCTTTAACTATACAGAAGTACCGGTAATATTGCCATTATATTCATGATGTTAGCCAGATGGGAACTGGCTCCCACAGTGAGTCTGGTTTCGCCCAAGGTTATTTTTCTCCATTAACCAACATCTTATGCAGTTTTGTGTTCCTTGCCAGTTGCCTTCGGCTTGCTCACTGGGTGTCTAAATACAATTATTATTTATTACTTAATTTTATACACACTTCATAATCGTATTTAATCAAACTACACAATGATGACTAACACTTTATAGATATTAATGTTTAATTTTCTGTTAATGCCTGATCTTCTGTAAAGCTGCTTTGAAATGATGCGTGTTGTGAAAGGCGCTATACAAATAAAAATGACTTGACATGATTAGTGTCTCTAAAAACAGCAAACACTCTGTAAGGGATCCAAAAGGCTCACCCTGACGAGGTGACAGCCAGATAAGCGGACAACAAATGAAAATCAAGTAGTAGTCTGTTAGAGCAGAGATAACCGGTCTGACTTCTTTAAATAGCTATTGAAGGAGGAAGGAGGGCAGTCAGAGGCGAGGCAAATATTACACTGAATTGCAAGTCAATAAATGGCTTCTAGTTAAGTTTTACAAACATTAAGAAAGAAGCAAGTCTCCCTATACAGTACCTATACAAACGAGAAAATCGAAGTAGTCAGTCTTAAGAAATACCAAGATGCTTAGCAGGGCTCGACATTAATGCTTGTCCGCATGATTCACATTCAAAATGAGGGGAATTCCCAGCAGCAAGGTCCTCTCAAGATTTTTTCTGTTAACATTTTCAATGCATAAAGGTTCCTTTTGTTAACATGAACTAACACCACTTTTATATATTAATTTTGGTTAATGTTAATTCCAGCATACAGTATATTAATAAATTTTCATTCATTAAAATAAAAAGTTGTATATGTTAACATGTATTATATATGTTACATATATGTGTTCTTATTCCCTATTAGGTGTAAAATATGACGATGGAGGCTTTTTGTTTTGGTCTCCGGGCAAGTAACCTTTTTACTCGAACAACTGAAGGACTTGTCCGAAAGACAAGCATATGACAATGATCAATGTCGAGCCCTGCTTAGGATGCCATTAAAGGAATATTTCGGGTTCAATACAAGTTTAGCTTAATCAACAGCATTTGTGGTGTAATGTTGATTACCACAAATTGATTTCACTTCCTCCCTCTTTTTCTTAAATAAAAAAAAAAAAAAAAAGCAAAAATCTGGGTTACAATGAGACACTTACAATGGAAGTGAATGGGGCCAATCTATAAACATTAAAATTAGGGCTGGGCAATAAAACGATATCGATATATATCACGATAAAGAAAATTCATGATAAGCTTTTGAGGAATTTTCGATATTTACTTTGTGTCGCTAAAACACAAGCAGTTCAGCTTTCTCAGGCAGCGTTTCAACTGGGGCGGACGAAATCCGCTCAAAGGCACTCACAGCGCTAGGGGAGGGCTTGCTCCGCACCACTGCCAACCCTACGATCCACCTTGCGAGCTTGACGCTCGGCTTTCATAGGAATGAATTGAAAACGCTCTCAGCTTCGCTCACAACGCACCAGTGGTGACGTAGGGTCAGATTGGATGAACTTGCTAATGCTAGCTGCCTTGCTAACAATGAAGTTACGTCGGACACCGGATTGATTCCATCCGCACCGCAAGACTTCATAACAACGGTTGCACCCGCTCATCGTCCCTACTGAAGAGCGCGACAGAACAACAGTGATGTGGACAACAGCTCTGATCTTTCTGCGCTGTAATCTTGAATAGTGTTCTCTAGCACCAAACATGCATAATTTCTGCCCTGTCCCGCTCCGCACGTGTTGCCTCTTTTCCCTGGGGGAAACGCTGAGTTTCAGTTCATTTTAGTGACGCGCTCCAGACAGAATTCAGATGGCAGAAAGCACATCTTGTATGATTTCTGTATTTTACAAAACCCAGAACGTTTTGCTGTTATTGTGAGTGCACACAAATAAACGTTAATCCTTTCTGAATGATGTCTTACAAGATCTGCATGATCTGCAAGACCAAAAATTACTTCTTTCTGCTGTTATCAGGGAAAAAGTCAGGTGATCGCACCGGCGCCTCCGGTGACCCCGTTACGTTATCAACAACTTAATGCAGATGTCGGGCACACGTTTAATTGAGAATTGATGCCAAGGGCCACATTTAAATATAAATAAAATACAAAAATGAATTGCAAAAAGGGCACTTATCTAGTGAAAGAGGACGGGTGCTTGAGCACCACTTGGGGTCTATCTGTGCACGTGACTGCCTGCCTGAGTTTCATCGACAGTCGGAGGTGGCACGAAATTTTATGGAGGAGGCCATCTCTCATAATTCTCTATGCAGGAAAAACCCTGGTTGAAATTTTTTTCAAAAAATCGGTAGATAAGTCGATTATCAAAATAATCGTTAGTTGCAGCCCAAGTGGGTATGTGGGTTAGGTAGTCAAACAAGGCTGTTCTTTATAAAGACTGATGGTTACTAGAATAAATAAAAGATGGATTGTGGGTCAATACATTTTCAAACCAAACAAAAATCCCAAAAGGATGTTCTCTAAACATAAAGCGGAATAAACTTACAGTTTATTAACAGTTATTTATTCAAACGGTTATAACAGTGTGTTTAAACACTCCTGACTTATATTCTTCGCTTACCCAAAGAATACTAGCTTCATATTGTATTTACAAGCAATCTATTCTATAGTTTGATTTTTCCTTTAGAAGTATAATGTTTTTAATCTTTTTAGACTACACAATTAACCATCAATACTGTATGTAAACTAGTCTACAGTACATGTACATGACCTTAAGAATACATCTACGTAAATGTGAGCAGGAAATGATGATATGCACCCTGTGAGAACAAATCTGATACAATATTTAGTCTAAAAATCACTTTGTGGAGGCCAAAAAGAACATCCACTACTTTTCATCAAGGTTGTGATACTAACCTTTGAATATCTTGTTTTAAGGTTAGGTCATATGAAGACAGATTTAGCTTATCAGACAAAAGCCTATGGGAAAAGACCTTGCAGCACATCTTGTTCCCCCCCCCCCAGCTCTACCACACTCTCTGCTTTCTTCTAACCTCTTCCTATGACAATTAACATTTGAGACTCTCCACTTAAGCATTTTTAAATTTCTCTGTAACTTAACCTGATAAGTTGTGTTGCTCTTCTTTGTTATACTTAGAATGTAACTTAACCTGATAAGTTGTGTTGCTCTTCTTTGTTATACTAAATAGAAAAAAAAATCTGCTTTTACTTTCAAACACACCAAACTGGAAAAGAGGTGTGAGGGGTAAACAGTGACCTGTTTTTCAGGAAAGAGGGGCATCATCATCTTGAAATGTTGTAATGGAGTCTATGATGAGATGCTAAATGAATGAACAGCATGATAACCAATGTTTAACTCCTATAACAAGATTACAAAATGTTCTTTAACAGCATAAATAAATCGCCTTATGGCAGATGTAGGGTGATGGACAATCTAGATGATTTAAATACAAATAAATGTAACAAACACGTATCAAATTTCAGACTCGGATAATACGTACAATTTACACTGAACTGATATTGAAAAGAAATTACAGACATAGCTACCAATAAAGCATTTCGGGACAGCATAAACGCGTTCAAACAATGCCCAAAAATGCTATCTAGGTAGGCAGCTTACTAGCTTTTGAAACACAGCCACAGTCCAATGCTACATCCTAGTGAATTTTCCCCTCAAGGCGATTTCTATATCCCTATTTCAGTCCAAACGCCTTTGTTTTGAGTCTCATATAATTAAAACAATTGTCACTCATATTAATAGTGTTCATATAAAACAAAACCACTGTTTTCATTGTCAAACTCACCACACATGTCTCCGGTTCTGATGCCAACTACGTGCTGTTTAGTTCCTGGTTCTGATCGCTGTCACACAAAACCCGCCCACAAAGGGTTGTATTGGGGAGAACGCAGGCTGCGCCTTTGTTAGATGCACGCTGATTGGCTAATTTCGCTGTCAGTTCTTTCGCTACCTGCCAACTGAGCAACGCTACGAAGTCAGTTTAGACGTGGCAGCAGGATGCGAGTCCGCCATTGAGCGGCCAGCTATGTCTCTTTGTGTAGTTTTGTAAAACGTAAATCAATACAAGCTTTCAACATGTGCATGAAATTCAAACTTTAAATCACTGAATAAATTAATAAGTGCTTAGGTCATTTGGCTCTGTAAAAAACTAAATTATAACAATTTAGAAATCTTATTCATTAATTATGCTAATTGTTCACTATCAAGTGACCATTTCTACTAAGAATTCATCAAATGTGCGTAGGTCCTTTGGCTAGTTGATGTAAAATTGTGCTGTCTTAAAATTAGTACAGAAGATGGGGGAAGCTGCCCTCAGGGGTAAAATGACCTCCGACTTAGCTTTTTTTCTTGACCATAAATGTCTCTAAATTTCATCTCCTCTTTATCTTACATTTCATCTGAATATCAACATTTGTGAGATTTATTACATCTGAATGTTGTAGTTGCTAAACTTTTCAATTAAGACAAGGATGTTTTAAGGAGACTTAAATTGGATCAATGCTAAAGGTTAATCTCAGTCTTATGGGCCAGAGAAACTAGCACCAAGCCATCTTGAAAACGTTGTCTCGGAACTTTCATTCTAGCAGTTCTATGTAGCTATCGTGATGTTGATGTCAAAGTGTAATTAGCTAGCGAAGTAGATACAGTTTGTAGAGTTGTCATAAGCTATCATAAGCATTTTAAAATGTCCAGGGAATATCATAACAACTGGAAGCAGAGTGGGAAGATTTTAAAACCAGGGTATTTTTTATTCATAAATACACAAGATCATGCTGTGGATGTACTGATATGCCTCTGTGCTCATGAAAGTCCAAGAGATAACAGTCTGGGTAGCTCAGCAAAGAAGATGACTACCACACCTGGAGTCGCAAGTTCAAATCCAGGGTGTGCTGAGTGACTCCAGTCATGCTTTCTAAACAACTAATTTGCCCGGTTGCTAGGGTGGGTAGAGTCACGTTGGGTTAACCTCCTTGTGGTCACTATAATGTGTTTCTCGCTCTCGGTGGGGCACGTGGTAAGTTGTGCATGGATGCTGCGGAGAATAGCGTGAAGCCTCCACAAACGCTAGGTCTCTGCAGTAACACGCTCAACAAGCCACGTGATAAGATGTGTTGATTGACTGTCTCGGATGTGGAGGCAACTGAGATTCATCCTCTCGGATTGAGGCGAGTCACTATGCCACCACGAGGACTTAGAGCGCATTGGGAATTGGGCATTCTAAATTGTGGAGATAAGGGGAGAAAATAATAATAAAAAAAATCAAATATATATATAAGACACCTCTGGACATCTCATGTCATTCACCCATGGCATTATAGTTAAGGTAAGCAGATTTTTTAAGCATTAAACTGGGATGGGTAAAGGGGTGAATCTTATAAACATACCCAGCCAACATGTCTAAGTGGGCCCCACATGGGATTTAAATGGACATCATCTGGGCATGGGGTAAGAGTGGGCACTTTGATGGGCTGAATGTGGGCCCCCGATTGGTTAAGGTTGTGGGCCCCAGTTTGGCTGCACAATGTTGTTTTTTTGAGGGTCCTCTTTGGGACCCATTTGTGCTATAGCTTAAATAAAAAAATATTTAATTGCTGTTTATTTAATTAAATAGGTAACAACTATGATTGCATAAAATAAAAAATATTGATTAAATTGTTTAATTTTCAGTTAATTGGTTATGGTAAAAAGAATATGACATAAATTCTGTGCTTTTTTTAAATGTTTTGTGTGTACTCTGTGTGTGCGTGTATACAGTACATATACTGTGTGTATACGTGTGTTCATGTTTTAATTTATATATATGGCTGTTGTGGACTTCCTCTCCAGAAATTGGGGGTGGGTGGGTACTGGGCAGGCCGGATGGCTCCCTGGCCTGAGTCGGACAGTGGGGAATGTGGTGGTAGGGGTATGGTCGACTTGTGAATGGAGAGCGAGATTAGGAGATGAGGACAGTAAGGCTCATCACCTGGCAATGATTGTCTCTAACAGCTGTTTGTCATTGCAGTGATAGTTGGAGACGGATTTAAGAGCGAGCCAGATGCCAGAAAGGGAGAGAGAGAGAGTTACGCACACACCCCGAGACTGTGCTGTTCCCATGCACATTTGAGATTGCACTGAAAAGCAAGCAAGTTTGTTTTGTTTTTGATAATAAATACCCATTATGTTGGATTTCGGTGACTCCCGCTTCCTCCTTGTACTCCATCATGAACTTGTTACATCATCTCTTTTGGAATTAAACTTTTTTAATAAGGAAAAATTACTGAGTGCCCCTTTAATTCTGCAGGGCGGAATTACCGATGCTGCTGCTTTGTATTGTATTGTATCTGGAGTATTGAAACCGTGTTATTTCCTTGTCTTGCACATATGGTGAATTTGTGCAGGAGCCAGATACTTGTGCAAATAAACATTAGTTAATGGAGAACATACTGATTTGATGATGTTCAGGATTTTGAATGTTGATCTGTATTTAGAACTAAACACAATCAGTTTATGCTATAAGCATGTATGAAGGTTCAGTGATGCTTCTCGCAATCACTTATTATGCACAAACATTTCCATGTATTTTCAGATGTTTGTGTCAGGGCGGTTCTCTCCTGGCAATCCCCTAATGATGAAAAGTAGCATCCTTGTGTTTTCTTTTCTCACCATCTGTCTCCAGCTTAGTGGAACTATGGCATCAGGAACAGGGAGTTGTTGGTGGTTAAGTTGGCTCCCAGCAGGCTTGATGGGCATTGTTCTTTGGGTACATTGACTTTACACTTCCTTCCGTCCAGGTTCCAAAAACCTCAAGCTGGATGACCTTTTGCATCAGTAGACCATGTCTTAAGGCTACATGGTTTGACGGTGAGGTGGTCTCCGACAGGGGACCCCAGATCGTCTCCAACTTTTGGAGGGAGATCTCCCAGCAGATTAGCACCTCTGTCAATCAGTTGCCGTGCTACAATCCCCAGACCAATGGGCAGACTGAGCGGGCTAACCAGGATCTTTTGCAGATGCCTGGCTTCCCACTACCTCGTCTCCTGGTCTCAGCAGTTAACCTGGGGCGAATACACCCACAACACTCTGCCTGTGTCATCAACTGTCCTGGGCACTGAACCTATTCTATTCTTAGTCCTGTAGTGGTGCAGCTTTGGCTTCCAGCACCCCTGCGGAGAGTCCATCCTGTGTTAAATATCTCCCATGTCCAATCTGTCTGTCGAAGTCTGCTTGATAAAATTGCATCACAGTCTAAACATCGGAGTGCTTTCTTTATAGTTCAGTTACACTGCTCTCAAAAACATGAACCAGTAACTTTTAGGTGAGCACATTTTATCACGTCTTATTCAATCATATTTATGCAAATTGCTTTGCTGTTGGGTGTGGTCAAACCTACAGACTTTCTGAGTATTTTCTTTGAAGGTTTGGTTTTCATCATCGATTTATCTTTTGTTTTTCCCATGGTGATTGCTTTTCCCATCAAGATGACCTGATAACAATAATAGCAGGTTTTGCTTTTAGCTTTCCTTGTTGTAGTTGGTTCAGTAGACGGTGGTCACATCCTTATCAGGATATTTAATTCTATGAGATAGTGACAATCCTTGTCTGATTCCCATCTGCCTCGTGACCCCTTACAGAAAGCTCAGAACTCCCACTTAACTTCAAATTTGTCAGATGTATTAGGGAAAAAACAGACCCAAGAAACATGTAACTGTTAACGTCCACAAAAAGTCACATACCTCAATTCAGCGGACATGTTAAGGGAACCGTGAAGTTTGACGGAAATGTAGGGTACGTTTACAAGACAACGATGTACAAAAAAAAATGTGCGCTTTTGAAAAGGTTCGCGTACAGATGACTACGTTGTCAAAACAATCCCCGTTCACACGGATCTGCGAAAACGACTAAAAACGCTGCATGCCAGGCCAGTAGTTGGTGATGTCACTTTGTAAAGAAACACTATGCGCCTGTGCACATAGGCATTCTTCCACAGAGCGGTGAATACAAACAATGAAGATGCCGAAAGCATCGAGCAATTTTGTCTGGACGGACAATGAGGTTGCTTTATTACTACAAGTGACATTGGACTCATGTTGGTCTGTTCGCCTTGGAGGTAAGGACGACATTCTTGAAGTTCATGTCTATAGACTGAACACATAATACGCGTGCGCATGACGTCATCTTTTTCACAAATTCTTGTTTTTGTATGTTTGCACTTTGATACCCATTTTCAAAGGTTTTCAGGCCCCAAAACACCATTGCCGTGTAAACAAACAGCCAAAATACATAAAAAGTTTTCTGTTTTTAGTTGTAAACATTGTCGTGTTATCTGCCCCTAACAGAGGAAATTCGGCCGGGTGTGATGACGGATGGCTGTCCTGCTGTGAGGCCCTTTTATATCTTTATATGTAAATGACTGGCAATTGTGAGTGAAAGGTGTTAGGTGTTTCAAGCTTGCTGTGTTTTCAGTGTACAGAGGAAGGCAAATAACTGAAAGTGTGGCTTATTGTAGACTATGGCTAACTACATTACTACATTTTTATTTTGCATGTACATTTTCAACACATGCACGGTTACCATTGTGCTGACACAATAGTTAATATAAATGGCTAGTGGGTCATTCATAACAACTGACTAATGCATTTGGCAACCATGTTACCTTTACAATAACATGCTGTTAGGTCACTGTGTTCTGTATCTTTTTCCTGAGCAATAACGTGGAAGAGACCAGCTTAACCAGCATGCAATTCCCTTGCTGGTCTAGGCTGGTTATGCTGGTTTGGTGCTGGTCTAGCTGGTGGACCAGGGAAGACATGCTTTTCACCATCAAAAACTAGCTGCCTGACCAGCATGGTCATTCTGATGAAGCTGGTTAAGCTAGTTTAAAAGCCTTTGCAGACACCAGGGCACTAACATCCCATGCTGGCTGACCAGCACCCAAAACACAACATAACTGGTGACCAGCAATGCTTGTTGTTTAAGCTGGGATGGCTTTGAGGTGTTTGTCACAGAAAAGACTTATAAATACACCTACTCTGGCAAATATTTACTGGAGAAATAATTGTAACAACTAGCCCAGTCTCCCATTGTTGACTATTCATGACCCTCACATACACACCTCCACCTCACACCCCACCCACTCCTGCACAAACGTTTGTTGTTCTGATCTCTGGTCAGACTTGAGTCATTTCAAACACATGTACGATGCTACAGACAGAGCATCAGACTGCAACATTCTAAGAAGAATCTTCATTAAAATGATCCACTAACCAGGTAAAACAGATGATTTATACTGTATTAAATACCAATACTGTGTTTAACTTCATTATAATCTCTCACATAATGGATCCTCTTTTCCACAGAATATATTTCCCACACGACCAGACTCAACACATCTTCTGAGATTATAAAAGGAAACATTCTTTTAATATCCATTTTTATGATGGTTTACCTGTTCAGTCTTCTGTAACTAACAATATTTTATTTCTTTAAGCATCCTGCAAGAATTATAATGAGACTATGAGGAAGAAATGTTTCTACTTTCATCCTGGAAAAGGCAGAGCTACTTAATCAAGATTGTGGCAAAGAGAGGGAAGAGTCATTTTAAAATCTACTATACATTTGATGTATTTTTCTTTAATGCTTATGTTGTTAGGAGTTCTTTAAGTGGGTGTTTTCAGTGGTTAAATGACTGTTATTTTTTGTAGTTTCTGGAGATAGGGTCAACAGAGACAGACACAGGAGTGTTGTGTGGACGTGATGTCTGATGGTGTTGTCTATGTGAGGCCAGTGTGGGTTGTAAAACCAGCAGCTTTGAGAAGATATGTTCAAGAGCTACAGAAGAGACTTGATGTTGACTCACACTGGGAAATAATCACTTTCATATGATGACAGTCAGATGCCAGTTCATTTACTGAATTCTAATTGAAGTTTCACAATGTGTTCCAGATGTTTGCACATTTTATTGATATTTTATATTTGGTGGTGGTGTAGTGGGCTAAAGCACTAAACTGGTAAGCAGAAGGTTGCCGGTGTGATCCCTCCAGGTTGCTCCAGGGGCAATTGTCCCTGTAATTAGTGCACTGCCGTCCACCCAAGGGAGCGCCGCTGCCATCCACCGGGGGAGGGAGTAGACCGACCACCCGGACGCAGTGAACGGCCGCCGTCCGCGAGGCGAGTGGGGACTGGACTCCCCGACCGCCTGGAGCGGTAGGGCCGCTGTCAGGGGCGGAGGAGTGTCCCCATGAGTCCCCGAGAACGCGGACATTTTAAGTTTAACCATTAAAATTAAAGCAAATGCATTCAGAGGCCCAATAGCTGTCAAGATTTAGGGATGTACTAAATAAATTGTAACCAATAAAATAAAAGCCAGTGTATACAGTGACCCAATGGTCATCAATACTTAAGGGTAGGTTAAGTTTAAGGGCAGCCAATCCAGTTTGAGAAAAATGAACAAATGGCCATTACACGGAAGGAATCATCAGTCACTATACATCCGAAATGGTATATAATCACATATGTACGGGCCTGTGGAATTTGAGACTCCGGGCCAGTAGATTTCTGAATACGTCCGAAGTTCAGCGGTTTATGTAGGAGTCTACTGGTCCAGATACAGCTCTATTTATGCAGTGTAATATCCTTGTGGACATTTTGTGTTTTGTCATTGATATTAAGCTATGCATAATTACATTTCATTTAAACTGACTGATCTCAGCTCAGGACACTCTGGGCTGTCAGTAAAGGGTTCAAATTTCGACACACAAGTCATGTGACAAAAAACATGGCACTGATCACAGCTGATCTTTGAGAAAAACTATAACAAATCTGGTAAGAAACCGCATTAAGTTTTTACACTGAAACCTGTTCGAGTCAAAAGATCACGGTCTCTAGTTTCATCCAATACGCCATTTTAAGGGATTTGTTCATGAAATGGCACGCTGTTAAACACAATAGTACTATTTTGTTCTTAGAAATCCTATTTACTGTGTATTATCACATTGAGAATAAATGGGTTCATCCAAAAGCTGAAAAATGTTTCTATATGGAGATAGGATGAAAATAAGGTGGATTTCCAAATGCTCTGAGAATATTGCAGACAGACAGCACACTGGAGGTTAAGTCATTCACTAAACAGGGTGCAAGGGAGCATCCTACAGCTTTCCTATGCAGTCAAGAGCATTCACATCTTAACATCTGACCAAAAGTTCAGTTTCAGGCTGCAGATGATGTTTGGACCACGCAGCATGGTTGAACATGGCACAATGGTAATCAGTACTTAGATTCATATAATGTTACATTTTATTTGAACATGGTCAGAATTATTTATGCTAATTTCTGATTGGCAAAATGCTTCAGCACTGACTATCACTTGTTTGACTTGTTTGATTGTGCAAAGAGAGAACATTGAGAATGTGTTGCCAAAGTAGAAAAAAAACATTGTAACATTAAAGTACAATCCTAGTCAAAAATAAAGACATATTTTTTATGTACCAGAAAACATATTCAGCATTATAACAGGTAAGCAACTTCGGCAGACGAATAACAGATAAACATTCATCCAGACTGCAGCGATGCTGTCTTGACCTGTGTGAGTGTGACTGAACTGAACATCGTCGTTTTTCAAGCGTGAACACAAATCAGCCAGCACTTCTTTCCTGTGTTTACGGACATGACCTAATGACGCAAGGATGAATGACATAAGCCAACGATTTCACGCCAAATCCGACCCAACAGCTCAAAATACAAATAATTTTTTATAGTCTTATTTTGGCCAGATGACCGTCCTGCTCCCCTCCTTCCCACAAAGTGAGAAGATGTTTTAAGACATCGGACCACTACCTGGTTTGGCTAGTGTCTGTCTTAACATTGAACCTTAATTGTTTATTGTTCATGGGGTGTTTAGAGCAATGCCTTTTTACTACCCTGTTGGCTGGTTTTTGCCCTATCAGTAGCACTGCATTATGGTGTACGGCTCATAAGTGTCAGCTTCTGATGCACAGTTGAAGTAAACAACTTGAAATGTCTCGGTTAAGAGTGTAACCTTGGTTCCCTGAAAGGAGGAAACGAGACGCTGCCTTGCTGTGCCGCACTACTGACTGTTCACTGTTAAGGGGCCGAGAGATTGGCTTTCCTCCCTTCAGGTGGTAAATTCTGATGGTGTGCGACTGGGCTCCAGTTTATATGCCCACAATGACATAAGCATAGGGAGGAGCGCCAAGCGTCATCAGACAATCAAATGAGCATAATGGTATAGGGTTGCAAGGTCACTGTACTTAGGAGGAGCTCCCATAGCGTAACTTCAGACGCAGTGTCTCTTTCCCTTCTTTCAGGGAACCAAGGTTACACTCTTTACCAAGACGTTCATCACCACACCCATATTGTACATTTTGTGGGCCAGGAAACCAAGGTACATTGAAGCATCATTTTTTGATTCAGGATGCGATGCTAGAGGCAGTTCACAGTGTAGTTTAACTGTGGTATTTGTATTAACAATAGTGTTTTATCCAATTTTCATGAGAGTGCTAAATCCAGGTGTAATTTCCATGCCAGGGCAATGCACAACTGGGTGTGGGTGGGAGTGAATGATTTTCAAAGTATATATATAGCAGAAAAGATTTAGAAGTACTAAGTAGTAGTAAGTTTTAGCATGAACCTGAAAATATTAAATCAATTCTATTTTTGTAAAATCAATAATTGCAAGCAAAATTTCCTTTCATGTTCAGACAGGAATTATGATTTATTCACAATCAAAGAAAAGAAAATGAAAAATGTTCCCACCAAACAGATGTTCTCTAAAAAACATTGCAGCAATGAGGACTATGTCTGTTAAATTTTCTGGTGACTCATTCACCTTTTTTATTATCATGCACAGAAATGTATTATTTATTGTGCACATATCTTTTGCATGCAATTTTTTGTGTGTGCACAGGTTTTTTTCTTTCTCACATATTCTATTTTTTCTTAAGCTATTTGCTTCAGTTATTGTGCAGATAGAACATCGCGACAGTTGTCACAGCTTCCTTTAGAGGTTTTAGGAAGTATTCCTTGAATCTTCTTTTTGTCGTGTCAGGCCGCTGCCTGATCTCATCCTTTTGGGTTGGCTTGGAGACACTTCGTAGACTCACTTTCGGTGACTTTTTCACCTTCCCGACTTTATATTGCAAGTCCATCTCAATTAGTGGCTCAGTATCACTACTGAACTCCTCCCAAAAGGCTGACATCTGTGAAATGTAAAGAAAAGTGTAATGGGTAAAAACAGAATTAAGAATAATTTATTCCTATTAACAAAGATAATCTGGATTATAAATTCTCCGTAAAACAGTTTCTCTACTATTGCCGTCTTTTGGTCATTGTGCTCTTTCTATATATATATATATATATATGAATATGTTCAAACATATAAATATATTTAATATTAAAGCCCCCCTTTCTATTACATATTCAGAATCATTAAGTTGTAAAAGACCCTTGTGTGAGCTGCAGGTCAACAACATGATTGTATTTACCTTGCTCGCATCAACCCAATCCACTGGTAAACTGCTCAGTTTGTCAAAGCCAAAAGTACAAGTGCAAATGAAACTTCTGCAGTTTAGCTGGTTTCTATAGGCTCTGGTGGTATGATGTCATAGTAAAGTCTCTGTGATGGACTGTATGTCACAGTTATATTCACAAGATTCCAAAGTTGCCATGGTTCCATTTTCAATCTTCTCTAAATAGAACTCTTAAAATCTTATTGTTTTTATCAAGCGTATTCCCTTATATGTGAATATATTGGAAAATATAATTTGATATATTAAATTATACATTTTCATATATGGGAATATGGTGCTTGTATTTTTGAACCATGTATGGCTGTATATTGATAAAAAAAAATATATATATAGCAATAACAAGACAAAAACTGTACAATTGTTTTTTTTTTTTTTCATTTTTCTTTTATTAGTTAACGAATGGATTTACAGGCAGCATTAAATTTCTCAAAAATATATTCCCAATATGTCTACAAATGTCCCCATTTCTTGACAGATTCAGACAAATGAGGACATTCATGTAAATTCAGTGACAGATTTGTTTTCCACATATTATTTCAAACTGTTGGACAAAATCTACAACCATTTGATTTTTTTAAATTTTTCACTCATTAATATATATATATATATATATATATATATATATATATATATATATATATATATATATATAATTAATACATATGGATATATATTATAGAATATATTTCTCATACACATTCCCATATAAATGTGACTAAATGTACAACATATATGTTAAAATATATTTGAGCACACACTACCATTTTTCATCACATGCATACAGTATCTATATATTATGAAGTGAATTATTGAATATAAAATGACAGACGTTATACTAAATGATAAAATAAATTGTCAAATATTTCCCAATATATGAAAAGTGGCAAATCCTTATGTATTAATCAGTATATTTTAATAAATTATATATATTTAAATATATTATTCTATATAATTATGAATATACTGAAAATGATTTAATATATTGAGCCTTAATATATAAGTAAATATATTTTCTTTGCATGAGGGTTGCTTCATGATTTCCATTACACATAGAGTTTTTCATAAAGCGTGACATATGTAATCTATGCGTTAAAGAGGGTGTACACAAAAGGATGTTGAATGTTTGGAGGGGTATGCCACTGTAAAAATTTTGGGAACCACTGGTCTATGCTAAAGACTCATCTATTCAGCCAAGCATAGGCCTAATTTATCCACCAACTCATAGTTATGCTGCATTAGTCATGTCTGCCAGAACCGGAAACTCTTCTCATATTCTATGACTCAGCTTTAACCTTAAGTGAATGGGATCTACACTAATATTATTCTATTTGTTTATCTGTCTTATCTGCGGGATACATATATTGAGGTTACCAGAGCCTGTCATGTCCAGCTCTGGTTCAGCCCACCGCTATGTGTCTCTGAGTAATGATTACTAACTGCAGCCTGTGCCATCCTGACAGCAAGGGGCACTTCGATAATCTGTGTCTGCATCACTTCAATCTATTATGATGGACTTCAGAACTGCTGCCAACTCCAACCATACAGCATGAGATACTTCACTGGCCCCTGCCTGCATCCCGGATTTAGGATGGACTTCACTGGGAATAAACTCCCAGAAGCTTCCAGACAGACTATGAGGCACACCTCCCTAACCTCTGCTTGCAAAATTTTGGTCATAGGATGGAATGCACTCTCTTCAAATGGAATCCAAAGACAATAAATGAATGCCAGCAAAAGCCTTCATCAGCCAAATAAAAAGGGACGCTGGATCTATGTGCACCTCCACATTTGGGATGGACTTCAAAGACACTAAATCATTCATATTCAAATTCTATCAATATCCTTTAGTTTTAAGCATTGCTCACCAACATCTACTCAGTTTCCTCAAATAATACATGACTTGTTTTACACATAGCTTACTAATATTGGCATTATATTCATTCCCAGCTGAGCCTGTTTCTCCCCATGTTTATTGTTTTCCTCCATTAACTAACATCTTATGGAGTTTTTGGTTCCTTTGGTCACCTTTGGCTTGCTCACTGGGGGCCTAAAGACAAATAATTTAAAAATATATGATTTTCAAACTGCTCAATGAGGACATTACAGACATTACAGCATACTTTTCTGTAAAGGTGCTTTAATGTGTTTTGTGAAAAGCGCTAAATAAATAAAAAAATATGATGACTTGAAAAAGGTTTTCAATATTTTGAGAACACAACAATTGTTATGTCTAGACTGTGAGCAAAAAGTTTTGACAAAACAAGTATTTGCATGCCTCCATGAGCTTCTGTACTACAGTTAAAGACTAAAGCTTTATTTTTAGGTACAATAGTTTTCCATTTGATAAAAAACATATTATAAAACAATTAAATTGTTTTAATAATTAATAAATAATAATTTCTACTTAATTAAAATATTAAATAAAACATTAATATTTAGTGATGTTACTGCAATATAAATTGCTACACCGAAATAACTGTTATGAAAAACACACTCCATTTTAACCTTATTCTACAGGTTAAATGTCATCTGTGGAGAGAAGAGAGCAAAACCAAAAATACTTTTTTGAGAAAAATTTTGAAGTGAGATTTTGAATTCTCAGGTCCCTGTTATGCCACTTATTATATATTGTTACTCAAAATGTCTTTGAAAATATTGACGATTAATCCTGCTATGGTATTGAAAAATGGCACTTCCATTTGGTATTCGTGGTCATTTTTGACCGGAAGGTTCAGATGTGTAATCCATTTTTTGAAGATGATAATGATACCATTTCTTCTTCCCTGAAGTGAAAACAATAAGATTATGCATTTCTTTTGGGATTTTATGGTATTTTGATTTTACTAACATTATTATTTTAACATTATTTAACATTAAAACTTTGAATATTAATTTACAGAAATAAAAAATACAATTAAAATTCAGAACCTACAATTCTATAAGTTGAAACATGAAGAAAATACGAGAATGTGACAAATTGGAGGCCATCTGGTGAACAAAATATAAATATTTGTTGTAACCTAAATGTATATTTTATCACAATATTTGCATTTGGATATATATTTAGGCATTATCAAACTATAATTTGTGAAAAAGTGTCAGTTTTTCAATTTTTTTCATTATGCTTGCAATCAAACCTGACCATGGTGTTACAAAGACACAGAATAAGCATTGTACAACCAATAATTTATTTCAAACATAACAATTTAATATACAAAGTAAATGCATAATAATGTCAAGAAAATGTACTGAACATTTTTTTTTTTTTTCAGAAAATTAAATTAGAGTATAAAACGGAAGAATCAGAGTAAACATTTTGCAATTTCAAACTTTATTTTTGCAAAAGTGTGTGTGTGTGTCAGACTGCTGTCATCCACTGGAAAACAACAGATGACTTTATCTATATGTTATTTTATATAGGTTATAGTCTCACCAGTTAATTTGTGTGTGTTGCCCTGAGAATGTTTAAGAGTCTTACCCTGTAGTTTTGGTCAGTTTTTTTTCCGGCATTGTGTCTGATTTATTGAATTTGACAGATGAAAAGAAAAAAAGAATGCTGTTTTTTGGTCTTTTCCATTCATTTTCAATATTCGGTCAATTTTGCCCGCAAATACCAAGTGGGTTTTTACGAACACTTAGACTTATCGAATCAAGTCCAATTCGTTTTTTTTGTATGTTCAGATGGCACATGGAGGAAAAGTCACCAAGTCTTGTACTGCTTAGATAAAGGAAACAATTTTTATTAAATGAGAAAAATATCTTTCGGTCAAAAATTAATGAATACCATAGTAGAGTTTAGTGACACTACAATCAATGTTAACATAGTTTTTGCTGATTCATTCTATTACCCTTAATTAAGTGTCAGCTAATGGTAATTTCAAAATATTGTAAAACTTTTGTATAACCTTTCATGAATTGTGTAATAAGATTACGAGTGATAATATGGTGTGTTTAATGTATAATTATTATAATTAATATATGATAGAAATCTCACTGAAATTGAAGAATGACCTAAAATACAATCAGGATTTATACAATAAAAGAAGAAATACAAACAATACAAAACAAAATATAATCCTGGCAGTATTTGTGCGTTTTGTTTAATTGCAATTATACCGTGCAAAAACTATTATAACAAACACAACCAAATATTTTCTCTACAACTTCAAGCATTTTGGTAAGTGTGTACATTTCTTCTCCTGAGAATCCATTAATCATGAAACAAGTAGATTCCCATAACAATATTTATCTGTCAGGGAAAAGCCTATTGTATTTCATTTATTCACATATACAGATTAGTCTCCTATTTGTTTTGAGAGCCTTAAATGTTGCACTGAGTGACAAAACTAATACCAATATTTAAAATATTATGTTAAAAAAAAAAAAAACCTGTCACAGCCCAGACCAATCATTGCTGATCCAAAACTGTTGGGCAAAAAAAACATTTTGCTGCATGCTTGGAGCCATAATATTAATGTAGCTAAATATTGTTAAAAGACCACAAGGACACACAGATTTCCTTACAGCTGTGTGACTGAGCAGCCTCTACCAAACTCAAGTCACCTTCTACATGACTGGACAGTGAAGGGAGAGGAGGCTGTTGGGTAATGAAGTAAGAATGAATGTAGTCCACAGCCCTGACACATCCTAGCTGAACTCATGCCTGGACTTCCTTTTCTACATCCACATCCTTATCCTTCACCTAAAGGATTAAAGAGACAGGAGATTGGCTGAGAAACACTGTATAACATCACATATTAAAATGTTATTAAGATATTTATTTACTGTTCATACATTGTGCAGTATGCAAATGTTATTGATTTTAGAGAATTGTTGTAAATTTGGTGAGGATAGACCTTGGGTCATCTTTCATCTCTAGTGTGGGCCCCGTGTAACACCAGCGTGCAGGGCCTCAAAAACTTGCGTTACACCACTCTGTCTCACCTGCTCAACTCCTTCCACCTCGGGAACATAGAACTGCAGCATGTTCTGAATGCCGCTCTTCAGTGTGATGATGGAGCTGGGACAGCTAGTGCAGGAACCCTGGAGCTTCAGCTTCACAATACCATCCTCGAAACCCTGATACAGCACATCACCACCATCCTCCTGGACTGTGGGCCTGACAGATGAGAGGAAAATACAGGAAAGTTGCAGCTCTTCTTAAGTCAAATCATGTTCCAAAACCCACTGAGCTGCATATGTAGGCCCTCTTTATCATTTACTCACCCTCATGTCACATTGTTCCAAACTTATATGACTTTAATAGTTACACTGATAATCTTCCCTTACAGTGAGCTGTTAACCACTGTAACCAAATCTAAGAATCGGATCAGTCCGATTTACAAATAAATCATTCAGACTGGTGTTGTGAACAGGATCATCCGAATCGTTGAAAAGATCCAACTCATTCACAAATCGGACATTAACCCTTAAAGCTTGGAAGGTGTTTTTAAAGATTTCCTGTTTCAGTGGCATGCCCAAAATTAAAGGCTTATAATGCTGCAAAAAACCCAAAGAGGGTCAATTGTTTGGTACCATTTTAAAGAAAACTTATGATATAGATGATATAGACTCTATGCCTAAGAAACAGGGTGTGAATAAGGTGGATCCAAAAAACGACTTTTGTTTGGTTCCAATCATGTCACCTGTAACGGAGCACAAATTTGTGTTGATAGGACAAAGCAATCGTTAAAAGTATTACAACAATTATTTATCCAAGTATCTCAAAGCCTCTCCAAAAAAAATAAGAACTAATTAAACTATAAAAGGTATGCTCTTTCTCCAAAGCATGCAGGCATGAGTATCAAGTACCGGTAGTGCTGCCTGTCAATTTAAATTTTCAAATCGCGATCAGTCGCATGATTTTTTGTAGTTAATCACAGATTTTGAAAGTGCCGAAATCTGAAAATCTTTCAAAATGCATTTATTTCCCTCTTAGGAAAGAAAACAATATGTAACAATATAATGCTTTATTAACATTTTCAAAACAAAGCCTTCGACAGTATAAAGACAGAAATGCACTAAAATAGCACTAATTCAAGAAACATTAAACTTTTCCCTAAGTGGGTCTAAGTGGGAGTTTGACTATTTGTAAATTAGAGTGAATGATCTTCTCTGCCCATATTTGGATGACTTCCACCTCTGGTTGCAGCGATCTGAATCCTAATATGATTGGTTTGGCATTCCATTCCAATGAAGTCATCTATCCAGGCAAGCTAACGTGTTTTTAGCCAGATAGCACATTATGTGCTGTGTGTATATTGTGCTTTATGTGGATTATCTAATGATCTATGCAACCGATTATGTTGTGTTTGGGCTCGTTTTAATAGGATTCCCCTCCTCCAAGTAATGTTAAGTGATATTTTATGTTCCGTTTATTTTTATTTTTATTTAGCAAAAACGCAGCTTATAAGCAACACCTGTTTTCCTGTAACATGTATGTCAAAGACAAATACTTAGCTACTACTCGCTATATTTTTGTCTGTGAGTAAAAGGCTGATTGCATTGCACTCTTTGAGAGCTGTCCAATGTCAAATGACACATAAGTATTTGATCAGTTTGATGTTTTTACAGATTACAAAAATATGTGCAGTGCAAAATTATTAATCGGTCCGTGTATCATCCGATCATTCGATTATTCCATTTAATCTGGCAAACCAAAAACGAGGTTAAAGGGTTAATAGTTTTCTCATGACCTCTCCTGAATGTGCCAAGAAGAGCTTGGGTGGGTGTCAAGATATTCAGTAAATAACTTAATTTCTGTATGTTTCTGACACAGTGCTACTGTATGGCTTCAGAAGACTTGGAATGTTGTGCAGCAGAGTCGTATGGACCACTTTTATGATTCTTTTAAGGTGATTTTGTCTTTTTGGACAAATTCTTCATATATTTCTCATTTTATGTTCCCTGAAAGAAAGTAATTTAAATTTGGAACAACATGAGGGTAACATGATAGTGACATAAATTAGGGATATGCTGTCTAATTTCACTGAAGTCGACTAGTCTACAAAGAAGCCAACCTTCAAAAAACTGTAAAAAAAAAGATTTTGTTTTTGCGACCCATTTAAAATATTTTATCTATTCCAAATCCGAAGCTAAATTATTCTGAAAAGGGGCATTTATCTGCGACGGGCTTGCCTTGATCATTGTACATTAAATATAAAACATGACACACATTCACTGAATCAACATTAATGAATATTTAACAGGTATATTTATTGAAAACAATTGAATGAATAGTGCAGGACCAATAGAGCAACCCAGCCTGTTCTAAACGGAATTCACCTCGTAAAAGTTACTTAACATATTAAGACAGTCAGGACATTGTTGAAAATAATGAACAGGTAGGCTAAGCCAAATCTATGAGATAAAAAAATTGCGCTGAAATGTTGCATGTTGTAACAGTATAGAGATGGGCAAGGAGGAGACGGGAACCAGACAAATCATCAAAGTAATATTTTAATGAAAACTTAAAGACATAAACAAACACAGCACCTGCGTGTTGCACTATCCCTCCCGAACTGCCGCATCTGGCTCGGCCTTATCTCGGCCCTCTCCTAGGCTGATTAGCCCAGTTAGGGGCCGGCCGTACGCATTCATGGCCTGGCCCCGCCCTCCTCCTCGTCACACACATATTTCATAATGTGCAGTCGTGCATTAGCAATTGCTATAATATGACAGCTGTTCGGTTAAGAACGTTAACCAATAACAGTTACGATATAAAACAAACAAACAAAAAAAACTTTAGTCATAGGATAGAAAGCAGTCGGCACCTCGTTTTCTAGGCTACTTACATTTATACTAAGCATATATTTTTAGATGAACAAAATGAACACGTCGACACAGTCCGGTGAAAGACGGTACTTGACTCACCTGAGGAGGCTATCTTGCACTTGAAAAAGCCTGCACAGCAGAAAGATAATGTACAACCAGGCACAGATTTAAAGAAGACTAAATTGTGAAAAGATCCATAGGGACTTTCAAACGCACCACCACCACCGAACTATGCAGAGTTTGCTTGTCTAGCGAGAGGACATTTTCCGTCGTGTCGTGATTGAGAGAGGTAAGAAGCACGCGCAGCCTGAAATAAAACTTTGTATCTGCACCAGATATCCTCTTTTTAAAATAATATTTGTATTTGGAGTAGGCAGCGAGGGAGCTGACTAGGTTTCGGAACAGAGCCCAAAACATGGCCACGTTGAATTTAACATCTAGGGCTGTCAATTTAACGCAATACGTGTAACTTTGTGTTTTTACGGGCCGTGTCAGTAGCAGGCAGTCGGTGTGCAGACACAGAATGAGAGCCGCTCACACAGGACGCATTCTTGGCAGCTGGATAGAATGCAGGGATCTCTAGACATGAATTTTAAAGTTTCAACTACTTTTAACTTGACAGAGCATCCAAAAAATGCAGCATTTATGATGTAAAAACAGTGTCTGACGCACATATAAATATATAGACTGACAATTAAAATTAGCGCAGACGAAACGCAAGAACATATCTAGCGAGAACAGGACAGATTAACCAATTTAATTGCAAATATGGATTACTGTCAAAGATATGGGAATAAAACAAACAATATATTGACTTTTAAAGCCACTTTTCGTGTTGACTAATCAATCTGCCACAATAATGCAACATATTTCAATCAGAATCTATTTATTATATCTGAAAATATTTATTATAAATACTGTATATTATATTCATACTTTTTTGAATTATTATGCTGATTAATTATATTGGATTATCTTCATTTGGGGGCCTTTCTCAGCAAATATTGATATATAGCATTTATTGCGATTAGTTCAATTAATTAATCTGTATGTCGGAGTTTGATTTACAATTGAAATCGATTAACAGCCCAAATAATAACATAATGTGGCATGGGGGGCGTGGTCGTGTGTCGGTCTGCGGGAGAGAGAGCGGTAAGGTTTGTCACCTGGTTTGTAATTACCTCTAACACCTGTGTCTTATTATAGTGATACGGAGAGAGACATTTAAGGAACGCCAAGTGTCGAGAGAGAGAGAGAGAGAGAGAGCGAGAGAGAGAGAGAGAGAGAGTTTCCAGAAAGCACGACAGACGGGAGAGTGCGTCTCTAGAGTGCTCAAATAGATATATATATATATACACCTTTGTGAGAGGTTTAATTGTTATCGACGGTCACCGTCGATTCTGTGTGTGAGAAAAGCACAATTAATAAAAGGTCTGATCTTGAACCTGCCTCGTTGTCTCCTGACTCCTCCATCGCTCCAATCAAACCAGTTCACACATAAGTATTGAGATTTGTGTCGTACCTTATGCGTGTGTCCAATAATTCCTTAATCATGGCAACCACCTCGTCATCATCCTCCGAAGGAGCTGCAGAATTTTTACATATACAAGATGTTAAACAAGCTTGTGTTAAAGGATTAGTTCACCCAAAAATTAAGATCCAGTCATTGTTTACTCACTCCTGTGTTGTTATAACCCTATATGACTTTTTTCTTTTCTTGTCACAAAGGGAGAAATTGTGCTCAGTGATGTCATACAATGGCAGCTTATGGTGACCACCTCTTCATGCTTCAAAAGAACACATAAGTATAATTCAGAAGTCATCTAATACATTATTCCAAGAGACTCATGATTGTTATGAAAGCATACAATAATGTTTGGTGAGAAACGAAACGAAATCTACCATATTATTTAGTGAAAATGTTCACTGACAGTTGATCTCCTGAGCGGGTTCATGATAGGGCAGGAGAACAACAGTTCACACAGCCCCCTCGTAACATTGGAGCATTAAAGCTAAAACATTTCCTCTACAGCGATAGTAACAACATAACCCAACAAAGATGCACACAAAACAGAGAACAGAATTTACGATACATGTCTGAAGAGTTTGTAGTTGAACAATTAATGCATTTCTATGCCCAGCCTTATTTTCTTTTTTTTTGGACCAGTGCTAGTTCACAGTGGACAGAGTTACCCACGCAAATCGAAAATTAGGTTAGGACATGGTTTGACTGTGGTCTGTAGCCTCCTCTGTGTTTCTGTTTGATTTCAGAGCACTCCATTTAAAAAACAAATAAGGCTGGGCATAGAAGTGCATCAATTCTTCTACTACAAACTCTTTAGACATGTTCAGAAAGTTCTGTTCTCTGTTTTGTGCAGCTGTGTTGTGTTCTTTAGTCGCATTCGCTGTGGAGGACCGGTTTTTAGATAAACAAGTTTTCGCTTGAATACCCCAAATGTCACGAGGGGGCTGCGTGTTGCTCTCGTAACCTATCATGAACACACACAGGAGATCAATGATCAGTGAACATTTTCACTATATAATACATTAGATTTCAGTTTGTTTCTCACCAAACCTTATCGTATGCTTTCATAACGGGGGGCAGTGGTGGCTCAGTGGTTGAGGCTCAGGGTTACTGACCAGAAGGTCGGGGGTTCAAGCCCCAGCACCACCAAGATGCCACTGTTGGGCCCTTGAGCAAGGCACTTAACTCCAGGTTGCTCCGGGGGGATTGTCCCTGTAATAAGTGCACTGTAAGTCGCTTTGGATAAAAGCGTCTGCCAAATGCATAAATGTAAATAAATGTAAAATAACAATCATGAGTGTCATGGAATAATTTATTAGACTTCTGAATTATACTTTTTGTCCTTTTGAAGCATGAAGAGGTGGTCACCATAAACTGCCATTGTATGACATCACTGAGCACAACCTTTTTTTTTAACAATTTCTCCACTTGTGTTAAGAAAAATAAAGCAATTAATTTAGGGGTATAACAACACAGGGGTTAGAAAACAGTGATTGAATCTTCATTTTTGGGAGAACTAATCCTTTAAAGGATGATTTCAAAACAAGAATGAGAGAGAAAATAATGTTTAACCCGTGTCTGCACGTGGAGCATCTGCCTCATTGACAACAGGGAGCCCAGAGGTGAAGAAGTCCATAATGGTGGCAAAGACGTCTGGTTTGATCACCTTCCACTCCGTGTCTCCATTAGCCTAAATTAATAGGGGAGACTGGGGTAAGCTGTGTCACATTTTACTTAAGCTATCCTCTAGGCAAGGAAAAATATGCTGCATCCAATTATATTTCAGGATGTCTGCTTTCAACTGAAACTAGGGCCATAGAAATACTTATCATCAAGTACTTAATACTTAATGAAAAGTTTTCAAAAGACCCCTAAGTTTATTTAGGAGTAAGCTATTTCAGGATTTACATTCAAATAAATATTTGAACCCACATGAGTTAAGAAAAATCCCTAATGCACAATTCACTAATGCTCAATCACATTCCAAAGTGTTATTTTGCTGCACATTATTTGCATTTTCAAAAACAAGCCAGGAAAAAAAAATATTCAATATATTTGAATGTAGTAAAACACAACATTTAGTTATAAAACCAGACTTTGTAATAGTATTACCTGCATTTGGAGGCAAAGCTTACAATCACTATACTGTAAGTTGGGCAACTGGCACATTTTATCCCAAAGCATCTGACTCATTTTATAATTCATGACTCAAGTATTATCATTCTTTGCCAATTCACTTACACAGTGTTATTATACATTGGCAATTTACCAACATGTATGATACAGATTTGTATACAAATTCATGTTGCCACCATGTGAAACAATTATGCACAGTTTGCCAGATTAAAGAGTGGCACAGTAATACTGAAACATTTCCACATCACTCTCCCACTAATGGTTACAAAATACATAAATAAATCACACAGTTATAAACACAGTGATTTTTTGTATTTTTACCTTGGTAATGGTTATGAAGTCAGGGCCCAGGAAAACACTCTTAACTCCATCAATTCTGAACAAATGCCTGAAGAATAGAAAAAGTATCACTCACACTTAACATTCTGCAATGAACTTCTGTCATTAAACTTCACGGTACAATCACATAAAAGGGATTCTGGATTTTAAAATGTTTTTTTGAATACCACACATAAAATGTCCCTGCTACCTGCGGTCAACAGGGCTGAGAAACAAAATTCAAAATTTTCACTGAAATGTGATTTTTTTTTAATCAAGATTGTCTCCTACGTACACTAGAGGATGCAACAAATCAATATAAACCACTCAGCGGTGTTGTAGCGATTTTTTTTACTGCAAAGAAAATTTGCTTGTTATAAATGTGTGTAAAAGGATAAGGTCAAGCAATTTCGCCAGCTCATATTCTAAAATATTAAGTAAAAAATTTAAAAGACAAAATTAGCGCTTCATGTAGAATAGACAGTTATATGTTATCTTGGTGTTGCACAGTAGCCTATACCGGTGCCATAATACTACCACAAACTCAAGCTTCATAATACTGGTGGTACCACAGTGTTTTAATTAAATACAGTTGTATGTACGTACCGAAAGTTCATGCAGTGAGACGCTGATAAGAGAGCAAGGCATAGTCATGACACAACCGCCAAAGACTTCCTCCTATGGGGGCCGTTCACTCCGAACGCGTCCATCTTTTTTTTATCTAAGCATGCACTAGACGGATGTCTTTGACCGTTGCATCATATTTATTCAGCGTCTCATGCAGTAACAATGCAATTTATTAGATGCTGTGTTAATTTAAAGGTAAATTCAACTTTTAAAATGCATCTCGAGAAACCCGCGTTTTTTTTTTATTCGCTGCACTGCATCTGTTTTTGCTCCGAGAACGTAAGCTGTCATCAGTGCTTGTCACACTTCCAAAATAAGAATGTGCATTTTTATCTTAAATAAATAATTAACGAATAATTACATTTTTTATTTTAATTTGACAGCCTTACAGGCAACACTCAAATTGGTGTCTTAAGAAACCACACTTGATTCTGTGAGAACTCTAGGATCTATAAACAACAAAAAGGAATCGGAGTGCAGCGTGTTAGCTAATCAAAAACTAAACTAAATAAAAACTGGGAGGTGGCTCTCTGCTAACCTCAACCAATGGCGTGTTTGAGGTGGGACTATTCAGGCAGAGCTGTTTGAGTGCCAGTATGCAATAGAAAAGCGCACAAGTAATCGATTAATTGAGTACTCGTTGTGCACCAGCTAGTGGACCATTAAATACACCATTCGAATATAGCAAATTGACTTTCCTTTACACATTTGACATTTAAATGCATATTGTTCATTTTTCCCCAAAAGCATCGTATGCTGAAGTTAGCTTATTTTTAAACCGTTCTTAGTAACTTCTGTAAATAAAACTAAATTTACATTTGTCATACATCATGTCATAATTGTTATTTTTAACTTACAAGTAATCAATTAATCATATTTTTGTGGGTTAGTATACTAGACTACAACATTACTCAATAATGCCCATCCCAACTAAGCAACTACCTAGACAACCCTAGCAACTACATAGCAACATGATGAAACCTCCTAGCAACCACATAGCAACCAACCAACAACACTCTAGCATTTTACACACAGACCACTCATAATTTCTTCAGAAAATATAAATATCTAGTTATTTTTGCAATTCTGGTGGCACTTGTGATGCAGGAAATGCTAACAGCAGCTTTAAACTGTTTAAATTTAAACTTATTTTTGCTTTCTCAATAGTAGAGAGAACTACTTCAACTTATTTTACATTAAAGGTAATAGCCTATTACGTCATCTTCAATTCACAATGTGCTTTGCCAATACATTTTTTTAACATAAACAATTAAAAGATAAAAAAAGTGTTTAATCTGGGTGTAAACAAAGACTCTACCTTGCCAAAGGTGAACAATAAGCATCTCTGGGTCCAGCAAAGTCCATGGTCCCCGATTCCAACACTATGCGACCAGGGAGAAACTTCAGACTATTTGGGTTTGGAGTGTCTTGAGTCTGAATAAACATGCTTCTGACTTGATGAGATGAGAGATGGGAAAGACATTATGAGAATATTAAACACTTTAACATGAAGCTGGTTTGATTGTAATACTTACTAAACATAGTGGTTGCTTGCTGTGGCAAAGCAGTCCTGCCGACTGAGTTAAGGGGAGGTCTGCTGAGCCCTGTTCCATGATAACTGCATACAGGATGCCTTTGAGCACAACAAATAATCAAATTAATAAAATAAGTATTGAAATTCATCTGCAAATGTACAGGTTTACACAATGGCCAATTTTCTTGATAGGTCTTAGTCTTACAGAGGATAAATCAGTATCAAAATCACATAGACTGATATACATCAACAATTACCATGATTATTGTTACTACACTGCGGTAACTTGGTATTACCCAGAAATGTCTTGGAAAGTGACAAATCTAAAATATGTCAGAAAGGTTCTAACACTATTTAAATTAGACCCTGTATTAATTTATTATGATTTTACAAACGTAACTATAACAGCAATGTTATTATGGTGGAAATTTGGAAACTATAGTTACCATCGTTAATTGTTGTGGGAATACTTTTACAGTAACTGGCTTTTGCAGCGACTATGCTAAATGACAGTCTAGGAAATTAAAACCATATTTTCAAAAGTGTAGAACATAGTAGTGATGATGTTTTATGTACGCAGATGCAGGACCTTGTCAGTGACACTGTAAAGTGTTTCAAAACTCTTAAAAAGTGCAAGGCAGGGCGTCACCCCACTCTAATAAAAATGTAATATAATACTTCTAGTTCCCAAATAATTCAAAAATAAGCGGTATCATACAGTGACGACTTACGACTTTGTTAAAAGAGCCGCTAAAGTCCTTCCAACCCCAGCACTCCTGTAGGCGGCCATACTTGTGAGGGCACGTATGTGACGTCACATCCTAAATTTAATGCGGGGCGGAAATTGTAAAATTTTCGTTGGCATTCAAAACAACAAACAGAATCCATTTTTTTTTTTTATCTTTATCTGATAAAAAAGTGCATTGTACTTGTTTTGTTGTTTACAATTTTGTGTTCAATGCTTAATAATTTTATTAAAAATAAAACAATCCAGGAAAATATATTCTTAGTTTAGAATTTAAATAGACAAAAAAATTTACATATATAATTGACCTTGATCGCATTTATAATTTCGATCACCAAAATAAAAACAGAAACCAGTTAAATATATTCATAATTTTGAATTTAAAGAGACAAAACAAGACCAAAAATACAGATAACCCTAATTGAATTCATCATTTCGACCATAGAAACCTGCAGCTTCAAAGACCACAACAGTGGATTAGATGTATAAACCGTGACAAAATAAATATTATTTTAGTGTAATCGTCTCGGTTACTGATGTAACCTCCGATCCCTGATGGAGGGAACGAAACGTTGTGTCGATGAGTTGACACTAGGCGTCGCTTCTTGGGAGCCCAGACATCTCTGATCTTGAGAAAAGGCCAATGAAAATTGGTGTGTGGAATTTGTATGCCACACGGGGTTGCCTAGGGGGCAACCAGCACATGTGGAGCACTTACCTCAGTACGGGGGCCTGGGTGACGCCCGTACTGGGGCGGCGGCGAGCCTCTCCAAAGATTCGTCGGCCGCTAGGCTAGGGAGGAAGAACGTCCAGGGTTCACACTTCTTGCGAACGCAACTGGTGAAAGAGTGCACGTCTTCGCCTCAAAGGAAGGGAAAGGCCCTATGCACAAGCGATACACCACGGCCAGCTGATCCGAAGGTCCTTCCTCAGGGGAATTTGCCAGGGGGGGGCTGTCGCGAGGTGCATAAGGTCCGAGATCCAAATCCGGGAGGGCCAATAAGGGGCCACTAAGAGGATCTGCTCCTCGTCCTCCCTGATCTTGCACAACGCCTGTGCAAGTAGGCTCACTGGGGGGAACGCATACTTGTGCAACTGTGTGCCAGGGCATCTGTGCCGAGGGGAGCCTCGGTCAGAGAGTACCAAAGTGGGCAGTGGGAGGATTCTGGGGAATCAAACAGGTCTATCTGTGCTTGGCCGAATCGACTCCAGATCAGCTGGACCACCTCAGGGTGGAGTCTCCGACTTGAGCCACTGCGGACTCCAAAGTAGGAGACGACGGGTTGTGACATTCGACAGTGTAGGTTGCCTTGGCGGCTGATGTACACAATCGTCGCTGTGTTGTCCATCCGAATCAACACATGCTTGCCCCGGATCAACGGCAATAGCCTCCTCAGGGCAAGTAGTACTGCCAGCAACTTGAGGCAGTTGACATGCCAATGCAATGGCAGGCCGTTCCAAGACAACATGTCCCGGGAGTGAGCTAGGATTAGCCAGTCGCCGAGATAGTTGAGGATGCAGACGCCCACTTCCCTAGAGCTACATAGCAGCCAACATGACAAGATACACAAAAGCTGTGTTGAGTGGAGGTACGCCCTCACGTGGTATAAAAAACCCACACTATGATCTACAAATGATCAGTAGAGATCAGCCACCATTCTGGCATATAGGCATACTGTATGTAAATGTATATGAAAATGTAAATCAAACAAAAATACTGGCGGTCATCATGGAACAGTGATGTTATCAGATGCTAGGCCCACTAATAGTACTTTGATATCACTTACTGAATGATTTTGACATTAATGTACCATGGTATTTACCTTACTCCAAGATACTTCAAAGAATACCATGATAATATCATCATTTATGTCCAAATAAAAATTGTATTGGTACCATGTGAAAAAAGAAAAAAGTTTAAACTTTTCACTTTTAATTAAAGAAATATTCCGGGTTCAATACAAGTTAAGGTCAGTCGGCAGCTTTTGTGGCATATTAATGATTACAACAAAAATACATTTTTAATCGTCCGTCCTTTTTTTTTTTTAAAGCAAAAATTGAGGTTACAGTGAGACACTTACAATGGAAATAAACAGGGCCAATTTTTTGAGGGTTTAAAGGCAGAAATGTGTAGCTTATAATTTTATAATAGCACTTACATTAATTCTTCTGTTAAAACTCATGTGTTGTCTGAGCTGTAAAGATGTTTATATCATAGTTTTTGCAGTCTTTTTAGGGTTTGTTGACATTACATTGTCATGTCACGAAGCTGTAAAATTGGCTACAACTTCACACAGAAAATGTTAGTAAGCGATTTTATCACACTAATTGTTTACACGCATATTGTTTACATCTTGTGATTATTCTTTTGAAACAGTGGGTATTTTAACATTTAAAATTGGCCCCATTCACTTCCATTTTAAGTGCCTCACTGGAATCCAGATTTTGCTTCTTTTTTTTTTTTTTTTTTAAAAAAAAGGAGGAACGAGTCCAAATTGATTTTGTGGTGATCAGTATTTTGCCACAAATGTTGTCGTTTGGGCAAATTGTAGCCTATTGAACCCGGAATGTTTCTTTAAAAGTGTTAAAACTTAAAAATAAAAAATAACAAATAAAATACATGCAAAGATACCCAATTCAAAGCAAAGAACAGAAAATGTTTCAATCATATAAAATCAGTTCTAAGAAATCTTATTTATTGATTTGCTCAAGATGTGCTACCAGTGATTTTTCCTAATTTATTAAAGTCCTTTGCCAGACTAAATGCATTGCCCATGATATCAACACATCTGATATGACCATATTGATTTCGTTTATATATTTCAGCAAGATCATATGTAGACATATTCCAATTCACTAGTGTTTGGGAAAATATATGTTTCATAGAAATGGCCATTTTTGTATCATTTTGAAATGAATGTTCCATATATATATCTATATATATAAAGAATGAGAAAGAAGCGTGTTTCCGTAAAGGACCCGGATCCGTAAACAAGCATTGACATCTTACACAGCCGACAGATTAGGCTACTATCATGAGCTTTATATTTACACAGCAGCGCCTGTGAGTGGCATTATTAATAGTGGAGTGGAGCGGATCGCTACTCCCGGATGTAGCTGCGGTCTGCCTCCTCTCGTTTGATCCCCATCACAGAACAAGCGGTCGAGATGGATGTTGTCAACCAGGTAGGGCTTTCAATCACAGATATTCACGCAATTAATTCTACAGAAGATGCAAACGCTGCACTCTCAGTACTGTACAGGCCAAAAGACACATTTTGTTATTTGGTTATATAGACTGAACAGATATTTGACGTGCACGAAAATACCAAGAGACGCGGTGACTTCCAGCGAATCGTTTTTTTTTATTTTCTTGTCCGAGTCCGACTGGATATCACCTAAATAAACACAACAGAAAAGCCATGCTATCCAAGATAATTCGTGGAATAATAGCACTTTGTGGTGCAATTGGCGACGGTGGTGTTATTATATCACTATGTATTTTCTGAGAATGAGAGAACGCGAGTGCAATAACTATTTCCAAAGGCAGAGGTATCGGTCATATAGCTTAACCGACTGTTTATAGCCTTCAAAACTTATTTGGGATGAGACATAAACAGAGACCTAGTCTTTGATTTATCTGTATTTACATTGATGTCGGACTCGCGAGCAAAGTGTCTTTTGAACACCGGCTCTTTTTATTGATTTGGTCGAACCGATTCGCATAGCTTCACAAGACTGTCAGTTTTAACTTTGTGAGTGACTTGTTAGAACCACGCACAACCTATGTAACCTAACAGAAAACATTCCGATAAAAAGTAGCATTGACAAAATGTGTTTTACAACAAAAAATGTTACGTTAAATTCCAAATTCTAGGAACGAATTGGTGAAACGCGAACGAACCGACTTGCTATAGTGAATCAGACTTCCCAGTGTCATTTGCTCAGACATGTCGTTTATTAGTTATTACATCGTGACAGAACGGGGGTATCAAAGTCTGGTTACACCAGCTTTCATATGGTGTGCGTGAACATTAATGGGCCAGGTGTGAGATGATTGATGCTGGTACTGCATCAGTCTGCAGAGTGCCGCAGTCACCGCTCTCTGGCTTGTGCCTGCTGTGCGAATAATATATATGGGGCTGTAAATGCACGCCGGTTGCACTTTCATAGAGAAAACGTTGAGATAAGCAGCTTTGACTAATTCTAATGCTTGCAAAGTCTCCCTCCAATCTTGCGTGCGCTCTATTGGTCAGTTGCTCTGGACGCTGCGGCGGGCAGATCTGTCGTCATCTCTGACGTCATCTCTGATCTCTGAACTGTCAGGTTATTATAGTGCACTACCTGCATTATTTATCACAATAAATGCATCTCTTGACAGACAGACAGATAGAACAGAAAGAGTGATAGACACAGACAGACAGACAGACAGACAGATAGATAATTAGATAGATAGGTGGATGTGTGTGTGTGTGGGTGGATAGACAGACAGATAGGTGGTGGGTGGAAGGATGGACAGATGGATTGATGGATGGGTGAGTGGGTTGATGGATAGACATACAGACAAAGAGGTAGGTGGGTGGGTGGAAGGATGGACAGATGGATGATGATGGATGTTAGACAGACAGAGATTGGGTGGATGGATGGATGGATGGATGGTTAGACAGACAGAGATTGGTTGGATGGATGGATGGATGGATGGTTAGACAGACAGAGATTGGATGGATGAATGGATGGATGGACGGATGAGTGATGGATGGGTGGGTGGATGGATGTATAGACAGACAGAGAGGTGGGTGGAAGGATGGACGGACGGACGGACGGACAGACAGATAGATAGATAGATAGATAGATAGATAGATGATGGGTGGGTGGGTGGAGAGACAGACATAGAGGTGGGTGGTTGAGTGTGTGGGTGGAAGGACATAGGGATGGACGGACGGACGGATAGATAGATGGATGGATGGATGTGTAGGTGAGTTGATGGAGTGGTGGTGGTGTAGTGGGCTAAGCGCATACCTTGTAATCAGAAGGTTGCTGGTTCAAACCCCACAGCCACCACCATTGTGTCCTTGAGCAAGGCACTTAACTCCAGGTTGCTCCATGGGGATTGTCCCTGTAATAAGTGCACTGTAAGTCGCTTTGGATAAAAGCGTCTGCCAAATGCATAAATGTAAATGCATAAATGTAAATGTAAATAGACAGAAAGGTGGGTGGATGGATGGACAGAGAGACGGGTGGGTGGATGGATGGATGGACGGACAGGTAGATCTTGTCTTTTTGTTGTTGACATTATGTATTTGTTTTTCAGTTGGTGGCCACTGGGCAGTTCACAATCATCAAACAGCCGTTAGGATTCATTAAAGTCTTACAGTGGGTGAGTAACTGTAATTAGTGCTTGCAAGGCAAACAGGCTATTTAAATCTGTCATATGTTTTCTTCCTCTTCTTTCATTTCTGCAATTATTGTAGAACTTATTTTAACCCTGTTTAAAATATTAAAATATCCAGATTGTCACCCTGCTTAAACTTTATATTGTAGACAATTTCAGGCTTATTTTTGGTTTATACTTTCTCAAGAAATGTAAGATTACGTACACTTAATTCAAGGGGCAGTCACACACATTTTTTCGGACACCGTAACAAACTGGAATATCATGTCATGTGTGAGGGCTTCTGGTTTTAATAAATAAAAAATAACATATAATTTTATATTTCAAATGTATACTACTCATTTTCCTGCAACAATAAAAACACTCAGCTTTTTAAAATGTTTTTTATATTTAGCCCAGAGGTCAGTGCGTGAGGTTTTGATCTTCTATTGGTCACACATCTTTTTTTACTTTCTTTCCTCTTTTTTATTTTCTTCATATTCAAGGCTGTAACCACCATATTCAATTTATAATACTTTTGGATCAAGATGGGGGTTTTATTTAACTTTGGTCCCCCCCATATTAATATGTCATTACACCCATGTTCATCCAACTACAAAATCTAATTTTGTAATACAACTAAAAAATCTTTGAAATGTCATAAAATATTTGAGATTACAACATTTAAAATTGTATTATTATTAAATGTATTCTTTTTTTTTTTTTTTTTTACTGAAAACCTTTTTCTTCTCAAGCACTGCAAATCTAATTTTTAATACAATTTTGCAGTAAACAACACTCACACATACACATGGTATTGTGCACAGCTTGAGTGGGTGGGAGTCCCTGGTGTTGCTTACATAATCACAGTGCTGCGAGGAACTTGGTGGTAGTTTATAACTGATGGTCTAAAGATCTAAAGAATCAAAGCTGATGATTATGAATCTTGTGAACATGTTTGCATGTGGGTTTGTGTGCATATTTAAACTGTACGCCTGTGGCTCTAAGAATGATTCAAAGTTGCATACGATACTGAGATATTGTTTTTTTCTTTGAACTGTACTGTATATTCAAGGTAAACTGTACATGGCAAATGCTAATTTAATGCAGATATTTTTTACCTGTCCTTCTCAAGCTGAAGTTAAAAAAGGATTCAAACAAAATTCACATCTTATTATGCATTTATGTATTTTATTATCAGAGGTAACAGCAAGCTGAAGCATCATTTTGATGTACTTTACAAAACAAAATTGTGGTACTATGTTACATAGGTGGCTTTGCTGCAGTGTTGAAATACAATGTTAGTTTACTGCGATAAACTGAAATGGAATGTTAAAAGTTCTGCTGCTCAAATTGGTCTGTGCTTACCGAAAGTCGAACCACTGCCTACAGTATCCGCAGCTGGAATTGTTGTTGACCAGTTTTTGGGTGAAATGTCGACAGAGTGGCACCAAAAGCTAGTTGTATTTTAGTAGTGCTGTCAGTCGAAAACATTTTTAATCAGGATTAATCGCATAATCTTTTCAGTTAATCGTGGTTAATCGCAGATTTTGAAAGATTTTGACTCTAAATATACGTCTTTTCATATCAAAATGCATTTATTTCCTTCTTAGAAAAGAAAAGAAAACAATATGTAACAATTTTATACTCAATTAACATTTTCCATGCAAAGCCCTCCACAGTATAAAGATAGAAATGCACTAAAATAGCACCAATTCAAGTAACATTAAACATTTCCCAAAGTCTATGTGGGAGATTGACAAATTGAAAGAACTATTCACAACATAGTTTGCGGTTTCATTACAATGGGCATTAAACTCTTAAACTGTCATCCTCCACAATATTATTCTGCTGGCAGACTGTGGCTTTGTTACAGCAATTGCACAGCCATATTCATGATTCACATCAGGGTGCCAACGCCAACTTCAAGCATAGCTTCGAACTCCACGTGAAAAGCGATTGCAGTCAAAAACGTCTCATTCTGCATTTTGGTGATAGTTAAGACTTTACGTGCTCCTGTTGTATTTAAAATGCACCTTACTTAGGCTGAACAATAATTGATTTCTGTCACAAGTTCATTCTGGGCTTGTTTTATACAAACAATACTATTAAGAGCTCCTTTCCCCATCACTTTATAGCTGACATTGAATCACTGTTGTGTGTATTTGTTGTGTGTGCATCAGTGTAACAACAAATTGCACTCATCATTGTTTGATTACTTCCTGGTTTCCATAGGACCAGAACCTGTGTCTCGGAGGTAGCGCTAGAGGGAAATGTGTTCACTTGATTTGATTCAAAAATGTGTGATGGGCTTGGCACTTGTGCGTACAGTAACTCAGTGGAATGAGGAAGACTTGCCACGATATCGTAATTTTCACATCGATGTGGTGTTCATGCTCAAACCGACTACACCGACTAACATATTACCGCTGGTTGGATGCTAAGTGGTACTATGGGGTAATTTTTGTTAAGCAATAGCCTACACATTAACGTAAGGCAGCTTGATTTCAAACTTTGAACTTTTTAAAATAAATTTTAGTATGAAAATGAAGAGCAATTAAAATTTGTGTTGTTCAGATCACTTTTCAACAGTTGTGAAGGGCAACATCTCTCCATCATGGGCTACCGGTCGGGTATTTTGTTGTTCGAACAAATCTCTTAATATGGGTTGTTGCAGGTATAATATTGATGTTTTATTACCTTTCATCCCAGTTTTATTTCCTCTTAGGTCTGGGCGATATGCAAGAACATGTTCACTATATTTTTATTAAAGATATACATATATATATATATATTAGGGCTGTCATTCGATAAAACATTTAATCGAATTAATTACATGGTGTCCCGATTAATTAATCGCGATTAATCACATATACAAATATTTGCTGAGAAAGCCCCTCATATAACAATAATTCAATATATAAAAATTATTCATATTTATATCAATATATAATTATACAGTTATCTTTAAATATTTAAAAGTTCAATGTTTCAAGTTAAATATAGTTTAATACTCAATCTTTAAACACATCTTGAGATCCCTTAGTTCGCATTTGCGCTCCTTCAAGTGTTTTGAACGCAAGAATGTAACGCATTGTTGTTCAGGCGTTGCTCTGCCTACTGAAGTGTTTTCTTCACTGTATAAACTGTGCATTTCTCATATAGCTGAAATTACACTCACTGCCCTCTGGAGTAAACAGGTGGTACTACAAGCTTGCAAGGAATCTTCCTTATTATGGTGCGATTAATTGCGTAAATGTTTTTTACGTGTTATATTTGGTCAAATTAATCGCACTGAATTAACACGTTAAATCGACAGCCCTAATATATATATATATATATATATATATATATATATATATATATATATATATGTATTGATCACAATATCCAATTACATCATCAACTCCCCGGCTGAGGGATCGGTGAATATTCTTGCTTTAGTGATTTTTCATTGAAAATAAAATAAATTTTAATAATGAAAAACTTAAACTAAATCCATTTCTAAATTCAAATTGTCCAAGAACCAAAAAAGCAGTTAAAATAATGAAGTGGTCCCAACAACAAAAAATCATATATAACCACCTTTCCATTTACCGTTACGCAAGTATCCGTCTATGATAACAGGCGGAAAATAACTAATACAAATTAAGATCTAAAAACAATTATAAATATAAACATAATTATAATGATGATAATAATCACTGCAATATAAATCATGGTTCAAGGTGAATGTGTTTTTGTATGATTTTATGTTTTAATCACAGATGTATAGGCTGCAGTTGCATTCACAATGAACTGCTCTGTGGAAATAAAACGAAATGAACACAAAGCAACTGCTGAGTTGAGATGATCTGAGGTCATTTGCCGCATTCTCATAGTCGATACTATCTTTGCAAAAGATAGACTGAAGACTGAAACAAAGAAAGAGTAAAACCTTTACATACGTGTGTTACACGAGACTGCACGCCGAACAAACAGCGCATCAAACATGAGCGTGAATGGCTTTTCTGCCATCTGTTCTTAATAATATAATAAAATGTGTTTCTTAAAGCACGTGTCCATGTGTCTAACAGCATTTCTTGTGTCATTCTGAATCCAAGACGTCTTACAGTTACCCACCATGCACATTATATTCGCTACCTACAATTAAACATCTTCTGTAAGTGTGCGTAAAGAACATCTGGTTTTCAATGCGTTATATAGGCTCATTTATTATGGGTCACAAACTCTTCATTAGGCAGCTGTTCTTTATTTAAGGCTATTCTCTTTGTTTGCAGATGCCACTTATATATAATACAGTGGCATTCAGACATTTTAAAGTGTGACTTAATTGTCCAAGAGTGTCCAAATAATTTTTAGGGCCACTGTGCATGCACCTGTTTTCTGCCTGTCTGTGTACATGCGCTGTATGACCTTAGCATGTGTGTGTGTGTGTGTGTGTAATGTGTAGTAGTTTGGCACAGCGTGTGTAGAGAGTGACAGATGGTGAAGCACCTCAGTAAGATTAATTGCCGGATTTTCTATTCAATCGGATCTTCCTGCAGTGAAGAAGGGTATGGTAAAAATACTCTGACCGACTAATCTGTGTGTGTTTGTGTGTGTGTGTGAGTGTGAGCACGTGCCTGCTCCATTGTAAAACTATTGCATTTAAAGTGATAGTTCACCTCAAAATAAAAATTATATAATTGTTTACACAATTTCATGTTGTTCCAAGCCTCTTTGACATTCTTTCTTCCTTGGAACACAAAAGGAGATGTTAGAGAGAATGTTTGCCTCAGTCACCATTCACTTTCAATGTATGGAAAAAAGGTGCAATGAAAGGCATACGGGTTTGGAATGACATGAGCGTGAATAACTGACGACTGATTCCTTTGAGGTGTTGCATTGTTAATGTTGTAATTCCAAAGGATTCATTTAAAGTTATTGTGATATTTCGTGAATGCCCAATCTTTGTCACCTTTGTCACTCAATTGCTAAATATCCATGGCAACAAGTGCAGCACAGTAGCCAGGAAAGCTGCATTTATTTGCACAATGTGTGCTTGTGTGGGCAGTGCTTTCTGATTTGTTTAGCAGAGAACAGGTGCTGTGATCGTATTGGTTGACAAGTGAGAGGATCAAGGATGCAGCAGTTGGAGAAACACTGCTGTTGGCTGACACATAGAAAACACACAATCACACACAGTAACATGAAACGACTTTATATTTTTTTATTTCTGTAATTCCCTGTGACTTATCAAATATTCTTCATTTCATTTCTCACATTTATTATATTAAATGTGACACCAAATGGGAACTGACTATATTTTGGGATTTTATAGTTTTATCAACTTTAGTTTTAAATTGAATGCAATTTTGTTAACAGCCATATATGTTCATTAACGGGAAAGACTGGTCATCGGGAGCTCCGGGACTTTTCCCGGTGGGCCGGTCTGTCAAGTAGTGGGCTGAAACGACTAAATGGTCGCATTTGGCAAACTTTTCCCATCCTTGCGACTCCAAAATAGCCCTACTCTTATTTAATAAGCACTGTCATTTACTGCTTGGCATGGGAAACACCAAATACTCCAAAAGTGTGACAAAACGGCAAAACTTGATTAAACCGCGCAGTGCATCCTCTGGCCACAGCACGAGAGCAGAGCTAGACTGGCCCACCCGTGCAGGGCTGACGGTCCTGCTCTGGGCTCGTGCTGTGCAGTCCAGTGGTTAAACACAGAAGGAGATATGGAAAACTTAAAGTCCCCGTGGTATTCAAAGCTTGTTGAAAACTGATTAAACAGCCCAGACATTCTAAAAAGCTGTGATGAGGTAAACAGGAAAACACTGTGTGCTTTTCAATCCACACATCACCATTCATATTACATTACAGTTAGTAACACAACTGTAGAAACTAGGATGTTTTGGCAGAAATATTGTATATATTTACATTAAATGTTACTATTATTATAATTACAATATATTAGGGGAATATCCCTATATATATATATATATATATATATATATATATATATATATATATACAGTTGAATGTACAGTTGATGTACACACACACACACTGGCAGCCAAATTCTTTTAGAATTTTACAAAAAGCCATCTGTTAAAAATTTTTTTTACAATGGTGTACACTACAGTCTTCAAAGACAAAGGACAACTGGCTCTAACAAGGACAGAAAGAGATGTGGAAGGCCAGATGTACAACTAAACAAGAGGATATGTACATCAGAGTCTCTAGTTTGAGAAATAGATGCCTCACATGACCTCAGCTGACAGCTTCATTGAATTCTACCCGCTCAACACGTTTCATGGTCTAATGGGAAGAATTGCAAAGAAAAAGCCACTTTTGAAACAGAAAAACAAAAAGAAAATGTTTAGAGTGGGCCAAGAAACAGACATTGGACAACAGATAGTTGGAAAAGAGTGTTATGGATCTTAACCCCATTGAGCTTTTGTGGGATCAGCTAGACTGTAAGAATAAAAAAATGTCTTATGTTTCCAGGAGTGTTGGTTATTTATGCTTTTGAAACATTACAGACATTACATCAGAAATTAGCATAAATTATTCTGATTAAATGTAATGGCCAGCATCATCCAATCACTGCCAACCAAGTTAATATAAAAGTTTGCATGAAAAATTCTGAATCTATGTACTAATCACCATTGTCTGCCAAACATGTTGTGTTTCCAAACTAAAACCTGAAACTGTTATGCACACTGTAGCCTATACTGAAGCCAAAATGTAATGTCCACGCATGTGGGGGCGGGGTTTCAGATGGTTAAAAAAATCAGAATAAGCAAGAAAACCATGTTTCCATGACATTTCAAATGATCGAGTTATGCTGCCTTCATGTGCTATCGGAATAATCGTTAACAGGAGTTTTCCACTCGGAAGTTGCACATAAACGACCCCCCAAGGCATGTGCACAACACGTTCACATATTGGATAAACCTGTAAGAATGTGGCAGGGCGGAGGGCGGGGCCGGGTCGTGATCCTACTCACCCGGTCCCGTATTAGGATAATCAAGCCTCCGAGAGGGATAAAGGTCGACTGCAGAGGATCATGCGGGAGAGAGAGAGATCGTTTACGGACATGTCCGTCATATGTGTGTGTTTGTCTTTTGTTTAGGTTGTTAATTAAAATATTTGTTACATTGTCAAGCCGGTTCTCACCTCCTCTCCTAGAACTCGTTACACGTGCTGAAATACGGAGGAGGAGGATATGCAGTAGAGTTCTGCCCTCCTCCACTCTATTGGCGACAGCCTCCGGGCAGATCAGAGGCAGACCTCCAGCCCCTGGCGACGGACGCCCGCTCTCGGGAACAGAAGGTCGCCCCCTGGCAGCGTTCTCCGCTCAGGCGTCGCAGCAAGCCCTCCCTGCTCGGCGATCTCAAACCCCTCCGCGTTTCAGCGGCTTGTAGGTGACTCCTCCGCCCTGGCAGCAGCCCTGACCGCTCCAGGCGGTTTGTTAGGAGCCCCTTCTCCCCTCGCGGTCGGCGGCCGTCAACCTCTCCCAGGCGGCCGGGCTCCTCGTCCCCCAGCAGATGGGCGTGGCTGCTCCGTTGGGGTGGACGGTAGTGGCGAGAACTCTTCTACGGCGTATCCCTCCTCCTTCCCGGGTTTCGGCACCAGTGTAACGTAGTTCAAGGGAAAGGAGGAGGCGAGAACCGGCTTGACAATGTAAATAATATTTTAATTAACAACATAAACAAAAGACAAACACACACATATGACGGACATGTCGACACAATCTCTCTCTCCGGAACGATCCTCTGCAGTCGACCTTTATCCCTCTCGGAGGCTTGATTAGCCTAATACGGGACCGGTTGTGTGTAGGATCACGACCCGGCCCCGCCCTCCGCCCTGCCACAGACGGTAAAGGTGTTTTCATGCAAAATGAAATCAGGGTAATGGGCAAAAATCTACCCATGTCGACCAGTTCGATTATGACCTTTTTTGCATTTACATTTGTTTACGTTGGATGTAAATAACTTTACCAGCGTTCCTACCAGCTTATCCAATGAACGTAAGTGTTTAAATCTATTCATTCCATGCAAAAAAATTGAAATCCACTCCAGCAATCTCTATAAAATAATAATACATTCTTATCCAGTAATCACAGATGACTGTGATTGGTCTGTCTGACCAGCGCTGAGAAAAGTAACATGTACGACATGGGTTGGGTGACCTGGCAATGTCTACATGCTGTCTTAGCAGCGGTCGGAAGAATATTTTACACCTGAACAATGACACTAAGAAACATTAATAGCTATTTATTTGAGAATATAGAGTTAAAAATTTAAATATTACAATTATTATTTATATTTACAATTGTTATTTGTTTACCAATCCAATTTCAGGGTCTGTTTCACGCTAATTTCCATTCTACCTGCTTATTTTATTTTGTTGGTATATATTTACTGTACATAACTCACACACCTTTCTTTTTCTTCCTCAGTTCTTTGCCATTTTTGCGTTCTCCACCTGTGGCGGTTACTCTGGAGTGTTTCGTCTGAGTGTGGAGTGTAAGAACCGCTCAGAGAGTGACCTGAACATCGAGGTTGAGTTTGGCTATCCGTTCAGGTCAGTGTTCATGTCATTCCCATCCAATCATGTCACAGCACAGCAAACACAATTTTCGTTGAGTCACCCAGTTCACATATGGTGTTGTAGTTCTGGCATACAGTCAGGTATTTTTTCATGACTCAAATGTCTGATTCCATAGGAAAACCTTTTTTGAGTGTTAAGGTTCTTTAGAAAACCAAGTACACAAGAGGGCTTCACTTGTCCTCTGTTAACGGATGACACCTAGAACCTATAGTGTGACATTAAAAACTTTTTGAATCTCCAAAGAACTATATAAATTGCATATATTAAACATCTAGGGGGCCTGGGTAGCTCAGCGAGTAAAGATGCTGACTACCACCCCTGGAGTCACGAGATCGAATCCAGGGCATGCAGAGTGACTCCAGTCAGGTCTCCTAAGCAACCAAATTGGCCCGGTTGCTAGGGAGAGTAGAGTCACATTGGGTAACCTCCTCGTGGTCACTATAATGTGGTTTGCTCTCGGTGGGGCACGTGGTGAGTTGTGCATGGATGCTGCGGAGCCTCAACATGCGCTCTGTCTCCGCAGTAACGCGCTCAACAAGCCATGTGATAAAATGAGTGGATTGACAATCTGACACAGAGGCAACTGAAATTCATCCTCCGAAACCTGGATTTAGATGAGTCAATACACCACCACGAGGACTTAGAGTGCATTGGGAATTGGGCATTTCAAATTGGGGAGAAAAAAGGCGAAAATAAATGTTAAAAAAAATTGTGGTCATCTCTTTATTTTCACATTTAGTTCATTTTGAAGGAAATCCAGTATAAAGTGAATTAAATTGTTTGGTGTCAATGAAGGAGAACTTGAGCTGTCCCAATGGGGCTGTGGGGGTACATCAGACAAAAGTATTTGGGAAACACTGATAAAGGCAATTTAAGAACTCACAGTGAAAATGTTCTTGTTAACAATGAAGAACACACAGATCTGGACACATTCACAGATTCTCTTTCTCCACAGACTGCACCAGGTGTGGTTTGATGTTCCTACGTGTAAAGGGCCGGAGCCAGAGCGTCTGTTTCTTGTGGGAGACAACTCTTCTTCTGCTGAGTTCTTTGTCACCATCGGTGTCTTTTCCTTCCTTTACTCAATGGCAGCCCTCTCTGTGTACATCTTCCTCCTGGAGAAATACCATGAGGGAAACAAAGGTGCTCAGGCTGTGAGTCTTCGTCGGGAAAGCAGTTTGAAAAATAAAGTTTTATTTAAAAAAATGCATTTATTCATTACATATTGCGTCACAATTTGAACCCTTAACAAAACCTGCTTGCTGAAATGGTTGCGTATTGTTCTGATGTTCCGTAGGATTTTGTGGTGACTGCTGTCTTTACATTTATGTGGTTGGTGAGTTCAGCAGCATGGGCCAAAGGTCTCTCAGACGTAAAGAGGGCAACCGACCCTGATGATGTCATCAACCTCATTGATGCGTGTGATCGTGAGGAGAATCGCTGCAAAGAAATCCATGAGCCTGTTGTGTCTGGCCTTAATACATCTGTGGTGGGTACATTATATATAATAGTGCTGAATTTTTAACTCTATATATACTTATTTTCCTGTCAAAATAAATGTTTTTCCATCTTAGGAAAGAAATTTAAAAATATGTTACAATATAATGCTTTATTATCATTTTCAAAACGAAGTCTTCCACAATATAAAGATAGAAATGCACTAAAATAGCACCAATTCAAGTAAAATGAAATGAAACTGAAAGAACTAGTCCCAGCATAGGTTGCATATTCATGGCAATGGGCATTACATCTCTTAAACTCTCATCCTCCACAATGTTAATCTTCTGGTAGACCGTGGCCACTTTGTTACAGCAATCGTGAAGCTGCGTTCATGATTCGCATCAGGGCGTCAACCCCAGCGCTGATTTGAAATCCACACAAAGAGCTTGTGCAGACAAAAAACGTCTCATTCTGCGTTTTGGTGATGGTTAAGGCTCTTACATAGGCTGAAAATACTTGATTTTTATCACAAATCCAATCTGGGCTTGTTTTGTACATCGAATAGCATTAAGAGGTCCTTTCTCCATCATTTTATCACTGAAGCGCTGATGTGTGAGTGGAGAGATTTTTATTATTATTTATTATTTTCTTTTAATAAACAAAGAAATATATATCACGTTAGTAAACCTATATAGATATGAAATAATCATAAAAATATGATTTATGGAAGGGGGTTAGTCAGACTATTACATATCTTGGGTCTTTAATAACCCTATACAAATTTTTTGAATGCTATTTTGTCTTTATTTTTTTGTTTGTTTGTTTGTCTTGTTACACTATTCAGAAGAGAAAGGTTGAATAATACAAAATAATTGTGGGCATAACCTCAAATAATGGATGAGGTACAAAGGGTGGTATGAGGTCAAGGGTCACTAAAGACTGAGGTGTGCATTAAAGTGTTGTTCCCTTAAAGGGGTCATGAAATGCTGTTTTTTTTGTCACTTTATTATCCACTGATAATGTTAGTGAAGAATTTTATGCACCAAAACAGTCATAATGTTGTCATATATGATCATTGTCCACCCTGTCTCTGGCCCTCTGACTGAAACGCTCAGTTTTGGCCTAAGCGCCTCCTTAAAACTTCAACGTAAACGCCCACTGTTATGATTGGCTAACAGCATGCAGCCCTTCGAAATCAGCCATATTTAAAACTCAATCGGAAAAGAATGAACAACCCCACAATATTATAAATCTACATTTCAGAGTTGACACATAACGCACATCCAACACATTGCATCTGAATATATTAAACTGCTCATCTCAAGCACAACAGTTAACACTCAGCACCAGAAACTATCAAACAGTCATGACATTTGAAATATTCATGAATTAAATGGTTTACTTACATTAAAATGATCAAATGAGTGCATATGTGCAAGTAACCAGATGGCTCATTTCTCTGGTTCCTGCAGGCGTTTGGGTTCTGTAATATGGTGCTGTGGGCAGGGAACTTGTGGTTTGTCTTCAAGGAAACAGGTTGGCTTGCAGCCTTTGCTGGCACTTATGCGCCCTCTGGAGAAAAGCAGCCAGCACCAGACTCCATCGGCCAAGGTAGGCGCAGTCAAATGTAAAAAAAAAAATGACCCCCTCTGTGAACCTGGTTTCTCCCGAGGTTATTTTTCTCCATTAACCAACATCTTATGGAGTTTTGCGTTCCTTGCCACAGTTGCCTTTAGCTTCCTCACTGGGGGTCTTAATACAAATATAGTTTACTTATTTTTTCATTTTATGGGTTATTTGAAGGCACAATTTTCAATTATGTTTTTATTTAACAGCACTATTATGACTCGAAGACATTACTATATTACAACTTATTTTTCTGTTAAAGCATAATTTTCTGTAAAGCTGTTTTGAAATGATGTGTGTTGTGAAAAGAGCTGTACAAATAAAAATGACAATTATTTGGGTTAACGAACTGTCCATATTAAGTCTACTTTTAGGACCATGAAGATTTTTTTGCATTGTAGCATTATTTTCATGAACATTAAGCACATTTCCCTCACTAATTTCAATTATTGTAATTAAGCAAAATAAATACAAATAATAATACGTGTTCTCTTTACTGTAATACAAAAAATCTGTAATACATTAATGAAAATCATCCTGTCAGCTCACATTGATTTTTAATCTTAAAATCGGCATAAATTAACTTTAGTTCGACAAATGCTACCATGATTTGTAAATACTTGACAATTTATTTATGGAAAAAAAAATAATATATATAAATATATATATATATATATATATATATATATATATATATATATATATATATATTGCATTACAGTAATGAGAATTAATATTGCACAACAATTGGGTTTCAGAAGTAAATATACCATTTATTTTTCTCCAAAGACTTATTAATTTTAAACAATAATTTATAAACCTCTAAAGACAGCCCTACCATGAGCTCTGAGGTTGTTAATGATAACTGTTATTTTAATTTCATTAAAAAAAAAAAAAAACGTTGAATAATAGAATTCCTCATGGAGAACTACACTACCCATGATCCAGCAGAGAAAGATCCACCAATCACAGAATCACACCCAATAACATGACACACTGTGAATGACGCACTCTTAAGCTACTTATATATTTGAATCAATCTGGATATTTTGCCTAATACTTTAAAAATATTAATTCAATGCTTATAATTAACATATTTAAATAAATAGATATAATATTTCTTGACAGGTTTCATGAGATTCACCCTTTTTAGGATAGTTGACATTTGAAATGATTTACATTGTGAATCATATTGGTCCAACTGGGGCATGCCCTGATAATCCATAATCCTCTTTAATTATGTTCTCTGTGAAATGAATTATTCCAGGCTATGAGCAGGAAGGTTATGGACAGGAACAGTATGCCAGCTCCCAGGGCGGGTACCAGCCCGACTATGGCCAACAGGGGGGTGGATATGAAGGTGGAGGCTACAACCAAGGAGTGTATGGTCAGGGCGCACCCACCTCCTTCTCCAATGAGATGTGAGCCCAGCCACAGTGGCTGAAGCTCTGCACTGGTGAGTGAAACCAAATATTAACATTCTCTCAAAATGTACTCACCCCCATGCCATCCCAAATGTGTCTTTAACTCTTCTGCTAAACACAAAGATTCTTTGAAAAATATTTCAGCTCTGTAGGTCCATACAATGTAAGTGAATGGTGACCAGACCTTTGAAGCTCCAAAAATCACATAAAGGCAGCATAAAAGTAATCCATAAGACTCCAATGGTTAAATCCATGTCTTCAGAAGTGATATGATAGGTGTGCATGAGAAACAGATAAACATTTAAGTCCTTTTTTACTATAGTAAAAGAAGATTGAAATATTGATCTGATTCTCACCCAAAGGGATTGCATCACTTTAGAAGACATTGATTAAACCACTTGAGACTTATTGATTACGTTTATGCTTCCTTTGTGTTTTTTGGAGCTTAAAAGGTCTGGTACCTAGACTTGTCCCCAAAGAGAAGGGGTCAGGATGAAAAGGCTCAAACTCAATTACCTGATTCACTGTGTTAGGTTTAAGGACCTTGGGTAAAAAAGATGGATTTGGCCAGGGGGAAACCCCTGCATTTTCTGCCTTCCATCTCAGGCAGTCTTCACTGACCGACAAGGAGTGAAACTCGCTTACTCTCTTGGCTGAGCAAATTGCAAGGAAAAAGACTGTTTTCAATGTCAGCGACTTGAGGTCAGCTTGTTATAAATGTTCAAACAGGGCTTTAGTCAATGACTGCAAAACTACAGTGAGGTCCCATGAGGGTGATCTCACAATTCTCTTTGGGTGCAATTGGTCCAAAATCCAATAGTGATTATTGGCCAGCCTGGTTTGCCACCCCTGGTATGTAAACTACACTGAGAGAGGAGAGTCTCGGAAGGCTTTCTTGTCATCCGAAGGCAACGCACTGATCTGGTGCTGCCTTAGTGACCGATGTGATACTCCACGGACATGTTGTCTGATCTCACCAGAACATGCTTGTTCTGTATTAGTGTGAGGAAAGCCCTCAGCTTTCCAGCACACTGATGTGTTCTAAGGTCCAATGGAAACGTATCGGTTACCTAACGTAACCTCGGTTCTCTCTAGATGAGGGAACGAGTATTGCGTAAGCTAGCTTACGCTACGGGAAAGATTCATCTTTTCTGAGATATTGAAGCCAAAAAATTATCCTTAATTTTTGTATCCATTGTCAACGCAGTGCGGCAGCTGCAGACATTGAGTGGGCTAGCTAGCGAGCTCATAGGTTGCTCTGTGGCAACTGCTGCAACCTATAGACGAGCTTGGGCGAACTCGCATCCAATGAGAGGCGTCCGCGTGCTCACTGCATCAAAGCCCGCCAAAATGGGCGTGACTAGAGTGCATATAAGCGTAGTTCGTAGGCTGGAACCCTGGTTTTCATTGACTGAAGCGAAAAGTCGCTGCGTGGCGCTGAAGCACGGCCGGCTACGCAATACTCGTTCCCTCATCTAGAGAGAACCGAGGTTACGTTAGGTAACCGATACGTTCTCTTACGAGATGTACTCTCGTATTGCGTAAGCTAGCTTACACTACGGGAACCCATTGTCAACGCCGTCTGGCTCAAGCATCCACTGTATGAGCCCCAGGGAATTAAGGGGGACCCGGGGAGCCCTTATGAGTGGGGAAATAATATTTGGCCGGCAAGAATGCGGGTCATTGATTGTGTAATACATAAGCACATAGTGGGAAGGGAACAACAGAGCGGCGGTGCCGGTCTGTGTGGAATGTGTCCCATCAGTGCAGCTCACCAGGGAGCTGTAGCGTATTAAACCGCTAGTAGTTTTGCCTGCAGAGCGGGCACTTCCATATTGTAAAATCTGACAAAGGTGGAGGGGAAGTCCATCCCGCTGCCACACATATGTCGTGAATGGAAATCCCGCTGGACCATGCCCACGAGGATGCCATGCCTCTAGTGGAGTGAGCCCTAATGCCCAACGGGCATGGCAGGTCTTTGGCGTGTATGCAGCAGCAATAGCGTCCACTATCCATCTAGATAGTGTCTGTTTCGAGGCGCGAGACCTTTGGTGCGCCCTCGAGCGAAACAAAAAGCTGCTCAGAGCGTCTGAAAGCGCGCAGTATACAATCTCAGTGCTCTGACCGGGCAAAGGAGATTGGCGTCGCGTTCGCTATCGGTGCTGGCAGCGCCGATAGGGAAATGACCTGTGCTCTGAAAGGAGTACCGATCACCTTGGGAACATAGCCGTGTCTAGGCTTTAAAATGACCTTGGAGTCACTTGGTCCAAACTCAAGACACGCAGCTGACAGACAGCGCGTGAAGGTCTCCCACACGTTTGACTGATGACAGGGCAGTCAGAAAAACGGTTTTGAGTGAAAGGTATTTCAAATCCACGGATTGAAGTGGTTCGAAAGGGAGGGCTTTCATAGTTTCGAGAACTATAGAAAGATCCCAGATAGGAACCAATGGGGGGGCGCGGGGGGTTCATCCTTCTAGCTCCCCTGAGGAAGCGGATGACCAGCTCATTTTTACCCCATGACTGGCCGTGCAGGGGTTCAGCGAACGCCGCAACGGCCGCCACATACACTTTGAGCGTGGATGGGGATCTGCCCTTATCCAGCAGCTCTTGTAGAAATACGAGCAGCGATGACACCCCACATGTCCGCGGGTCCAGGTCTCTGTCGGTGCACCATTTTGAGAACACAGACCGTTTTGACGCATAGAGTCTTCTCGTGGAAGGGGCTCTAGCGTGTATGATGGTGTTTATTACTCCTTCTGGCAGAGCAACGGGTAGTCATTGATCACCCACTGGGGATGCCAGATTGTGCCGCAAGCTTGAGAGAGGAGATCTGCTCTCACTGGGATGGGCCACGGCGCTGTCAGTGACAGCTGCGTAAGCTCCGGGAACCATGTCTGATTCTCCCAACGCGGGGCTATGAGGAGCACCGAGTGACGCGTTTCCCTGATCCTCTGCATTACCTGTGGCAATAGCGAGATGGGAGGGAAGGCGTAAAGCGGGCGTCTGGGCCAGTCCTGGGCCAGCGGCGTCCTCGCTTCGAGAAAAATATTGGGCAGTGAGAGTTCTCTTTGGGCGCAAAGAGGTCTATCTCTGCTCTGCCGAATAGGTGCCATAGCGTCTGGACTGTTTGAGCGTGCAGGGACCATTCCCTGGGGAATATTGTCTCTGGACAGTCTGTCGGGCCGTCGTTCAGGTGGCCTGGCACGTGCATCGCCCTCAGCGGCGCAGGTGGCACTGGGACCAACTCAGTATGCGTTTTGTCAGATGGAAGAGGTTCCTGGATCTGACACCGCCCTGACGGTTTAGGTAGGATACCACAGATCTGTTGTCCGAGCGGACCAGGGCGTGGTGACCCTGAATGACCGGGAGAAAGCGCCGCGGCGTACTCGACCGCTATCATTTCCAGACAATTTATGTGAAGGAGCTTTTCCTGAACTGACCATAGGCCGAAACCGGAGAGCCCTCGCAGACCGCGCCCCAACCCGTGTTGGGCGGCGTCTGTCGAGATGACTTTTCGGCGAGATACAGCTCCCATTGTCACTCCCGCTGATACCATTCGGCCACTGTCCAGGGCTGCAGAGCTGATATACAGGTCTGAGTCACCTTGATGGGCTGGCGGCCTGTGGCCCAAGCCCGGCGAGACGCGGGTGTTTAGCCAATGCTGAAGCAGGCGATGTGCAGTAAACCCAGCTGAAGTACTGCTGCGGCTGAGGCCATGTAACCTAGCACTCTCTGGAATTTCTTCAGAGGCGTGAGGCTGTTCATCTGAAAAGATGCGGCTAGTCAGCTGAACAAGGCGTCTTGCGCTGTGTAGATAAGCGAGCCGTCATTGCCACGGAGTCTAGTTCTATTCCCAGGAAGGAAATGGTCTGACTGGGCTGTAGTGAGCTCTTGGTCCAATTGACTGCAAGACCCAAACTGTTCAGATGGCTGAGGAGAACTGCTCTGTGAGACAGAAGCTCCATATGTGACTGAGCCATAATCAGCCAGTCGTCCAAATAGTTCAGAATTCGCAAACCCTGACTCCGCAGGGGTGCGGCGCCGCATCCATGCACTTCGTGAAAGTACGGGTGCTAAGGACAGGCCGAGCGGAAGGACGGTGTATTGATAAACCTGGCCGTCGGCGAATCTCAAGAATGGCCTGTGACGGGATTTATCTGAATCTGAAAGTATGCATCTTTCAGATCGAGAGAAATAAACCAGTCCCCTGGCGCACATGCGCTTGGAGTTTCCTGATTGTAAGCATTTTGAGCGGTCTTTTGCAAGCACCTTGTTCAAAACCCTGAGATCTAATATGGGTCTGAGGCCGCCGTCTTTCTTGGGAACAAGAAAATAACGGCTGTAAAGCCCGACTTCGCTCAGAGAGGGTGGCACTTTTCTATGGCCCTTTTGCACAGAAGGCTTGCTATTTCTGAGCGAAGCATGCACGCTGCTTCCGTGTTCACAGTGGTTTCGAGCAGCTCTGAAGCGAGGAGGCGGCGATCGAACTGTAGCAAATAGCCCTGTTGTATTGTGCTTAACACCCACTTGGATATCCCTGGAATAGCTTCCCACGCTTTGAAGCGTAACGCTAGAGGGTGAATGGCCAATTCGCTCTGATTGCCGCACACAGAGCTGAACAAAATGTGTGGCGCGTTTAGTGTGTTCATGCATGATTGCTCGCAGACAGCATGAACAGGCTGTTTTGTGAGTGACTTCCGATTGGAATGAATGGGGAAAGAGTCACATCTGTTACGTGATGCGTAAGCATAGTCATGGGCACGGGACTTACACACAGAGGAATGTTTGCTGGCCGTGTAACAGAGCGGGCAGAGAATGGGCACGCGCACGCATTTGTGGGCGCCTTCATTGACTCTGCCTCTCGGCGGTTCAGTAACCGCTTTATGTGAGCGTGCTCTGGTGGGGACCACGAGACATGCAGTGCTTGTGTGCAGAAGTGAACACTGGATTGTGGGCACATTTTCTACACATAGGGCTGGTCGTGTGACAGAGCAGGCAGAGAATGGGCACGCCAGCGCATTTGTGGGCGCCTTCATTGACTCTGGCGCTTCGGCGGTTCAGTAACCGCTTTATGAGAGCGTGCTCTGATAGGGGCGCGGGATGTGTTATGCTTGTGTGTAGAGGCGAACACTGGGTTGTGGGCACTTTTTCTACACATAAGACATGTTTGCTCTTTACAAGATTTATTTGGGTCGCCGTGAAAGCGGCGTTTGAGTGCTGAGCAAGCGGGCAGTGTCACCGGCTTGTTGGCTGCTAAATTCACCACTGTAGTAGCCTGAGAGAAGGGGACTGACAGGGGCAAAGCTTTGACGGTGGTCCGGCCGGCGGGACTGAGCCGTCGTTTGTTCAACAAAGTTAGGAAGACTTCGGTTGCTCTGGTTTCAGCGTTACCTTAAATCGAGGCCAGCGGGAGGGCAGCGGTCTGCGGCGGCTGTCTGAGCCGTGATCGAGGCGGCCGCCCTGTCGACGCTGAGAAGTCTGAGTTTGTTGAACTGGGCGCTGTGAAGAGGCTCGTGCAGGAGGCTGATCACGTGAGCGGCCTGCAGAGGAGCTAGTCGCGATCGCGGCAGGAAGAGGTTCATGGCTTGGGTGGCTTTCTGGACTTCTGAGAAGCGGTCAACAATGCCACTCACCGCGGAGCTGAAGAGACCCGGTCGGAGAGAGCGGTGCGTTGAGGAACGTGGAGCGCTCTGCTTCTCCCATGTCGGCTAGTGTTAGCCATAAGTGTCTCTCGGTCACAGTCAGCGAGGCCATGCACTTCCCTAGAGCTTGGGCTGCAGCTTTGGTAGCCGAAGGGCGAGGTCTGTCGCGCCTGTAGATCAGTAACAGCCTCTGGGTGCCTGCCTTTCTCATCCCACTCCCGAAGAAGGTCTGCTTGTAGGATCTGTAAAACGGCCATTGAGTGCAGAGCAGATGCGGCTTGGCCGGCGGCGGAATAAGCGTGGCCAACATAGGCGGAAGTCTATGTTAGGCTTGGAACGCCATCTCGCGGAGGGCGGACAAAGGTGTGCTGCTACCGAGTCCTCGACCGGGGGGATGGAGGAGTAGCCTCTCTCAGTGGCGCCGTCCACCGACACGAGAGAGGTGGAGACGTGGGAACGGGTCCTGGCTGAAAAAGGAGCGTTCCACGACTTTGCAAGCTCTGTATGTAATTCCGGCAGGAAGGGAGCGGCCCGGGCCGCAGGTGTAGAGCGGCGATGGCTTTGAAGAAAGCAGCCGTCGAGTCTGTTGTGTGCCTGCTCAGGGGGCGGTGACCACTCGAGCCCGAGGCGGTCAACGGCCTGTGTGAGGAGGCGTGTTAACTCCCTTTCGACTCCGGCGCGGGTCCTGCTGGATTCCTGGGCCGAGGAGGAGGCTTGGGAGCCTGACCACTCCTCGCTGTCCGAAGCCATGATGGAACAGCGGCCCTTATCCTCTGCCTCGTCATCCGAGATGGCAGCAGTCGCGGCCGCTCGGCGGCAACTGCGGCGTCCCGGGGCGGGGAGGGTGAAAGCAATGCTTTCGAGGGAGAGGCTCGGCGAGGCAGTCGCTTCAACCACAGTTTCCGGCAGCCTTTGTGAGCGGCGCTTCTTCCTGCGCGGCTGAAGGTAAGGCGGCGTGGCGGGTTCTGCTTTGAGCGCCGAGTCGAGCCCGCAGGGTCGACATCGGTAGCTCCTCGCAGAAATCGCATCCGCCCTCAGTGAGGGCGAGCTCTGCGTGCCCCAGTCCCAGGCAGAGAGCACAGATGATGTGGCGGTCTCCTGTGCTGAGAAGGGCGCGACATGAGGCGCAAGTGGAGCGAGGCATCTTGAAAAAGATGCTCGTACTCTTTTGTGAATAGTTCGTGAGAACTAGCTTGCTGAATAAAAGGATACGTCGTCGGATGGCGTAGCTCGCAGGATGGCTGAAGGTGGCTGAGACGGCCGGCTTCTTCTAGCGCTGTCCACGCTTGCTTGATGCCCCTCGAATGGTGACGCGGCTTCCAGGTCAGCGATGCGAAGAGCTTCGCTGAAGAGATGAAAATCAGGGTTCCAGCCTACGAACTACGCTTATATGCACTCTAGTCACGCCCATTTTGGCGGGCTTTGATGCAGTGAGCGCTCGGACGCCTCTCATTGGATGCGAGTTCGCCCAAGCTCGTCTATAGGCTGCAGCAGTTGCCACAGAGCAACCTATGAGCTCGCTAGCTAGCCTGCTCAAGGTCTGCAGCTGCCGCACTGCGTTGACAATGGAACAAAAATTAAGGATAATTTTTTAGCTTCAATATCTCAGAAAAGATTAATCTTTCCCGTAGCGTAAGCTAGCTTACGCAATATGAGAGAACCTCTCGTAAGAGAACTCCCAGTCACCTCTGACATTCTTGCCTTCCCACACTGCTCCCCATCAGGGAAGCATCTGTTCATACCATTGTTGGTCTCACTGGGATGTTCCCCAACGGGACCCCTTGCAATAACAAACTCTGTTGTTGCATGGGCATAAGGCTTGAATGCAATTTTGTGTAAACTTCAGGTTTACCTGTCTGTGCACTTTTGTGAATTTGGAAGCTGTTCAGCCACCGTTGTATTGGTTGGGCTCTGAGAAGACCGAGTGGGACTTCAAATCAAAAACTCTCAACTTTGTTTACAAAGTGTCGGGAACACAAACAACTAATATTAAGAATGAAAAAGATACTCATCAATACGTGCCCTTCCAAACGGAGTGTAGAGATAAATAGGGGAAATCCACCGCAATCCTCAGGTACGTGAGGCACCTGCACACAATGTGATGGATTGAAAATCCGATTCCTTCTGTAATAGCATTTAAACACGAGCTACCGACCCGGTGTCAGATGAGGTGAGAAAGGCAACAGGAAGTGGTCGGCTTATCCGGATGTTTATATAGTAAGCCAAACCCTTAAGGTCAGTATCCTGACTTTGTTGACATTAGGTCATGGAGATAAGCAGTAGAATGGTGTCATTCAGTGTAAGACCGTGGTGACGGCCTGAGTGAGGTCGAAATAGATCCTGATGATCATGTTATCCAGCATGATTTGAGAATGCTCCAAAGTGCATATCGTGTCCTTCAATGAAAGCAAGGAAATCTTTTCCTTTCTTTTCTCCTTCTGACCTTCAGTTAGCATTGTCAATATCACAAATTTGACCTCCCGGGTCAACTTGAGCCGTTTTAGATTTAAGACAGATTTACATCAACTGAACTTCAACTTTACTGCCTGAATCTTCATGACATCCTCCACAGAGGTGATTTGAACCTGATGATGTAAAAATGTATAATTTTGTTTTTTAAAAGTAAGTTATTAAAAAAGACCCTTTGTAGTCCCCAAAGGACAGTTTGACCCGTTAATATAAAGAGATGCAAGAAAGATGTAAAACGTTAGTCCAGTACCATGTTATACTCATATTGCATGCACATAATCTCTCCCTGAACATATGAAATCACAACCCACCTCCCACACAGACACACACTCTATGACTTACTATTACCAAAAATGACTGAAATATGCATTAGGAAATTAGTAATAAGTAGGTTAATGATTTATGATCAATTGTTGGGGGTAAAATTGGTAAATTTGGATGTTTATTTGTCATTAATAATGCCGGGTCAATTTGACCCGGTGAGGTCTACAGTGGAACTTGATTTTCAGGACCAAGGAAGGGTTAAAAAGAAAAAAGTGGCTAAGAAATAGTACTGATATTTCTTCGTTATACATCAAAATTTTTCTGTTTAAAACATTTTAAAATCCTAAAAAATAAATTTTTGTTTCCAGGTTTGAATTTGAGTTTGTGCATGTGTTATAGGCTAAATCTGTAAAATCGTAAAAGCATTTTCACTAATTGCTAATCATTTTGTTTGTGTAAACTCTTTCCACAGATTACAGCAAGTTGCCATTCATGTGATCAGCTGGCGTGGAAACTGCAGTATTAGCTATGTTTCCACTTTCTTAATTTTTTTTTAAAAGGGAAGGGGGAGGGGCACATACAATCATAACTGAGGGCACATGCATTGGGCCCAGGAGGAAGTGTGCGCTGTTGTGGCAAAAAATTATCAACCAACCATTATCACTGCGTAAGAGACACTCTGACTCAAACAGTCTTTTAAAATAAATGTATTCTTGCAAGAAGACCCAGTCATTACACAGCAACCCGTCTGTGTCATGAGAGAGTGTTTTTTATCAGGCAGGGCTGCCTTTCTTATACATTTCCCCCCCCCGAGGTCAACTGGCAGAAGCAGATCTTCCTCCCCCCTTCTCTCCCTCTGATACAGGGACTAGGCTACTAGGCCTGATTTACTATTAACCAGCCCAAACGTACCCCCCTGTACTACATGACCTCTGACCTGAAGAGGGCAGAGGTCCCCACTCAGCCTGGACCGAGGTGTCTCTGTTCTGCTGTTCAGTCATAAATACTGTCCCTTGTTCAGACATAAATTTCCCAATGTCTTCTCTCTTTCCAGATCAGAAGACCAGATGGCATTCCTGTGCGATGACTGAGTCTTGACCACTGATTATCAAATATTTCTACAACAGCGCCTAATTTTAATATGCTGCCTATTCTTACTTTAAATCCTCTGGGGTATTACCCATCCTGTTATAAGTAAACACTTGAACATGCATCCAAAAAACTAGTTGAGAACTATTATGGATAGGTAATGTACGGGACATAGTTTAAATGAATTATATCATTTTTAGTAATATTAAATTGAATCAGTGTTTGTCTGTGTGGTGTAAATATGAAATATATTTAAATAGATATACAGTATTGTGTATTGAACTTAACGTTGCTTTTTATATTTGTTATTTAATTTGTAGTCCCCACATTTGTTCACTTTCTTTTTATTTATTGTAGTGGTGTTTTTCCCATATTACCAATCCATCATCATTGTTCAACCCACAGTAAGAGCTAACCTTAAACCTTCTACTGAATGTGTGATATTTTTCCTTATTTATTTGTGTAAAACATTCTTCTAAGGTTTGTAAGAACACAAATTAGATTTTGAGTTATGTGCCAGTAACTGCTACAAGAAAGTATTAACAGAAGTCAGTAGTTTGAGATGAAATTAAGGGAGAGAAACTGATTAAACATTCAAACATTACCCAAGACTACATGGATCTATTTGGCCCCTGTTCTTCATAATGTACACACAAATTATGCAGAAGATTTATGTTCGTTAGTGTTCTGGTTATATATATCCAAACCTTTATGAATATAACATCATTTCAAATGTGCAGATATGTGTTAGTGATGATATTAAAAGCTATATTGGAAAGTGAACACTTTTGAAGTCTGGCATGAGAACCTCAGTACTTGAGCATCGGTTCTAGTTCTGTGTAACACTGCCGAGTTGTGAATGAACTATTTGTATCCTTCCTGAAAATTCATTTCCATGTGTTTTGGCTTTTTGTTGATACTGAAATGTATTTTATATGCTGAATTTCACATGAGGATTCTTTCTTTCTCTCCCTCACTATATTGTCTGATAATGCAATAAAATGATGTTAGAGATGGGTGTGGTGATTACATTAATAACCATGTGTGTGTTTGATAAAATACTCAATTTACACATCACATAAATTCATTGTATTACATCTATGGTTGGTTAAGGTTAAATTGTGTTCCCTATGGTTGAAGGTTTTATTCTCTTTTAACAATCATTTATTTGCAAAATAGTAATAAAAGTGCTTAGGTTCAAATCGATGATAGTCCAACATGGTCAACGTGTTTTTAAAAGTATCCACAGGAGGGCTTTAAAACATATATATTTATACATATATACCTTATTAGCAGCTGTTCCTATAGAATGTGATATGGTCATAGCCATAAAGGAATATAGCTCCAAAAACACCCATAATATGTTTGTTTATTGAAATCATGACTTTTTTTATTAAATCTAACATCTAAAATATATCAATAGTAAGGTAATATTAATTAATACAGATAGTAATATATATGCCTACTAATATATATATATATATATAAGTTTTAGGCAATTGTGAAATGTGTTGCATAGTGAGGATGTCTTCAAAAATAACACCATAAATTAATATATCAATTAATGTCATACTAAGTCTAAAAAAAAAAGTTAAATCAATATTTGGTGTGGCCACCTTTGCTTTTAAAACAGCACCAATTTTTCTAGGTACACCTGGACACAGTTTTTCTTGGTCGTTGGCAGATAGGATGTTCCAAGCTTCTTGGAGAATTGTCACAGTTCTTCTAACTATTTAGGCAGTCTCAATTGCTTCTGTCTCTTCATGTAATCCTAGACCGACTCAATGTTCAGCTTTAAAAAAGATAGTGAGTATGTTACTGTAAATACCTGATGCAATAATGTCAATAGGCTATTGTCAAATCCATTTTTTCCCCTAGCAAGCTGCAAATAAAGTCTTCTAATTAATGTATCATGGCAACATACTGAAATTAGCACCGCGTAAGTCAATTCAAGTTTCCACACAAAAGCAGTTTATGCAGCGACCTGAGGCTTCAGCTCTTCTTGTTGACCGTTTTGTACCCAAACCATCTACGTATGTATTTCTATGGTTACGCTGTGTTCTTTTTATAAAAAAAGAAAGAAAGAAAGAAAAAAGAGTATAATTTACCATGTTTTGAACACATGCTACTCTGCTAATGTTTAAGCAAGCGTTTATATTATGTAATTGTGGGAACTTTGACTAATTTATCGATATAATTTAATAAAAGTGAATGTTTATCATCCTGAGTGCTGACATGATTGTGTGACGTCACGCACCTGCACCTCGTCGAAATCGGAGTTTAAAATTTCCGCACGACTTTCCAAGTAGGAATTCCGACTTCAAGTGCCGTTCCATATTAGCACTTTTCCCAGTAGGAAGTTAGAAAATCCGACTTTCTGAATGAATGGATCGTAGCATTAAAAGTAAGGCATTTTTAAAGGAATATTCCGGGTCCAGTCAAAGTTAAGCTCAATCGACAGCATTTGTGGCATAAGGTTGATTACATAAAAATGTATTTAGACCTATTCCTAATTTTCTTAAAAAAAAAAAAAGCAAAAATCGAGGTTACAGTGAGGCACTTACAATAGAAGTGAATGTGACAATAAACGTGAACGTGGTGGAGGGTTTAAACTGAAATGTGAAGCGTATAATTTTATAAAAACACTTGCATTAATTCTTCTGTTAAAATCTGTTTATTATTTAAGCTGTAAAGTTGGCTATTAAATCATACAGCCATTTTAGGGTTTGTAGATATTACATCGTCATGGTAACGAAGTTGTAAAATTTACTATAACTTTACACATGTTTGAACGTGATATTATCACACTAAAATCATGTTTACACACATATCCTTTATGTCTTTTGATTATACTTTTGAGTATTTTAACAAAAAAATAAATAAAAACATTGTTCCCCCTTTCACTTACATTGTTAGTGCCTCACTGGTGAAACACAGATTTTATTTTATTTTTTGTAAAGAAAAGGAGGAATGAGTAAAAAAAAAAAAGTGCTTAAAAAATACTTTTTATCCAGTTATTATTCATGTTTAAAGAAAAGAAAAGAGAAAACAACTGGTGCAAATAAATCTAAAGAAAATCAAAAGATTGTCATACCACAGGTTTTATTAAAGTCATAATGTTGCCTGTGTGGGAAGCTATTGGATGAAACTGAGAATAAATTAGTCGAGTTATCTGCTTCACAACTGAGAAGTCTGTGTGAATCACTCAAGCTAAATGTGAGAGAGGGGGATGCGCATACGCCTCGCGCATTAAGGAGACGCATTCTGCAGCATTTCGAGGGAGATGATGTTGTTTTACTTGAAGATGGACTATCTCTATTGTTAGATACAAAGGAGAAAATAATGACGAAGAGGAAACTCATAGCTCATTCAGTGGAGAGTGTGAAACAAGCGACGAGGGACAAAGAAAAAGTGATTGTAGCGCCATCATGTGGGTGGCAAGGGAATTGCACCAGAAAAATCTGTGAGAATCAATGCATGAGTCACAATGTGCCAAAACAAACAGAAAAATGCTAAATCCATCTGTTTCAGGAGAAAATGTTCCACTAATGTATTCAGTGTATAAAAAAAACACTCAAAATCATTGGACAAATTGTGGAACCTGGTCAGAAGGATAAATTAAACTTTACCAGCCTGGACAGACAGATTCACAGAGCAGAGAAAATAGGTTATGATGAGGGAGAAATTGTTGAAGCAGTTATCCAAGCCATCATTCCAAGTGTCAGTCTAAGAAGCTGCTATCATCCCACGAATTCAGGAGATCCTAGAAAATCTAGGTGGGAATTTCTGGTTCACGGTGCTGGACCAGGGTAAAGCCTACCATCAGGGCTTCATGAGTGAAGACAGTAGAGCATACACAGCATTCATAACACCCTGGAGGCTTTACGAGTGGGTACGGATTCCTTTTGACCTCACGAATGCACCCGCTGCTTTTCAGAGGTACATGGAAGAATGTCTAGGAGAGTTGAGGGATGATATTTGTGTTCCTTATCTTGACGACGTGTTAATCTTCAGCAAGGACTTTGACCAGCACCTGGAGGACTTGAGGAGAGTGCTACAGCGACAGGAACAGTGTGGTATCAAGCTAAGATTGAGGAAATGCACATTTTTCAAGTGGGAAGTCTGCTATGTGGGCTCCGAAAATGGGTACAGCATGAACCCCAAAGAAATAGAGGCAGTGCAAGCACTAAAATGGGAAACACCAAGCACTGTTCGCGAGGTGAGGAAGCTCATGGGTTTCCTTGCTTACTACAGATCATATTGCTGACTTTGCCAGAATAGCAAAGCCTCTGTATGAGCTGTTAACAAAATCAAGACGCATGAAAGCTGTGATTGAAAATCAAGGTTATTCCACCAAATATTGATTTCTGAACTCTTCCTAAGTTAAAACAGTAGTATTGTGTTGTTTAAAAATGAATATGAACTTGTTTTCTTTGCATTATCCGAGGTCTTAAAACACTGCATCTTTTTTTACAATTTTGACCAGTTGTCATTTTTAGCAAATAAATGCTCTAAATGACAATATTTTTATTTGGAATTTGGTAGAAAATGTGTCAGCACTTTATAGAATAAGACAAAAATATAAATTTTACTCAAACACATAAATAGTTAATCCAGAGCAACTGAGAATTTTGCAGTGGTCTCTTAATTTTTCCAGAGCTGTATATATATATAGTTGAAGTCAGAAGTTTACATACACCTTAGGCAAATACATTTAAACTCAATTTTTCACAATTCCTGACATTTAATTGTAGAAAACATTCCATCTTAGGTCAGTTAGGAGAGCAAGAAACGGGGCACAGGAAGTGTCAGTGGAAGGAGTCTATTTTGTGAAGTGCACCAGTCCCTCCTGCAGCAAAGCACCCCCACAACATGATGCTGTCACCCCCATGCTTCACAGTTGGGATGGTGTTCTTCGGCTTGCAAGCCTCACCCTTTTTCCTCCAAACATGATGGTCAATATGGTCAAACAGTAAAATTTTTGTTTCATCAGATCAGAGAACATTTCTTCAAAAAGTAAGAACTTTGGGGGCCTGGGTATCTTAGCGAGTATTGATGCTGACTACCACCCCTGGAGTCGTGAGTTCAAATCCAGGGTGTGTTGAGTGACTCCAGCCAGGTCTTCTAAGCAACCAAATTGGCCCGGTTGCTAGGGAGGGTAGAGTCACATGGGGTAACCTCCTCGTGGTCGTGATTAGAGGTTCTTGCTCAGTAAGTTGTGCGTGGATCACAGAGGGTTGCAGGAGCCTCCAAATGCTGGGAGTCTCCGCGGTGTCATGCACAGCGAGCCAAAGATGCGTGGATTGACCGTCTCAGAAGTGGAGGCAACTAAGACTTGTCCTCCGCCACTCGGATTGAAGTGAGTAACCGCACCACCAGAAGGACCTACTAAGTAGTGGGAATTGGGCATTCCAAATTGGAAGAAAATGGGATAAAATAAAAAAATCTTTGTCCCCATGTGCACTTGCAAATATTAATCTGGCTTTTTTATGGCGGTTTTGGAGCAGTGGCTTCTTCCTTGCTGAGCAGCCTTTCAGGTTATGTCAAAATAGGACTTGTTGTACTTTTGATATAGATATTTGGCAACATGTTTCCTCCAGCAGTTTCACAAGGTCCTTTGCTGTTGTTCTAGGATTGATTTGCACTTTTCGCACCAATCTACGTTCATCTCTAGGAGACAGAATGTGGATCCTTCCTGAGCAGTATGATGGCTGTGTTTGCACAATGTAGATGTCCTAAACGACTTGCCAAAACTAGAGTTTACTAATATGAAATCTGTGGAGTGGTTAAAAAAATGTGTTTTAATGACTTCAACCTAAATGTATGTAAACTTCTGTCTTCAAATGTATATATCGTGATAGCATACATCATATATACAGTATACACTGCCTGACCAAAAAAAAAGTTGCCGTTTGGATTTAAATAAGCAGATACTTAAAAGCCTTTTATTGGATAATTTTTGCAGTGATTGATATGTTTCAGCTGGCAGCAATACTTTTAACCCTAATTATGCAGTGTAGAGCTTCTAATTTCTTAAACAACCATGTCGGAAGACGTATCCTGTGGTTGTGGAAATTATGTTACTGTGTTTCAGAAGGGGCAAAGAAAGAACAAGAAAGCCACTTGTTAGTGAGGCTAATTGGAAAAAACTACTTCACTTTTCTAGGGAGAATAAAGATTGGACTGTGGAGCAATGGAAAAAGGCCATGTGGTCTGATGAGTCCAGATTTACCCTATTCCAAAGCGATGGGTGCATCAGGGAATAAGGGAAGCGCATGAAGAGTTGCACCCGTCATGCATAGTCCCACTGTACATGCCACTGGAGGCATGATCTGGGGTTGCTTTATTGGTCAGGTCTAGGCTGAGCAACATTTTGCAGCAATAAAAAAACCAACTGAATGACCAGGTTATCCCATAATGTTTTTTCTTCCCTGACAGCATGGGCGTATTCCAGGACGACAATGCCAAGATTCATCAGGCTAAAATTGTGAAAGAGTGGTTCAGGGAGAATGAGGAATCATTTTCACACATGAACTGGCCACCACAGGGTCCTTAAACCCATTGAAAGTCTTTGGGATGTGCTGGAGAAGACTTTACGGAGTGGTTCGACTCTCCCGTCATCAATACAAGATCTCGTTCAAAAATTAATGCAACACTGGATGGAAATAAATGTTGTGACGTTGCATAAGTTTGTCGATGCATTGCCACGACAGATGTGTGCCGTACTCAAAGCTAAAGGTGGTCCAACTAAATATTAGAGTATGCAAATTTTTTTGGCCAGGTAGTGTATAAATGTCATAGTGGCAGTATTTGCCATCCTGCCTTTAATTTATGCCGATTGAAAAAATGTAAAAGTATAACAAATCTACTATATTACAGTAATGAAAATCGAATGAGAATCATTCTAGACCTAAAACTAGAGTTTTGGGGTGGAAAATTTGCATAATTGTGTTACAATGTCTTATAAATGGGGTAATACAAAGTCTACAAGAGCTTAAATGAAAATACATAGGGTGTGTTCCAATCAGATGTGATTATCCCAATGACCTATTTCCTTTACCATCCACTCTAACAGCTTTGGAGGACTGAAAGGGTGTGGGGCTCAAAAGTAACTCACTTTTTAGGTCATATTTATTGGAAATTCTGTTTTGAAACAATCTTCCAACATGATTATTATAACCGTGCTTTCCAAGGGCACCATTTATACTGTTTGGAACGCAATCATGGAATAGAGATTCAATGCTGTCCAATGCTTACTAAAATGGCCATATTATATTTTATAGGTTCACTCAGTAACTTTTGTCTTTGCGTCATCTTAGACTTAAACTGGCACATAGCGGCTTGAATGCAGCATCATTTTTGAATCAATAGTTTTCAGTTTCAGAAACCATTGTAGAAATTAAGTATTCACAGTCAACCATGATTACTTTCATCATTGAGTGAAAAGTGTCCAATCATATAAGTGTCCAATAACAGTACGGTTACTGAGATTAAGTGAGTAGTATTCGGCTGGTAATGTGATTCTAACATGGCAGCGGCCCCCCATGTGCGGACCCTCTCCATTTAGAATAAAACAGCTTTTACAAGGTTATTAATATGACTGGAGTCTTCCTTTTAACGTGAGTGTTCATGATTTCCTACATACACTGCAAAATTACAATTAATATCTTTAGGAGTAATGCTTTTTTAATGAGAAAAAAATTACTGAGTGCACCTTTAAACTGGACAAACTGTGGTTTCCTCTTTAAATAATTTCCCCATATTTAAACGCATTAAGAACTGAAACTTTTATTTATAGATGTAAAATGTATCTCTATCTATCTTTAAAAGTATCTTCAACACTGTTAGTCTTCAAAAAGAAAAAGAAAAAGGTCCGCAGATTCGGGCTACGATTGTAAAGACTGTTTCAAAGCCCATTGAGCTGCCTTCCTAGACATCTTTAGCCTTAGTGTGGAGCTACTCTCTCCCTCTAGACATGGGCAAGTTCAGGCCCTCCACATGGTTTAATGTGGCCCGCGGCTCATTTATCATAAAAGCGTTTTTTTTCCTCCATTGGATATTTCAGTTAACTTGAATTGGGACCTAACCACTGATAACCACTGACCTAACGCGTCTCCACAAGTGTTTAACATGCGAAACACCCCCAGTTTGAGATATATACTTGCGCAAATTGGAAATATTCTGCCTATTGTTATACTTATTTTGTGCAATCTGGCAACCATGCGAGTGTGCTTTTTCTATCTGGCTTTCCCTTTCAACAAATTTAGCAATCTGTATTGCAATATTCTGCTCAAGGAAATTGTTATTATACGGATACACTTCAGAAAATTGAGTACACGACTATTTCTTGGCTTAAAAAATACAAAAACCAAATCAATGCAGAACATTGTATCTCAAAAGGAAGTACACTACTTAAAGCCCGAAGCCCGATGTGGCCCCTTTACCAAAATAATTGCCCACCCATGCTCTAGCGGTTTTATTCATAACATGAGTTCACCCTCAAGATAGCGGTTAAGCCAACGCCCTCCCAATCCTTTCCTCTCGGTCTGCCACAGTACTGACATATTAAACGCGAAGTCGCGTGCTTCATTTTCTCTTCACGCTGTCTTTTGATAGTATATACTTTGTTAGCGTCTGCTGATACCGAACCTGCTCAGAAGGTGTTATCTTATTGGAATACATTTGCAGAATGGCAGAAACTGACGCAAGTCCTTGTGCAAACTGTTTGGAGAAACTCAAGAGCTATCTGCGCACTCGCAAAGGAGCTATCCTGACCGCGGAAATAGTAAGTTATTCAAGTGAAAACGATATGAGTTTAATTTCACTTTTATCTCATGTTGTAACATGTTAGCATATTTATGCTGAGAGAAAGAACGTAAGACCTTCGTCTGTCTTCATCGAAGCTGAAGGAAACAAACCGCCATAGATGTGTGAAATGAACTGAACAGTTGCCATGGCGCCGCTATTCACTGTATAAGAATAACTCAGCCTGTTGATTCACATACTTGAAGTGATGGCTCGTTTTAACCTTTAGAGGATAGAAGCATATTTTTTAGGGTCTCTGAGACCCCCAATCTTAAGTAATACAGTTCATGGAGAACATGTTATCAAGCAATCTTGTTTATAATCAATTCTCATAAAATTAAGAAAAAAACAGTATCACCACGATACTTAAATGTAAAGCACGTTATAAAAGATATTACAAGGACTTCAAGGTCTCAAAGACCACCAAACATAACCTGTAGGTTTCATTTTATTCTCATTGAACACAAAAGGAAATGATTGTCAGAGTGACACTTTTAACCTTTGACCATAAGCAGCATACTTCACGCTTCACTAGTTCAAGTATATATTTTATGCAGTTTCCAAAGAGCTATTCGAGTAGCAAATTAATTTCACTGCTTAAGTTTGCATCTACAATATCCAGAAATACAGATTATAAAATGAATACAATACATAATTGTAATACTACAATATAATTTACAGCAGTTTAAATGTTTCATAGTAACAGTAATGGGTTGAAAGAGTATTAAAGGTAAAGTTCACCCAAAAATGAAAATTCTCTAATAATTTACTCACCCTCATGTCATCCCAGATGTGTATGAGTTTATTTCTTCTGCAGAACACAAATTAAGATTTTTAAAAAGAATATCTCAGCTCTGTATCTCCTCACAATACAATTGAATGGTGACCAGAACTTGGTAGCCCAAAAGGACTTCTAGGCAGCATAAAATTAATCCATTAGACACCAGTGGTTAAATCCATATCTTTTGAAGCTACAGTATCAACACAGAATGTGTTGACAGTATAGTTGTGGGTGAGAAACGGATCAATATCTAAGTATTTTGTAATATAAATGATCATACCTGCCAAGTAGTTGGCATTATGCAGAACGAATGTGAATCACCAAAAACTAAAGAAGAGAATGAAAGTGGAGATTTACAGTAAAAATGGACTTAAATGTACTGTTTCTCACCCACACCTATCACAACGCTTCTGAAGACATAGATTTAACAACTGGAGTTGTATGGATTACTTTTATGCTGCCTTAATGTGCGAGCTTCAAAGTTTTGGTCACCATTCACTTGCGTTGTATGGACCTACAGAGCTGAGATTTATTTCTAAAAGCATTCATTTGTGTTCTCCAGAGAAAGATAGTCATACACATCTGGTATGGCATGAGGGTGAATAAATTATACTTTTAATAGTGTTGATTGAAATACCTCCCATCACAGAGCCATTTAAAACTTAATACTGACACTGGAGTGTGTGCTTTTGGGAGGAGGTGGCATGGAATGTTAACCATGTGCTTCTGGGCATTGATGAGGTCAAAGGGCATGAAGGTTCACCCAACTGGTGTAAAGATAGAAGCCAGGCTGCTGTTCTCTCTCCCATGGCTTGTTTAAACCCTAACAAAGCAAAAGTTGTGATGATTTATTGTCTAAAGACATTGGATTCAGACTTATGGCAAGTTTTGAGAGGACTGTAACATAAAAACAGTGTGCAAATTCTAATAAATCTGTATATCTGTATTGACAGAAAGGTTATGTAACTAGGGGTGTAACGATCCATCGAACTTGATTGATGCATTGATCCAATAACCAACAATCCAATGCTATCGATACAACACATAAATTCTACCTTTTTTATAAGATGCACCTTTATTTTAATACTCACTTGTCCATACACATTTCCGTCAGGCGATGAAGCAACCTTATTACATTTATTTCACTTTATGTGCGCTAAATACGCTTTTCATGTGGGACAAGGATGTGCGCAGGGTTTGTGAACTCAAATTGCGCTCTGCTATCTGTGTGCGGGCATCAAACGGGCTGCCTGCGAAACGCAAGCTCTAGACCAGTGACAGGAACACTCTAGACCAGTATCAACTGGGCACTCCTTAAAATGTGAGCTCTTGTGACAAATGTAGAGTGGCTGACATGCACGATTAATTCGAGCTTCATTCATTTCGATTACTATCGTTGTGCATGTGACCCATTTGAAGTTTACATGAAAATTTGCTATTCAAAAGAACCATGGAGAAGTTCAACCATCATGTGAAATGTCTTGACAACGCCACCATTCTGAATAGGCACATTATATCGGAAATCGGAATATCGATCGCAGGGCCCTGAATCGAATCAAAAGGAAATCGTATCGCAGCAGACTTTGAAGTATCGACAAATATCGGATCGCAGGCCAAGAGAATCGATTCAAGATCGGATCATGATGAAACGTCCGATTTACACCCCTAATGGTAACTCGGATAACCACTCTGTACAATTGTAGTGTAATGCATAATAGCATCTCAGAATGAACAACACGTCAAACCTTGAGGCGGATGAGCTACAACAGTAGAAGACCACATTGGGCAATTTATTAGGATCATACTTTTCCCAATAAAGTGCTCAGTGAGAGTAAATCTCCTGTGATGCAGGTACATACACTGTTGAACATTGTTAGTAGATAAATTATTAAAAAATAAAGACATAAAAATACAAATAATTTATTTCTAGAAGTTCACAGTGCTAAATGTGCCAAAGTGTAAGAAACACATATATTGTATGACTTCACTATAGTAAATATCTGTATTACAAAGAAGTAATAGCAAATTAATAACAGGGCTTATTAACAAATTTGTTATTATTATTTTTTTTTTTCAGCTTCAATGGTATTTGGAGACCCATAAACTGACCACAACTTTGCTTAGTCTAACACATAAACCATCTGACTAATGTGAAACAACAATAAAGCCCTTTGAATGATAAATCACCCCATCTTAAACATAAGAAACACATGCTTTGCTCATGCATAAATTATATATTTGTGGGTCAGCACCTACCACAGATGCTTCCTGATTTCTTCTAAACTGTGGGTCGGTAATGCTTAATCCACATGCGCAAGATCTTGTTTCCTTTTGAAATAAAATTTCAGCACATTGTCCTAATAATAAAGTAAATCATTTGAATTTGTTGTTTAGCCCAAAGCATGTTCAAAAGATTTACACTATGTGATCCAGATATCAGGAAGACATTAAAACTCTATCAAGATGTTATTGAGTACTAACTCAGAATACTGTGGTAAGAAATAAAAGCATGTTATGAATACTGCAGGTAAAGGTCATGGATAGTGGTCATAAAACACTCATTATTGATATCTAGGCCTAAATTCTGTCATGCGCATCAGAATGTATACAAGACACACCCATCTCTAAACACGATGAGACACAGGCCTGTTAAATGACACACCCAGTGGCAGTACTCTTGCATGCTGGGGCTTTTTATAGATGAGTGACGTTCTGAATACTGCAGGTAAAGGTCATGGATAGTGGTCATAAAACACTCATTATTGATATCTAGGCCTAAATTCTGTCATGCGCATCAGAATGTATACAAGACACACCCATCTCTAAACACGATGAGACACAGGCCTGTTAAATGACACACTCAGTGGCAGTACTCGTGCATGCTGGGGCTTTTTATAGATGAGTGACGTTCTATGAAGCTCTATTCATTTTGCTTTCCTTTAGATTTTTTTTATTTTTATGTAAACACATGCAAGAATGTGTGCTCTGTGCAAGACAAGCACGGCGTGAACAAGCAGTGGGCATGAATTACCATTGCTGAGTTTGAGAATGAATGTCTTTGCAAAATGATCAGTGTGTTACATAGTGCAGCTTTAAGATTAATTTGCATCCTTTTTATCACACTTAAAGCAAGAGGAAACAGATGAATATTTGCACAGTTTTATTAGACACAGCATACTTTTGCATTATAACAACAAAATAAGAAATGGTTTGAGGTGCTACCAAGAACCAAGCACAGACTACTAGCACAGGCTTCATCATTATCTACTCTTCCTTTCCACAACTTTATTCATGAATCATTTGTTATCATTGCATTGATTGCTTTGCAAATGTGGGATTTTTTTACCCTTCAACATTAACTCCATGTAATGGGTAAAGGGTGGGCAAGGAGTAGGCGACCGGCAGAACAGTCAACGTTATATTTAATGATATAAACGCAACTTAAAACAACAAAAAACACAGAGACGCACAAACATACACACACAGCAGCCATGTGTGTCTCTCTCTCTCGTACTGGTGTCTCTGGCTCCCCTAATATCTGTATAAAAAGTACAGAACATTTAATCCCAAAAACAAGTCGTGTGCTATATGAAGAATAATATTTTGAGTGTTTTACAGTTGGTTTCATGTCTCTAGGTCAAACGGTCATTGAGTATAATAGAATTAGAATATTACAAACATTTACACTATATTTATTTGAAAACATAGAATGTAAATTCCACAAACAGAGCCTTGTGTCATGAAAGGGATATTTTTAAGAACATTTCATAGTTGTTTGTGATGTCATAATATCAATTGGTTAAATTGTTTAATTGATTTATTGTTTTATTAAAATTAATATGAAAAAATATAAGAAAACCTATTCATGAATGTAATTTGCACGGAGAGTTTAATGGGTATTGTCGCGAATGTCAAATATAAAACTAACTTAACCGTACTCACAAATACAGGGCATATGTGATTTGGATTTGAAGCTTGACGTTACTGGCAATGATCAAACTGTCAATATTAAATAAATATAAAAACAATGACAGCAACTGTAAGAAACCTGCACTGAGCGAGCACAAACAGAACGAGTCCGAAAATTAGTGAATTGGACGAGATGAGGTAAATGCATGACTGACGCCACAGATCCGGGAGATCATTTTATTATTTCTATGTAAGAGAATTAGTTAGATCAGCGCAAACTGGCACAAACCGAGCACAAACAAATGACACTGGTTTGGAGTGATTTGGAAGACATGGGGTGGAAAGTGACTTCACAGCCCCGAATCATATTTGTTATTTCTAAGGAATGGAAATAGATAAAGTGTTCATTTTGATGGCACAAACCGGCACAAATCACAAACGAATGACACCAGTTTGGAACAATTTAGACAACATGGGGTGGAGAATGACGTCACCGCTCCCGTTTTTTTTTTGTTGCTATATCTAAGGAAGGGAAATAATTACAATGTTTGTTTTAACGGCACAAACCAAGCACCGGTAAATTTGCCGTGCTTCGCCCCATCCGTTCGTTTAACCTCATAATCGACATCCTGACTCACCATGTGACCTCAAGGTCATGCCGGTGACACCCTGGCCTGAGGTAATGCAGGGAGGAGTGTGGAGCGGAGGGGGGCCGGGCCGGGCTAGAATGTCACACGCCCGGTCCCCAATCGGCCTGATTGGGCGTGCAAGGGATAAAGGCGCGGTACGAGGGAGAGAGAGAATGTGTGTGTTTATGTTTGTGCTTTTGGTTTAAGTTTTCATTAAATTATCATTTATATTGACAAGCCGGTTCTCGCCTCCTCCTTGCCCATCTTAACCCCCTTACATAATACAAGGACTTTTTCTCCCTGTGTAAATTCCCATAGCCGAACTCCCCTGTTATACAGCCGGGACTGACGTAGTCTTGAGCCTGTAGCAAATTCTCCTGTGATAGTTGCCCCAATGTGTGGATTTTTGCTCTCAGGTCAGGAACGTATAGAATATAGTTTTTTTTCTGTCTGAAGGTCCCTCCTCCCAATTTTCCCTCATGATGTTAAGACACTGCTAGGCTTACGCCCATACAATAATTAAAATGGGTAGAACCACTTGGAGGCTTGTGGGACCTCTCGAACTGCGAATAACAGGGGTTCAAGCCACTTATCCCAAATCCGAGCATCTTTGTGCACAAATTTACTAATCATGTTTTTCAGGGTTTGATTAAACCATTCGACCAAGCCATCCATTTGTGTGTGGTACACACTTGTCCAAAACTATTTAATACCCAATAATCCATACAGCTCGCGTGGTGTATGTGACATAAACGTTGTTCTCTGATCAGTGAGGATTTCCTTTGGAATCCCCACTCGGGAAATAATTCTGAAGAGAGCCTCCTACTACATGCTGAAATGTTGCGTAGAGGCACTGCTTCTGGAAATCATGTTGTGTAGTAAAACAGAACCAACACAAAGCAATGTCCGCTCTAATGGTCCGACGAGGTCCATGCCAATTCTCTCGAAGGGGGCCTCGTTCAAATCGCTCATGGGGTGGCCGGCGGATTCACCAGCTGACATTCACGGCATGCCGCACACCACCTGTGAACATCTCTATGAATGCCTGGCCAATAATAATGGGCCATTAGGCGGTTTAGTGTTTTTTCTCCTAAGTTACCCATCATCAGATTATGATGAGCCATCTGGAATAACATTTCCAGACAGCTCTTCGGTATCAACAATTGGGTTGTATCCTCTTTTGTCTGAGCATCCTGCATCACTCTATACAACCAATCATTTATAATAGGAAAATACGGATATGAGAGTGTGATATCTGACTGAAGACATTAACCATCCATCACTTTCACTTGGTCGAAGGCATGCCTAAAGGTCTCATCTCGTGTCTGCTCCAGAGGGAAATCCCCGGCGGGCAGTCACTACAAGATAAGCGTGGACATCCCCAGGTACACACTTTACCTTCACCTTGTGACTAGCACCCAAAGCCTCGTCTTCAACCAGGCATTGATGGATGGAGGTTTGGCTGCAACCCGAATCCACCAAGGCCTGGTATGCACCCGCTTAATACTCACAGGTATGTGGTATGTCTCAGCTTGATCATGGGTGGCTTGTGGCAGGTTCGGGACACGGACCACTGTCCCCACCTCTATCACTGGACATTGGTTCTTGAAATGCCCAGGCTCACTGCAGCACCAACATACCGGCCCAGACTCCACTCCCGCACTCGCTGCGACGGATCTGTTGACCTGGGGGTGAGAGTGAAGTGGGACAGGGTTTAGGAGAAAACTCCCCATTTTCCTGGAGAAGTGAGTGGGCGGGAGGACACAGAGTGGGTAGAAGGAGGGGGCAGAGAGAGAGAGATAAAGAGAGGGGCTCGCCGGCCCATGGAAAGGCCGCCAGATGGTCCTCCGCCAGATGGACGGCATCATCCAGCGATGCCGGGCACTGGACCCTCTTCACAATTCCCCTTGGCAAACAGGCAGTGAATTGCTCCAGCAACATCAGATTAGTCACATCCAGACATCATGACCCTCCTGGACCAGGACTATGGGCTGAAATATGTGCCACCAGAAACTGAATTTGAACCATTATATTTGAATTTGAATGGCTAAACTTGAATAATTGCATTGAAAAACTGAATTTGAATCACATCATTTGAAATTGTATTGTTTAATTAAAATTGAATTTATTCAAAAACTGAATCTGAATTGTATCATTTGAAATTGAATTTATTCGTTTGGAACTGAAGTCCAATAAAATTTGATCCTCACTGAAAATTAAACTCTCTATATATCTTCACATTCACTTCTCACAATTCAGATTCAGTACTCAAATTCAATTTCAAGTTACTGAGACAGACATCCGGGTAGTTGGAGGATGAAGGAAGAGCAATCGAGCGCAGATCGATAGATAGCGTTCATTGGCGCACAGGACTCCTCTTGGGCCAATCAGCACCAATGTTTTGGAGCACAGTACGTTACCCGCCATGAAACTATGGAATTACGATTGTGTCAATAATAATGAATGTAACTTTATAAAACTGAGCGTAACTTTTTCAGAAACTATGAAAAATATTCCATTACAAAAGAAGAAAAACACAATTAAAATGAAAAAAAAATGAACTCAGTCGCATCGAATTTAACAGGCTCTTCAAATATGCTTCATTTTTTGTTAATGTTTTTCAAAGATTCGTTTTAGCAAATCGTGGATTCTGAATACATTGCCACAGATTTAAGCTATGCTTCGCAGTTTTTAGTTTGCTGTTTTGAGACAAACCTCTCGTGGGGGTGGGCTTAACAGTGATCTACTCTGATTGGATAGTGAGCTTTTGATGGACAGGTGCTCTCTGACCCGGATGTACAGACGTCACTCAGTGGCGCGCATATTAGAAAGCTCTCGCGGTGATTTGTAGTTATGCAATACGTCGTGCTTTGTTGTATTACTTACTAACCATATCTAAATAATATTTGACCTATAATTATATAATTTAATATTATATGAGACCTTCGATCGTCTAATAATCGTCTACGATCAGTCTGTAAAGATGAGCTCTCAGGAGAGACATGGAGCGGCATCATCTTCCTCTTATTTATTTAAAAAAATAAATAAAATAATATATATACATATTTTTTTAATGCAAAGAACAGGAACATACAAAAGAGAAAGCATACGTACATCACATAATATCAACCAAAACAATAAAGAAGACAAAAATAAATAGAAAAAATAATAATAATTTAAAAAAAAGATAATAATAATAATGTATATAACAATAAAAGAAGAGGTAGGGCCATTACATCACACAAAAATGTTCACATGAAGAGATCAAATGCAGTGCAGATTCTAACAGTCCTTATGGCTTTCTTATTAGTAGATACTGAAATCAAATTTAGATAATTTTCTATTTCTTTTAAGAAGACAGAGAAGATAGGTTTACAGTTTAAAAATTTGCATTTGTGAATATAGAATTTGCTTAAGAAAATAATTAAATTAATAACAAAACAGACATTTTCGTTTGTGGGGTCTGAATCAAAATACCCAAATATAATGTTTCTCATATGTATTGAGAAGCCTGGCAAAATCTTACACTTGATAAAGACATCAATTTCATTCCAGAGCTTCTGAGTGTAATGACACGACCAAAATAAATGAACCACTGTTTCATCAGAATTCACACAAAAAGAGCATGTTAGCTCAATGTCAGATTTAAATCTTTGTATAAATTTCTTAACAGGATAGAACCTGTGTATCAACTTAAAGGAAATTTCTTTCACTTTATTTGTGAGAATGAATTTCTGCTGTAAAGACCAGATTTTTTCCAATTAAGGTTACCAAACAAATTATTCCAAAAGGAAATAACAGGTGGAACAGAAATCAAATCCTTAAGAAATAAAGATCTTATAGTTTTTAGCTTTCGACTCTGAAAAACAGATTTGACCAACATAAGTATCACAAGGTTTAGGAAAGGATGCAGTAGATACTGGGGTGAAGTAATTACGGTTTTTAAAAAGCATACATAAACCAGAGGGAATAGCACCCATTACTGTAGCACATTCTTTTGGGGTTACTGGTATTTGGTATTCAGAAAGAAATTCTGAATATCTGAATAAAAGACCTTGCTTATTAAACAAATGCTCCACTCCTCCTCCTCTTGTCCTTCAAGGCAGCTTTAAGTAAGTTCGTGTTACTGAAGTAACCAATAACATCGATACAATTTTCTAATTTTACAGAAAACACTCTAAATTTCAACACAGTGGTGGAATATTGCATATATTTTATTATATTTATTCACAATGTTTTGATAAACACATATAAAACATCATAATTTTATATATTTTGTAATAATTTTTTTATTGTCATTCACAAGTTTGCAATGCACTGATGTCATGTTATGATGTTATGTAGTTTGATTGTTTGCTCTTTTGCACAGTTATTATATTCAAGGACGTGTCAATGTAGACAGTGCAGATATCAAACTGGTCTTCATTCTACAGCAAGGCAGAAATCTTGGTGCAGATGCTGCATCTGCAGCTGTACATAACAACCTTGAAATTCTTAACCAGTCGCTCAGGAATACCAGCACAAGGCAGGGTCAGCAGCAGTCCGTTCAGCAGTCGGGGCAGAGTCAAACAGTGGACCAAGATATGGCCAGGTTTCAGTTTTGCAGTCATGACAACGACAAAACAGCAACATTTTATTTAGCATGCATTTACAATACAACAATACATTTGCAAAATAAAGCCAGAACTGTTGCACACTGTAACGTTACATGAATAAAAGTTTTATCGACGTTATTGGTTACTTCAGTAACACGAACTTACTTCAAGCTGCCTTGAAGGACAAGAGGAAGATGATGCCGCTCCGTGTCTCTCCTGAGAGCTCATCTTTACAGACTGATCGTAGACGATTATTAGACGATCGAAGGTCTCATATAATATTAAATTATATAATTATAGGTCAAATATTATTTAGATATGGTTAGTAAGTAATACAACAAAGCACTGACGTATTGCATAACTACAAATCACCGCGAGAGCTTTCTAATATCGCGCCACTGAGTGACGTCTGTACATCCGGGTCAGAGAGCACCTGTCCATCAAAAGCTCACTATCCAATCAGAGTAGATCACTGTTAAGCCCACCCCCACGAGAGGTTTGTCTCAAAACAGCAAACGAAAAACTGCGAGCGTAAGCTGAAATCTGTGGCAATGTATTCAGAATCCACGATTTGCGAAAGCGAATCTTTGAAAAACATTAACAAAAAATGAAGCATATTTGAAGAGCCTGTTAAATTAGATGCGACTGAGTTCATTTTTTTTTCATTTTAATTGTGTTTTTCTTCTTTTGTAATGGAATATTTTTCATAGTTTCTGAAAAAGTTGCGTTCAGTTTTATAAAGTTACATTCATTATTATTGACACAATCGTAATTCCATAGTTTCATGGCGGGTAATGTACTGTGCTCCAAAACATTGGTGCTGATTGGCCCAAGAGGAGTCCTGTGCGCCAATGAACGCTATCTATCGATCTGCGCTCGATTGCTCTTCCTTCATCCTCCAACTACCCGGATGTCTGTCTCAGTAACTTGAAATTGAATTTGAGAACTGAATCTGAATTGTGAGAAGTGAATGTGAAGATATATAGAGAGTTTAATTTTCAGTGAGGATCAAATTTTATTGGACTTCAGTTCCAAACGAATAAATTCAATTTCAAATGATACAATTCAGATTCAGTTTTTGAATAAATTCAATTTTAATTAAACAATACAATTTCAAATGATGTGATTCAAATTCAGTTTTTCAATGCAATTATTCAAGTTTAGCCATTCAAATTCAAATATAAATGGTTCAAATTCAGTTTCTGGTGGCACATATTTCAGCCCATACAGGACCCACTGCCGGCAACCCTATCTGATAGAGATGGTGATTGTTAGTAATTTGGCAGTAGTGGTTAAATTTCACGGTACATAAGCATTCGGAAACAACATGGTCCTGTGTGACCATGTTTTTTACATTTACATACTTTTGGTTGACGCTTTCATCCAAAGCACAATATAGTGCATTCAGGTTTTTCAAATTTGATCAGTCCATGCTAGGGATGCACCGCTCCGATACCTGGATCGGTATCGGCTCCAATACTGAAGCTTTTATAGAGATTGTGTATCAGTCCGACAAGCCCGATCCGAATAGTCATGTTCGTTACTGTCAAGCTCAGAAAAATAACATAAAAGACCCATAAAAACACCATTAAAGCAGTTCATATGACTTGTGTATTTTATTCAGAGCCACTTGAAGACGTGTGATAGCTATGTGAATCACAAAAGGCTGTGTTTAATAAGTAAATATATAGTATGCGCAGCGCCAGCGTGTTAGTGAATGGTGCTGCTCTGTTGACAAACTCATGCACAGGCTGGTGATGCACTTGCGGCTATTTTTAGCCTTCACAGCGGTGTGCAATATTTGAGCACTACTCAAGAACAGCATCTCAGATGTAGATGCTTAAAAGTTTGATTCACTTATAATATGCATTTAGAATGGTAGTGGAGGTGCATTTTACCAGAAATTGAATAAGAAGTGATTTAAACTACTGTGAACTTGCCTACAAACTGACACATACTGGACTTTCTGGAGACTTCAGGATGTCAAAATAAAAGCGTGAGGGTTTAAAAAGTGTACGATTTAAATATATAACTGCTGTATTAAAATTAAAATCAAAAGTCAATAATACAAATATTAATAACTATTTATTATTATTATTATTATTGTCATAATTAGTATTTGTTTACAATTTATAACAATATTTAAGTTGAATGGGTTCCAAAAAATAACTGTGAGAATGAAAAGTGGACTGATTTCTGGTTATCAAGGAAAATGCACAAATAGATTACTGATAATGCTGAAATGTGTATTTTTCAACTCAAACATACAAACTAGCAACAACAATAACTATAAATGCACAGTGTTTTCAAATTAAAATATTTTATATATATCTTTGCATGACTGCAAACTTGTTATTTTCTCAATATTACACCTAAATAAAATAGAACAATAAATAAGAACATACAAATTTTCACGAAAATAAGATTGTCCAAACGAACAGGGACATTTAAGCAGGATGTAACATGTACTTTGTATAAACTCTTTTGAAAAGGAAACTGGATACAAAAGTGTGGTTCACTCAATCAAACCACTAAAACTGTTGTTGTTGTTGTTGTGTATGTATATATATATATATATATATATATATATATATATATATATATATATATCAATGATGCAACACGTTGCAAGCTGCAGACAGCGGGGGTGAGAGACGAGTGTCTCCGTGTTAGTGTGCGCATTAGTCGGCGGTACTTTAAATCTCTCCCAGTCTCGACTTCCACTCAGATTGCTCTGACCGCACAGAGAATCACAGTTTTGGAGTTTGTGCTTATTTACATGTCACACTCCCTTATTATACTGTATTAACTTGAATTATTTATGAAATAAAGATATATCACCAAGCTGTGATCTGTGTTTCTGTAATTTTTTCTGACCACCAGTTCAGTGTCGGTCTGCTCGGCATCCATCTTCACCTGATTTCCACGCACTGGAACACCGGAAACTCACATGGCCACACGTGCCACTTCCTGAACTGAGACTGACTGGTCATATTTTTATTAGTGGTGTAGAAAATAGGCAAACAGCTCTCAGAGAGAATAGGCTGTCATGTCCACATATGCACTTATTTATTTAATAAATTTTGCAGCATTTTGCCGTCACATAATCGCACAGGCTGACATCGCGATTGCAATTGCGATATGATTAATTGTGCAGCACTACTTCCAAGATACATGGCAAGCGACGGAGTGCATGAAGAGTCCAACATTCCACACTCAGTTTGGACAGTTTAGGAAGTGCATCATCCATACTTAAAGTGCACTTGTTTTTGTTGCAGTTTCAGTGTTAACATACTACTCGTACTAATTGTTCTACAAAATGATGTAGAATAGTGCAGAAGTGTGCGGTTTGGGACACACCTACAACCTTGGTGCAATTACTCTCCTGTTCATGTACACTCCAAAAATAAAAAAGATTTTAGCTGCTTTCTTTTTGAAGCTCAGCAGACAACGGTGCGGTGGTAGATTGTGTCTGTTGAGTGTTGATTTCACGCTACGTTGTTGCCTAGTTGGTGAGATGCAATGCTGGACACTGGATTTAACTAAGGGATATTGGCAGATCCCCTTAACTGCATTATCCTGAGGGAAAACGGCCAATTCCACATCGTTCAGATTATACCAATTCATCACTCTTCCACTGCTTAATGGATAAAATCCTTCGGCCGCACGCTGTGTATGCCGCTGCCTACTAAGATCATATCATTATATACAGTAAGGATTGGCCGTCTTGAAGTCGCTGAGGCAGGCGGGGCACATGGCAAACCCGAAAAAGTGCGCAATTGGGCGGGTGGAGGTACGGTATCTGGGATTCCGCTTGGGGCATGGGCGGGTATGTCCCCAAATTGATAAGACCGCGGCAATAGCGGCCTGCCCACGTCCCAAGATCAAAAAGGAGGTGAGACAGTTCATGGGGCTGGTGGGCTATTACAGGAGGTTTGTTCCTAATTTTCTGATGTCACCAGATCCTTGACTGATCTCACTTAAAAGGGGGCACCAGATCTGGTCCAGTGGACGGAGGCCTGCCAACAGGCTTTCATGAGAGTCAAATCTGCACTCTGTGGCAAGCCGCTTTTACATGCTCTTAACTTCTCTCTCCCCTTTATTTTAAAGACAGATGCATCAGAGAGGGGTTTGGGGGCCATGCTCTCGCAGGAGGTGGAGGGTGTGGAGCGCCTCGTGCTGTACATTAATTGTGAGCTCTCTCTGAGAGAGACTAAGTACAGCACCATCAAGAAAGAGTGCCTTGCCATCAAGTGGGCGGTCCTAACCCTCCGCTACCACCTGCTGGGGCGGGCCTTCATCCTCCACTCGGATCACGCCCGCTTCAGTGTCTCCACCGCATGGAGGATACCAATGCACAGATCACTCATTGGTACTTGGCACTTCAGCCCTTCAAATTTAAGGTGCTCCTGAGGCCGGGGCCGCAGATGGTTGTGTATGATTTCCTCTCCACAAATGTGGGGGGAGTTGGCAGGCCGGACGTTGCCTGGGCTTGAGTCGGGCGGTGGGGGTTTGTGGAGCGGGACGTGGTCATGTGTCTGTCACTGGGGAGAGAGGAAGCGGTAGGGGCCATCACCTGGTGATTTAATGAGACATAACACCTGTGTCTCGTTACAGTGATGACGGAGACAGGCTTGAAAAGCCGCTAAGAACGCCAGTGAGGGCGAGAGAGAATGACAAGAGAAAGCAGAGATTGCCGTGTCCGAGTGAACCTCTATTTAGCTGAAAAGCCTGAGCTTGATTCGTGTGGCTGGAAAGCCTGTAATTTATTTGTGAAGCTGAAGTTTAATTAAAAACTATAGTACCTGAACTGCTTCCCCACTCCTGTTACACACTGTTAACCAACTGGGTTTCATATGCAATGTGTTTGTGTGCTGTGTCTTTGGTTAATGTTTAGAAAGGTGTGCATATGAAATATGCCAGAAAGAGTAACCTATAGGGAATATATTTGTCATCTTATCTATGTTTTTAATTAGATATTGAAAGCTAATAATATGATGCCTTTTTTCTAATTCACACAGTGTACTGTTCTTCTATACAATATATAAAATAGAATACACTTGTAATATTGGCCAACTTTTGGTCATAATGTGAAAATAATTATCTTTTAATTTCAGTGCATGCATAGTTACTGATGCCTCATTCATATTTCCTGAGAATTATAACATCGGGTATAGAAATTGCTATGGTAACATATCTTTGTTTATTTGCCAAGAGCTAGCAAACATGAAACTTACCTCCAACACATTGACAGTCTTCCTGTTTAAGAAACAGTCATCTTCTTATTATGACAACAGCACATTGCATTATAGGTGTTTCACAGTGGCATGTGTACAAATCATTAGCACCACTATAATCACCATGGCAACATAACACTTCAAGATGAAGAGATGTAAAAATGACGCACAACACATTTTCCCTCACACAAAATGTTATTTAAAGCAAGCTTCACTATTACTAGTACTCATTCTTTACGGTTAGGTTTTTGAAGTGTAAGGATTAAAACTTCAGTGTGGATTAAGAAAAAATACAGACATGATTAATACCTCAAAGAGTGATGTGCTACAAGTTTTGTATTTGATCTGATTTAGGATTTTCAGAATGCCCAGATTATCACAGAGAGTTGAAGGTGGGCCATTTTGATTTGTACCAGAAAGTAAACACCTTGCAACCACCCAGAACACGCTAGCAACTGCAAAGCAATCAAAGTCTTTCTATTAAGTCAGTTCACAGGTGGCCAACTTTGTATCCCTCCCAGGAGGCTATTTCCAGTCAGGAAAGTGCAGATTCTATATGTACTTGAATAGGAAACGATCTAAATATCCAAAACGTTTGGTTACGACCAAAGAACATATTTCAAATCAGCAGTAAAATCTGACAACACTGGAATCATAAAAACTTTACCTCATATTTAGCTAAAATACTAAATTTACCAGGTTTGTATAGCTAATGCATATGCTTGTTCTCAAGTTGATTGACAGGCGATGTCTGTATCTAAAATGCAATTGGCTCCTTTACCTGTAGTGTGGGACTTCCTTTCTACTTCTGTTGACCATTCGGCATTCCAACGGCAACTACATAGATTTTTCCAATAGTTCTAAAAAGCAACTATCAGCACAGATTAATCAGTAAAACCCATTTATCGGTTTACCTCTTGTTAATAGTTAGAATTGGCTAAATAGTCTCTGATAGCAATGCACTAACAACTTCTCAGAACACTTTAACAACCGCATAGCAACAACCTGGCATCCACCCAGAACCACCCTTACAAAAATGTAGGGTTTTGGCAAACTTGCCGCAAATGCAAATGAGCTTTGTGGCAAACTCTTCATTGTTGCCACGGGTTTGCCATAGAAGTGTTTGCCGTGAAACGTATTGCTGCAGTTTTACCACTAATGGTGAAGTGCTGTAAACTTCTGCCAAAAATTTGCAGCGAATCACAAGCTCATTTACATGTGAAAATAATGAGTAGCAAATGTGTGGCAAGTTTATCAGAATTCCAGTTTTTTGTAAGAGCCACACAAGGGCTTTGATGTTTTTTAATCTTAGTTTAATTTAGCTTAGTTTATTTAAAGCTTATGTCAGTAATCTTATTTCAACTTGCATGCTTTTACTTTCATGAGTCATAGATTATAACATCAGACTGAGTTTTTGAAATCTGACTGATAACCACAACCGGAATAAACTTAAGTTGAAATTGCTGGCCATGTTTATTTAGTTGCTCTGTACTGAATTCTGTAATGAAAACTTGAACAACCCCAGTGAAGAAAACCTTTTTGTTTTATGGTGGCAATATAGGCAAATACGACTGGCTGAGTATTTGAGTGTAAAGGCTTAGTTGATTTAGATATGCACAACAATTTCAGCTCCCAAACGTATTCTTAGTCAAGTCTTCATTTACAACCATGTAAGTTCCATCAGGACCCGACCCCCTCCAGTTCATGCTGCATGGGCTGTAAGATGTTTACACTAAAGCTGTATTCTTCTCTTTAGTTCTCGCCACATGTTTTAGTAGTAAAGTTGAAAAGGCTTCACAAACTGCAGGGATGTGAGAAATGTAGAACTCCTCTGTTAACTGACACCTAGAACAGATGGCACATTTACATGAATTGTGGGTAGTGTCGTTGCAATGGCGAAGGCTTGGTAAATACATACTAATTATGTAATTCCATTTACGTTGCTTTGCTGCAGCTAATTGGATTGTGAATATTTGGCTCATGAATATTAATTAGATGCGTTGTTACCCTCGAATGTGATACCAAAACAAACTTTCCAGAACTTTCACTAGACATCGATTAAGAAACGTAAATGAGTCGCAAATATTAACTCTATAACTCTTTCTAAATTTTTGGGCCGCCTTGAGAGGTGATTTGGCGGCAAATGTGAATGAAAAACATTGTAATGGGAGAGAGTTGGCAAATACAAGTATTTTTGCTTAAAATGAGTGCTGCTTGGTTTGATAATTTGTTATCTAAAGCAATAACTATGGATGTCCCGATACCATTTTTTTTGAGAACGAGTACAAGTACTGATTGATTTCCATATCAAGAGCTTTTAATTTTATCATCAAAATATTGTTTGAATAAATTAATTCATGAAAACTTGAATCAAATGAAAATATAAAAAATAATTTTCAACATAAATTTGTATTTTTTTTTTTTAATGAAGTGCTTTTTTGCAGAATATCACAACATAATCCAAAATACAACATTGTAGTTCTATTTTTTCCAATAAAGTCCTGCATCTAATAAAAAATCGAATGTGCTTTTAAATAATCTCATTGGGACATAACTTGATATTAAGTTGTGTACTGAATGTTTACACAATGAAATTCGTACATCAGATGGTATCGCTTTTTGAAATCAGAGCAATTTTATGAGCTCCGTATCGGACCCGATTCTGATACCAGTATCTGTATCGGGACATCCCTAGCAATAACATATTTTTAAGTGTTCAAATACCTTTTGGGGCCACTTTATGTTTACAGGTAGTTGATGCAAAAACAGGATTAGCATCAAGATTTTATGATAAAATTATATGTATATGAATGTACAGTATAAGGGTAAGTGTATATTATATGTCCTGTAACTGGTCTCGATTTTCTCTTGATTGTTTCTCTTGATAGTTTTAAAAACTTTTTGCCTTTACTTGTGGGACAACTACAAATATTCCATCTAGTCTCTCAGTGACATGAGGTCCTAAAAACTACATGCAAAATTATTGATTGAGTTGATTAAAATGAAAGATTTTGATAGAGGATTGTCATGCTACAAGACATGAAAACTTCCCTAAACCTCCCGTAAAAAAATTACTAATTTGTTTTACGTAGTGCAATTCCAATCATACATTTTATGTGTCCAAATATCTTTTGGAGCATAGCCATTTTCGGATGGGAGTGGTATATTTTTACTACAGTTAAAATATGACTAATTTCACAACACTCAAATTATTGGGGCCTAAATATATTGAAGAGCACCAAAAAGGGAGGAGATATTTTTATGACTAATTTGTTTACATAATAGACAGATTTTGATTATTTCTATGCTTTTACATTTCAATTGGTATTATTTAGTTGTTATAGATCATCTTTATATAATTTGTGCTTAAAGAATGAAATACTTCAGAGGGAGAATTTGCAAACTCGGAGACCATCAGTCAAAATAAATATGAACTTAAGGTATATGTACTTTACGACAAAACCAATTTGGAGTGCTCATATTTACATTTGAAGTCAGAAGTTTACATCCACCTTAGCCAAATACATTTAAACTCAGTTTTCACAATTGCTGACATTTAATCGTAGAAAATATTCTCTGTCTTAGGTCAGTTAGGATCAATACTTTATTTTATGAATGTGAAATTTCAGAATAACAGTAGAGAGAATGATTTATTTAATGATTTATTTATTTCATCACATTCCCAGTGGGTCAGATGTAGGGATGCACCGATACCATTTTTTCACTTCCGATCTGTTTCCGATATCGGAAACATGAATACATGTTTACACATTAGCTTCCGCTCATCTGAAAAGAAATGAAAGTAGCTACATGGTTAGCTAGTTAGCAATAAGCTCGTTATCACGGAGAGTAAAAGATGGACGTTGTTTATGTACTTTCCAACATTGCGTTTCACCAACTAGGTAACAAACTAGCGTGAAATCAACACTCAACAGACACAATCTACTGTTCTCTACTGAGCTGCAGAAAGATGCTCTGATGTTTACCTTTCAATCTGCTACATTTCTTACTGCACTGACATACTATAACTGGCTAACAGCAAACAGACAGGAGTTACATGGTTGTCAGGGACAGGGTTAACATTATATTAGTTATATTGAAAAGGGAAAATTATGGGGTTGTTTATTAACTTTCCAGTATGTATTTCACAACTAGTTGGCAACTTTCCATGAAGACACCACTTAACACTGCACTGCTTAACTCCACCCTGTCTGCAGAATCACCATCAGCTCAGAGTCAGCTCTGGAGTTGGAGCGTGCTTTGCTATACAAACTATGTTTTTAGACCAATTCTAAAGCATTGTTTTCTGCATTATATGTTCTGAAAAAAAGTTTTCATATCTGCGCATATCAGTAAAAATATACGTTGATACCGATATATCGGTGAAAGACCAATATTGGCTGATAATAGCGGTCGGGCACTATTAAGAACACTTTTTTTTAACTAGTACTATTAACTAGTATACTGGATAACGGAGCAGCAAAATTAACAGTAATTCCAGTCTTCAAGTCATCAGTAGAAAAGAAACCAGTGTTTTATTTTTGCCCTTTTTTTCGAAAAAGGTTTAAACTTGCATCTGGACTTCAAAGGATTCAGATCACTTTTTTGTTCAATTTAGTTGTAAGACATCAGTCCACTTTAAATTTTTTGGAACCCATTCAACTTAAATATAGTTATACATTTTAAACAAATACTAATGATGACAACAATAATAATAATATGAATAATAATACAAATAATAAATTGTTATTAATATTATTATTGTTGACTTAATTTTAAATAAAACAGTAATATATTTAAATCGTGCACATTTTAAACCCTCATGATTTTATTTTGACATTCTGAAGCCGCGAGTAAATCACCAGCCTGTGCGTGAGTTTGTGTCAACAGAGCAGCGCCATTCACTAACGCGCTGGCGCTGCGCATACTATATGTTCACTTATTAAACACAGCCTTTTGAGATTCACAGAGCTATCGCACCTCTTCAAGTGGCTTTGAATAAAATGCACGAGTGATATGAACTGCTTTAATGGTGTTTAAGGTATGAATGGGGTCATTGTCCATTTGGAAGACCCATTTGCGACCAAGCTTTAACTTCCTGGCTGATGTCTTGAGATGTTGCTTCCTTATGATGCCATCTATTTTGTGAAGTGCAGCAAAGCACCCCCAAAACATGATGCTGCCACCCCATGCTTTCAAAAAAAAAAAAAAAACTCTCAAAAAAATATTTATGCCTATTTTCAAGATGTATCCATTTAAATTGAATAACACATTTCCATCTAGTTGAATTGCCTAATCTTTAACAACATAAAATTTACAAATCTTACAAAATGCAAGTTTTATTAATTACATTTTCTTCAAAACTTTTCAATTCAATTTGTTATTCAATTTAAATGGATACATCTTAAAAATAGGCTAAAATATTTTTTTGAGTGTACTTTGGCTTGCAAGCCTCTTTTTCCTCCTAACATAATAATGGTCATTGTGGCCAAAAAGTTCAAGTTTTGTTTCAACAAACTGTGCAGTTTTGTAGAGACTATTTTGACTGTTTAGAATTAATTATTTCCTCTTGTCAACTTTGAAATAAAAAAAGAAAGTGCAATGTGTAAATGTATATTGTGATAAATATCGATATCGAACAATATGAAAAAGATTATCGTGGCCATATCGCCCAGCCCTAAATACATACCTTAGCATTTTTTTGTCTATATTTCAAATCAGGTTCTTAAAAGAATAGTTGAAATTAAAATTCTCTTATCATTTACTCACCCTCATGCCATCCCAGATGTGTATGACTTACTTTCTTCTACAGAACACAAACAAAGATTTTTAGAAATATAGTATAGCTCTGTTGGTCCATAAAAGTGAATTGCTTTGATGCTCCAAAAACACATAAAGGCAGCATAAATGTAATCTATAAAACACCAGTGGTTTAATCCATGTCTTCTCAAGCGATATGATAGGTGTGGGTGAGAGACAGATACAAATTGATGTCCTTTTTTTTCTACTTTTCAATGCCCAGTTCCAATTTAAGCATGTAAAACTTCAGATTTGAGCATTTGTCTACACAGTTTTTTTAAATAGCTGGCAAAACTGTATTGAAGTTTATAATATGGGTGATCATATTGGTTAGAACATCAGCCTTTTGATCTCATAGCAGATGAAAAGTGATCAAGTTACTTTTTAAGTCACTGAACTCTCTTTCTCTGCATCTCTTTGCTGTAGATCATCAGTTTCATCATCATTATCTGTTATGCTGCATCAAGGTATGGAGGATATTCAACAGTTGCCATCTGTGAGATGGTCTTTGCCATCATCTTCTTCGTTATATTCATGATGGAGTTTGACAAACAGTTCCTGACCGTGAACTGGCTCTGGAGTGTAAGTGTTAACACGAAAACATCTAGACATCATCTTTTCAATGTTTCCCTATTTATGAAAAACACATTTTTGCATACCCTAGAATTCATTATACATGCTGAAAGTCAAAATCCAGTTGCTGGGCTGACCATGCACACATTCTAAGACCCGAAACATACTCTACACAAGTATGTGATGCAAGTAATGCTCAATTTCATGCATCGCTGCATTCCTAAATGTGTCAAAGAAAGCATTTGCAAAAGTGAAAAAACATTCTATGTATCGCTTCAGGTGAAATGGCCACAGAGTGGCGCCAAAAGCAAGTTTTATTTTCTTCAAACAGAGATGAGGTTTTACAGTAATAAGGTTAAAAACGCTGAATATATGTATCTTCAAATAGATAGTTCTAGTACATTTTGAAACATCAATGCCTATTTTACTAAATTAACCCCTTACCTTAACCCTCATGAACCTACCCCTTGAATTTATGTCTAAATACTTAAACATGCTATTATCTTCTCTCCCTACCTGCACTATATTCTAAATTTTATGAGGCCATTGTGTGAGGAACAGACTAAACTGATTATTCACATTTAACCTTTCCCTCTAATCTTTGTTCATCTGAATGAGAGTAAAAATGTGTTGCACATTTCACCTGGAAACTGCAGCGATATGATCACAATGGAATGTTTATCTCTTTTGCGAAAATGTAACCAGTCACATTTGTCTCATGTTCAAAATCAAATTGGTCCACATTGCTGCTCTGCAAAATTTCTCAAAGTTCACACTAGGGAGGGCAAAGCGTTCTTAGTGAATAGAACATTGATCACTTCTGAACAGAACATGTGGTTAATTCCTTTCTTTCTTGACATCCCCCCCTCAGGATCTGTTCCGTGCTGTGATTGGTGCACTTCTGTATCTCATCACCTCTTTGATCTGTGTGATTGGTGGAGCTGGGGATGGGGCTCGAATTGCTGGTGGGGTAAGACACTCATCATTTATCCTCAAAACAAACCTCGTTTTCCTCTTTATCAGCAAATGTGTTTTCTTCTGGCATGTGTCCACTTGTGCGAATGAGAAATCAACTCAATTTCGTATTGTCATAGTGTCTATGAATAAAATCATCATGTCAGGGGAAAACCTGGAACTATCAGTGAATTTTAAAATTGAATTTTTCTAGGCCTGGAAATTAATTCAATCTTAAAAGTCATAGGAAAATCACATTTCTAAAGTGAGTATACATTGTTCTAGTTTTTCCTCTGCTTTATATGTCTGATATGTCAGTGAATCATTCTTTTGAGTCGAAAGGGTTCACTAATCAGTCTAAGGGCCCTATTTTAAGAGCGCTAAGCACAGCGCTATGCCATAAGTCATACACACAAAGTGAGTGGGCATGGCCATGGTTTTTTTTTGTGCGAGCATGTGCTAAGTCTAGGCGCAAGTGGGCTTGGTGAAGTAACATGTACATCGTGTTAATGGGCTGGGTCAAGTGCAATTTAATTTGGAGGTTCTACTCCGGCACCATCTGCAAGTTTGCTGAAGTTCCCAAAGTTGAAGGAACACCCATATATGCATGATTCCTTTTGAAAAATATGCCCTAAGTATACATATGGTTTTAAGCTACAGCATTGTAATGAAACAACAACAATGTAAGCATGCAATGCTCTTCTAAAATTTTAATTAAATGTAGTAATCTACAGTAACAATGTGATCTAAGCACTGTCAGTTGATTTTGAAGAGCTTTATGACAACTGTGGGATTTCTATTTAACATCTGTTTATAAATAATGCTCACCTTCTCTCCCAGGTGTTCGGCCTACTGGCTGGGATCTTGTTTGGTTATGATACCTATACAATCTTCATGGGCATCAAGAGCAGCAGACAGCATACAGCTGCTCCCACAGGTACCTGCACACACTCATTCATATACACACATACAGTATAAACCAAATGCAAGTACAATGGTCCCAAAAGTATTGGGACTCTTCTAGCAAAACTTAAAATGCTTACAAATGATAGAGCTTTTTTCTCAGAACCAACTTCACTTTTCTGAGCCATTTTTGCTTTTTTTAGTGGATGAATGATGTCAGTTCCCCTCAAGTTCACACAGGGAACCACTAATGTAATTCATCACATTAACTATGAACATGTTCCACTAATGTTTGACAATCAGAAAATGTCCAAATGTGTCTTCATTTTAAGCAGTATTGTTTCATAATTTCAAATCTAAAAAACTTTTTTGTTTGAAATGTTTTGCACGAAAGTGTAATGCTGGGAAAGTAAATAAATAAATAAAGGTACTTTCCCACAAATCAATGTTTGAATGAAATAAGTTAATACTTATTTTATAAAGAAATTAAGAAACAGTTAAAAAAAAACTAAAAACAGAGGGGTTAAGAAACCACAAGAAACAATTAAAAGAAATAATAAAAATCTAATCAGAAAAAAGTCATGCCACACAAGTAATTTATGGTAACACTTTACAATAAGGTTCCATTCATACCATGAACAAACAATTAACAATGAATAAAATATATTTTTTTACATAATTTATGAATCTTTGTTTATGTAAGTTAATAAATATACATTTGTTCTTTGTTAGTTCATAAATAATGTTAACATATACAACTTTTGATTTAAAAAATGTATTACTATATGTTGAAATGAACGTTAACCAAGATTAATAAATGCTTAATAAGTAATTTTGTTGTTAATTCATATTAAATAATGTTGCCAAATGGAACCTCATTGTAAAGTGTTATTACATTTATTAATCTTGGGTAATGTTATATGTTAATTTATATACAGTGTCATTGTTAATTAATGTTCATAATGCAATGGATTATGTTAACGTAAACAACTTTAAATGTTCAAAATGTACACTGATGAGCCAAAACATTATGACCACCCACAGGTAAAGCAAATAACATTGATCATCTCTTAACAAGGCCACATGTCAAGGTCTCTAGGTAGATTAGATGGTAAGCAAACAATCAGTTCTCGTACTCAACGCGTTGAATGCAGGAGAAATGAGCAAGGCGTAAAGACCTGAGCTAGAAGGGCCAAATTGTTATGACCAGACGATTGGGTCAAAGCATCTCTGAATCGGCAAGGCTTGGATAACCACAATCTGGTGGCTGGGTGTTGGCCACCCATGGCTCATTGATGCACGAGAGCAACGAAGGCTATCCCGTCTGGTCCAAACCAACAGAAGGTCTACTGTGGCACAAATCCCAGAAAATTTTAATGATGGTTATGGGAGGAATGTGTCCTAACACACATGCTGCATATGGGGAGTAGTTGCAGACCGTTCAGAGTGCGTATGATGACCCCTGTCCACCATCGAAAATACCTACAATGGGCCTCGAGCATCGGAACTGGACCTTGGAGCAGTGGAAAAAGGTCACCTGGTTTGATGAGTTCCGTTTTCTTTTATGTCACTTGGAGGGCCGTGTACATGTGCGGCGTTTCCCTGGGGAGGTTATCGCAACAGAATGCACTATAGGAAGACGACAAGCTGGTAGAGGGAGTGTGATGCTCTGTGAAACGTTTTGCTGGGAAACCCTGGGTCCGACCATTTATGTGGACGTCAATTTGACACGTGCCACCTACCTAAACATTGTTGCAGACCAGGTACACCCCTTCATAGCAATGGTACTCCCTGATGGAAGTGGCCTCTTTCAACAGGATGTGCCCTGCCACACTACACACATTGTTCGGGAATGGTTTGTGGAACATGTGGAAGAGTTCAAGGTGTTGCCCTGGCTTCCAAATTCCCCATATCTCAATCCAAGTGAGCATTTGTGGGATGTGCTGGACCAACATGTCAGATCCAAAATCTGACGGCGGCTCGACTTCGCAACTTACGGGACTTGAAGGATCTGCTGCTAATGTCTTGGTGCCGGATACCACAGCACACCATCAGGGGTTGGCGCTGTTTTGGTGGCACTTGGAGGACCAACAGCATATTAGGCAGGTGATCATAATGTTTTGGCTCACCAGTGTATTCCTATGTAGAAATCAATATTAACCAACATTAAAAATGCTGTAAAAGTATTGTTCATTGTTAGTTCATGCTAACGATGTAGTCAAATGATACTAACATATACAACCTTATTATAAAGTGTTACGAATTTACCAAGGCTTTCACTTACATTAAAACAAGATATATGATTAAATAGCAAAAAATACTCAAGGATTTGATAAAAATGTGAAAGATTATGTCTAACCTCAACAGCTTACAATTCAGGGGCAGAACCAAATATTTTTGCAAGGATGCATTCAAATTTTCAGAAGAAATATTGAAGTTTCAGGCATTTTTAAATCCATGCCAGTTGTTTGAGAGTGTGTCTCTTTAAACAGGTCGCTGAAGGCTCTCTATGGAATGTTTACAACTGTCATTTGGCATTTGAGCCAACCATTTATTCTAGGGAGACACCAGTGGCTGCACTGGCATCTCACCAAGAGCTATGCCATTTAAACAACAAAGTGTTTTATAGTAGTTTCTGTCTACTGCTGATGTCATGTGACTGCTGTATAACAGTTTAACTAAACTAACTATTCCCTAGTTATTTATTTGGCATCTTCCTTTGTGTTTTCACTCTTTTTTAACAGATGACACAGTTTGAAAACTACTTCCCTCACTACAACATTAAAAGCAACCAAAACATGGAGGAACATTTAAAAATTTGCTAAATGGGAGAATTCCCATGAGTATTTACCAATTACGCGAAGTTACCACGAGACTCAACAATGAGAACTGAAGAGCAGAGGTGTGCAAAGAATGAAAATAATTCACAAATAAGACTGAAGTTTATGTTAAAAAGGGATTGAGTGATCGAGACGTACTGTAAGATTAGTGAAAAGCAGGTAAAAACGGCATATTTGAAGTTGGCTTCAAACATTTGCTGTGATTGTCTTGGTCGGAAGACTTTTGTCTCCACATATTTGTCACCTTGCTTGGTTAAAAAAGCTCAACATATTCTAAGATGTGACATTAATTGATTGTAGGAAATAAACATTCTTGTCAATCTCTGTTTTCCCTTTATTTCCTGGACTTGTTTTGGCCCTGTAATTTGAAAGGAAGTTGCAATTATGTTTGTTGGAAAACTTGATCTGGTTCATTCAGTATTTGTAAATTACTATTTTCTAATAACTATATATTTTTTGTGTGCCTAAAATAGTGTTTAAACAGGATTGGGTTCAGTTCCACTTCAATTCAACCAGTTTATAAATATTTAACTCAGGTTCTGATCAGAATCTAACTTGAAAAATGATTTTAGGCAATTATGGAGTGAAATTTCATATGTAAAAAGGATTTTCTGATCGTTTAAATTGAAAAGAAACTGATCTCAACCCTGATAGCAAGTTCACACATCTATCTGTTTGCACAATAAGTTCATTTTCATTAATCTTGCTTGCGTTTTGCCATATAACCTGTTACCTCAAAGGTTGCTCACTATCTTGATGTCAAATGTGTTCTTTTTTTATTATTATAATAAACTGAGTCATATATTGGACGTGTCTTTGTACTGTTTTCTGCATTCAGCCCTATTCAAGAATGTAGATCCATAAAACAATAAAATACTAAAATAGTACCAATGTACAGTCTGTGTCACAGACTGCTCCCTTTATTCTGTAAATATTTCTACAAGAAACATTCAAAAGACACAGAACTGCATATTCAGCTTTTTTGACCAATGCCTTTTTTGGACTTGACAATAATTCAAGGTGCCAGGCAGCTACTGCAATTATTAAAATATGCATTCAGCCGTCTTCTCCATTACACACGTAAGAGTCACTACTTGTGGTATAACTTGCCTATTTGAAATAGCTTGTGTAACAATTTCACCGAATATATTCAGTGTTTGTGTGTACTATGTCTATACACACACAATTAACTCAGGAAGTTTTGCTCTTTTAAAAGAGTCAATATGTAAGATAAATCCTTTTTGTGTGTTTGTTTTGAATTTTTTTGTCCCCAATTTGTAATGCACAATTCCCATTACTTAGTAGGTCCTTGTGGTGGCGTGGTTACTCACCTCAATCCAGGTGGTGGAGGACAAGTCTCAGTTGCCTCGGCTGACACAGTCTATCTGCACATCTTATCACGTGACTCATTGTGCATGACACTGCAGAGACTCACAGCATGTGGAGGCTCATGCTACTCTCCATTATCCATGCACAACTTACTACGCGCCCCATTGAGAGCGAGAAACAATTAATCGCGACCAAGAGGAGGTTACCCCATGTGACTCTACCCTCCCTAGCAACCGGGCCAATATGTTTGCTTATGAGACCTGGCTGGAGTCACTCAACACACCCTGGATTCAAACACGTGACTTCAGGGGTGGTAGTCAGCGTCAATTCTCGCTAAGCTACCCAGGCCCCCGTGTTTTTGTTTTTAAAAGGGAAGCATGTATAGGGGAGACGGGTTGGTTGGCACAGAGCTAATTTCTGGTCATTTTGAAATTATTTTCACAAAAGGGTAACTAACATTTAAATGTTTCATATTTTGTTGGTATTTGGTTGGGCTGGCTGTTATAGCTTGTACAACCTTTACAAATGTGCCTAGGCACTTACACACCTACTATATATAAAGATTTGCTACAATATTTGTGCAGCAGGCAGGAAATATGACTCTGTGCCACACATTGGTGTGTCGCAAAATTAATGCTGTTATTTTACATGAATGCAAAAGTACTACACATTAACAAATCATTTCTTAATGACTTTCATAAAAGTCAAAGCAAAAACTCTTACCCTAAAATGTAGCTGACAGTTCTGGTTTACAACGGGGAAAAGACAATCTTTAATACTTCAGTGACATTAATATTTGTCACTAGATGGCGTCATCAACATTCATTCAAAGTGACTTTCTTAAATTACAGTGCGATGTTGCGATTGGTCTTACCTGAAAAAAACGGTAGCAAATAATCTGTATATATATATACACACCTTTCATTTTTCAGTGAAGCTTGTTTATTGACACAAGCACGTACTGTGATATATTTCCTCTTAGACACTTCTGTAAACAATAAAAAATATGGTTAAAAATGGTCTCTGTGTAAGATGTATTTAAGATGTATTTAAACATTCTGCTGTTTGTTTTAACTGATGCTCTTTCATTGAGTTATCTTTAAATATGTAAACAAAACAAATGTGTGAACAAGAACAGACAGATAGACAAACAGTTAGATAGACAGACAGATAGATAGATTTTGTATGCGTGGGGAAAAAATTGTCAACAAACTGAAACAAATTGCATTGGTTTTGACAAAATGACCTGTGAAAATGTAGAAAGCTTCAAGAACATTTGGGATTTTTTATTTCATAAACACATGGGAGCTTGGTTTAAGTAGGCTATGGAATAGTATCCAGGGGAGAATATAGGATAGATCAGGGGGTTGTCCTGATTTCGGCTTCAGACAGTTCCGAGACTCGTCCTGTAGGTGCAGCCTGTCCCTGTTTATGTTTCTGACTCAGGCAACTTATTGTGGAGCTGTTGCCAGCCCCGGAGATACACAGGCCAAAAACAAAACGCGAAGAAGTTACGTTGGATTTATCTTACGTTAAGAAACACCGCAGCGGACACATGAAAAAATTCGCGTGAATCAACGCACGAGGCATTTAAAGCGTCCAACATGTTCACGCGCGGGTCAAAGAAGCGACGCTCCAATCGCTCGGTAAGTCGGTCTCAAGTTATGGCATCCCGCTTTTAATATAATTTACAGCTGTTTTAAACTGTTCTATACACTCATTTGAATTGAACGCATTGCGGTTTGAGGTCTATATCATTTTAACCGTGTCGCGTAATGTTGGCGTTCACTTTTGTTTCTCAAACTTATTTTACCTGAGGTTTCACGTCGTAGGTTTAACGTATGAAGTATTTATTTTAGTATTTACTCTATCATTCCTTATTTTCTTATGTAAAAGAAGTTTTCGTAGCAGAATGTATGCTTATCTATCATTATTTCGACCCTAACAACAAATGGGATTTTGTTTTTTGACGAAATGAACGATTGTGTTGAGGAGGCGTGGCTTATTTGTCGTCACACTTACCTGTGCAGGTGACGCCATCATTCAAGGACATTATGGCATGTTTCGCGTGAAGGAAATAACATAGATGATAATATAAGTGCAGAATACTTTCAGATATCAAAAGTTCAAATATTATTATTAGCTATTTAAAATGTTGAATGTTATCTGTGTAGCTTATATGATATTATTAGTTTATATAAGTTATAGCCTATATTATATAAAACACTATTATCAGATTATTTTTTTATTTTATTTGTGTATACACAGTTTATTTCTGAGTGGTGTCTACTCAAATATATTGTTATAGGTATATAAATGCCTATCTGTAAATATAACGCTGTGTAATATAGACTTGGAAATGTTCCAGTGACCCAATAATGTGTGTTGCACAATAATTATTTTGGGTTTCGTCTTATAAAATCACTCCCCTCCCTTGCAATATTCTACAGTTTTCACTCATTGATTTTAAATTCTTAAATTGAAATGCTCTGCTTGTACCTCATTAAGTTAACATCCCAACCTAATGCTTCATATTAAAGGGATAGTTCAACCAACAAATTAAAATTCTCTAATTCATGCCATCCCAGATGTGTATGACTTTTTTCTTCTGCTGAATACAAACAAAGGTTTTTAGAAGATTATTTCAGCTCTGTAGGTCCATACAATGCAAGTGTATGGTGGACAGAACTTTCAAGGTCCAAAAAGCCCATAAAGGCAGCATGAAAGTAATCCATACAACTCTAGTGGTTTAATCCATTTCTTTAAAAGAGATATGATTAGGTGTGGGTGAGAAACAGATCAAAATGTAAGTCCTTTTAAACTATAAATTTGCATATTACTATCATGGTAATTTGATATATTATTACCATATTCATATACTATTGCTCCCAGGTAATGGTACATGTCCAAAAAACATGGCAATGTCATGGTACTTTTTTGGGGAAAATTTATTTACCGGCAGAAGTCGTTCACAAGCTGTACACGTATTGAACTTAAAGACTTTCTTCATCACTGGCAAAGGATAGGATGTATTTGCAGGTTTGGTTTCCATTGATTGATTGTAGATCCACTGCAACCAGCATTATCTTTATTTGCAGCGCGAGCGCAAGCTCTCCGAGTCATTCAGATTGAACTGTGAACCGATTCAGACCGTTTTTCTATCACGTGTGACCAATTCATTATAAAGAACCAACTCAAATGAGCAATTCATTTGTGATCGGACATCTTTATTTCTGATGCAAAACTTGCATTAGTAAACACAGAGCACAAGGTATGATGTAGCGGTGTAGCTAGCGAAGCTACCGTCTCACTACTCCGAAATGTAGTTAAGCTGCCCATCACGGCTTATGAAGATATGGATTAAACCGTTCTAAAAATCTTTAAACAATTCTAAAAATCTTTGTTTGTGTTCTGCAGAAGAAAGAAAGTAACACATCTGGGATGGCAAAAGGGTGATTAAATGATGAGAGAAGTTTTTTTTTGGCTAAGTATCCCGTTAAGTCCTGTGAACGATTAACATTGCTTTCCTTTTTTATTTGTTTACTTTCGTGGAGGAAGTGCTTTCCAGTGAGGAAATGTTCCTCAAATGCCTGGAAAGTGAAGCTAGGAAAGCAAGTGGACAAAAAGTAAACACAACCTCAAAACATCAGGACATGCTTATGTCCATTGAATATTTGCATTGGATTAGATTGTTTTAAATGGATTACAATATAACAGGAAACTCTTTGTTTCCTGAAGCTGCTCTCTCTGTGTTGATGCAGTAATTCAGATGTGCACCACATACTGAACTCCAGATGATAGCTGGTCTTCTAAACTGTGACTCTTTCCACAGTTATGTTTTGCATACTGAAACAAAATGAACTGAGATAATGTGATATTGACATTTGATTAAGTATCTTCAAGGCAAGATCAAAAACAGACCTGCAATGACCATTTTGACTTTCAGGCAGTAATTCTGTTGCTAACTTCTCAATGAACAATACTAATTATTTGGGCAAGTCCTTTTTACACAGTACTCTGCTGTATCAATGGTGGTCAGAGTATGAGGAAACGGTTATTGTGAGTCTCATTAAACTATTTTAAAAAGTGTTTTTTGAGCTTTTGACCTTGTCACTGTTGTCATGGTCACAATCAAGAGGAAATGTCCCTCAAGGGTGTGGACAGGAAGACACCCTGAGGGCATCCTGTCTCACTGTGAGACAGGAGACAAAGGTTATTTAGAGACTAAAGTTTCAGCATTAAACCTTCAGGGGACTGTGTTTCTCAACGCACACTGTAGATGTCACAGGTCCTTTAGGCGCTAAACTTTCTCTGCAAAATATTTAACTTGATCATCTCAAAGCACAATTACCTTTTGAGAGGGAACTCTGCAAATATGATATCTTGCCATCTATTAAATAATTTTCTTGCTGAAAGTTTAGTTCTAAATTTGTATATAAATGTTTCTCTTACGAGAGGTTCTCTTGTATTGCGTAAGCTAGCTTACGCTACGGGAAAGATTCATCTTTTCTGAGATATTGAAGCCAAAAATTATCCTTAATTTTGTATCCATTGTCAACGCAGTGCGGCAGCTGCAGACCTTGAGCGGGCTAGCTAGCGAGCTCATTCGTTGCCCTGCGGCAACTGCTGCAGCCTATAGACGAGCTTGGGCGAACTCGCATCCAATGAGAGGCGTCCGCGCGCTCACTGCATCAAAGCCCGCCAAAAAGGGCATGACTAGAGTGCATATAAGTGCAGTTCAGTAGGCTGGAACCCTGATTTTCATCTCTTCAGCGAAGCTCTTCGCATCTCTGAACTGGAAGCCGCGTCGCCGTTCGAGGGGCATCTAGCAAGCGTGGACAGCGCTCAAAGAAGCTGGCCGTCTTCGCCACCTTCAGCCATCCTGCGAGCTACACCATCCGGCGACGTATCCTTTTTTAGAGCAAGCTAAGTTCCTCAGCGAACTTCACAAAAGAGTATCGAGCGTCTTTTTAAAGATGCCTCGCACTTCCTGCGGCTCATGCCGCGCTCCTCTCAGCGCCGGAGACCGACACATCATCTGCGCTCTCTGCCTGGGACTGGGGCATGCAGAGCTCGCCCTCGCTGACGGCAGATGCGACCTCTGCGAGGAGCTTCCGATGTCGACCCTGCGGGCTCGACTCGAAGTATGCAAAACCGAGCTGCCGCGCGCCTTCTGTTTCGCCGCGCCGAAGAAGCGCTGCTCCCAAAGGCTGCCGGAACCGGTTTTAGAAGCGACTGTCTCGCCGGAGCCCCTCCCTCGAGCATCGCGTTCACCCTCCCCGCCCCCGGGATGCGCAGTTGCCGCCGAGCGGCCGCACTGCTGCCACCTCGAGAGCGCAGGCGGAGGACAAAGGCTGCTGTTCCATCATGGCTTCGGACAGCGAGGAGTGGTCACAAGCCTCCTCAATGGCCCAGGAATCCAGCAGGACCAGCGCCGAGTCGAAGGGGAACTGATACGCCTCCTCACACAGGCCGTCGACCGCCTCGGGCTCGAGTGGTCACCGCCCCTGAGCAGGCTCCCAACAGACTCGACGGCTGTTTTCTTCAAAGCCGTCACCGCGGCGCCAGCGTCCGGCCGCTCCCTTCCTGCCGGAACTCCACGCCGAGCTCTCTAAATCGTGGAGCAGCGCTCTCTCAGCCAGGACTCGATCCCACGTCTCCACCGCTCTCGCTTCAGTGGACGGCGCCGCCGAGAAGGGCTACTCTTCCATCCCCGGTCGAGGATTCGGTAGCAGCACACCTTTGCCCGCCCTCCGCGAGATGGCGGTCTAAACCAGTGCTCCCGTCTAAGGCCTGCAGAACTACTTCCGCCTGTGTTGGCCACGCCTATTCCGCCGCCGGCCAAGCCGCATCTGCTCTGCATTCCATGACCGTCTTGCAGATCCTCCAAGCGGACCTTCTTCGGGAGTGGGATGAGAGAGGCAGGCACCCAGAGGCTGTTACAGATCTAAGGAGCATGACGGACCTCACCCAAACGCGCCACCAAAGCTGCAGCCCAAGCTATAGGGAAGTGCATGGCCTCGCTGACTGTAACCGAGAGACACCTTTGGCTAACGCTAGCCGACATGGGAGAAACTGAGCGCTCCACGTTCCTCAACGCGCCGCTCTCTCCGTCCGGTCCGCGGTAAGTGGCATTGTTGACCGTTTTTCGGAAGTTCAGAAAGCCACCCAAGCCATGAATCTCTTGCTGCCTCGCCGCGCTAGCTCCTCTGCAGGCCGCCCACATAACCAGCCTCCTGCACGAGCATCTTCACAGCGCCCAGCTCAACAAAGCCAGACTTCCCAGCTCAGACAGCCGCCATAGACCACCGCCCCCTCGCGGGCCTCGGCCTAAGATTGCGCTGAAACCTGAACAACCGAAGTCCTCCTAGCTTTGTTGAACAAGCGACGGCTCAGTCCGCCGCGGCGGACCACCGTCAAAGCTTCGCCCCTGTCAGTCCCCTTCTCTCAGGCTACTGCAGTGGTGAATTTAGCAGCCAACAAGCCGGTGACACTGCCCGCTTGCCTGCACTCAAACGCCGTTTTCACGGCGACCCAAATAAATCTTGTAAAGAGCAAACATGTCTTATGTGTAGAAAATGTGCACACAACCCTGTGTTCAGCCCCTACACACAAGCATAACACATCCCGTGCCCCTATCAGAGCACGCTCTCATAAAGCGATTACAAACCGCTCGGCGTCAGAGTCAATGAAGAGCCCACAAATGCGTCTTGTGCGCCCATTCTCTGGCAGCTCTGTCACACGACCAGCCCTATGTGTAGAAAACATGCCCACAATCCAGTGTTCACTTCTGCACACAAGCACTGCATGTCTCGTGTCCCCACCAGAGCACGCTCACATAAAGCGGTTACGAACCGCTCGAGCACTAGAGTCAATAAATGCGCCCACGAATACGTGCGCGCGCCCATTCTCTGCCCACTCTGTTACACGGCCAGCAAACATTCCTCTGTGTGTAAGTCCCGTGCCCATGACTATGCTTGCGCATCACGTAACAGATGTGACTCTTTCCCCATTCATTCCATTGGTGAAGTCACTCACAAACAGCCTGTTCATGCTGTCTGCGAGCAATCATGCATAAACACACTAAACACGCTCACACATTTTGTTCAGCGCTCTGTGTGCGGCAATCAGAGCGAATTGGCCATTCACCCTCTAGCGTTACGCTTCAAAGCATGGGAAGCTATTCCAGGGGTATCCAAGTGGGTGTTAAGCACAATACAACAGGGCTATTTGCTACAGTTCGATCGCCGCCCTCCTCGCTTCAGAGCTCGGCTCGAAACCACTGTGAACACGGAAGCAGCGTGCATGCTTCGTTCAAAAATAGCAAGCCTTCTGTGCAAAAGGGCCATAGAGAAAGTGCCACCCTCTCTGAGCGAGTCAGGGCTTTACAGCCGTTATTTTCTTGTTCCCAAGAAAGACGGCGGCCTCAGACCCATATTAGATCTCAGGGTTTTGAACAAGGTGCTTGCAAAAAGACCGTTCAAAATGCTTACAATCAGGAAACTCCTCGTGCATGTGCGCCAGGGGGACTGGTTTATATCTCTCGATCTGAAAGATGCATACTTTCAGATTCAGATAAATCCCCATCACAGGCCATTCTTGAGATTCGCCTTCGACGGCCAGGTTTATCAATACACCGTCCTTCCGTTCGGCCTGTCCTTAGCACCCCGTACTTTCACGAAGTGCATGGATGCGGCGCTTGCACCCCTGCGGAGTCAGGGTTTGCGAATTCTGAACTATTTGGACGACTGGCTGATTATGGCTCAGTCACATATGGAGCTTCTGTCTCACAGAGCAGTTCTCCTCAGCCATCTGAACAGTTTGGGTCTTGCAGTCAATTGGACCAAGAGCTCACTACAGCCCAGTCAGAAAATTTCCTTCCTTGGGATAGAACTAGACTCCGTGGCAATGACGGCTCGCTTATCTACACAGCGTGCGCGCCGTGTTCAGCGACTAGCCGCATCTTTTCAGATGAACAGCCTCACGCCTCTGAAGAAATTCCAGAGAGTGCTAGGTTACATGGCCTCAGCCGCAGCAGTACTTCAGCTGGGTTTACTGCACATCGCCCGCTTCAGCATTGGCTAAGCACCCGGCGTCTCGCCGGGCTTGGGCCACAGGCCGCCAGCCCATCAAGGTGACTCAGACCTGTATTTCAGCTCTGCAGCCTTGGACAGTGGCCGAGTGGTATCAGCGAGAGTGACAATGGGAGCTGTATCTCGCCGAAAAGTCATCCGACAGGCGGCGTCCAACACGGGTTGGGGCGCGGTCTCGCGAGGGCTCTCCGGTTTTCGGCCTATGGTCAGTTCAGGAAAAGCTCCTTCACATAAATTGTCTGGAAATGATAGCGGTCGAGTACGCGCTGTGCGCTTTCTCCCGGTCATTCAGGGTCACCACGTCCTGGTCCGTTCGGACAACAGATCTGTGGTATCCTACCTAAACCGTCAGGGCGGTGTCAGATCCAGGAACCTTTTCCATCTGGCGGAACGCATACTGAGTTGGTCCCAGTGCCACCTGCGCTCGCTGAGGGCGATGCACGTGCCAGGCCACCTGAGCGACGGCCCGGACAGACTGTCCAGAGACAATATTCCCCAGGGAAATGGTCCCTGCACGCTCAAACAGTCCAGACGTTATGGCACCTATTCGGCAGAGCAGAGATAGACCTCTTTGCGTCAGACGAGAACTCTCACTGCCCGATATTTTTCTCGAAGCGAGGACGCGCTGGCCCAGGACTGGCCCAGGCGCCCGCTTACGCCTTCCCCGTCTCGCTATTGCCACAGGTAATGCAGAGGATCATGGAAACGCGTCACTCGGTGCTCCTCATAGCCCGCGTTGGGAGAATCAGACATGGTTCCCGGAGCTTACGCAGCTGTCACTGACAGCGCCGTGGCCCATCCCAGTGAGAGCAGATCTCCTCTCTCAAGCTCGCGGCACAATCTGGCATCCCCACCCAGAGCTGGGCGCTGCATGCGTGGGTGATCAACGACTACCCGTCGCTCTGCCAGAAGGAGTAATAAATACCATTATACACGCTAGAGCCCCTTCCACAAGAAGACTCTATGCGTCAAAATGGTCTGTGTTCTCAAAATGGTGCACCGACAGAGACCTGGACCCGTGGACATGTGGGGTGTCAGTCGCTGCTCGTATTTCTACAAGAGCTGCTGGATAAGGGCAGATCCCCATCCACGCTCAAAGTGTATGTGGCAGCCGTTGCGGCGTTCGCTGAACCCCTGCACGGCCAGTCATGGGGAAAAAACGAGCTGGTCATCCGCTTCCTTTAGGGTAGCTAGAAGGATGAACCCCCGCCCCCATCGGTTCCTATCTGGGATCTTTCTATAGTTCTCGAAACTATGAAAGCCCCCTTTCGAACCACTTCAATCCGTGGATTTGAAATACCTTTCACTCAAAACCGTTTTTCTGACTGCCCTGTCATCAGTCAAACGTTTGGGAGACCTTCACGCGCTGTCTGTCAGCGCTGCGTGTCTTGAGTTTGGACCAAGTGACTCCAAGGTCATTTTAAAACCTAGACACGGCTATGTTCCCAAGGTGATCGGTACTCCTTTCAGAGCACAGGTCATTTCCCTATCGGCGCTACCAGCATCCGATAGTGAACGCGACACCAATCTCCTTTGCCCAGTCAGAGCACTGAGATTGTATACCGCACGCTCCGCCGCTTTCAGACGCTCTGAGCAGCTTTTCGTTTCGTTCGGAGGGCGCACCAAAGGTCTCGCCGCCTCGAAACAGACACTATCTAGATGGATAGTGGACGCTATTGCTGCTGCATACGCGTCAAAAGACCTGCCATGCCCGTTGGGCATTAGGGCTCACTCCACTAGAGGCATGGCATCCTCGTGGGCATGGTCCAGCGGGATTCCCATTCACGACATATGTGTGGCAGCAGGATGGACTTCCCCCTCCACATTTGTCAGATTTTACAATATGGAAGTGCCCGCTCTGCAGGCAAAACTACTAGTGGTTTAATACGCTACAGCTCCCCTGGTGAACTGCACTGATGGGACACATTCCACACAGACCGGCACCGCCGCTCTGTCGTTCCCTTCCCACTATGTGCTTATGTATTACACAAACACTGACCCGCATTCTTGCCGGCCAAATCTTATTTTCCCACTCATAAGGGCTCCCGGGTTCCCCTTAATTCCCTGGGGCTCATACAGTGGATGCTTGGCGCGCACGGCGTTGACAATGGGTTCCCGTGAGCGTAAGCTAGCTTACGCAATACGAGAGAACCTCTCGTAAGAGAACGTGTCGGTTACCTAACGTAACCTCGGTTCTCTCTAGATGAGGGAACGAGTATTGCGTAGCCGGCCGTGCTTCGCGCCACGTGCGACTTTTCGCTTCAGTCAATGAAAACCAGGGTTCCAGCCTACGAACTGCGCTTATATGCACTCTAGTCACGCCCTTTTTGGCGGGCTTTGATGCAGTGAGCCGCGGACGCTCTCTCATTGGATCGCGAGTTCACCCAAGCTCGTCTATAGGCTGCAGCAGTTGCCGCAGAGCAACCACTGAGCTCGCTAGCTAGCCCGCTCAAGGTCTGCAGCTGCCGCACTGCGTTGACAATGGATACAAAAATTAAGGATAATTTTTTGGCTTCAATATCTCAGAAAAGATGAATCTTTCCCGTAGCATAAGCTAGCTTACGCAATACTCGTTCCCTCATCTAGAGAGAACCGAGGTTACGTTAGGTAACCGATACGTTTTGTTGCTTTCCATGCGTTACTTACGTTTTCCTGTACTTGTCTTAATTTCCTTAATTGCAATACTTTCGTTGCTTTCCTTACTTTGCTTTCTATAACTTCCATTACTTGCGTTTCTTTCTTTTGTTACTTTCCTTATGCCGCTTTCATTACTTTTCTTACATTTTATTTCTTTTGTTATATTACTTACACTACTTAAATTTTTCTCTTGCTTTTTTGTTACTTTCCTTGCTTTCGCTACTTTCAATACTTTTACTGCTGTACTTTCATTACATAAATTACTCTCCTTTGTTACATTTCTTTTGGTACTTTTGTTATGTACTGTAATTGTTTTACTTTTTTTACTTGTGTTAATTTCTTTCAAAGTTGCCTCCACTTCTGAGACTGTCAGCCCTCGCATCTTATCACATGGCTTGCTGAGCATGTTACCGTGGAGACCTAACGTGTGTGGAGGCTTGTGCTATTCACAGCAGCAACTATGCTTAACTCACTACGTGCCCTGCCAAGAGCGAGAACCACCTTATAGCAACCATGAAGAGGGGTAACCCACGCGAGAATGCCCACCCTAGCAACCGGGCCAGTTGGTTTCTTTTAAGGCCTGGCTTGAGTCACTCCACACTCCCTGGATTTTGTTACTTTCCTTACTCATGCTACTTACATTTCTTATGTACTTTTGTTACTATCCTTATGTTTCCTTCTTTTGTTACTTTCCTTACTTGTGCTACTTGCATTTCTTTCGCTACCTTTGTTACTTTCCTTGCATGCAGTAGTTTCATTATTAGGGCTGCAACTAACGATTACTTTGATAATCAACTAATCTAATGATTATTAGAACAATTATTTGACTATTCGGACAATTATTGCAATGATTAATCATTAGCTCTTAACTGACTATTCAGCTTGTACCTTGACTTATAAGGTTGTATTTGACGTGCTTACTAACAATAAAGAGGACAAAATCATCTTTTAAAAACGCCACTAAATGTAATCCACTGAATTGCAATGAAGAAAACTTGTATTTTTTTATTACGTTTAATTCATTAAAATTCACTGCAGAAAAATCCTGTCTTGTTTTCAATTTAAAAATCCTTAAAAATATATACATTTACTTGAGAAGCAACATATAAGATATTTAGACTTGCTTTCAGAGAATGTATCTTGAATATAAGTGTATTTTGTAGATAAGTGTATTTTTTATCACTTGTGCCAGTGCTGTAAAGAAAGAAATTACTCATATACCAGATATATTCTCTAAAAGCAAGTCTAAATATTTTATATGATGCTTCTCAGGTAAATGTATCTGTAACGAAGCTGGCAGGCAGTGACAGGCAGACGAAGATGATGTGAAACACCCAAGTGCATTTTATTTACAAAGTGCTATCCTACAAACTTGAATCCAAAACATAACAAATAAAACAAACTTGTCTTGACTAGACTTGACTTGACTAACTACGTTACGCAAAACAATACCTGACAAAGGACCATGGCAAACATGAGGGTTTTAATACACAGATATGTGTAACAAGTAAACAAGACAACCAATCACAAAACTAAACTAAGTTTTATAAGTTAAATAAGACAAAGAACCAATGACACAACAGAACTGATAACAAGATAGGATCACATGAGGGAACAGATCACATGACATGGCAATGAAACGGGAATAAACTTTCAAAATAAAAGACATGAACACAAAACATGAACAAAACACAAACACATGACAGTATCTTGTTATAAGTAGGCTATTTTTAGATATTTTAAAATATTTAAAGCTACACTATGTAACTTTTGGCCCTCTAGCGGCTAAAAAATAAAACTGCATGCGTCTTGCGGTAGAACACTGTTTTGGTAATGACACATGTTGTGCTTCGGCTCTGCTCCTCTGTGCGGATGAATGTGGTTCAAGGCACAGTTGTACACATGGATACAGGACAACTTATCAGAGCGAATGGACAAATAAATAACAAAAGAAAGGAAAAGTCAGATATCTGAAAACGTGACAACTGAGGAGGTGAAAACAAATGTCATATCTTGTGCTGTTGTTTTGACTTATTGGAAACATTGATGTTTTGAAATAAATTGCGTTACAAAAGTTAGGCAATGTTCGTTAACATTAGACATAACAATTGCTAGTCTGATATGGTCAAGCGTTGTAAAGCTTTTATAACTGCAGGATATTCTAGCCAAATAGAATACATGGTAGTAACTAATCTATAGATTGTCATCGTTACCAACCAGTGGTCAACATCATTTCAAGACTCACATATCCTTGGCAAGCCTAGGACTAAAAGATTTATTTATATAAATGATTGCCATTATATAAATAAATACACGCTAGCAAGTGTAAACTTCTGCACTGATTACAGTACAATTATTACAGTACAGACGTGTGTGTGTGTGTGTGTGTGTGTGTGTGTGTGTGTGTGTGTAATTACTCAATTATACATAAACCATATCAATAAAATATATTATCTGTTGAGTAAGAAAAAAGCCATCTCTGGGTCACTATTAAATACTTTCAGATTTCGGAGTTGTCACCACCACTGAAAAGCCAAGCCGATGTTGATTCGGGTTTTATTACGGACTCTGTTGCTTTCCCTTTTTACTTGTAAACTCTGCTCTGACAGGCGTTCCCCTGCCAGAGTGTGTCTCAGCCGGGTGCAGTTTCAATCTCTTAGTTTGTTTATGACCCACTTCCATATTATTTGAACTTTAATAAAGGATGCATTAAAGATATAACACTAGGTTTTTTTGCTTTATAGACGCTCTGGCATGCATGTTTTACTTAAGCGGAATGCCAGATTGCTTTATTTCCCTAAGACAGTGCTTCACTGATTTTGTATTTTTGCATTATTATTCCCTCATACTTTGCGATCGACATCACCTGAAGCTGTTTGTAATGTTTAGAGTGCATCTGGACTGTGAGCTGTGTCATTCTTCCTCCTCAGTCAGTCATCATTGGAGTTTAACGTGATCTCATTTTACGTTGTATCATGTTAGGTGGTAGAGCGGGTCGGCCGCTAATCGCATGGTTGGCGATTCGATTCCCGGCCCACACGACTCCACATGCCGAAGTGTCCTTGGACAAGACACTGAACCCCAAGTTGCTCCCAATGTCAGGCTAGCACCTTGTATGGCAGCTCTTCCGCCATTGGTGTGTGTGTAAATATGTGTGAATGGGTGAATGGGACACAGTGTAAAGCGCTTTGGAAACCTCTATGGTTAAAAAAGCCGCTATATAATTGCAGACCATTTACCATTTAAGTGGAATTTAACAAACAAATCCACAAAGCCTCAAAAGGGCAAGGATAATGAGGTTTTATCATTCAAACTCTGTTATCCTATTAACCACTTTATGATAGCCTTGAGCCTTCATTTCTTTACTAGTACTGGTAGTATATGAAATTAAATCTATGAACTTTGAACATGCTTGTCAGAATTTCCTGTGTATAACATAATAAATTTGATGCCAGATTTAATTTGCGAATGTGACAACTAGTTTCTCTTCTGCCTCCATGCTTTCCCCTTTTCCTTCTCTCCTATTCATTATTCAAAACGGGCTAATGCGATTTAACCATTTAGCAAAGAAAAACCCCTCAAAGATCTCACTCTCTGTCTGCCTCTCTCTTTCTCTCTGTCTCTCCCTTTCTCTCTTTAGCTGTCTCCCTCAAACACACACTAGTGAATAGAAGTGCTCTGGTCTCGGTTCAGTGAAGTGTTAAAGAGTTCAATGATCTTACAGGCACTGTTTGTTTTAGCACGCATGCTTCCATAGATCTCTCGTTCCTGGCGACAAGAGACTGCCATCCGGCTGCAGTCTTTCTCTCTGGGTCTTTTACACACATGCCATCAAAGTACCTACAAGAGCAAACTGAGCATATCAGTGTTTCCTGTTTGCATTAACCTTGACTAAGAACGACATAACATATTTATTGATAACAAAAGCTTATCCTTGCTCTTCTTCGTCATCAAGTACATGGTCCCACTTTATATTATGTCTTTAACTACTATGTACTTGTATCTGAGTTGTGTACATGGATGTTGATCTGTGAAACTCACAAGATTCACATTTGCTGCTACTGAGGTTAAGGTTTGGGTAGTGTTGGTGTAGGGTTTAGGGTTAGAGTTAAGGCCAACTAGCGGTTTACAGATTCTATCTGAAATATGAGAACATGATGTACTTTGATATATGTGCCATTGTACTACAAGATAACCATATTTATGTACCATGGTATTTGCATAGTACTCTAAGGTACTTTAAAGAATACCATGGTAAACATGGTACATATCAAAAGACATGAGAATGCTATGGTATGTTTTGTTTATATAGCATAAAGTTATTTGTGAAAACACCTCGCTGAAGGACAAGAGGCAGCTAGTATACTAAGACTCTTGATCAATGTTTTTCCTCTGCTTTTAAAAAAAAATGAATTCTCACACTTTGTGTTTGCAAGAGGAAATCAGGTGTTTTAGTTGTATGGCCATCGTCTTACTGTTTACAGGCATATCAAAGATTTCAAGCACCCTGAACATGTCACTTGTAAGTGTAGGAGAACAAGTTCTCAGATTTATAGCTGTATTTGTTCCCACAGACAAGCAGAAGACCTTAAGGCAAAACTAGGCCTGAGATTTGTGTAACAGACTGGATTTGTAATTAGCTTACTGAAAAACACATGGCTGTGCAATATAAATGTGTCCATCTAATTTCATATGAAACAGTTTGGTGGCAAACAGTGGCAGGAGGTGGAATCTTTATCTGCTAAAATCAGCCCCCCAGAACTTAATCACACTGGGTCACGTTGCGACCTGCTTTTCCGGAGTGGGAAGCGTAGGGTAAAAATCTAAAGTAACAGTCAGTATCTGGTGTGGCCACCAGCTGTTACCCCACTCAAGTTCCCGTACATTTCTGTGGGGAATAGCCCTAACCCTCACCCTCCAATCCAACAGGTCCCAGACGTGCTCAATGGGAGATCCGGACTCTTCGCTGGCCATGGTAGAACACTGACATTCATGTCTTGCAGGAAATCAGGCACAGAACGAGCAGTATGGCTAGTGGCATTGTCATGCTGGAGGGTTATGTCAAGATGAGCATGCAGGAAGGGTACCACATGAGGGAGGAGGATGTCTTCCCTGTAATGCACAGCATTAGACTGCCTGCAATGACAACAAGCTCAGTCTGATGATGCTGTGACACAATGCCCCAGACAATGACGGACCCTCCACATCCAAATCAAACCTGCTCCAGAGTACAGACCTCTGTGTAATGCTCATTCCTTCGACGATAAATGTGAGTCCGACCATCACCCCTGGTGAGACAAAACCGCTTTTAGCCAGTCCTGTCTGATCCAGCGAAGGTGGGTTTGTGCCCATAGGCGACGTTGTTGCCGGTGATGTTTGGTAAGGACCTGCCTCACAACAGGCCTACAAGCTCTCAGTCCAGCCTCTCTCAGCCTATTGCGGATAGTCTGAGCCCTGTTGGAGGGATTTTGCATTCCTGGTGCAACTCGGGCAGTTGTTGTTAAGGATAATGTGCAGGTGTTGTTACACGTGGTCTGTCACTGCGAGATGTCCTTCATGTCTCCCTGTAGTGCAGTCTTAGGCGTCTCACAGTACGGACATTGCATTTTATTGCCCTGGCCACATCTGCAGTCCTCATGCCTCCATGCAGCATGCCTAAGGCACATTCACGCAGAAGATGTTTATTTGACAAAAATATCTCCAATGTTGTATTTAGGATCGTGCTATGAGGTTCTGTATAAAATCACTTCATTTGATAAAAATAATACAATTTCTAGTTGAAAATTTTTATAAAAATTTCATTTGATTAAAGTTTTAAGGAATTAATTCATAAAATATAAAACACAAAATGGTATCAGGACATCCTCAGATCATGCCATACGTGATAATACCTTAAAATTACCTTTCTGTTGTTTCTTTAATGAAACTATCTGTTCATTTTTAAGCTATAGTATTAGTCGAAGAAATTGTTAATGGCAGTCAATCAGTTAACCGGTTAACAGTCTGCATCTCTACATGAAATCGATCTAGCACACACAAGTGAAATTTACAACTCATATCCATCCGAGTGACCGATAATGTTTATTTGTAATGCAATGTCTAAGTGAATTGTGTGTTGAGGACCATGCGGTGGCATTTTGCATAACTGCTGTATAACAACTTGAACTGGTTGGCACATTTGTAACGATATATTGTTTTAACTGGTATATTGTTATATGAGCTAAATGTACAAAGTTTTTGACCAATAAGTGGACAGTTTGCCTATCCTTAACACTACTGAGAGCAAAACTGCATAGTCTCACTAATAATATTTGCAGATGTAGAAGCTATCTAGGCATATCAGGGCTGATTTTCGGGACATGAACATATGCCAAATGGTGGCAATTGTGAGAAATTCTGCACCGCAGGGCTGAATTTGGAAGCATAAAAATTCATAACCAACATGGCAATTCCATAATGAGATCATGATGTCTGAAAAATTCATTTTTGGGTCATTTGTATTGTGTAGCATTTGAGCCAGGGGACGGCAACCTCTTTGACTTGGAGTGCCATTTAAAAATGTTCTTTGTTAATAACCTACTCCTCTCTCGCTGTTGCTTGCGTGCCAGCGATAACCCCTCCATGTGCCATAGGTTGCCGACCCCTGCACTAAACGCTCAGACATACTCTGACAAAAGGACATTATAATGCTATGTACACATGCTATAATTTACCATTAATTCTTTCTTGAAATTATGTTTAAAATGTTACTAACTTTCTTTCTCAGATGGAGGCAGAGGATCCAGACAGAGGGCAGCCGTGTATGCGCTGTGGAGAACAGTGTCCTGGCTTTCACATGCACGGATGGAGGTATGAACTGGGACAATAAAATGCTGTTTATCCTTGATGTCACAGTGTCGGGAAAAAAGGCTAGGCCTCAAAAACCCATTTTAACTCCTGCATGAGCCAGATTCAATCCCATGTCTCCTGTATGAGTATGAACACTAACTACTAGGCCACAGCTACAATAGTTTGACTAACTTTTGAAGGACATCTGTCCCACTGAAACATGGCATCATTAGACATAATAATCTGGTAATTGGTTTGGTTATACTCTGGTTTTTAAATCACATTGTTTGAGATTGAGGATAAAGGAAAGGTGGAAGACTGTGCTGATAAACTAGAGAATGGCAGCCATGTGCATTACGCATGTGCATTGAGCGAGACCTGGAATTGCTGTGTGTAACCTGAGACATTTAATAATATTTCCAGAGCAGATAATGAATGTCTACACTAGACTGAAATACTTGCAGATGCCATTAGAAAAGCCATCAGTGTTCATCAGCGTGTGTGTTTGTGTGTGTGTGTGTGTGTGTGTGTATGTGTGAGCGTGTATTTATCACTTTGTGGGGACCAAATGTCCCCATAAGGATAGTAAAACCCGAAATTTTTGACCTTGTGGGGACATTTTGTTGGTCCCCATGAGGAAAACAGTTTATAAATCATACTAAATTATGTTTTTTGAAAATGTAAAAATGCAGAAAGTTTTCTGTGAGGGTTAGGTTTAGGGGTAGGGTTAGGTTTAGGGGATAGAATATAAAGTTTGTACAGTATAAAAACCATTATGTCTATGGAAAGTCCCCATAAAACATGGAAACACAACATGTGTGTGTGTGTGTGTGTGTGTGTGTGTGTGTGTGTGTGTGTGTGTGTGTGTGTGTGTGTGTGTGTGGGTGTTTTCCTTGCATGTACAGTATAGTGTTTTGCAGGATTCTTGCCACTGTTTTCCCCCTGTGAATGAGAACCAGACAAGCAACATTATCCTCATTTAAACAATCCAGCTGTCAATATGAATAAATAAAACTTGTTATATTTAAGCCAATATAGGCCAGATCATTTAATCAGACAATATGTTTTGCCATTTTGAGATCAACATGCCTACTTGACCTTTTAGCAGACTCCCTAGGTGTCATTTTCAAAATCCATCAGACTTGTCAATTAATAATGCAAGGGCAATTGCAAAGCCCTTGGATTTGAATGGTTAATCCTTGAGGAGGATAACTCAAGAAAAAGGATTTCTAACAAGCAATGGAACCAGAGTTTCAATGATAGCTTATGAGGTGTTAACCAACATCCATCCACTTTTTTGGCTGCGATCAAAGCTGCCAGATATTTTGTCCAAGTCCTCTCTTTAATGGGGAAAATGGGAAAATGGAGTAATCACTGAACATGTGCACGTTCTTCCAACAGTTATGCTTAATATGCCGACAATGTGTGTGGTCATGTAAATGCATTAAATGGATTTCTTTTATTTGTGTACGGTCTTAAATGTCATAAGAATAAACCAAAGAACACTGGTAGATTTTTGCCCATTATGCTGATTTCTTGTTGCATCTACAGTAAACACCTTAACCGCCATCTTACTGGCTTATCCAATGTACTCGATAACCGTATTGTGTGCATGCCTCATCACAGGTTGAGTCAAAAGCAGAGATTAACACGATTATTTCAAAAGTCATGTAAAAGCAGATTTCCTACTTTGTCTCATTTTTAAAAGAGCAGATTTTTGGGAGAAATCGGCGTATTCAGGAGATGCACTGCAGAGTCCATGGAAAAACGTGTACCAGTTAATGCTGAGATGGAATCAATAGCCTTCACCAAAAATGTGTACCGCTCTGAGATTATGCACCTTTTTTGTTTCCAAATATTTTTTGTGAATTTTGATTCACCTTTTAGTGAATTGTAATTTTATAAAATGGTTACTTCAACATTAACCAAACTCATTAAGTGCTATCCTTCTACTACAAGATGTAGTCCCTGACAAGTCAATTAAGGTTATTGACCACGTTTACATGCACTTTCAATGCAGTTTATTCCAGGGCTTTTGCAGAAAGCGGTGTTCTGAAACGTCATGTAAACGAGAATGCTGATTTCTTTACGCCATTAAAGGGATTAAGAGAAAGTGTTTAAACACACCTAGGTTTCTCCTTGAAAACACGGCTTAATGTAGCCATGTTAAACACACGAAGAGTCTGCATGTGCATGAACAGACCGGATAACTAACATCATAGGATGGAGCCCAACTATAATTCAACCAAGTGGAAAGAATTCAGCATTTCTGAAAGTACAATGGGAAAAGCTCATACACCATAAACTATACCCATTTATACACACTGTGTTTCAGCCAAATTTCAGAGATATTAACTGTCCCTCACATTCGCTTATATGCCCTGTACATTGGGGAAATTTCAGAGTTTTAAGTTAGAGGGAAACCCCTCTATTGAAGCGCAATTCCGCTGCAGGTCGGGATGCAAAGTTAAGGAAAAAAACAGCACCAACTCTGGAATATCTGCAAATAAAGCAAAGCAACAGATAATAAAATAGCGAAGTGTTCCTTAGATGCATTTGTTGTTTACACAAGCATCAGGGGTAGATTACGTTTCTGTGGAGAAAACAATTTCCTGACCGACTATCGTGGGTGCTGTGCAGTGATGTACACAGTAGATTGGTGGACAGGTTTTGCTTCATACTGTTGCTTAAACATTGTATTGACCAATCAGCATCCAGGACCAAACCAATCCATTTTTATAAATCTGTATTATATTGGCCATCAGCCACCCTTCTTTTTAGATATTAGCATCAGCTTGAAAAACCATCAACCACTAACTACAGTATTTCAAATGACAACAATAGCACACCAAAATAGAGATATTTATATATATTTCAGAGGTATAACTCTGTAGATTATATTCCCTTTAGGTTACGTTTATATGTCAGAAATCTAGCCAGCTGTTTATGTCTTTCAATGTGCATTTTTCTAAATTATCATAAATTGACCACGTGACTGCTGTAGTTCAGCTCTCTTGGAGCTATCTCTCTCTTTTAGAAAGTGACAGAATGTATAGATTGAATGGATTGTTTGATTGTTGTACTGTATCAGTCACATGGTAATTTGTTCATCTGCTCTTTACAGGTGCTTAAAGTAACTTTTCACAATAAAAGTTAACTTCTGCAAAATCTCTTTAAAATGACGTACACACATGATAAGACTACAGTCATATCAATGGCCTGGAAAAGCTGTTTAATTGGACAAAGTGCCCCCTCATGTTGCGATCGCATAACACATAATTTAGGGCCGGTACTAGGATTCAATCTTTGAACCCGTTAACGCCTGTTATTACGATGCGTCTCGGGTGATCCAATTTTATGTGATCAGGTGAGACACGTGGCTGTTTACACCTGGTTGCTTAAATGCATCTCCTGCGACCACTTGTCATCAGATTTGGAGGGGAGGGTCTCTGTTTTATGACGACATACATCAGTCCCTATGTCAGTGTGTTACTGCTCGATATTGAAGCACATCAAATTCAGAGAAAGTGTGAAAAAAATGATGCACTGTTTCTCCCAAATGTGGTTATGACAATAAAAAAAATTTGACAAAAACTTTGTCAAATAGTCATTTAATCTCATTTAACATAACATGGGATCACATTAAACCCTAATGATGGCATGTGAGAGCATCACTGCAGTTCCTGACTGAGGAGGAAGAATTACACAGATCACAGTCCAGATGCACTATAGACCTTCCAAACAGCTTCAGGTGATGCAGATCACGAAGTATGAGGGGAATTATAAAAATAAATAAATAAGTAAATTCAGAAGCACTCTCGTTGTGTAATAAGTGGAGCCGGATACCTTTAAAGGAAACACCCCGGCGTTACATCTTAAATGCAGATATATTTAATGTGTTATAGCTTCATTAAAGTTCAAATAATACCGAAGCAGGTCATGTAATTAATTTCCATAACATCCAGCTGAGGCGCACTCTGTCACGGGACGCTCATCCCTCAAGCACGCCCGCTTGCTGCAGCTAGAATATAACGTGATGGCTCGTGACTTATTGAATCATAATATGTCACTGTGTATTACTTATCCTGAAGAATATTGGCAATGCACAGCTTTAAAGAGAGAGTTTGTTTTTTTTGTGAGTTAAAAATGGATTGAAGTGAACAGAAATGTGAGAGAGGTGTAGTCTTCACCCCATTATACACTGCAACAATATACGTTTATGATTTGTTTTGTTTGTTTTCCAATATAAATATCTAAAACTCCTTTTAAACAATGTACGTTTTCTTTAGCAGCTATACTGCAGAAGAATTTTTTTTATTTGAGAATGTTAAATATAATATTAAAAATCCTTTAAAAAAAAAGATGCATTCACCTGAGCAGCAGCATATGAGATATTTAGACTTACTTTTAGAGAAGAGATCTTAAATAGAATTATATTTTGTATTTACTGCACTCACAGAAGCATGAACAAGTGAAAAAAATACACTTGTATACAAAATACACTTACTGTGTATTTAAGATACATTCTCTTAAAGCAAGTCTAAATATCTTATGTTGCTTTTTTTTTTTTTTGCAGTGAATTTCTTTACTGAATTAATTAAATTTACTGAAATATTCTTCTAAAAAGCTTAATTTTTGTTCTGCAGAAGAAAAAAAGTCACATCTGGGATGGCATGAGGGTGTGAAAATTAGAGCATTTCTTTTTTTTTGGGTGAACTTTCCCTTTAATTTGATACATTGAAGAGAGTCATGGGTTTGGAACAACATGGTGGTGAATGATGACAATTTCCATTACTAACAATAATACAAATAATCATTTTATTATTATTATTATTATTATTAATAATTCTGTAATGCATGTTAAATGTGTATCATGTACTGCAATATAAGAGAGCAAACATCCATTTACGTGATGTGAAAGTAACTACTTACTCACTACTTGAGTATTCTTTTTATTCGATGAAATATTTTTTAGCATTATTACTTTTGCTTCTACTTGAGAATTTTCTATTATTTTTTTTTAGAAGTAATTGTACTTTTACTTCAATAAAGTTTTTGGCTATTCTACCCACCTCTGGTCATGTGTTTTTGACCACATTAAAATGTTTTTTGTGATCTGATTATAAAACGTTTTAGAACCCATTTAGATATGTATTTAGGACTGACCACATGTGATCGGATCACCTGAAACACGTCTTAATATAGTTTCACAAAATTCCATTTGTTGTGGTCCGCCATTCACCGCCATTCAAGTTTAGCAAACTATGACGACTTCAGCTCTGTGAACACGGAACGTGTGAAAATGGTCCATACTCACTATTTCAAAAGTATAATCACAATACATAAACAATATGTGTGTTGACATAATTTATTGTGATAAAATCACTTACAAACCGTTTCTGTGTAAAGTTACAACCAATTTTACAACTTTGTTGCCATGACGAGGTAATGTCAACAAACCCTAAAAAGACTGTAAAAATTACGATTTAAACAACTTTACAGCTCAAATAATACAATAAAGTTTTAACAGACAAATTAATGTAAGTGCTTTTATAAAATTAAAAGCTTCACAGTTTTGCCATTTAAACCATCCACAAATTGCCTTATTTACTTCCATTGTAAGTGTCTCACTTTAACTTTTTGCTTAAGTGGTTTATGAGGACTTAGTACAAGTAGGTTACAAACTGGTAGTTACAAGGGTATTATGCTATAAATGTGGTTTATGAGGACATTTCTATTTTCCCCATAATTCAAATAGTTTTAAAAAACATACTAAACGATGTTTTATTGAAAATGTAAAAATGCAAAAAGTTTTTTGAGGATTAGGTTTAGGGGTAAGGTTAAGGGATAGAATCTATAGTTAATTCAGTATAAAAATAATTATGTCTACACTGTAAAAAGCAGCTGTGGTTGCCATAATAATTATGTAAAAAATACAGTTAAAATGTAAACCACTTTACAGAACAACCTGTACATTTTACAGTTTAAAATGGTTGTAATGTACACACTGGCACTGTAAAAAAAATAAAAAAATGGTAAATTTACAGTAAAAATCAAATCAAAAACATGCCTTCAGAAACTGTTGTTTACTTTATAAGGTATTGTTAATCACCGTAGTAACGACAGAAGGGCACATGATGACATGAAGTTCATCAATAGTGGCTCTTCCAGGAGCAATGACCAATAAATATGTTGAGACAGTGCTCAGTGTCACTCACACAACCACTAAACACCATCAGTGTAACACATGTGAGATTTAAATAAGGCAGTAAACATTAACTACATTACATCCAATGTAAAACAGAACACCCCAGTGTATGTAACTGATATTAAAAATATGATGAACTATTCCCATAAAATATAATGAAATATGATAGGTCACGCAGGGAATTGTGGGAACGACCGATTACCGTTATTTACTGTAATTTTAACAATAATTTACTGTAAAAAATACATGTACTCTCTTGTTCTTTTTACCATTAATTATACAGGAAAATCTTACTTTTTACATTTAAATAATTACATTTTTACATCATTTTATTGTAAAAACTACTGTATTGTCTTTTAAAATATATTAAAACATTTTACTGTATATTTTACAGTTAATATTTGTTAATCAATTAACATTTTATTTCTGTAGCATTTATACAGTATTTTACTGTTAAAATTACTGAAATATTTTACAGTGTATGGTGAATCCTCATAATGATTGCTGCACCAACAAGCGAGTGAGTTAGTTAGTTAACAGACTGGAATTTTACCATAAATCTTAACTCTCACCCCTTTATTTGGATAGTTGACAAATAACATGGATTTAGGGTAAAACGTATATGAATGTGTGAGGGGAAAGTATATTTAATGTGAGGTGACTGGTATCTTCATTGTGCAAACTTGTGACATTGACCATGTTAACTTGTTTTGTGCAAGGTCAGATTTCTTTGTTTCCATTAAAGCACAAAAAATCTCTTTGGAACATTCTCAGATTATTTTGGATGACATGATCATCAAATTTTGAAAACATTCTGTAATTTATCTAAATTGTTATGCTGGTATGCTGACAATAAATTAAATTCTAGAAAACATTATGAAAAACAATTAAAAAACGATGAATGTTTGGAGTATAACATGTCACGCTGCAAGACACTGCTGTCATCCTATGACGTTTCATGTCAACTAGCAATTTCTGTCCAAAGTCATACATCAGTGTGTCTAAATCTAATCTGCCAAGCACTTTGAGTACTACACTTCAGTCACTATTCACATACAACATACTAATCCAGTGTGCATAAATACGCACATCTATATCTGCAAAATAATTTTAATCTGAGAATCTTTAATGCTTTAACCCTGCTTTGTGATTCTACATAACCCTCAAATGTAAAAGTTCAGCAAGCTCTTAAGCGCTGGGCAAAAAGTTTTCTTTTCTTTTTTTAGATTAAGCCCATTCTGCTTCATTTCTTTTTTTCACAGACTCTCACTCTTATGTCCAACCGTCTGGCCCCTTATTTTGTGTCCTAATCCGGCCTGCCAGACTAATAAAATTAGTCCTTTCAAGTCATTCTGCTGCAGCTGTTGCCAAGACTTTGTAAATAGAGCCATCAAACTCCCACACTTACAATCTTTTCACATCGCAAGTGTGAGCAAGGCTTGAGCAGAGCGCATTGTTTTTACATCCATTAAAACATGTTAGTGCATTCACATCACACCTTATTTTGAAGCTCATTTTATTTGCATTAAAAAAAAAAAATGCTGTTGCAGTACTGTTACTTCTGAATAATTTTTGTAAATTACTTTATTTGGACAGTACGTTTCAATAGTGATTGAAATAAACAAATTATATATTTTTTAAAGTTTGAGTCAAAAAGCTTTTATATGCTTTATAAATAACTCAATATGAATTTAACTACAAAGAACACAAAGATTTTTTGTTAAAAATTAAAGCTCGGATCGGCCCGCCAGTCTCCCCAGGAAAAATCTAGCTATCAAAATTTAAATAACCACAGTCTTGACCAATGCAAAATAGGTATCGTTTTAAAGCTTAGAAGTTGTACTTTACAATGCCTGAAGGCATTATGACCAAAACTGAACAAGTACTTTGAAATTTGTAGAGAAATCAGAAGTGTTCCGTTTTGATAATTTATTAATAATTTTGCATTGCACATATTTTTGTAATCTGTAAAAACATCAAACTAATAGTCATGTGTCAAATGTCATTGGAAAGTTCCCAAGAGTAGAATACAACTAGCCTATTTGTTTTACTCGCAGACAAAATATACAAGTAATAGCTAAGTACATGTCTTTGACATACATGTTACTTGTAAACAGGTGTTGCTTATAAGCTGCGTTTTCACTTATAACTTCACGAGAATATAAACAAAATATCATATAACATTACTTAGAGTAGGGGATTCTTGTTAAAACGAGGCATCACACAACTTAATTGGATGCATAGATCATTAGATAATCCACATGAAGCACATTGTGCACACAGCACATAATGTGCTATCTGTCTTCAAACGTAGTAGGATTCAGATCTCTGCAACCGGCGGTGGAAGCCATCCAAATATGGGCTGAGAGGATCATTCACTCTAATTACATATGGCCGCCAGAAGATGGCGCCAAGTTCTTGACAGACTCAATGATGGCTCAAATGACACAGAATGAAACTGAATGAGATCTTGTTACTCATGCTTGCATGCTTTGGAGAGAGAGCATACCCTTAGTAATTGTTGTATTTGCATGTGTAATTAGAGCTTATGTACAATTATTATGTTTTTCATCAAAAACATGATTGTCATCTGTTTTTTTGTGATTTTTCATAAGTTTCTTAGGCCATAATCTATATCATTAAAGTAATTGAAAAGTTTTCTTTAAAATGATACAAAGTAATTGACCCTCTTTGTTTTTTGTGGAGTTATAAGCCTTTAATGTTTGGCATGCCTCTGAAACGGATAAACTTTAAAACACCTTCATGACTTAAAGGGTTAAATACTGCTGTTTGATGATATTGTCCACTGCAGTTGACATGGATGATGTGAAGCTCTTGTAGGTATTTGATTAAATTACCAGCGATCTGCTGGAGATGATAAAAGAGTCTGGTGGAATGGTAGACCCTGGAGACTCGGTCATTACTCAACCACTAATTGCTGCCACTAAGCAATTAGTGGTAACAAGCAATTTTACCCTGTTACGGTAGGTGACGCAAAGCACCTTTTAGCTGGTCTGCCCGCTGCCCATCACGGATGAGAAAAAACCAACATGGAATGAGAATATGAAAGACAAGCAAGTGAGTTCTCTAGAGAGATGATCGATAAAATAAAACATCTCTCTAAAAGCTGCAGCAGCGATAATGAGTTTGTTGTTGATTTGCTCAACGAGAAAGAAAACATTCAAACTCTTACACAAACTATTGCAATTCACCTGCAGGATAAGTTGACTATCATGTCTTATCATGTATACACAGTCTGAAGGTTTAAAATCACTGCATAATGCACACAGATAATAACCGTTAAAATGAATGTTGTCAATTGGAAAAATATGGATTTGATCTTATTTCCATGTATTATTACCTACTTGTTATACATTTGCTCAAAAACTTGCATGTTACGAATTAAACGTGACATCTAAATACAAAACCCATCTTCAGTCTGACCCATTATTAGATACTTTACTGCAAAAGACAGTAAAGACTGCAAATTTTAAAACACCGCAATAATGATTACATAATTTTGTGGAGAAATCACCATGTTTTTTTCAAAGGCACACACATATTTCATAAGTCATATTTAGCAAAGAAAATCACTTAAGATCCTTAAAAATGTTTATTAAAAAAAGTCATACATGGGCAAAGATGACGCAATATTTATTATATTAGAGATATAACAGAACTTGCATAATATTAAATGCAAATGAAAATATATTTGGCAGCTGGATCTGGCCCGATCTGGTGACCTCGGGATAGGAGTACCAAGGTTGAGACATGGAAACAAACAGAATAATATTAGCCTAGATGCCATTAAAGTTTTTGCTGAATTCTAGATCAAGACCAAAGTTTCATGTTCCGGTAGACCTAAATAAAGCAGCCTAATTGTATGGTGAAGAGTACATTTAGGTGTATACCTGGCTAAATAGATGAGCCTTTAATCTAGACTTAAACTCAGTGAGTTTGTCTGCATCCCGAACAATATTAGGGAGACTATTCCATAGTTTAGGAACCAAATAGGAAAAGGATCTACCTCCTTTTGTGGATTTTGAGATTCTAGGAACTATTAACATGCCAGAGTTTTGCGATCATAATGAACGTGATGGAATATAGCATGACAGAACGTCACTTAAGTACTGCAGAGATAGACCATTCAAAGCTTTGTATGTAGTTAACAGAATTTTTTAATTAAAACTTAATTTAACTGGTAGTCAATGTAACAATGATAAAATGGGGCTGATATGATCATATTTCTAGGTTCTAGTCAGCACTCTGGCTGCTGCATTTTGAACCAGTTGAAGTTTATTTATTGAACTTGTTGGACATCCTCCCAGTAATGCATTACAATAATCTAGTCTTGAGGTCATCAACACATTAATTTGTTTTTCAGTATCAGCAACAAAGGGAATATGTTGTAACTTAGCAATATTTCTTAGGTGGAAGAATGCTGTTCTACAAACATTGGAAATTAGATTTTCAAATGATATATTGGTATCAAACATAACACCAAAGTTATTTGCTGTTGAAGAGAATGTAACGGTACATCCATCGAGAGTCAAATTATATTTTAGCGGTTTTTGGTCAAATAACTGGTACCTCTGTTTTGATGGAATTTAGTAGAATGAAATTTCTGGCCGGCCAATATTTGATTTAATTGATACACTGTGCTAATTTGGAGAAATGTGAAATTTTGTCGGGTTTCGAAGAAATATAAAGTTTGGTATTGTCGGCATAACCGTGGAAACCTATTCCATTATTCCTGATAATATCTCCCAGGGGGATGCATATATAAGGATAAAAGCAGAGGCCCTTAAACTGATCCCTGTGGCACTCCATACTTTAACTTTTGTTTGATTTGACAATTTTTCGTTTATATGGACAAAGTGGTAGTGGTCTGCTAAATAGGACCTAAACCATGCTAATGCAAGTCCCCAAATGCCAACATAATTCTCTAACCTATTCAAGAGAATATCATGATCTATCTTGTCGAAGGCAGCATTAAGATCTAAAAGCGATAGTGTAGAAATGCAGCTCAATCAGATGATAACAGCAAGTCATTAGTAACTCTGATTATTGAGTGGTGTGGCCTAAATCCTGACTGAAATTGTTCATATATACATTTTCTCTGTGGAAATGAACATAATTAGGAGGACACAACATTTTGTAGTATTTGGATAAACAGGAGATTTGAAATCAGTCTATAACTAACCAATTCTCCAGGATCAAGCTGTGGCTTCTTAAGCAGTTTGATAACTTCCATTTGAAAGTTTCTTGGGACATGTCCTAAGGATAGCGAGGAGTTAATAATATTAAGAAGAGGTTCCGATATTACAGGGAATACCTCTTTTTAAGAGCCTAGTTGGTATTGGATATAACATACATGTTAAGAGAACCCATATGAGGATTTGATGCACTCGAGTGGTGGTGGTGGTGTAGTGGTCTAAAGCACATAACTTTTAATCAGAAGGTCGCTGGTTCGATCCCCACAGCCACCCTCATTGTGTCCTTGAGCAAGGCACTTAACTCCAGGTATAGCTCTGGGAGGAATTGTCCCTGTAATAAGTGCACTGTAAGTCGCTTTGGATAAAAGCATCTGCCAAATGCATAAATGTAAATGTAAATATACATGAAAAACACATCCTCACTGCTGATTCAGAATTTCTTCCTTGAGTTACTTCAGAGTTTAATGGTGCACTCAGTAAATGTATCCTCATTAAAAAAGTTTAACTCTTAAAGACAAAGTTATTTTGCAATATATGTAGGAAATCATGACCACTCACATTAAAATGAAGACTCCAGTCATATCAGTAACCTTATAAATGCTGTTTTATTCTGCATGGAGAGGGTCCACACATAGAGGCTGCCATGTTACAATCACATGACCAAGATGGCACAAAGACAAAAGTTACTGAGAGCACCTTTAATGTCGGTGGTCAAAACTGCATTCTGTGCTTTAGCACCACCAGATATGCTGGTTCTGATAACCGTAGCTGCTCCGATCAAGTGATCCAAAAACTCATATTTTATTGGTCAGGGCCTTTCATCGACAATGAAATGCACCTCGCTTTTTGGCGCACAAATGTTCGATCTAGGTGTGAATTGGCTTCATATGAATCAATGGTTTCTATTCAAAATGTTAATCATGGTGTGAAATTGTGTCAAAATTTAGCATTTGGTGTGCAGATACCATTTAGACTGGTACTCACAATTGTAAATGCATGATGCACATGATTCTATGTTGTTGGTTGTTGCCAGAGTGTTGCTAGGTGGTTGCTGCTTTGTTCTGAGTGGGTTTTAGCATGTCACTATATGGTGGTTGGTGGTTGTGTTTTTTGTCTAGTGGTCAACCGAAATATTGAAAAAAAAAATTCATCAGCCAATAATTTTTCCCCTTTGGCCGATTTGTTTCTTGAGGGCGCTGAGAATCGCCTGCTTGCATGGATAGTGACTGAGACATGTAAACGTTGTTAAGTGCTTTCTTGTTACTAAAATAATAGACCGGTGTGCAAATATGCAGATATCTCGTTTAAAAAATATGTAATTCATGAACCACACGAAAATCCAGAGTTTTCTTCCCATCAAGGGCTCATCTAATATCTTCCTCTGAAGTGCGTGTGAGTGCAACTTCAAAGTAAAAGTGCTTAATGTGTGCTATATGTCAATGTCTTATTCACTATGCACTGCATGTGCAATTGGTTTGACTCTGTATTTTTGGAGAAAATGCAATTGATAACATGGACCAGAATGATGATTTCTTAACGGCATTTAAGGGATTAAGAGAAAGTTGTTTAACACACCTGGGTTTCTCCTTGAGAATGCTGTTTTAATTTGACCGTGTAAACACATTAGCAGCTTTCTTACAGGTTTTTGAAGGGTCTGCATGTGTGTGAACAGACCGGATAACAAACATCATATGATGGAGCCCAACACAGTGGAAAGAATTCAACCTTTCTGGGACAACAGTGGGAAAAACACATACACTATAAACTATACATATTTATACACACCAATGTAAAATATCGATGGTCACTCATGTTCACGTATGCGCTCAAGTACATTGAGTTTTACGGAAGAGGGAAACCCCACAATTGCAGCGCAATTTGGCTGCAGGTCGAGATAGAAAGTTAAGGAAACAAACACAGCAACTTGGATGCCATGTTGAAATTACATTGCTGTGGTGAAAGCTGCTTACTGACTGAGCTACATGCATATGAAAGTATGACGCTTATACAGTGCATGAAAAAGGGAATGCTACTTTCTCGCAATAAGCCACTTTCTGATGTCCATGTAAACAAAGTCATTGTTTAACACCTAAGTTTAATGCTTAGGGTTACTTAGCACTTTGTTTAAATTACTTTTAAGAATGAGCTTTAGTATTACCTTTGCAAGCTCTACTTACAATCTTTTTCTTTACAGGTCAAAATTTGAAATTGCCTCCAAACTTAATGAATCAAATTTGACAAGATAAAAGCAGCAAAAGAAAAGCTGCTCCATACTGTAAATAATCACAGAACCTGTTACGTATGAATTCAAGTAAAAAAGGAAATATGAAACATGGTCTTAGTGAGGGAAAGGCAGAGGGGAGGGTTTGTGAAGGAGGCCACCTATTGTTTGGCCACTGTGCTTGTTACAGTGGCCCGAGGGGGTAGAATCAAGTGAACAAGCAGAATGAGAAAGAGAGAGAGAGAGAGAGAGAGAGAGAGAGAGAGAGAGGACTGTCATTTGATTCAGCACAGGCAGGTATGACGTTTTGTTCACTACGAGGTCAATGCTTGGGTAAAGAATTCAACATTAAAACTCTTAAAAATCATGTTTGGAAAATGGACTTAGACATTGGTAGCATCATGACTACTGTGTGATCTATGGTAATACACACTTATTACTGGGTACTCAGGGTCCAGTTACTTAGAATATGATCTTATCGTACCCATTTGTAAGGTGTTAGTGTGTTTGTTTTCTGACAGGAAGATTATGGTGATGGCATGATGATAATGGTGATATAATGATGTTAGTTTGTATATAGCAGTATGTGTGTGTATATATATATATATATATATATTAGTACTGTGCAAAAGATTTAGGCATTTGTGAAAAATTTTGCATAGTAAGTATGTCTTCAAAAATAATGACATAAATAGTTTTCATTTAACACATGTCATACAAAGTCCATTAAACATAAAAATTTAAATCAATATTCGGTGTGACCACCTTTGCATTTAAAATGGCACCAATTCTTCTAGGTACACCATGACACAGTTTTTCTTGGTTGTTGGCAGATAGGATGTTCCAAACTTCTTTGAGAATCTATTTTGGCTGTCTCAATTGCTTTTGTCTCTTTATGTAATCTCAGACTAACATGATGTTCAGTGGGGGGCTTTGTGGGGGACATGACATCTGTTGCAGGGCTCCCTGTTCTTCTGTTCTAATATTTTCTATTAGCAAAAGTAATGTTTGGGAGTCTAACATTTATATTTCCTATTGACACACTGAAGCTGAAGATATAAATAACCATCTTAAGACAAATACTTCTGTGAAACATCTAGACTTTTGCACAGTAAAGTGCATGTATATATACCCTATTCTCAAATTATTTAATATAACAAATAAAATAAAAATCAATTTTTTCTCCCAATTTGGAATTCCCAATGTGCTCTCTGCGGCATCCACGCACAACTCGCCAGGCGCCCCCACCGAGAGCGAACCACATTATAGCGTTCACGAGGAGGTTACCCCATGTGACTACCCTCCCTAGCAACCAGGCCAAATTGGTTGTTTAGGAGGCCAGGCTGGAGTCACTCAGCACGCCATGGGATTCAAACTAGCGAACTCCAGGGGTGATAGCCAGTGTCTTTACCACTGAGCTGGCGCAGCTGTGGCTCAAACAAACTGTTTTAATATTTCCTTTTAAAGCTCCACGTAACCAGCAAAGTTTAAACTTGTTTTAGCGCAGCAGTTGATTGATTAGAGAGGGATGGCACTTTGCTTCTGTCCGTGACATATACAAGACTGATGGCGTTTACACCTCAAATGGGAGCTGATCACATGCATTTTTAACCACATTAGTATGTGGTTTTTGTGATCCAACCTCAAAACGTTGACCCCGTTTAGACCTGTATTTTGGGCTGATCACATGTGATCAGATCACCCAAAACTTATTTTAATACCATGTGTAAACGGGGTATAAAAATATCCAAATCATGAGTCATTTGTTCAGTAATTGGATTATAATGGTTTATTTATCATTTTTGGCCATTGGCAGAAGAATGTGCATTTTAGAGCTGTTAAGGGGTTCAAAAGTTATGAAAATCATTGAGTTCTGTTATTTTAAAAAAGGTTGAAAGCCAGTGAATCATGGGATTGGCAGCTGTTTGTGACATGACTATATGCAGCTATACCATCTGCACACGTACAATATCTTAAGGACGCAGCTGGTAGCAGATTGTGTGTGTTGATCTTGGGTCAGGAGTACTAGTGCCAGCAAAGCTTAACCAGCACAGCTGAACCTGTTGACCGGCGCTTATACCCAAGCCTGAACATTTTCAAACCATTTCAGTGCATTTTAGAAGTGCGCTAATCTTTGTTTGTCCTATTCAGGGAACAATAAGACAAAAAGACCCATTTATATAAGCTCTCTTTTCACTCTGAACAGATTTTGAGAGGAAGTGTGTGTAAATGTCCATTTATTATACTGGAAGATTTCTGTGTACAGAAATGGTTTTAAAACTGATAGGTGTAATTTTTTTTTTTATGTTAAAAAGCTTGCATTCCAGCTTAATATACAAAGACAACTGTAAGTAAACCATTAGTAGGTTGATTTACCACAAAAGTGTAAACACTGTGGTGCTATCAAATTATTCTTCTGTTTGTTTTGGTCAAAAGCAGAATTTCAGCTATCAAGCTAGTGTGAGCCAAGGCTATAAACTGGTTAGCCGGGCCAATAGCCTGCGACCTCAAGCTGCAAAAGCAAAATTGATTTGCATTCCCACCATCGGGCCAATAGCCCCATAGCGCTGCCCTAAAACCCACCCTTAATACAGTGCCCTGGTGCCAACGTCACACACCCCACCCATTTTGCAAGCAAGAGGGAAGTTCATGCTGAGGTGTCAGACTATGAAGAGTAGCTAGCCCTTGAAATGAACAATGTGGAGACTAAAACTGTCGTTTGTTTGCTTATTTTGGTCTTTGCTTGATTGAAAGCGAGATCTGACTCAGCGAAACTGACATTGACACTGCCTCAATCCTCAGTTGACCTTCTTTGGCCCAAGGGTAATCGGCGGGCCAAAGGTGCTTGGCCACTGGCCCCAAGGATGCACGATTATGCCCCGGAAGTGACAGTGGGAAATGAACTGTCCCTAGCACACCCTCATTTGGCACGACAGTGGAAATGCAGCTAATGGCTTGAGTTTGGGGCAGGGCAATTTGTTTGTTTCACCAAAGGAAAAAGGAGGGGGTATTCGAAAGTCTGTTTGAAATCAATGTTTACTTCATAAAATTTCATTTGGTGATGTCAGTGGCACAGAAACTTCAAGCTGCACATTCAGATATGGCAATTTATCACTGAGAAACTGACATACTTTTATTTAAATCCAGCAGTCTGACTTTGTTTCGAATTTTGCTTGATAATAAAAGGAGTATAAAACAGTTGTTATTCAGTTTTCCATGACCATTTTCCACCCTCTCTCTGACCCTTAGAAATCAATTGGCTGTTTTTGCTACTGTAACTTCTAAATTCATTTAGTGAATTCAAACTTGAATCAAATTAAAATATAACAATACATTTTCAACATATTATTGTATTGTATTTATCAAATTATGTGCTTATATACAGAAACTCATAGCACAATCCAAAGTATGGCATTGGAGTTATATTACAAGGTATTTGTGCTCAGACATAGTGCTTGATACTCATGGTGGTGTTTTCCCTGTATGAGCCAATGAGGAGCTTTAAAAGGTGCGTGCAGCCGGCTTTGGCACAACACGGTCTCCACACATTCACTAGTGCTCTACTCACATGTCAATGAAAACTATATATTTATCTCCTTAAACTGCAGCTTTTGCAGTTAAATAATCTGACTGGGACACATAACATGATTACAATTTGTGCGCTGAGTTTACGTAATGACATTCGTACATCAGGTGGTATCTGTTTTTGGGATCTGAGCATTTTTACGAGCACAAGTATGAGTAAATGAGTCTGGTATGGTATCGGCACATCCCTACTTTATGTAAATGAAGTCCGTTAGAATTGGGTCATGTCATGTGAAAATGAGCAACAGCACATACTTAAGCAGTAGAGTGGTACGTCCGATGGACGACATGATACATTCTAAAATTAAAAACCATTGTTTTCTATAAATGGATGCAGACTTGCTACAATTCCGGAGGCTGCTAAAAATTCTCCTGCCCCACAGAATGCCACTCACATAGTTTTCCATTTAATTTGACCCAAATCGCCATTAAATTGCATATTTTATTTACTTTAGCAATGTCTAAGGGTGTGTTCACACTTGTAGTTCGGTTCTCTTGGTCCAGACCAAAAAAAGAAAATGATACATTTAGTCCTGGTTCACTTAGTGTTCACACTGACATTTTTAACACCATCCTAACGATACAAAACCAAAGGCATCAGGAAAAAGTCACAACCTGCTTGGACAGCTTTTATAATTTTATGGTATATTTTTTGACGGAACTTGATGATCATCCAAAACAATGGTGGCTGCTGGGCAAAGTCATTATATTTATATATGTACTGTATATGGTGGTATTTTTGCCAGCTGAGAACAAACGAAGAGCTTATAAAATGTTTAAAGGAGTTAAAACAGTGCCAGGAATTCCTCAGTTTCACACACAACAAAGATATGCTGCAAGGACAGATGATGGTGGTTCCGATGCCTGTACCAAACTATAATGGGCAACATAGCTCCTATGATGAGAAAAACCAGGTATGCTTGAGGTCAGTATTAGGCAAATAACTTCCTGTTTTTGGTCCGTTTAGACGTCTTTGGTCCAAGTTGCATTCATATATCAAACGAACCGCACCAGAGTTCCGCACCACTTTTCAGGCAGTCTTGGTCCGCTTGTGTGGTGCACACCAAGGATCGGGTGACGGCGTTCACACTTGTTCAAATGAAATGCACTAACAGAACAATCGCACCAGAGTTCGTTTTAATCACCCTAAAAGGTACATTGTGTATATGCAGTGGTGTAGATTCCGGGGGGATAAGGGGGAGCAATATAAAAATGATGGAATGAGGACAGGTGGAAGAAGAGAATAAAATCAGGGGGAAAGCAGTTTTTGTTTTTCCTCTTTTCCTGTGTATGTCCATGCTACCTTTTTACCACTCAAGCCTAATCTGAGGTGTTTGCTATAGAAAACCACATACAAACTCACTGATATAGAGATGTTTTTCTTTCTAAATGCTCTTGTCTCTTTTACACTGCTATCTGTTGTGCTATTAAACAATGTTAATAGCTCATACTGTCAGAATTTAAGAGAAAAGTAGAGCTCATCACACACAATAATGTTCCTGTTTCACACCACGTGGACGTGAAGACCACATTTTGACCTCATTTTCAGAATAATAAAGATTCAGAGCTGACCACTGGTGCCATGTCATCTCTGCCCAACCCAATGACCAGCTCTTCAAATAATGACACATGACACTCTCTCTCATCGGTTTATCACTGGGCTCATTTAGAGTAGGATGTTTATTTTGTTGTGGGTCAAAGACAGAGGATTAGTTCTTTGGAAAAGTGTCGCACCTGGCTGTTTTCTGGCTCATTGTGGAACCGTATTTAGTATGTATTTGGTTATTTATTTTACTTTGAACTTTGGAGGATACAATTAAGTTAATATTCTTTGTTCAAGCAATAAAAAGGCTGTACTATATTGTGAAAATACACAACATTTACATTTATCTATGATTGGGGAGGTTAATGTTATTAAAATGAATTGTATTCCAAAATTTAACTACCTGCTACAGTCTCTCTTTTAGGATGTCCCTCTCTCTTATTTCAAGCAATTTGATAGCATAATAAAGTCCTTCATTTGGAATGGTAAGCATCCTAGATTATATTTGATTAAGTTACATAGGCCGATTGACAGGTGGGCTAGGACTACCCAAGATTTTTTTATTATTATTATGCAGTTGTTCTCAGACATTTGGCTCATTGGTTGCTTACACCTGAGAGAGCCCCTCACTGGTTTTGTATTGTACAGGAAGATCTTGCCTCCGCAAAGTCTTTCTATCAAACCTTTTGGAGACTTTACACCCCGTTATCTTGCATATGCACTCGGTATGGACAAGTGTCCCGAGTGTTTAATTCAGATATTTATTAAATGTTGCCTCAAGCATATGGCTGAACCCTAAATTATGTTTTAATAAATCCCATTGCTGCTGGTCAGAGCAGATTGTGAGGGGGGTTACTACACTCTGTGACCTGTATGAGAGTGGAGTGTTGAGATCTTTTGAAAAGTTCAGCATTTTGCGATTCCCTGATTTCAGTTCTATAGGTATTTACAGCTGTGCCACCTGCTCTGTATTGTTTTTGGGAGTAGCACACACATGAGGCATCAGTGTATTACTCTCTGCCAATTCAGAATCTGGGGGATGGAGCTTCAGCTTCCCTCAAGAGATTATGGGAGAAAGATTAAAATTTGTAGAAAATAACACAACAGAGAAAAACACAACACATACACACCAAATCAACATTTAACTTTTAACCCTCACTAATATCTTATCCCTCCCCAAACACCAGCCCCACCCAAACCCAAAGAACACCACTGTGGTCACATAAAATAATACACACACAAATATATATATATATATATATATATATATATATATATATATATATATATATATATATATATATATTTCAGCTTCCTACGAGAGATGTGTTTCTTGAAGAAACATTATCACATTTCTTATGCTTAAGAAAAGAAATAACCTTACCTTCCTTTTTATGGGGTGCCCCAACCCATTCACATGGAGAAAGGTAACCCACCCATTTTATCATTTTATATTTTTATATAATAATAAAAAAGAACTGTGTCAAAAACAAGACTATACAGACCACATTCCAACATTAGTGCAACAATCAAACCCTTTACTTTTGTAAAGTATGTTCAGTTTTTTTTTTTTTTTTAAAGTATCCATTCAGTTTCCTCAGACAGACAAACAAGTGTTTAGTGAGCCGGCAGTTTATGAGTGCCACAGATGACGTAATCATTCCAATGTCCTGCAAAAATGCTCCACAAAACAAACTCCAGCCAACAGGATGCATTAGCACAAAGGACGAACAGATTCATCCACAACTGTCCGGAAGCAGTGTTATTCAACAAAACAAACACTAGGCAGAACCAGCACAAAATGCATAAAAGAATACACATGACTTATTCAGTCCGTCAACTTTATAAAAGACATTGTTTGTGTGGGCATGTAGATATTTTGCATATATCCTTAGTATCCATTCTCAATCTGGCTGGGAACTTCAGTGTAAAAGCCATCTTCAGTCCATGCAAAAGTTTCTCGAAGGAGTGTTACTCCGCTAGGCTGAACCAACACAAACAGAAACAAAAATGGTGCCCAGATTCCTCAGACAGCCAAGAGTAAGTACAGTGAGTTAATTCACACTGGAGCTAGATGAGAAAGACCAAATGGCTTACTCGCCCAATGTTTCTATGAAGTACAGTGCTTGCTTGGGAGACGTAAATACTTTGCAGCCATCCTTAGTATCTATTCTCAGTTTGGCCGGAAACATCAGTGCAAAAGCGATCTTCCGTTGATGTTAGTGTTTTTTACATTCTTTGAATCGATCGCGTTTCTCTCTTGACGAAAGCTTTCTCGTGATCCTTGCCTCGTGCAACACAAGATCTTTATTGGATGATCTATGAAATTTGGCCAGAATTGATTGGGGCATGTCCCCCTCAGCAGATCTGCAAGCCGGGACTCAGTGAGCTTGCTCGATTTCCAGTTTATGTCTTATGTCGACCAGACACGAGAAGAACTTGTCTAGGAATTTTACCATATCTCTGCCTTCATGCTCAGGAATTCCAACAATCCGTACATTATTTCATTGGCTCCTATTTTCCAAATCTTGCAGTTTTTCCAAAATGCTTTCCACGTCTATTTTGGTCGCTTGCAGATTAGCGGATAATTCCCTTTCCAATGACACTAGATAATCGATCCATTTCTCAACATCTGCCACTCTTGTAACCAATTCAGAGAATTTTGTTTCCATCTCCGTTATCGATCAACGTATTACAGCAAGATCTTCTAATTCAGCAACAATCTTCATCGGCATCACAGACATGTTGCACATTTGACGCTGGATTTCTCCTGCCGCACCATTCAAATAGAGTCCCTGGTTTGCTGGCCCATCAGAGGTTTCATCTTGAGCACTTAAGTGCCTATTAATATCTCCAGAGCCCGAGGATTTTGACTTCTTTGAAATGTTTACCTCAAAGTACACATATGTAGCTGGGTGTATCAAATCTCACCGGATTATAACATGAAAATAATTTTTTAAAAATTGCGCAGAGCTTGCCATCACATTCTGTTCCTCACATTGCATCACATGACCTCCGCCTGCGAATTTTTTGATCACTTCACCCAGTGGTGAAGACTCCATGACCACGTATCTCCTTCCATGAAGTTCCAGAGTTTCGGCACCAATGTGATATGGTAAGAGGTTCCTTCAAATAATGAGAGGTGAGAGGCAGTGAAACGGTCTCTGTCTGGGTTTTATTTTCCCTTTTTCTCACAAAAATAACAGAAAATTGCCTCTTCTGGGCCACTACCACAAACACACAGTTCTTTTAACATAAATGGTGCTTCTCAGTTCACTCTCTTCTCTCTCCTATGGAATTTTTTGGGGTGTTTTAAAGTCTCCCTCTGCCATCACTATAACATGAAGCAGCTGTTAGTCATTATGCCAGCCAGGTGATGATCCCTCACCATTCTCTCTCTCCCACAGACAGACACATGACCACGCTCCCATCCCCAAAGTCCTTTATCATGTCATATTCATTAATTATAGTCAATTTTACTCTGACTAAAATGGCATACACATAATTGTAGTTGACAGAAATAAAATTTTGTTTCACAATAATGTGCAAAATGACAAAAACGTTTATCAGACTCTAACAGACCAAACATTAATCAAATATTAAATATTTTGAAGATATAAACTAATAATTACACAACTTTTGCAAGAATCTGTTCTATTAAAATTTTAAATGATCTCAGCTTATGTTAACATACTGCTGAGGGTAGGAAATACATTAAGAATTCTTATTTTCTTATTACAGTATTTAAGAAAACTGTCAAATGTTCAAGAGTGTAGATTTTTGTTGTATTGTTTGTTTGTGATCTTAATGAAATAGAGAAAATGTGTTGACCTGGCTAGATGCAGTTTGCATGGTCTTTGGTTTCTTATGAAATAAAGCGAGGATTACCTTGTTTGTGATTTGTAGCTGTGTTTGAGGTCAAATTTTGTTTGGAGCATTTTTGTTTGATTGTGTTTTGCTATGTAATGCAGAGAACATGATGACATTGTTACTTTGTAGTTGCTGTGGATGACATTTTAAAGGCATTAATCGATTGTGGTAATGAGAGCTGGTTAATTACATCAGGGTGAGGTGTCAAACCAAAGCAGCAAGACCAGCCAGTCTGCATGCATAAAGATTGAGATACCTCATTCCTATTACTAGCAGATATTATTAAAGAAATAGTTCACCCAGATATAAGTATTCTGTCATCATTTACTATTGTTCCCACCCCGTATTATAGTCTTTCTTCCGTGAAACACAAAAGACATAAGGTGGAATGTCCAAGTTTCTGCTTTCCATACAATGAAAATGGATGTGGACAGGTGCTGTCAAGCTCCTAAAAGCACCACATAAGTGGTTCAAACAACTCATGTGCTATATTAAATGTCTTTTGAAGCCATATAGAAGAGCTTTGTGTGAGAAACAGACTGAAAAATAAAAATCGCAATATTTTTCTAAATAAATTGCAATATAACTTTGTTCAAATCATGCATGTCAATCATGTCGTCAAAAGTCTGACAAGAAAAATACAATTTACTAGACAATGGCACTATTTTTTCCAGTGTCATTGCAACCCTCTATGGATACATTGGGAAAAAATAAGATCTTACTTTTTGGAGAAATGTTCTCTGGTCTGATGAAACAAAAATTTAACTGTTTGGCCGTAATGACCATCGTTATGTTTGGAGGAAAAAGGGTCGTAGAATACCATCCCAACTGTGAAGCATGGGGGTGACAGCATCATGAGGAAGGAAATTTATGTGGATATATTGAAGCAAAACCTCAAGACCAAGAAGTTAAAACTCAGTCACAAATGGGTCTTCCAAATGGACAATGACCCATAGCATACCTCCAAAGTTGTGGCAAAATGGCTTAAAACAACAAAGTCAAGGTATTGGAGTGGCCATCACAAAGCCCTGACCTCAATCCAACAGAAATATGTGGGCAGAACTGAAAAAGCGTGTGCGAGCAAGGAGGCCTACAAACCTGACTCCGTAACAGCAGTTCTTTCTTTAGGAATAGGCCAAAATTCCAGCAACTTATTGTGAGAAGCTTGAGAAGGCTACCCAAAACGTTTGACCCAAGTTAAACAAATTAAAATCAATGCTACCAAATATTAACAAAGTGTATGTAAACTTCTGTCTCACTGGGAATGTGATGAAATAAAAATTGAAATAAATCATTCTCTCTACTATTATTCTGGCGTTTCACATTCTTAAAATAAAGTAGTGATCCTAACTGACCTAAGACAGGGAATGTTTTTAATGATTAAATGTCAGGAATTGTGAGTTTAAATGTATTTGGCTAAGATGTATTTTAATTTCTAACGTCAACTTTTGGTTGAATAGTTAAAGGAAAAGTTCACCCAAAAATTTAAATTCTCTCATTACTCACTTACCCTGATGCTATCCCAGATGTGTATGACTGTCGTTCTTCAGCAGAACACAAATGGACATTTTTAGAAGAAGAACTCTGTCAGGTCCTTAGAATAGAAGTACACCTGTGCCAGCATTTTGACGGTCCAAAAGTAATATTTAGGCAGTATGTAATCCATGCGACTCCAGTTAATCAATGAATGTCTTCTGAAGCAAATCAATATGTTTGTGTAAAAAAATAAATCGATAATTAAAACGTTAACTTTCAAAAAGCGCTTCCTGCCAGCAGCTGAACCAAAGCGTGACGTGAGCATTTCGGTGAGTTCACATGAGAATTCGGAAGCTGCGCTTATTTACAACAGAAGCTTGATGGAGGAATCCTTGGTGATGAGGGAGAAGAGTAGTGGGGAAAGCACACATCCATGGGGCGCACCAGTGCTGATTGTACAGGTGCTGGAAGTGAATTTCCCCAGCCTCTCAAACTGCTGCCTATCTGTCAGAAAGCTGGTGACAGATAGACGTGGGAACGGAGAGCTGGTGTAGTTTAGTCTCACGCTATTCCTGGTCCAAAGGCAACATTTTTTAATTGAAATCAGTTGCATATAAAATTAGTTTTGCTCCAGATGAAGGGACAATATTTTGTGAATTGCAACTTTTTTTCTGTTCCTCAAATAAAGCTATCATATGGCTTCCAAAGACTTAACATATAGTTCATGAGTCGTGTGAAGTAGGGCTGGGTGATATGACATTATATATCTTGGAGACGATATAAAGTGTCAATCGATAGAAATTGTGTTATATTGCGATTTGTAAATATCTATGTGCGCGTGTGTGCATACTTATCAGTGTGCAGGGTTGTAAGTTCATTCCACCACAGTGGAACAGAGAAAGTGAACAATCGCGAAATAGACTTTGAGCCTTTTTGTGATGGGACAACCAGGTGCCACGTGTTCATAGATCGCAGAGAGCAAGTTGGAGCATAAACCTGGAGAACTGAACTAAAGTAAGAGGGTGCGGTTCCATTGGCTGTCCTGAAGGCCAGAGTCAAAGCCTTGAATTTGATGCAGGCAGTTGAAGTGAAGTAGCCAGTGAAGTGAGCTCAAGTGTGGGGTGACATGAGGCCTTTTTGGCTGATTGAAGACCAGATGCGCTGCTGCATTCTGGATCATCTGCAGTGGCTTGATTGTGTTAGCTGGGAGGCCAGCCAACAAAGCATTACAGTAGTCAAGTTTTGAAATAAACAGAGCTTGGACCAGGAGCTGTGCAGCATATTCAGACAAAAAAGGTCTGATTTTCTTGATGTTGTAGGAGGCGAATCTGCAAGACCAGGCGGTTAATGAGATGTGGGAGGTAAAACTAAGATGGTCATCTACCACCACTCCCAGGTTCTGAGCTGTTTTGGTTGGTGTTAGTGTAGTTGAACCAAGATGAATAGTGAGGTTGTGGTCAACAGATGGGTTGGCTGGGAACACAAGGAGTTCTGTCTTGGCAAGGTTGAGCTGAAGGTGGCATTACTTAATCCAAGCCAAAATTTCAGAGAGTCAGGCAGAGATACGAGCTGAGAAAGTAGGGTCATCAGGTTGGAACGACAGGTAGAGCTGCATGTCATCTGCGTAGCAGTCGTAGGAAAATGTGCCTCCTGAGTGATGTTGTGTATATCAAGAAGAGGTGGGGTTCAAGCACTGATCTTTGAGAAACACCCCTCCTCTCCAGGAGACCATGAAATATCTTCCCATGAGGAATGATTCAACCCATCCAAGCACAGTTCTTGTGATGCCCAGGTCAGAGAGGGTGGACAGGAGAATCTAGTTGTTCACTGTGTCGAAAGCAGCAGAAAAGTAAAGGAGGATGAGGATGGATGATTTGGAGTTAGCTCTCGTCAGTTGCAGGGTTTCAGCTACTGACATGATGGCAGTCTTTTTTAAGCCATTCGAATAGGTTGTTCTGTGAGAGAAAAGCAGACAACTGGTTGAATATGACCCTCTCAATAGTTTTAGACAGGAGAGAGACTGGTCTGTACAGTAGTTTTCGATTACTGTGGGGTTATGTGTTGGCTTTTTTGAATAGTGGGGTAACTCGAGCCAGCGAAAGCAAGCAATATTATTATTTATAATATTGGAAAAGTTTCCAGTTGTGGGAGATGTGTTGATAATATGTGGGAGGGTGGGTAATCGATCTTACCCACACTCACACATATTATCAACACTGCTTGCATAAGATGGGAGGGTATAGGGCAAATGGACAGGTGGTAGGATGGTTAGAAAGAAGCACATTGGAGACCTCAGTCTCAGTGGAGGAGAACAGAGGATGGGATTTTGGATGAGAGTGGCTGAGGGTGTTGGGTGTAGAGACATGGCTGCTGATGCTCTCTACTTTGTCAGTTAAAATGTGGCAAACTCATCAGCAGTCAGAGAAGTATTAGGAAGTGGTGAAGGAGGATAGAGAAGAGATGAGAAAGTTGAAAATAGTTTACGTGAATCTGAAGTGTTACTGATATTATTCTGTAATAATCAATTTTAGCATTTGAAACGCTGGCGGAAAAAAGAGGAGTGATTGATACTTGCTCAGGTCAGCAGGGTCTATTGACTTGCGCCACTTTCTTTCACAGCCCTCAGCTCATTTATCTCGATAAAACATTGAGTTTTAACCTTGAAGTGCTGTGGAGGAAGTCAAACATCTCAAACGGCTAAACAGCCAGATATCTTTACCACTATTAATGAGGATAACAAAATTGATCCTGTATCACCACAAGTGTGTGCTGCACCACAGCTTCAACTCAACTTTGACATCCCTCTGCTTCTAACAATGTAATAAGTTGAAGTTGATGATAAGAAACCTGTTGTGAGAGATTGTTATTTTAGTTCTGAATCACCTGCCTGAAATCAGTGGCAGGTGTGCGTGCGTTAGGGTTGCCACCTATGTCTGATAAAAAACCTGGACAAATCAATGACCCGGCCACCGCTTTGCTCACAAGTGAAAATGTCCATTAGACTCAGAAGACACAATTGGTCGTTGTGCAGTAAGATTGTGCATAGTCGTGAATATTTTAAACATCTCAAGTATTCTCACTTATCTTAACTTATAGCTTACCTGGTTGCTTAGATACTGTGCTTGTGCTTGCTTTTGCTTTGCTAAAGAAATAAGTAGAGGGATGACATTAGATTTGCATTTACCATACCTTAGCCACATCTATAGCCACTTTTATTTAGTATGTCTCAATCAGACATTGGAATAACAAAATCATACATAAATGGGCCTTAGCTTACCTAGTCTTCCATCTATACTTGGCGTTTCCCTTTGCTGCAGCTATCAGTGGTTTCTGTTCTTCAATGAATGTCTTGAATTCAGTGCATGACAATTTGAAATTCAATCTGACCTGAAGCTCAGACTTCACCATTGCAACTAACAGTCTGTTTCTTTTATCGGACCAAACATCCTCCATATGACTGAACACTCTTTCTGCATAGGCATTACTGACTGGTATGGAAAAACAAAAGCAACTACTTTCAACAGCTCAGTGGATTCAGTTGCCTTGCTAAAAAATTATTTGTTTTAGCATGGTCATCCAAAGCAGTTTTGCCTTCATGTTTAACCAGAATTTTAACTGAGCATACGGAGCAGGTAGCATAAAGTGGGTCGCCTGGTGTTGGCTTTAGCCATGTGGAGTAATTGTCATTTTTCAACCAGTCATTATTAAAGTATGTCGAATGTTTCATTTTCTTTTTTACTGGCCTGTCCGTCTTTGTGAACACACTGTCATCTTCGTCTGCCGTCTCGCCACCCATGTTAACGCTAACGAACGACGTTGACGTACAATCTTCTTCACACTGCTTCTCAAATTGCCGCCTGTAGTAACTGGCTAGCTGCCAAGAAGACAGACGCGCTAGATGACGTAGCCTACGTCACGTCACACGTTCCAGAGCCAATGATAGCGGATTCTACACACAAGAGACACGGACCACTCTGTGCACAACGCATAGGCTATTTCAAGTGGAGAGAAAATAGATAGTTGAATATACATATTCACGTAGCCTTTCGAAAACCGGGACATTTAGTGTCCCGGGAGAGTGGATAAATTTCCCGGGACAGGTTATTAAAAAGAAGGACAATCCCGGTAAAACCGGGACAGGTGGCAACACTAGCGTGCGTTTATGCAATAATAGTCTTTGTCAGCGAGTGTTTAGGAATGTTGTGATATCATGGTTTGACTTTAGTCAACATTGAAAAATGACAATAATAATCATAGTATGATAATGATGATAATGTCTTTGCATAAGTGCTAAATGTTTTTTCTTTATGCCTTTTTTGTTTTTTTTTCTTCACCTTCCTGATGTCTTTTTTGTTCTCTTACTGAACCTTTTTTTTGCACTGAATTATGATTAGTGAGATCTCATCAGTGAGCAAAAGATGTGCACCAAACACAATTACAGGGTCAAGCAATGATTGGATATCACTGATTATGATTACAAGAAAAGTGGTATAAAAAAACTTAACTATAATTGCCTATTACAAAACAATTCTTTATAACTTTAGACCAAAAGGTTGAGCTGTCACCTTATTTGTTTAGTACAGTCTGGTGACAATGGCGTTTTATGTCAATATGGCAAAGCGTTGCCGAGATACAGCCTCAGATGCTTTTTGGTGTCTTGCTATCATCTTGCTGGTGTATTGAAATGCTTTTGATAAAATTGTGTCATGAGTGTCCCTAGATGATTCATGTAAAAAAGTAGGCTTTACTGGAAATTCAAAATAGCGGACAGAATGTATGAGGGACCATGGAAAATTGGGTATCCGCATATTCGGCATGACCCAAGGAATCTAAGCAGAACAGTGACAGGACAATAGACCAAACAAGTCAAACGTTATAAGCATTCTTAAACATTTCATTATATCTGTTGACCACAAGGTGGCCCTGGCCCCAAACTGTATAGGTACCCTCAGGGCATGGTGCTGATTATGACATATTCCAAGTTTCGTGTCAATCGAAGATGCATCCTCACGTACGTTTTGGCATGCTCGCCATGTAATTTGTCTTACGGTCTAGGAGGACTTAAATATTTAAGATGGCAGAAAATCTAGTCGAGCGGAAATTGAAACCATGGTATGCCTTCGACTCGGCATGAGCCACGGAAGCCCTACTTAGAAGGCTAATCCATTAGCTTTCTAACTGAAAATACAAAGATGTGACTATTTGTAGCTTTGAATTATGTTATATAATTTTAAAAGTCATTAAATGGCATAATTGGTTAGTATACATAGATCAGAGAGCTATATTCCATCGTGTCAGAATATTATAATTTTTAATCAGGCACGAATAGAATTTATTAACTACATATTAGGCTAATTCAAGTATATGTATCTTTTGGCAGTCCGATCAAATAATAAGTCAAGAAAGTGTTTAATATTGCAGTTGATATTGCTTCCAATTTTTTCATCATACTGTAAATGAAAGGTCAAGTTGTTTTTTTTATTGTAGGAAACTGTATTCGACGCAGTGTACTGGTTGTATACTGTACATTCTGGAAAATGTCAATCTGGGTATTCCATACATGCAGAAAACGTGCATTAAATGATGTATTTTCTTGGTTAAGACTACATAGCTATGTACTAGGATTCTAATTAGGCACTGAATAGAATAAGCCCAGCCAAAATACGTATATGGCAAATGGAATCGTTTAGGGGATCAAGGGGTGGTAGGATTTGACAGGGTGGTAGCATTTGCCGTAATACCTAGCGGCTTTCTTTTCTAGCTGTAACCTCTGCACTTTTGTCTTTCTATTTAGATTAGGAATCTCTGTCTGTAATGAGCCCTGTATCTAAAGCAGAGGAGATTTAATCATTCAGTATTAACTTGCAGGATAAACATAGCCCAGTCGGTAATGAATCCAGTAATGGAGGCTGGTCACCATAATTAATTGAGTTTCACATTGGCCAGTGACTTGTTTACAACTTAAAGCTTAAATTTGTAATTTCTGCAGCACTAGCACCACCAAACGGAATTGCAAAAATAAACATTGTTTTCAAAAGAGCTTTCCGATCAATTCTCATGTGCCACTGATCAAATAAACAGATGGTCCTGCCCCCACTCACGCAATTGGTCAAGTCAAGTCAGATTTTGTATAGAGCTAGACAGGTCACTCAAAACAAACAAGAATTTTCATAGGGCCACAGAGACTCGGTGTTCACAGATTTTGAGAAAATGTTATTAAATGACTTACAGATGTCATTGCATATTTAGCTGGGATAAGAGAAAGTATTAAAACACCACACTGTCCTCTCCAGATGGTAAAAAATAAAAATGTACAATTCTGTCATATCCTACTCACTCTAAAATATACTTGGGTTTTGACACGACAGCTTAGCGTTTTCAAAGACGCGCTGTTAGAGAAATCAGGCTGCCCGTGTTCAGTGGTCAAGCTCTCTACTGATGATAAAATTTGCATCACATGACTGTGTCCTGTTCACGTTTCACCGAAGTATACTTTGGGCTCATTGTATCTTGAAATTATAATTTTTTTCTTTCCGAGTGGAACAATTTTATTTGTTTAATATTTCTATTTTCATTTCACATTTTTTTCATCCAAATCACTTTAGTTACAGCCTGAATTGTGATTTGAGTCACTATGTTCAGTCAACACCTTTGTGCTGACCTGTTTCCACAGGAAGATCTGTGTGCACTGTAAGTGTGTGCGGGAAGAGCATGTGGTGCGCTCGGTGCCCGGCCAGATGGAGAGAATGATGATGAAGCTGGTGTCTGACTTTCAAAGGCACTCCATATCCGACGATGACTCAGGCTGTGCCTCGGAAGAATACGCATGGGTACCTCCCGGACTCAAGCCTGAACAGGTGAGGGAGGCAGTTTTCAGGAGTTTTACCTTCCACAGTTTGAGAATGACAAAAATGTACTCTGACCTTTTGTGTAAATATGTTTGTGGGATCAGTGATTGGCGCATGTGATCTGAATAAACCAATCACAGCCACTCTCTCACACTGTCTCACTCAGGCAGAGCGGCTTGTGTGTATGAATGCATTCATAAATCAAGCCCTGACTAGTGAAGCAGATTTTTGTATAATTAGGCACTACTTTCACATTTGTTGTTAGTAAGCAGACTAATTCATCCAAAAATGAAACATAATTTCTTTAGTGGAAAAGGATGCATTTTACAGAATGTTTAAACTGCTTCTAAATGTATCTTAAAAGTAGTCCATATGATTCATGCACTATATTCCAAGTCTTCTGAAGGCATATGATGGCTTTGTGTGAGGATCAATCTGACATTGAAGTTATTATTTGTTATTAGTATAAAGTCTTCTCCATATTTCAACTTATTTTGGCCAATAACTAAGACCAGAAGAAACCTCCTATATATATATATATATATATATATATATATATATATATATATATATATATACAGTGAGGAAAATAAGTATTTGAACACCCTGCTATTTTGCAAGTTCTCCCACTTAGAAAACATGGAGGGGTCTAAAATTGTCATCGTAGGTGCATGTCCACTGTGAGAGACATAATCTAAAAAAAAAAATCCAGAAATCACAATGTATGATTTTTTAACTATTTATTTGTATGATACAGCTGCAAATAAATATTTGAACACCTGCCTATCAGCTAGAATTCTGACCCTCAAAGACCTGTTAGTCTGCCTTTAAAATGTCCACCTCCACTCCATTTATTATCCTAAATTAGATGCACCTATTTGAGGTCATTAGGTGCATAAAGACACCTGTCCACCCCATACAATCAGTAAGAATCCAACTACTAACATGACCAAGACCAAAGAGCTGTCCAAAGACACTAGAGACAAAATTGTACACCTCCACAAGGCTGGAAAGGGCTACGGGGAAATTGCCAAGCAGCTTGGTGAAAAAAGGTCCACTGTTTGAGCAATCATTAGAAAATGGAAGAAGCTAAACATGACTGTCAATCTCCCTCGGACTGGGGCTCCATGCAAGATCTCACCTCGTGTGGTCTCAATGATCCTAAGAAAGGTGAGAAATCAGCCCAGAACTACAGGGGAGGAGCTGGTCAATGACCTGAAAAGAGCTGGGACCACCGTTTCCAAGGTTACTGTTGGTAATACACTAAGACGTCATGGTTTGAAATCATGCATGGCACGGAAGGTTCCCCTGCTTAAACCAGCACATGTCAAGGCCCGTCTTAAGTTTGCCAATGACCATTTGGATGATCCAGAGGAGTCATGGGAGAAAGTCATGTGGTCAGATGAGACCAAAATAGAACTTTTTGGTCATAATTCCACTAACCGTGTTTGGAGGAAGAAGAATGATGAGTACCATCCCAAGAACACCATCCCTACTGTGAAGCATGGGGGTGGTAGCATCATGCTTTGGGGGTGTTTTTCTGCACATGGGACAGGGCTGACTGCACTGTATTAAGGAGAGGATGACCGGGGCCATGTATTGCGAGATTTTGGGGAACAACCTCCTTCCCTCAGTTAGAGCATTGAAGATGGGTCGAGGCTGGGTCTTCCAACATGACAATGACCCGAAGCACACAGCCAGGATAACCAAGGAGTGGCTCTGTAAGAAGCATATCAAGGTTCTGGCATGGCCTAGCCAGTCTCCAGACCTAAACCCAATAGAGAATCTTTGGAGGGAGCTCAAACTCCGTGTTTCTCAGCGACAGCCCAGAAACCTGACTGATCTAGAGAAGATCTGTGTGGAGGAGTGGGCCAAAATCCCTCCTGCAGTGTGTGCAAACCTGGTGAAAAACTACAGGAAACGTTTGACCTCTGTAATTGCAAACAAAGGCTACTGTACCAAATATTAACATTGATTTTCTCAGGTGTTCAAATACTTATTTGCAGCTGTATCATACAAATAAATAGTTAAAAAAATCATACATTGTGATTTCTGGATTTTTTTTTTAGATTATGTCTCTCACAGTGGACATGCACCTACGATGACAATTTCAGACCCCTCCATGATTTCTAAGTGGGAGAACTTGCAAAATAGCAGGGTGTTCAAATACTTATTTTCCTCACTGTATATATAATGTTTGTAATATAAACATAACATGTTTGTGTTTTTGACATTAGGTTTAGTACTGATATATTGTATTATATATTAATATACAGTGCATCCGGAAAGTATTCACAGCGCTTCACTCTTTCCACATTTTGTTATGTTACAGCCTTATTCCAAAATTTATTAAATTCATTATTTTCCTCAAAATTCCACAAACAATACCCCATAATGACCACGTGAAAGAAGTTTGTTTGAAATCTTTGCAAATTTATTAAAATTAAAAAACAAAAAGAATCAAATGTACATAAGTATTCATGGCATTTGCTCAATACTTTGTTGAAGCACCTTTGGCACCAATTACAGCGTCAAGTCTTTTTGTGTATGATGCTACAAGCTTGGCACACCTATTTTTGGGCAGTTTCTCCCATTCTTCTTTTCAGGACCTGTCAAGCTCCATCAGGTTGGATGGGGAGCGTCGGTGCACAGCCATTTTCAGATCTCTCCAGAGATGTTCAATCGAGTTAAAGTCTGGGCTCTGGATGGGCCACTCAAGGACATTCACAGAGTTGTCCCGTAGCCACTCCTTTGTTACCTTGGCTGTGCACGTTGTCCTGTTGGAAGATGAACCTTCACCCCAGTCTGAGGTCCAGAGTGCTCTGTAGCAGGTTTTCATCAAGGATGTCTCTGTACATTGCTGCATTCATCTTTCCCTCGATCCAGACTAGTCTCCCAGTTCCTGCCGCTGAAAAACATCCCCACAGCATGATGCTGCCACCACCATGCTTCACTGTAGGGATGGTATTGACCAGGTGATGAGCGGTGCCTGGTTTCCTCCAGACTAGACGCTTGCCATTCAGGTAAAAAAGTTCAATATTTTGTTTCATCAGACCAGAGAATTTTGTTTCTCATGGTCTGAGAGTCCTTCAGGTGCCTTTTGGCAAACTCCAGGTGGGCTGTCATGTGCCTTTTACTGAGGAGGGGCTTCCGTCTGGCACTCTAACATACAGGCCTGATTGGTGGAGTGCTGCAGAGATGGTTGTTCTTCTGGAAGGTTCTCCTCTCTCCACAGAGATATGCTGGAGCTCTGTCAGAGTGACCATCGTGTTCTTCACCTCCCTGACTAAAGCCCTTCTCCCCCGATCGCTAGTTTGGCCGGGTGGCCAGCTCATGAAGAATCCTGGTGGTTCCAAACTTTCATTTATGGATGATGGAGGCCACTGTGCTCATTGGGACCATCAATGCTGCAGAAATGTTTCTGTACACTTCCCCAGATCTGTGCATCGATACAATCCTGTCTCGGAGGTCTACAGACAATTCCTTGGACTTCATGGCTTGGTTTGTGCACTGACATCCACCGTGAATTTACCACAGGTGGACTTCAGTCAAGTTGTAGAAACATCTCAAGGATGATCAGTGGAAACAGGATGCACCTGAGCTCAATTTTGAGAGTCATGGCAAAGACTGTGAATACTTTTCTGTACATGTGATTTTTTATTTTTTTATTTTTAATAAATTTGCAAAGATTTCAAACAAACTTCTTTCACGTTGTCATTATGGGGATGTTGTTTGTAGAATTTTTAGGAAAATAATTTAATTAATCCTTTTTGAAATAAGGCTGTAACATAACAAAATGTGGAAAAGTGAAGAGCTGTGAATACTTTCCAGATGCACTGTATATATTGTCATCAACTGAGATATATATATATATATATATATATACACACACACTGGTGGCCAAAAGTTAGAAATAATCTACAGATTTTGTTGTTTCGTAAGGAAATTGGTAATTTAATTCACCAAAGTGGCATTCAACTGATCACAAAGTATAGTCAGGACATTACTGATGTAAAAAACAGCACTATCACTATATGAAAAAAGTCATTTTTGATTAAATCTTGACATGCCCAATTTCCAGCAGCCATCACTCCAACACCGTATCCTTGAGTAATCATGCTAAATTATTAATTTGGTTCTATTTTGCCATTATATCAAACACAGTTGAAAGCTATTTGGTTCATTATATGAAGCTTAAGATTGTCTTTGTGTTTGTTTTTAAGCTGACAGCTTCATTGAATTCTACCTGCTCAACACCAGTTTCATGTACAACAGTAAAGAAAAGACTCGGGGGTGCAGGCCTTATGGGAAGAATTGCAAAGAAAAAGTCACTTTTGAAACAGAAAAACAAAAAGAAAAGGTTAGAGTGGGCAAAGAAACACAGACATTGGACAACAGATAATCGGAAAAGAGTGTTATGGATCTTAACCACATTGAGCTTTTGTGGGATCTAGACCGTAATGTGCGTGAGAAGTGCCCGACAAGACAGCCACATCTATGACAAATGCTACAGGAAGAGTGCAGTGACATGTCACCTGAGTTTCTGAACAAACTGAAAGCTAAAATGCCAAGGATCTGCAAACCTGTCATTTCTGTGCGTGAAGGATTTTTTTGAAATTGTTTTGAACACTTTGAAATAGTTTAAGAAGTTCTGAAACATTTTTTGAAATTGTAATTGTACATTTCACGTTAATAAGGTCCTGTTTATACAGTGTGATCAGTTGAATGCCACTTTGGTGAATAAATGTACCAATTTATTTCCATAAGAGCAAAATCTGTACATTATTCCAAACTTTTGGCCGCCAGTGTATATTCACCCGATGAAGCATTTTAATATACATTTACATTCACCAGATTACTTTTTTGATTATTATTCACCAGAGATAAAGTTGGAGATGCAATTTGTGTGCCGATGGGGCACGTTTTTGTATACTCAAATTTTTCTGTGAATGCATGTTTCTGCAGATAACCGATATTTCCATAAGTAGCTATCGGCAATGATTAATCAACAAAAACTAAAAACCTCTCATTTTTACTGAGAAAAAAAAGAGAAAAAAATACTGAGTATGACAATAATTGTTTTGCAAGGTTTGTCGTCAAGAGAATGTTCACTCCTGATGTGAAAGGCTCCATAGGAATCGATTGTTTCTTCACAGTTAGCATTCATGCTGAATTTTGAGATTGATGTGAAAGGGCATTAAGGCTAAGATGGTATTTGTCAGAATTCTTAGTGTTCATTGTTTACTGGGTAGGTAGTCGACATTTTTGCTCTGAGATCTGCTCACTGTGAAGTATCATCCTCATACATACACAAGAGCTCACACAGTCTCCACTTAACTGCTCTTTAGTAATGCATTTCTATTATACACAGATCAATTGAAATTTAATATTTCATTAATGGCACTGTCAAGGATTGGGATATATTAGGTGCAAGTGAACAGTCAGTTCTTGAATTTGATGTATTGGAAGCAGGAAAAATTGGCAAGCATAAGGATCTGAGCGGCTTTGACAAGGGCCAAATTGTGATGACTTGACAACTGGGTCAGAGCATCTCCAAAACAGCAGGTCTTTTGAGGTGTTCCCGGTATGCAATGGTTAGTACTGACCAAAAGTGGTCCAAGGAAGCACAACTGGTGAACCGGCTACAGGGTCATGGGCGCCCAAGGCTCATTGATGCATGTGGGGAGTGAAGGCTAGCCCGTCTGGTCTGATCCCACAAAAGAGCTACTGTTGCACAAATTGCTGAAACGTAATGCTGGCCATGATAGAAAGGTGACAGAACACACAATGCATCATACCTTGCTGCGTATGGGGCTGAAATGCAGCAGAGTGCCCATGCTGACTCCTGTCCTCCACCGAAAGCACCTACAAATGGGCACATGAGCGTCAAAACTGGACCATGGAGCAATGGAAGAAGGTGGCCTGGTCTGATGAATCACGTATTCTTTTAGATCTTGTGGACGGCTGATGCGTGTGCGTTATCTACCCAGTGAAGAGATGGCAGCAAACATTGGGTTTTTTGGGACAGCACATCAGTGTGTGTATTTCTTAATTGTGTTTATGTTGAATGATGTCTATGTGTATATCTGCAGGTTTATCAATACTTCAGCTGTATTCCAGATGATAAGGTTCCATACGTGAACAGTCCAGGAGAACGATATCGCATTAAACAGCTCTTACACCAACTACCAGCCCACGATAGTGAGGTAAGACTCCTTGAACCTGTACACTAGTCTCTGGAATTGAATAGTTAATAATCCCAAACCCTTTTTCAAATTTCCTAGCCCTAAATCCTTAAACTCTACACTATAAACTGTATAGTCTGCTCTTAGACAATGATTCAAGAGGCATATTCAGAATGGGACACTAACATAATACTTGCAGCATATTGTGTGTATGTACTGTCTGCTATTTTTTAAAAACAGTATGTAACAGTAAGCTGTGGGCAACAATGGACATTTTAAACAGTACTACTCAACATTCTTTTCGCATGCCCTGTGACCATGTTGCTTGTTTAATCCAGTGGTTGATATCCTGTTATCATCTTGAAAAACATGACTTGTATTATAAGTCATGAAACTCTACATGGCGCAAACTGTTATCTGTAAGCCAATTACATAGAATCATGTTTTAACAAGGTAAACTGTATCTGGCACTGGCTCACATACTGTAGCTATCTTAGTTTGTAATTTCAAATAAATCCACAAATAGCTAGACTAAGTCTCTAGTTAAAAACACTCTGGGGTTTCCTAGTACCGATACACATAATGAGTCAGGTCACTAGTCATTTAAGCCATTCGGCCAAACTGGGCGAGTCACACATATAGATTTAGTTAAGTAGCATAATGACATTCGGCCAAGCAGGCCAAGGCACACTTATACAGCTGTGGCCAAAAGTATTGTCAGTGACATAAATTTTGTGTTTTGCAAAGTTTGCTGCATCAGTATTTGTAGATAATTTTTTCACATGTTTCTATGTGTGACGAGGCAGGCAAGGAATAAGGATCTAAAGGCAGCTTTATTAAACTGAAAAACACACAAGTTAACTTGGAGCAAAAGGAAAAGCAAAACACTGGGAATCAAGCACAGAACATGAAAGCTAAACATGCAAGAACTGACACAGGAAACGGGGAAACCAAGTTTATACAACTAAATACACAAGGGAACAAACAAGGGAACAAGGAACACCTGGGGAAACAATCAGGGAATGAGAAATAATCAGGGAGAATCAAGGAATAAAACTACAAAGGACTACAAAACTAACAGGAAACAGGAACTAAACAAGAATTTGAACATAAAAGTACAAAAACAAAAGACAACAGGGAATATGACAGAGCCCCCGCTTTAAGGAGTGGATTCCAGATGATCCAACAAGCACAAAAACAAAAAACAAATCGTCCATGAAGTGAAGGGGAAAACATGAGGCTTGGGGGGGGCACAAGGTGCAGACAGGCAGTCCAAGGGGGCACAAGGGGCAAGGAGAGCAGAGGAACACAGGCGGAGCCGTGGAGGGCTCTGGGGGTGGAGCCGTGGAAGTAGAGCCGTGAAAGGTTCTGGGGGCAGAGCCATGGAGGGCAGAACAGTGGAAGGCTCTGGGGGTGGAGCCGTGGAAGTCAAAGCAGTGGAAGGCGCTGGGGGTGGAGCCGTGGAAGGCAGAGCCTTTGGAAGCCTTTGGGGGCAGAGCCGTGGAAGGCTCTGGGGGCTCAGATGTCCCAAACAGTCGGAAGAGAGCTTCATCAGAGAACATAACTGTCCTATCCTTGTACTTCCTGCAGAATTTGAGTCTGTCCTTGATGTTTTCTTGAAGAGAAGTGGATTCTTTGCTGCCCTTCTTGACACCAGGCTATTGTCCAAAAGTCTTCGCCTCACTGTGCCAATATTGAGCAAGCTCCGCACTAGTGGTGACACGATTCCATAGCTGACTCCTCAGGAGGAGATGGTCCTGGTGCTTGCTGGACACTCTGGGACATCCTGAAGCCTACTTCACTGCAGTTGAACCTCTCTCCTTGAAGTTCTTGATGATCCGGTAAATGGTTCTTTCAGGTGCAATGTATTATTTGCAGCAATTTATTTGCATGTGTGGCCATTTTGATGCAAATCAATGATTTTTAGATCTTTCTCTATAGGTAACCATTGCTAACAAGAGCACAATGATTGGAAGCATTTCTTACTTTAAAGTTTTACCAATGACTGATCTTTTTCCTTGAAGATCAGTCATGAACTCTAAATGGTGCAAGCTGATTATCTGTTAGCCATTTGGCTCATTCACATGTGATGAGATAATCTAATCGGCCCGCATGGTGTAACCAGATAGGTCCTTTGACATGTAATAATTTAGCCAATTAGATTGCATACTCTTTCTTTGACTAACATTTAAATTGCTCAGCTTTGCAGATAAACCAGTTTCACTGCAGAGCAATGCAAGTTAAAAAAATAATTCTGAAACCCTCCTCCTCCCCAGCTTCATTGGTCTAGATTTGCTACAAAGGGATTATATGTATGTCTTATTGTGCAGTAGCATGTTCTACATGATCGATATACCATCTCTTGTATTTCTCTAATTGTGTAGCAGAAGCAGATTGTCCATTTGCTAACACAGAATGTCTGTGTATTCTCTAGCTGTAGCAAGTCTTTGTACTTGCTCTGCAGCAACAGCTTAACAGTTCTAGCCCCCAAGACCAAATCATATCAATATTTCATACACTCTTTAAAATGCTGAATCATTCTGAGAGTTGTCATGACTGAAATGTGGTTATTTGGCATTTTTGACAGTCTGATCACAATATAAGTTGAGAAAGACATTGTCAGAGCCAAAGACTTTTTGGCAGTGCTCTGACAAATGGTGCGGTAACATTGTCTGACACCCTGCTTGAGATCCTTTCCCGATACCCCTTTTTTCCCCCAGTCATTGTCTGTCTGTCTCTCTCTCTCTCTCGCTCTCTCTTTCCTAGCATTTTGTCCCGTGTAGGTGCAGGGTCAGCTTCATGATGCTACGCATACTGTATGTATATTTGATTTGGCACAAGTTTTATGCCAGATGCCTTTCCTGATGCAACCCCCAGTGGCTGGGGGACTCTCACTCACACACACACGGGGCAATTTAGAGTCTCCAATTCACTTAACCTGCATGTTTTTGGACTTGTGGGGGAAACCGGAGTACCCGGACCTATTTGAGCTGGGACTCGAACCCTGGACCTTCTTGCTGTGAAGCGATGGTGGTAACAAAAAAAGATATTGCAGTTGATATCGCTTCTGTTTAATTATCACACTGAAAATGGAAGGGCAAGACGAGCGCATTGCATTTTCACATTCTAACAAATGTAAAAATTATTTCTAAAATCATTTTCCATAATTGTTTTTGTTTTGCTCATGGCAACAGATAGACTTCACTATCAGCTTAAAAAATCTAATGTTTAAGGGCGCCTGCCCTACACACTAAGCTCCGACAGAGCCTTTGACGGATAGCATGAATAAATCAAATTGCATACCTAAAATTCTCATTGGTCAACGGATGTCTATGTCAGAGTGCATTGCAGCAAAAGTTTAAATGTTCTCAACTTTTGGTTGTATGACGGAACGTTACTTTCACCAACCGTTGCATTTTCCCTCTCCGTCCTTCTGACGCACCAACCAAAGTGAAATCAATGCATTCTCACATTTCTGTTACACTGTGTAAACTCTTGTGTGTAGGCACATAAACGGACATTCAAGTAATGTTGCGCTATCAATGTTTTCACCTAACATTATGAGAACTTGCATAATGTTGTACATAAATTTGTTGGAACGTTCCCTGTAAAATGGGATTATTTCAAGGTATTGCATTAATACAGAACATTTGCATAGCATGACTAGTATACAAATGTACCCAGAGTCATAATATTGTAAATACAATAGTGACATCCTAACAATCACCAGCACTGAAGTTTTGTGATTAGTAATATTGTGTGTGCATGTGTGTTTGTGTGTGTGTGCAGCCTCAGTACTGTAACTCTCTGGATGAAGAAGAGAAGAAGGAACTGAGGTTATTCAGCCAGCAGAGGAAGAGAGAGAATCTGGGACGTGGCATCGTACGACTTTTCCCAGTTACCATGACTGGAGCCATCTGCCAACAGGTAGAGAACTGTCTACTTGTAGAGTATGGCGTCAGCAATGCTGAGGTCATGGGATCGATTCCAAGGCAACAAACAAATCTGCCTGTTACTTTGGAAAAAGTGTAAAAATGATGCAAAATGCAAAATTTAAAATGCTTGTTTTTATTGTAACATCACATTGAAATGATGACTGACTGCTGCCTTGCCCAAGAAATTGTTCATAATTTGGTGAGTGTAAGCAAAGGAACGTCAGCTGAAGTATGCAGTGTAGACAGAACTGCTTGAGCCGAAGAGGCACTCATCTGGCATGTGGCTCCAGCCTGAGCAGTGTTAAGGCAGATATTTAATGTAACTGATACAACCGTATACTTTCATACACCCCTCTCCATATTTCAAGTGTTTTGCCACGTTTCAACACCAATAATGCAATCCAGCTGATAAGTAGCTGCCAAGAGGGTGTGACTTCATTGAGGAGAGGCAGTTTGTGTTAAATACAGACCTTGCCATCCAAAGTGGTATAAAATAGGATGTTTCTTTCTCATTCCTAATTAAAGGAATACATGTAATTTCAAACCCTTGTGACTTTTTTCTCAAGACTAATTTATGCAATGGAAAAAGCCAAACCTTTTACTCATGAACAAACTAAAGCGCGCGCTCTCTCTCTCTCTCTCTCTCTCTCTCTCTCTCTCTCTCTGGTGTCAGTGTGGCAGGCAGATCTATGGTGGTGATATGGCAGTGTTTGCGTCTCGGGTGGGTCATGGCTCCTGCTGGCATCCTCAGTGTTTCCAGTGTGCTTTCTGTAGCGAGCTTCTGGTGGATCTCATTTACTTCTATCAGGACGGACACATCTACTGTGGCCGACACCATGCTGAACGCATCAAACCCCGCTGCCAGGCTTGCGATGAGGTGACCGCTCAAGTCTCTCTCATATCTCTGTTGTTCCATTTGTTTATGGTTACATAAATTCTAAATTGGTTTTGGACCTATGGGCCTAGTGGTTTGAGTAAGTGCTCAAGACACATTGAGCCTTGGAGCTGAAATGTAGACACAGGGTTGAAGTCAGCCTGCAACTTGTACTGATCCCACAAAAAGCTGTGATTGGAAATCAAGGTTATTCCAGCAAATATAGATTTCTGAACTCTTCCTAAGTTAAAACAGTAGTATTGTGTTGTTTAAAAATGAATATAAACTTGTTTTCTTTGCATTATTTGAGGTCATAAAACACTGCATCTTTTTTGTTATTTTGACCACTTGTCATTTTCTGCAAATAAATGCTCTAAATGACAATATTTTTATTTGGAATTGTTATTACAAAAATTTTCATTTTACTCAAACACATACCTATAAATAGTAAATCCAGAGAAACTGATAATTTTACAGTGGTCTTAATTTTTCCCAGAGGGGTGTGTGTGTGTGTGTGTGTGTGTGTGTGTGTGTATGTGTGTGTGTGTGTGTTCCTATATCGAAATACCTTGAAAGGCTGCTCAGCAAGGAAGAAGCCATTGATCCAAAACTGCCATAAAAAGCCAGACAACAGTTTGCAAGTGCAAATGAGGACAAACACCTTTTGGTCTGATGAAACAAAAATTTAATTGATTGGCCATAATGACCATCGTTATGTTTGGAGGAAAAAGGGTGAGGCTTGCAAGCCGAAGAACACCATCCCAACCGTGAAGCATGGGGGTGGCAGCATCATGTTGTGGGGGTGCTTTGATGGAGGAAGGACTGGTGCACTTTACAAAATAGATGACATCATGAGGAGGGAATATTATGTGGATATATTGAAGCAAAACCTCAAGACCAAGAAGTTAAAACTCAGTGACAAATGGGTCTTCCAAATGGACAATGACCCATAGCATACCTCCAAAGTTGTGGCAAAATGGCTTAAGGACAACAAATTCAAGGTTTTGGAGTGGCCATCACAAAGCCCTGACCTCAAAACAGAAAATTTGTGGGCTGAACTGAAAAAGCGTGTGCGAGCAAGGAGGCCTACAAACCTGACTCAGTTACACCAGTTCTGTCTGGAGGAATGGGCCAAAATTCCAGCAACTTATTGTGAGAAGCTTGTGGAAGCTACCCAAAACATTTGACCCAAGTTATACAATTTAAAGACAATGCTACCAAATACTAACAAAGTGTATGTAAACTTCTGACCCACTGGGAATGTGATGAAAGAAATAAACTAAACTAACTAAAATAAATAATTATCTCTACTATTATTCTGATATTTCACATTGTTAAAATAAAGTAGTGATCCTAACTGACCTAAGACAGGGAAAGTTTTTAATGATTAAATGTCAGGAATTGTGAAAAAACGAGTTTAAAATGATTTGGCTAAGGTGTATGTAAACTTCTGACTTCATATGTGTATATACAGCTCTGGAATTTATTTTGAGACCACTGCAAAATTATCAGTTTCTCCGGATTTACTATTTATAGGTATGTGTTTAAGTAACATGAACATTTTTGTTTTAGTCTATAAATTACTGACAAAATATTGTCATTTAGAGCATTTATTTGCAGAAAATGACAACTGGTCAAAATAACAAAAAATATGCAGTGTTTTCAGACCTCGAATAATGCAAAGAAAACAAGTTCATTTTAATTATTAAACAACACAAGCATCTTGGCATGCTCTCTACCAGTTGTCAAATTGCTGTTTGGTGACTATATGCCACAACTGGTGCAAACATTCAAGCATCTCTGCTTTGTGGCTTGCGGCCATCTATCTTCCTCTTGATCACATTTCAGAGGTTTTCAATGAGGTTGAGGTCTGGAGATTGTGCTGGCCATGACAGGGTCTTGATCCGGTGGTCCTCAATCCACACCTTGATTGAACTGGCTGTGTGGCATGTAGCATTGTCCTGCTGGAAAACCCAAATTCTCAGAGTCTGGGAACATTGTCAGAGCAGAAGGAATATGTGTATAATATATATATATATATATATATATATATTATACCACTGCTATAAAGTGTCAACCAGTAGAGATAATTAACCATTTTAAATCAATGAACACTTTGATTTATAATAATTATAAAATATTATTATTATATATATTATTAAGAATTATAATAATAACATTTTTGAAATTAACTATTTATTATTAATGTTATAATAATAATAATAAACAAAATAATGTATAAATGAACACATTTAGTATATAAGTACTATAATATTTCATATCAATTATTTTAATTATTACTTTTATACTAATAATTACAATTCTAAGTATTATATCAAATTAATCAATTACTAATCAAGAAAACCGGTATGATTCATTCTAGAAAATATGTATCAATGCATTTGTAATGTAAATTTATTTGTGGTTTACTAAACTAGAATTTGTGCCCAACCTGATTTACATTAGCATCTTATTATAGTTTAGTTTTCTCATATTCATCTTTTTACATAATCTCCCACCGCACACGTTGCATCAGATACTTCGCGAGTTTGCATAAATTATTCTTATGAATAACATTTTTCACTCCACTACACAATGAGCACTATCTTCCTCCTCTTTTTGCTCATTAGATCATCTTTGCTGATGAATGTACGGAGGCAGAGGGCCGTCACTGGCACATGAAACATTTCTGTTGTTTTGAGTGCGAGACAGCACTCGGAGGTCAGCGCTACATCATGAAAGAGAGTCGGCCCTACTGCTGCTGCTGTTATGAGTCACTGTACGCTGAGTACTGTGATACCTGCGGAGAACATATTGGTGAGTATGCGAAAAAAAATGGCTGTATACCACCGTTTTCCTTAAAGGGGTCATATATAATATATTTTTTGTCTGTGTGTGAGCGTGTGTGTGTGTTTCATATTTAAGTTTTCATTACCCTTTTCAGCACTCTCTTTAGCACAGGGGTGCTCAAATTTGGAAAGCCGTGGGGCTGGAAATCAGAATCCCTTTAAGCCTCAATGGCACACTTTTTTTTTCTTAAAACATTTTTACATTTAGCATGTCAATGCTAAATATTTTATTTAATACCACATTGGCATATGTAATTTAACATGAATAAATTAAAATATTACATCTAGCTTAATTCTTTTAAATTTATGTGTCTTTGAAAAATAAAAACTGTGATATACATTATTATAATGATCATTCATAGGCCTATATTGTGTTTTTTCTTTTTTTTTTTTTAAGATCTACACTTTTACAAGTAGGCCAAATACATTTAATTGTTCCATGTCAGTGATAAAATGATGGAGAAAGGTGCTCTTAATGACATTTGATGTACAAAACAAACCCAGATTGGACTTCAAATCAAGTATTGTTCAGCCAATGTAAGGCACATTTATATTACCACAGAAACACACCAAATCTTAACTATCACCAAAATGCTGAATGAGAAGTTTTTGTCTGCAAGCACTTTTCATGGTATGTTAAAAGTGGTGCTCTGATGCAAATCATGAACGCAGCTTCACGATTGCTGTTGTAAAGCGGATAGCTACAGTCTACCGGCAGATACATTTTTTGGAGGATGAGAGTTTAAGAGCTTGTCTGTGAGATTGTCAACAGCCCATTGCAATGAATATGCAACCAATGGGGAAACTATTTCTTTCAATTAGTCAAACTCCCACTTAGACTTGGGAAATGTTTAATGTTACTTGAATGGGTGCAATTTTAGTGCATTTCTATCTTTATACTGTGGAAGGCTTTGTTTGGAAAATATTAATAATGAATGATATTGTTACATATTGTTTTGCTATCTTTCCTAAGATGGAAATAAATGCATTTTGACAAGAAAATAAGTATATTTGGTGTCAAATTTTAGCACTTATAACAAAATATGCAATTAATTGCAATTATCTACTACAAATTATGCAATTAATAGTGATTAAAAAATTAATCGACTGACAGCATTAATAGAAAGATGATGTGATCTGTTCTGTTGTCACTGTCAAAGATTTGGCACACTGGCTACGACGAGTGTACACACACACACACACACACACACACACACACACACACACACGATACAGTACCCTCAAAACAAGACAGATTTAACCAACACTAGCTCAAAGTGCTTCAATGAGAAATATTTACCATCTTTACCCTCTTTTCTGAGTTATTTTTAAGTTTATTACACAAATCACTAAAACCTTTATGTGATAACATTACGCGGGCCACAAAAAGATTGTTTGCGAGCCGGATGTTGAGTACCAGGTCTCTAGCAACTTTTAAACAAGAACTTAGACAATTAAATTATCCATGTTTTGCTGCTGCATCTTAAGAAACCCTCTTCCCATGTGACATGAGCAACAGTGTTGTTCGCTGTGCTCCAGTTCTCATACAGGTGAAACTCGAAAAATTTGAATATCGTGCAAAAGTTCATTAATTTCAGTAATTCAACTTAAAAGGTGAAACTAATATATTATATAGACTCATTACAAGCAAAGTAAGATATTTCAAGCCTTTATTTGATATCATTTTTATGATTATGGCTTACAGCTTATGAAAACCCCAAATTCAGAATCTCAGAAAATTAGAATATTACATGAAATCAATAAAAAAAAAGGATTTTAAATACAGAAATGTCGGCACTCTGAAAAGTATAATCATGCATATGTACTCAGTACTTGGTTTGGGCCCCTTTTGCATTAATTACTGCCTCAATGCGGCGTGGCATGGATGCTATCATCCTGTGGCACTGCTGAGGTGTTATGGAAGACCAAGATGCTTCAATAGCGGCCTTCAGCTCTTCTGCATTGTTTGGTCTCATGTCTCTCATCTTTCTCTTGGCAATGCCCCATAGATTCTCTATGGGGTTCAGGTCAGGCGAGTTTGCTGGCCAATCAAGCACAGTAATACCATGGTCATTGAACCAGGTTTTGGTACTTTTGGCAGTGTGGGCAGGTGCCAAGTCCTGCTGGAAAATGAAGTCAGCATCTCCATAAAGCTTGTCTGCTGAAGGAAGCATGAAGTGCTCTAAAATGTCCCGGTAGACGGCTGCGTTGACTCTGGACTTAATAAAGCACAGTGGACCAACACCAGCCGATGACATGGCTCCCCAAACCAACACAGACTGTGGAAACTTCACACTGGACTTCAAGCATCTTGGATTGTGTGCCTCTCCATTCTTCCTCCAGACTCTGGGACCTTGATTTCCAAATGAGATGCAAAATTTGCTCTCATCAGAAAAGAGGACTTTGGACCACTGAGCAACAGACCAGTTTTTTAGCCCAGGTAAGACGCTTCTGACGTTGTTTGTTATTCAGGAGCGGCTTGACAAGAGGAATACGACATTTGAAGCCTCAGTCCACTCCTTGTGAAGCTCCCCCACACATTTGAATGGCCTTTTCCTGACAATCCTCTCCAGGCTACGGTCATCCCTGCTGCTTGTGCACCTTTTTCTTCCACACTTTTCCCTTCCACTTAACTTTCTATTAATGTGCTTTGATACAGCACTTTGAGAACATCCAACTTCTTTTGCAATTACCTTTTGAGGCTTTCCCTCCTTGTGGAGGGTGTCAATGATGGTTTTCTGCACAACTGTCAGGTCAGCAGTCTTCCCCATGATTGTGAATTCAACTGAACCAGACTGAGAGACCATTTAAAGGCTCAGGAACCCTTTGCAGGTGTTTAGCTGATTAGAGTGTGACACTTTGAGCCTACAATACTGAACCTTTTCACAATATTCTAATTTTCTGAGATTCTGAATTTGGGGTTTTCATAAGCTGTAAGCCATAATCATCAAAATTATATCAAATAAAGGCTTGAAATATCTTACTTTGCTTGTAATGAGTCTATATAATATATTAGTTTCACCTTTAAGTTGAATTACTGAAATTAATGAACTTTTGCACGAAATTCTAATTTTTCGAGTTTCACCTGTATATGAGCTGTTGGTTTGCTGTTGTTCAATATCTTTTTTTCCATTAACTGCCCCATCCTTCAATAACAGCCCCTTTGCAAAGCCTGAATTACATTTTGACAGGATCACAAAACGATCTGCGCTGAAATGTGCTGGACAAACTGTTAAGATCAAACATTTCTGTGATGCCACAGAAATTGCAGAGGTTTTAATAGAACATTTAAGCTCCTATATCTCAAATGATCATGGATAATTTGATATGATATCCTCATGAGGTGTGGTATGCTGTTTATTACCACAGACAAGTACTTACTTTTGCACTTACATGAATTCTGTAATTACATGAATAATGTTGTAATTGTGTTTTTGAGATGGGACTATTTTTCTTTATGGAGGAACTTCTGGTCATGGGTCACACAATGTAATTCCAGTGGGTGGAGTTTTGAGAAGCATGTAAACAATACTTTACTGATTATGTCACATACTTTCTATATCCCTTGTGAAAGTTGCATTTTTTATGTTTATTTCAAGAGCTGTCCTCTTGCCCATGAGACTTCCATTCTAAATGTATTATTGCAACTGTGTTTTCCACTAATTCAAACACAAATGTATTGCCTGTGGCACTTAACAGTATGCTACAGATGTTGTCCATTGACATTAGCTCTGTTCAGACCTTAGTGAGCTCCCTACCAAGGCTGTTCCAAAAGGTAGGCAGCAAAATGATGCTGTTTTTTAAAACAGTGGTTCTCAATAAGTGACTTGAAATGATAAAAAATAAGTTAATACACTATAATGTAATATAATAATTAACTTGCTGTAATAATAAAAAAAATGCTTACATGCGGTCAGGTCACAGGGGCAGCAGCTCCAGGCGTTCCCAGGCCAGTGTGGAGATGTAATCTCTCCACCTAGTCCTGGGTCTTCCCTGAGGCCTCCTCCCAGCTGGACATGCCTGAAACGCCTCCCTAGGGAGGCGCTCAGGGGGCATCCTTACCAGATGCCCAAACCACCTCAACCGGCTCCTTTCGACACAAAGGAGCAGCGGCTCTACTCCGAGCTCCTCACGGATGGAATCTAATTGAGAGCTTGTGAAACTGAATCAAATAGATCAGGAAATCTGTATCGATACCCAGTAAACATTCTAATAAAAAAATGACTATTTTACCCAATATTTGTATGTTATGTATGTTACTAAGTATGTTATGCCAATTCAAGTATCACGTTGTTAATTGATCAGCATGCTAATGTAAATCTCTATTGGAATCAACTTTGAGCTAGTGTCAATGTAGAGCATCGCAAATCAGTCTCTTATGTGGTTGCATTTCAGTTAGGATGGTGTCTCAGAAGACAGTAACCTATTTATGGAGTTTACAGAGGCAGTCTAGGTTTTGGAGTTAAATAACAACCCAGAATATTCCAAATTATGCCAGAAAACGCGAGTAGTGACAGAGAAATGCAGTGGTTCATAATTGAGATGTCTTATGATTAAAGGGTATGATAGAGTGCTGTTTGCATTTTTCTCACTCCTCCCTCTCGCTCTCTTTCTGTAGGTATAGACCAGGGTCAGATGACATACGAGGGCCAGCACTGGCACGCTTCTGAAGCATGTTTCTGCTGTGCCTGTTGTCAGATCCCTCTGCTGGGTAGACCCTTCCTGCCACGCAGTGGGCTCATTTTCTGCTCTCGCTCCTGCTCGCTGGGTGAAGACCCAGATAACTCAGACTCCTGCGATTCTGCCCTACAGTGCAATTCTACAACACATAAAACCACTCAAAATCAGCAGCATAGTTCCACACTCCGGCCACAGGGGGGAGCCAATCCCACTGCTGTCAACTCTAAAGCCAGTACAAGGAAGAATGCGGTCATAGCGACCAGTACATCAACAGTGAATGGGGGTAGTCATTTTCCACTGGAGAGCAGAGGTACAGTTGTTATCATGCATCCTTTGTTTTACTTTTACTTTGCTTTACACAGCGTAGTCACTTGGTCGTTAAAGAAATAGTTGAACGAAAATCACACTCTACCTCATGTCGTTTCAAACCCGTATGATGTTCTTTCTCCAGTGAATCACAAAAGAGAAACTTTGAAGACGGTTCACACTGCTCTTTTCCATACAATAAAAGCATATAATGACAATTGCAAAAAGGTAGTGTCATAAATGTAGGACGCTGTATTCCAAGAGGTTTAAGACATATGATAGCTTTGTGTAGGGCAGTGTTTCCCAACCTTTTTTCTGGCATGGCACACTTTTTTACAATTAAACAAATCCCAGGGCACACCTCTATCCCACAGTCCCCCACAGTTTTCCTTTTCAAGAACTTCCATGTTTTCTGGCCATTTTAGTTGCGTGTTTACTCGTAATGTTTGAAATTCGGCTATGCAAAAACATAGGAACGGTGTATTATGAGATCACAGATGGCAAGAGGGCTGATTGGTTAATGACAACAAAACAACAAATTTGCATATTTTCTTATTTTTAGATTTGTTCTTGCAAATTAATTGTTGCAATGCCACAGCAAATAATTTTTTATTTTTCTATTTATTTATATGGCTCCAGACTAATATTTAAGAGGGTAGCACCAGTGTTAAATTCTACAAATGGTCGCAACAGCACTTCAGTTGGTCGCACCGGTCCAACTGGAAAAAATAAATAAAATATATATATATATATATATATATATATATATATATATATATATATATATATTTCACGGTTTCTATTTATCAGGATATTGATGATTAAAATACAGTCATCTGAAGACAAACAAAACATTTTTCTGCAATCAGAGAGCATTAGAAAGGTTTTTACACAGAAGGGGTTACAAGTTTCATTGTATCCAGTTATAACTGTGGCATTTGCAATAAGATCATAGTAACCAAAAGTAAAACCATTAGCAGTAACATAAAACAAATTATGGCAAATTAAATTGTATTCTCTCACTACTATATTGATACAAGTTCATGGTAAATATTTTTTTAAATATCTGTGATGTGTGGATTGAAACCTTACAATATCTGTCTTTTATTGTGCAGATTTCTCCTTTATTCCTTCTCAATGCTGTTTAAAATGTTGGGGCCGTTTAATACAATTTTAAATCATAGACACATGATGGGCTTTCATAGAGGTTTTAAACAAATAATCAATGGCGAATTCGTGTCCCAGCCCGTGCTTCCCGCAACTCCGTTCATGATGATCTGCGCGGCTGAGTGCTCGAGACGGGTCCACGTGTAAATGCTTGTCTCTGCGGTGATCTGTCCATTGAGCAGTGCTGACTGATCCGAGTACAGCTGTTTTCTTTCACGTTTGGAACATTTGCCGCTTTATATTTCTCATACGGAATAAAAAAACGACAGGGCACAATCAGAGATCAGCCATCTTTGTAGTCGCACCAATGCGACCTCTTTCAAAGTTTAATCGCACTGTTAAGAAAAATGGTTGAAAGATTTGTCTCAGTCCGGAGCCCTGAAATATTTAGTGGAATCTGATAATTTTCCACTGCACACCTGACAATCATTCATGGCACACTAATGTGGAAACACTGGATGTAGGGAACAGACCCAAATTTAAGTAATTATTCACTGATAATCTTCCCCTCCACAAGTCTAAAATCTCAATTGCACTTCAAACCACATATTCAACTTTGCTATGTTACTAGGGCTTTATTTGCCTGATAATTATTTGTCATACAATTGTCTGTTTAATTGTCTGTTTTAGGGCTGATTATGATGATTCATTGTCAGACAATTTTCATATTTAACATGGAATCATATAACACAATAGGAATATATGATTTCCTTTAAGGCTATAGAAACTTGGTAAATATTCCACTGGGGTAGAATGACAGAACAAATACAAATATTTTAAATATCAAAATATTACCAAATCCTTAATGTCTCTCTTTTGAGTCAATTGTATATTTACACTGTTGTTTTTGGAACCCACCCAACCTGAATATTGTATTATATGGTATTGTATGATATGGTATCGTAACATATATCATATATCATATCATGCAATAGTAATGTATTTCCTTACCAAATGTTTCATTTTCACGCATTATTTTAAGGCTTTCCAATTAAACTCACAAACATTTATTTTGCATTAAGGAAGACCTTTGAGATTATTTGCATATTTGAAAATATGTTTACTCATTCTGTCATCTCCACAGAAATAGAGAAAGTGAGTGTCTCATAATGCAAAGGTTAAATTAAAGATAAACCGGAGCATGCTTCTGATTCACGACATGACATGAATCACGATGCATGTCACGATGAATCACGATGCATGTCACGATGAATCACGATGCATGTCACGATGAATCACGATGCATGTCACGATGAATCACGATGCATGTCACGATGAATCACGATGCATGTCACGATCAGCTACAAGACATGTGATAACCATTGCCATTTGACATCATATTTTTTGATTTAGCTATTTCTTAAAACATAACATGATAAAAATCACACACATGTGGAGCATTTCAAATGCATTTTATTCAGTGTTTGTTTGCATGCACAAATTCCTAATTTACTCCTTGAAAATGTTGTAGGTGTTTACACCTCATTCACTGCCATACCAAAGGGTGATCCTCCACCGTATGGACTAAGACACTCCTATTCACCATCTCAGCTCTGTCCTGTAGCCAATGACAGGGCAGCATTACCGTGCAGGGACCAATCAAACATCAGCAGGCATCAAGTGAATAAAACGACAGACAGTTCGTGCAGTGATTTGGAGTTTACAGTGGAGCTGAATGGATATGCTGAATTTGGCCCATTCCCACCAAGCTGCACATCCAGGGGGACTTCCACAGCAAAGGATTGTGGGGAGTCTGGGGACATCGTCGAGAGCAGTTGTACAGGTATGCTTGATTTCACATAGCTTGATCATTTGAATGAATAGCTAACCCAAAACTGAAGTTGTCTGCCTCATGCCGTTCCAGAACCGTATGTCTTTCTTCCTTCCTTGGAACGCAAAATGTCAATTTTGTTCAAGTATATCCAGGCCATTTCTTTCCATAAAATAAAAGTGAATGAGGACTGGGGCTGTCAAGCTAAAAACACCATAAAAGTATCATAAAAGTGATTCATGTTGTATATTCAAAATCTTATGAAGCCATAGGTTTTTTTGTGTGTGGAACAGACAGATGGAGCTGTTAAGTTGTTAATGTGTTGTTAAACTGATAATCATTCCCTACAGAGAGCTGTTAACTGCTGCATCCGGATCATTGAATAAGTGAATTGAACTCGTGAACTGGATCAGTCTGATGTGAACGAATCATTCAGACATGTAGTGAACTAGATCAGCAAATTCATTGAAAAGATGTGACCAAACGATAGATTTTTTCACAAATGACGCCTGATTTACACATGCTCCGTGAGTTGACCATGTGCGGCACGTTTTCGTTTCAGTGCACATATTAAGAGATTACAGATTGTGAGCATGAGCTAATACAAAAGCTATACAAAATAACTAAATAAATTAAAGAATAAATAAATAAACTGCAGGAATTTTGCCTGTGTTGTGTATGGTGTAGTCTTAACAACATTAACCAATCACGTTCAAATACGCTAATAATTAAGTGCACGTGACTGCCCGCAGATGTCAAGATTTTCAGTAAATAATAACTTAAATATCAGTCTGTTCCTCACACAAATCCAAAAAGGCTTGGAATATTGCACTCAAGTCATATGGACCACTTCTATGATTTTTTTATTTCTTGGCATTTAGGAGCTTGACTGTGGAGGACAAAAGCACTCGAAATAAAATTATTAAATAAATAATAATAATAATACAATTAGTAAATGTACAAATAATTTTTTTAAATAATTTAATTATGAAATAAAACAATAACTAAAATATACCCATTTATTTTGTAATAATCCATTAAAAAAACAGCATTTATTGTTTAAAACATTTTATAATTTCCACTTTTGAAAAACAAATACTCGAAAAATAAATACTAATTAAACCTTTCTTATTAGGCTGAATTTACGAATGACAACAAGAGGACAAATTAAAGTCTGATCTCTCCAAAGTGCTTTTCATAACAAAAGTGTTTTTTTTTGTTTTGTTTTTTACAAACGTAAATCAATAATAACTCAATGTATCAATAGTATTATTTAATTATAAATAAAAGAGAAAGATTTAAACTTGGAGTAGTAGTTTTTTGAAAGTGGATATTATGAAATGTTTTAAACAATAAATCCTGTTTTTAAATAGGTACATTTTAATAATTGATATAATTATTGAAATATTTCAAAATAAGTTGGTTCATTTAATTATTGGTTAAATTATTTTAAGTACTTTGGTCCTCCATACTTGACATCCCCAGTCCTCATTCACTTTTATTATATGGAAAAAGTGGCTAGAATATTCTTCAGAAATTCACCTTTTTGTGTTCCACAGAAGAAAGTCATACAGGCTTGAAATGACATGAGGGTGAGTAAATAATGACTGAATTTCAGTCTTGGTTGATCCATCCCTTTACAGCAATTAGTCACATGATTTTGCAATGTTCTAAGCCATATTTTCCCTAACCATTTTTACTCTTTTCTTCCTCCATCATAGAAATTCCCCCCCAACCTCCACCTTCAGATGAATTTGACAACCTAGATGACTCCTTTCCGCCCCCACCACCCCCTGTTTTCTTCGAGCCATCTGATTCACCGACCCATTCAGATTCCCTGCCTACTGTCACTGAAGCGGAAGACCCTCCCACCACACTTGTACGCAGCAGCACGGCCCGGGTCAGCTTCAGAGAACCAATCAGCTGCAGTTATTCAGTGGAAGAGGAAGAGTGGGAGAAGCAGGAAGAAGTAGGGGTAGAGAGAAAAGAGGGAGAGGAGGAGGAGCAGGAGGAAGATGAAGTTGAGGGCAGTTTGGGACACAGGTTGCGGATGTGCAATGTACCTTCACAAATGGACCTGTTGGGTAAGATCACACTGCTCCCTACTAAAATAATGTGAAGAAAATGTTGCATTCTGTGTTGTTTGTTTATGAAATTAAACCTTTTGAATTTGATGCAAAATTGGACAAAACGTTTTTTAAATGGTCACTAATTTATGTCATTGTGACCGGCTCCATCATTTTTCAGTCATCTTGAACTAGGCCTATATATATATATAATTACACATACACAGTCGAATTCAGAAGTTTAAATACACTTAGGTTGAAGTCATTAAAACTCGTTTTTTAACCACTCCACAGATTTATTATTAGCCAACTATAGTTTTGGCAATCTAAGTCATTAGGACATCTACTTTGTGCATGACACGAGTAATTTTTACAACAATTGTTTACAGACGGATTGTTTCAATTTTAATTGACTAAATCACAATTCCAGTGGGTTAGAAATTTACATACATACCAAGGTAACTGTGCCTATAAGCAACTTGGAAAATTCCAGAAAAGCCTTTAGACAATTGGCTTCTGATCGGAGTTGTACAGAATTGGAGGTGTACCTGTGGATGTATTTGAAGGCCTACCTTCAAACTAAGTGCCTCTTTGATTGACATCATGGGATCGTTTAAGAATAACTCTGGACCTCCACAAGTCTGGTTCATTCTTGGGAGCAATTTCCAAACACCTGAGGTACCACGTTCATCTGTACAAACAATAGTACGCAAGTATAAACACCATGGGACCACACAGCCATCATATTGCTCGAAGGAGATGCATTCTTTCACTTAGAGATGAACATAGTTTGGTGCGAAAGTGCAATCAATCCCAGATCAACAGCAAAGGACCTTGTGAAGATGCTGGCGGAAACGGGTAGACAAGTATCTATATCCACAGTAAAACAATTCATATATCAACATAACGTGAAAGGCTGCTCAGCAAGGAAGAAGGTAGGTGATAGCCGTGTGCGGCCAACAGCTGATATACTTGCTGAGAGACTTTTTCGTTTCGCTCATCGCTAACAAGAGGAATGTCTGAACCTTGTTTATTGACCATGGTGTGGTTTTGCACACAGCCATTTCTTTTTTCACAATTCGAAAGTCGCATGAACAAATGATACTGCTATCGCTGTTTATAACTTTAAAACTAGCGGGTTGGAAATCCAGTGATGCTGGTAGTGACGATTCTCCCTGACCAATCAGTGATCTGCAAGTTTTTGACGTCACATTTAGTATCGGCTCGGCTCGCTAGGAACCTCGACCGAGGTGGTACTAAATAAAGTACCAGGTTCCAGGTACTATCCACAGTGGAAAACCCCCAAAGTTGAGTTGAGTCGAGTTGTACCGTGCAGTGGAAAAGCCCCCTGGAGGAAGACAACAACATTGCGTCACCCAACATCTTTGTTTGAACAAAATAAGTCACCTAGCAGAGAGATTAGCCTCTGTGTAAGACAGGAAATAACAAGTATAATGAGTTTAAAGAGCAAACTTTATCTGCTAGTAATGATTCATTTATACATTATTGTAGAAGAGACACCTTTGTCTAAAATCATTGCCAAGAGACTGTTGACCTCAGGTCTCTACTTGTGGCAGCAGCAGTTATCTTTTCCTTTCTCAGGGGTGAGTGGTATGACTAAAATCTTATATTTTGCATAACCATGTAATAATGACAATTTGGGGTATTTCAGTGAATTAAATAGTTTACCAATGAAAGGTACTTTCTCATTTTAAATATTTCTCTTTTCATTTGGAACTTTGCAAACCAAAAGATAATACAGAAACTCTTATCATTTAGATGGCATTAACATTAGTTAACATTATCCAAGAATGAACAATACTTTTACAGCATTTATCAATAATGTTACTTTCAACATATACAAATCCATTTTTAAAACGTAAAGTTGTATATGTTAATTTTAGTTAATGCATTGCGAACAAACAATGAACAATTGTATTTTCATAAATGAACATTAACCAGTATTAATATATGCTGTAAAAAACATTGTTCATTGTTACATCATGATACCTAATGCATTTACAAATGTCAGCAAATACAACCTTATTGTAACAGGAACACAGTTTCTATACTGGACACGATCAGAGCATTTGATATTAATCAACAGAACTGCAGAAATTCTACTGGCTGACACAGTTCTGATACAAGTTTATTCTTCACATGTTGTATACCATCATACCGTCCAGCCCTATTCCTGCTGCTAATTTCCCATTGTTTCATTACAATTTACAGAAAGGTTCAGGGGTATTGAGGCCAGGTTGAAACCAAGGAGCAAAAACTGGAAATTCAAGATGTTCATCGTGATTGCTTGTTGATTGCAATCAACGTACTGGACGACTATAAACACTCAGCATATAATAGTTGTTTATATTGTATTTCATGTCATGTTTTCTTTTTAGAAAAACAAGCATATCAGCGTGCTCAGTAAACTAGACTCATTTATACACACCAGTTTAAATGATGGAATGTCCTTCCGCTAGCAAATTCTTTGTCAATTCAAATGCCATGTTTGTTGTTTACAGAAGTGTTGTGAGGATTACATTGCAACGGGGATGCTTCTTTCTGACGAGTTGCACATATACGGGAGTAAAGCATACACTGCTTATACAGTACATTTAAACAGGAACACACATTCTGGCAATAACCCGCTTTTTGGTGTCCATGTAACCGTACTGACAGAGTTTAGTTTGTGTGTTCAGGGTTTAACATGCATCTCACTGCATATATGGCCAGCAAAGCAAAACTTTGGAAATTCGAATAGTATTTTTCATTTTCGAATACTTATTGCAAATGAATACTTGAGTATTCGACTACTCATGCACACCCCTAGATGATCCAAACCGTATGGCTTTATTTCTTCCATGGAACACAAAAGGAGATGTTGGGCAGTATGTTTAGTTTCAATAGATTCACTTGCATTTCACCTTTTTCTCCATACAACGAAAGTGAATGATGGCTAACGTAACACCTAAAAAGTCATACAGGTTTGGAACAACATGAGGGTGAGTAATACATTTTCCCTTTACATTTAATGAAAATCTCCCTCAATCATGTTTCCTTTCAGATGGATCGTACCACCGTGGTTTCCGGCGGGGCCACCTTGCCACAGAGAAGCGCTTGCGGTGTTCCAGAGGCTCGAGGAGCGACAGACCTCGTCTGGACACTCTGGACAACTGGGATGGTGACCATAGGGGTCGCTCCAACAGCGTCCTGGATGGCAGCAGGAATGGCAATCTGAAACTGCACTTCACCCGCTACAGACATGAAGAATCCTGCTCAACCTGCTCCTCTTCCTCAGACTCAGAGGAGGAAGGCTTTTTCTTGGGCCAGCGTATTCCTTTGCCGCCGCAGCTGATGTTTGTCGAGAGGGAGGGGGAAGGACAGAGAGTGAAAGAGGACAAGGAGAAGAGACAAACAGGAAGTTTTAGGAGGAGAAGGACACAGAGTCTCAGTAGAGGAGACAAGGATAAGAACTGCATATTGTCCTGAGACAGAGAATGAGGCTGTGTTCAGAATAGTATACTACCATACTACTCTTATTATTGTTGAAGTATAACGTGTGTATACCAGGGCTCAAGAGTCAGAAATTGTTCTGCTTACCCAGCCACGACTAAGAATGCATTTGATTTTTAGAAATGTATTTTTATATGTAAAAGAAAAAAAAGTTCTATTAAATGTTAAGATGATAACCAAATTTCAAGACATTTTTACACTATATTGGATTAAAACGTGAAATACCGGTAACCGTCTTTATTTCCCAAGATAATAACTGGACGCCATTTGCTGAATAATCATGAAACGTGATGAAGTTATTCGACAAACATAGTGAGTTCTTGTGACAACAATATATTATGCTGCTGTTTTAAACTTTTATCATGGAAAAATGTCTACTTTTTAAAAATGAATAGGTACTTGAGCAGTATTCAGTAACATGTTTGATGTAATCCGATCCACTCATTTAAAGTAGAAAAGTAGTGTAATGTTTTACATTTTGCATTCTTGTAATCAGATTACAGTTTCTGACTTTCAATTAAAGTTATTGCTTTAAGTTCATTACTTGGATTAAACATGTTTCTAAAATAATATTATGTATAATACATTTGAAACATGAATTAATATGTCCATATGTACGTCATGATTTTGAATATGTTGAGCAGAAAAACAAAACCTCTTCAATGAAAAGTGTTTTTGTAAGTAAACTCCTTAGTAATGTGATTTCAGTCATGACAACACTCTGGAAGAATTGGCATGTTAATGTGTGTTTGACATATCGGAAGGGTAGTAGTCTTGGCAGACTAGATCTGCTGACCCTGCTTCTTCTACTTCAGAGCAAGTATGGAGACTTGCTACTGCTAGAACTTATATAGACATACTAGACATACAATTCCCGTGTAGCAGAACTAGACCTGTGGCGGTGGGTTTCAGAAAAATAAACTCTCGCAGTATGCTGCAGAGAAACCAGCTTATATTCAAAACTGAGCTATTTAAATGTTAGACAAAGAGAGATATGCGAATTGATTGGTTAGCAGATTACAAGTCAAAGGACCAATTAGCTTACACCATACCAGCTTACTGCCTTAACATGTCACATGGGTGAGCCAATTGGCTAATGGATAACAAGCTTGCACCACATTTTGCTAAATGCATGGCTGAACTTTTTTGATGAAGTAACTGGTAAATTAATCTTATCAATTTTAGAAAAGTAATTAGTAATTTGCATTACAGTTACTTGTTTTGGATTATTAACCCAACACCGTTAAGTAAGTAGTAAGCTGCATTCTGTTCGGAACATGTGACACAGGAAATGCTAATTTTGTGATTTTTATTTTAATTTTTTTTCTTGTGCAGGATTTTAAAAGACCTTGTCGTGAACATATATCACATTACAAGATCTATCAACTCTGTTCAATAAATTCAAACCAAATCAAGAAACTGCTTCGTCATGAACAAAGATTACATTATCTGACAGTCTGTGAATCTGTGTACCACTATTTGTTTATTTTTTTACAGATGATCACATATATTTTCCTAGAAGTAGTTAAAGGTGCCTAGTCAAATATACTGCCATTATTTTATCTGACAGGGCTGAGGAACATTTCTAAATCAAATTGGGCTTGGAAAAGTTACAAGACAGCTTCCAATTTTCTGTGAAAGTACTCCATTAACTACTGTACATTGAATATATTTCATTTGACATTTCTTTAGAGCTAAGAGACTCTGCTGAAAATGGAATACTAGCATAGTATAATACTGTGCAGTAAACAGTGCATGCTGCCGATATTTGTTTTTATAAACATTATGTGAAACACTGCCAGAGATTGTTCAGCCCTGAGATGAAGCACTATTATTAAAACGAATGTGAGAAAAGTAAGGGAAACCTTTTTAGAAAAAGAAGTCCCGCCTTACAGGTAAAAGAGCCAATCACCTTTCAGATAAAGACCTCGTCTATCATATAACTGAAAAATGTGCATGCGCAATAGCTGGAAAATAGACTTTTTAGGGTGATATGAACTAAAGAAGCACAGTTTCTTATACCATTGTTGACAGATTGTACTGCTGATTCAAAATATGTTATTTGAACGTAATATTGACCAACCGGTTAGGAGAATTCGGTCTTTTCCCCATTGAAATAGGCTATCCATGGAAAATAGCTGCCCGGGAGCGTCCTCAAGATGGCGGCCGAGTGGACTGACTTGCCCTGAATGGGACTTTCATGCATTATGCATATAACGAGAAACGTTTTGCACAGTAGTGCAAACTACATTGGTTGTGTCACATGTACTCACTGGATTGAACGATTCATTGAGTAAGTGGTGTCCAGATCTAGGAAATGAAAGTTTATTTTGTGTATCCATTTTATGAAGAAGGTTGTATGCTATTCCAAACAACTCTGTTAAAACCAGAGATTATCTGATCTTAAAATATTCTTTTAAAATGACAGAAATTAGTGTTGTCTAGGGGCTTCAATAAAGGTCACATCTAATCCCATAGTATCTAAAACCAACTACTTAAAATGCATACTTGTGGTCAGTTGTAGCTTGTTTGACCTGTTTTGAAAGGGCTGTGTCATTTGCACTTGAACTAAGTGAAACTTATTGAAATGTAAACACAATGTTATTTGGTTGCTTCATTCGAGCATGCATTGTCATACGTGTTGTTTGAGAAACATAAGTCAACCAACATGATGTTCCATACTGTTTCTTGGTGGCTATTACGGGCTGTAATTAAAATGTGACAATTCATGAACTGTATGATATGTAAATATTTACATTTCAAACCTGTAAAACGAGAATTTGAATACAGACATATGGCTTTCTCTTTGTGTTTTATGAATTAAATGGTGATTGTTTTATATTCTAACGAAGATTCCTGCTTTCAGTCGTGACTATAATTATTAGAACGTTTTTTCCTTTAAAATACACTTAGGTTTAAGTATGATGGTAATATTTTAATGTCTAGCTCTCTCTCTCTCTGTGTGTATGTGTGTGTACGGAATATATATATATATATATATATATTACACACACACACACACACACATACACAGTATGTATATTTAAAATGAATGCATGTCAACACCCAAAACAGCTTTACTGTATTACAAAAGGATCATAAGGTATAAGTATCCTCTTTTATAAATATGCAGTGTATATATACACACAAACACACACATACGCTGTATATACCCACTATGGGCCAAAAGTTTCAAATGTACAGATTTTGCTCTTATGGAAAGAAATTGGTTCTTTTTTCACCAAAGTGGCATTCAACTGATCACGATGTATAGTCAGGACATTAATACTGTGAAAAATGTCTATTAGAATTTGAAATGTTCAGAACTTATTAAATTATTTCAAAGGGTTCTCATCAAAAAATCCTCCACGTGCAGCAATGACAGCTTTGCAGATCCATCGCATTCTATAGCTGTCAGTTTGTCCAGATATTCAGGTTACATTTCACCCCACACTTCCTGTAGCACTTGACATAGATGTGACTGTTTTGTCGGGTACTTCTCACACACATTACAGTCTAGCTGATCCCACAAAAGCTCAATGGGGTTAAGATCCGTAACACTCTTTTCCGATTAACTGTTGTCCAATATCTGTGTTTCTTTGCCCACTCTAACCATTTCTTTTTGTTTTTCTGTTTCAAAAGTGGCTTTTTCTATGCAATTCTTCCCATAAGGCCTGCACCCCTGAGTCTTCTCTTTACTGTTGTACATTAAACTGTTGTTGAGTGGTTAGAATTCAATGAAGCAGTCAGCTGAGGACATGTGAGGCATCTATTTAGAGACTCTGATGTACTTATCCTCTTGTTTAGTTGTACATCTGGCCTTCCACATCTCTTTCTGTCCTTGTTAGAGCCCATTGTCCTTTGTCAACTGTGTTTGATATAATGGCAAATGCCACTTTGGTGAATTAATGTACCAACTTCCTTCCAAAACAGCTAAATCTATACATTATTCCAAACTATTGGCCCCCAGTGTGTGTGTGTGTGTGTGTGTGTGTATATATATATATATATATATATTAGTATATATTATCTTCCTTAAACATACTGTAAATTCACAGGCCAAAACAATAAGTTATATCAAAGAAGTCTAATTGGCATCTAATGTTTTGTAAAACCATGATAGTTTTTAATTATATTTCCCCTGTAAATACAGCAACAGAGAGATAGATTACATACATAAGACAGCATGCATACTCAAGGCCAAGATTGCTCCTTCCTTTTGTGATCAGGTGACTCAAGGGACAAATGGGAGTTACTTCCTAGTAGGTGAAATGAGTTTCTGATTGGACAGGAGAAGAAATAAGGGGCAGGAGGAGTGCTTTATGAGAAAGTCAAACTGGTCTGGCAAGTTTTGCTTTCTCCTCAATACAAACACATGCATGCACGCACCATCTCTGTGGCTTTCTTTTTGTGACTCTCAAACACACTTGTATTACAAAGGCACTGCTCACTTAATTCTTGCTGTACCAGAATAAATATACAGCCTGACTCACTGGAGATATCTATATTTAGTGTTAATGGGGAAGCCAGTCTTGTAGAGTTTCAAGAGGCAGTCACAGGTATGTGTTTGGATGTATGTGTATATTGTCTTTGTATGTGTGTTAATGCTATCAATAACTTTAAAAAATGTAATTCGTATTTATCACATGCTTGTCCAGGTACATACACTTTACTGTTACATGTTGACATCTGTTTACATCTTAACCTTATTCCCTGTAATTTTTGATTTGATTCTAGATTCTGGATCCTGTAGAGACATGCCTTATCCTTTTCCTGGAATCTGTAAGTGAAGTCTTGTGTTACATTATTTTTTGTTTAGTTTTTCTTGCCTTAAGAGATTGGTTTCTTATTTAGGAATTTACTTGAATGTTAACCTCATTGTTGTGTGTTATAGCAGTATAAATATATGGAAAAGGAGGACAAATATATATATATATATAATGATGGAGGCAATGGAAGTACAGTAAGAGCAGAGAGAATGAAAGGAAAGGAATAACAGATGGTAAGCGATGTGTACTTTAACCTTAGGTGGAGTGCCGATCCTTTTGTTAAAGGAATGATAAACATTTAAACAATAAGTTGGTGTGTCTGTGGTAGCGCTTTACCTCCAAGCAAAGGTCCTTAGTCCATTTATAATGCAGCAATGCTATCATTTATTAATATTAAACACAAATCCAGTCTGAAACACCAAAAATTCCCTTCAGTTAACCAGTGACTTCAGTCTATCAGTGTAGTGTTTCTACCTTAGGTCACATTCCTAAACAAGCACGTAACATGTCACAACCTTGGGGAAAATATGTTTTCGATTGCTTAGTGGAGAATAGTGTATATTAATAGTGGAACTGAAAAGGTTTTCAATGTACAAACAGCTTTTATAGAGCACATTTTATGTATATAATAGTGAAGTTGAAATGAATCAATACCTAGAGGAATGTGGTAGCCTTTTAGCCATTGCTAATGGGTCCATAATGGTCTTGACCAAACCTGGAACATACATCAACACCCTGCAGAGCTCATTAGTTCGTAAAGCAATCAGCAATGTTTTTATCGATCATATGTAGGGTAATCCCTAACAGTAAGTATGAGCAATAGTAATAGTGATGTAAGGATTACATTTAAGAAAAGTTTGATTTTCACATAGTGGATGATAAAGGGTAAAAGGAGGAATCCGAGCCATATCTAAGAACCAGCATGTCATTGAGACTTTGGCTAGTAAACAACCACGCAGAACACCCTAGCAAGAAATGGCCTGGCAAACACGCATAACACCTTAGTATGGTAGCGGTGCAAGCACTCTGGATAAAATACTAGTTTATAATAACGCTTACAAAAAATTAAAAGTGTATATGCATTGAAGAGAGCACTCTCTAGTTTGATATCTAGCTGAACTTTAGTATTGTCTGTATTTGATTAGCATTTTTGTATCCTCAGGTATCAAGAAATGATTCCAGCACCTTAAATGCGTTGAGTCAATGTGGATGTTTGCTGGCTGTAAGTCCCACTCATCTACTTCTGAGCAAACTAGTGCTGGAAAAGGAGCGAGTAAGGAACCAACATAGCAGCTGAAGTTTTCCGTTGCCAAGGATGTCAACTGATACTCTACAGCCGTCTCGGCGATTAATGAGGTTGGTCGGAACTCCTGGCACACAAAGTAGCAACCCAGAGATCCGTTGTCCAGTCCAGTCATCTCCTGGGATACGCAAACCGAGTGCTGTAGAACGCCTGGAAGCAGACAAGACTAAGTATGTCAAGAGCCAACAGGTGGCTTTCAAGAAGCAGCAGCCGGTCACTTGTCCCGCCAACAACAGCCAGAGTGGATCAAGTGCTCAACATCCAACCAGAAAGGTCCCTTCTAGACCCAATAAATCTGAGACTCCCCCCCTTAATCTGGAACACCTTTGCAAACTAATCGATGGTGTTGGTGATACAACCGTGCCAGTTGTTTCTACGCATCCCAATGGTGCAGAGAAAATTCAAGATTATCCTGACCCATGCAAGCCCCTCTCTCCAACTCTAAATACGACGGAAGAAGCTTCGGTTGGGTCGACTTCAACAACTCAAGGTAAAGCTGTGGTAGAGGCCATAGGAACTAACGGATGTCCTACCATGACTGTGAGGAGAGTTGATGTCAGGCCACAGCTACCTCAAATGAGGATGGCAGGTAGACCACAGCTGCAGAGCCGTCCACCGATGCAGGTGTCCAAGCCGCAGTTTCCAGCGCAACTTTTGCGCTTTCTTAGACCCTACACACAGCCAATTCAACACTCAATTGCTTTCAAAAGGCTTCAGAATGTCACAAATGTCCCCCGAGGACCTATTAAACCACCAAGCAGTCCTGCCCAAAGCTCACCTTCCTCTGAATCTCCATCAAGGCCATTCAATTCTTTGCCTCTTCCCATAAAACCAAATGCTGAACCAGCATCGTGTGCCTCTCCTGCCCCTCTTACTCCGAGCTCAGTAGCTTCGTTCCTGGCCAAAAATGACTTCCAATCACCACCATCTCCAGCCATCACTCACCATTCCTCAACAAGCTCCAGGAAACGTCCTTCATTGACTCGTTCAAAATCGGATGTCAGCGACTGCATTTCGCGAGCTGGGGCAGAGCTTGAACGCTTTTTTAATTATTGTGGCTTAGACCCATCGGATTTAAAGGAGCTAGCAAGACCAGGATCCGACATTGTTTCCGTTTCCCGTCTCCGTAGTGCCAGTGCCCCGGCTTCTGAGCGTACAGCTGATGGTGGCGAGGATGAGGAGGAAGAGGCAGCAAAAGATGAACATCCTGGTTATGGTATTTCCATAATTGAGAGAAATGCACGAGTGATCAAGTGGCTTTATGGAATGCGCCAAGCCAAAGAGAGTCCTAAGGTGGCCAACATGTAACAACAAGGGACACACAACCATTATTCTGACTGAAATCAATTATGTCAATTGTGGGCTTCAATGCGCACTGTGGCTACATGTTGTACAGGGTTTACTTTGCTTTTCTCATTCAGTGTTTGTCTCTGTTATTTGTAATCACTAGATGTAATTAAATCTACTGTGCATTCACCACAATTTATAATGGCTAAAGCTTGGTGGTCATCCAGTGTTATCAAACAGAAACACTATTGTTTTGTGGTGACCTCCAATAAGCCATTTATTGCAGTTCAAGTGTCTTTTTCTATCCATGTTGTACTTCTAAGGCCAATTTAAAAGGTGGTACAAATATCTAAAATTGACGGTATTTCTGTTAAGACATGCAACAAAATTGCATTTAGGGAAACTCTTTGTTGCAGCTAATAATTCACATTTAATGCTTGTTTTACTATCTTTTACATGTGACAATTAATTTATGTGAATATTGCTTTTATTGCTGTGTTAAAACTCAAGTTTACATATTCACCCCAAATCTTTATCAAAAAATAGAATGCCAGGTATTGCCAGTTCTGGCCCGAATCCTGCCCGGGGCAGGTCGAGTAGGACCGGTGACATAGAGTCCTGAACTAAAAAGCAGATTTGATCTGTCCAAGGGTTTGTCATCATATGACAGTCCAAAACCACAGAGGATTTGACAGTATTGCACTGATAAAATAGTGTTGACCAATATACCAAACTGATCATAGAATTAGATCTGCATGATTAAAATCAATAAAAATGTATTTAAACTACAGTACTTCTGTCTACATTATTGTCATTTTCTTTTATTACAAATTTCACTGTAAAGACTTACAGTTGTTTTTATTGGGGTGGTGTCCACACTGGTGTTTCCTCTGGTAATAAATCTAGTTTTTAAAAGAATACAACATATGAAGGTCAATCTTTTTCGGTTACGTTTTCATTTTATCATCATTTCCTGTTATTTTGGACAGGAAAATCGTGATGCTGATACTTTTTAGGGAGCAGTTTTGACCTTACTGTATTTTCATCAAAATTCAGGAAATATGACTTCTCTTGTGGCCACTATGTCTCTCTTAATAGTTTTTGGATACTCTGTCATTAATAAGACTCTTTTAGCATCTTACAGGACAGTCTGCCAGGAACAACTGGATTTATGTGTCTTGCTCAAGGACACAGTGATGAAATGGGATCCTTGAAACTCTCCAGTTCATGGGTTACGTTTTCTTGAGTGAAATCAAGCTTTGGCCTGCTAGCCTAGATTCACAACAGTTCACTTCCATCACCCGCATATATAATATTTCCCAGTCAAAACATTCTAAAGGAATGTGATAACAAATTTGAACAGGATTCCAACTGGAATTTCTATCGTAATTTGGAACAAATCCCAAAGGTTCCTAAAAGGCATTATCTTTAGGCTAGGATTACATATAATAGCAAAAACTGAATCTTCTTAAACACACAGTTCCCAATAGAGCACAACAGTCTGGTTCCATTATTAAAAATCCCATTCATCTTTTTCATAGACTAATTGATTTTCAATACTAACTTATAAACCATGAGCTCCGAGGTTGTTCATTGATGCAATGCTACCATTGAATAAATTGTTTAAAAATCGTCTTTAATAGCAGAAGTCCTGTTGAACAACTACATTACCCATGGTTCAATTGTGAAAGCTTCACCAATCAGAACTGTGGCCATCAAAGCCTGTAAAATAACCCCGGTAGCGAACGCCCACTCCACTCTGAATGATGCAAACGAGTCGGTCACCCTGCACTCTCAAACTGCTTATGTATTTGTGTATATCTGAATATTTTGCAAAAAATGTAAAATATATATACATTTATGCATTTGGCAGTTGCTTTTATCCAAAGCGACTTACAGTGCACTTATTACAGGGACAATCCCACCAGAGCAACCTGGAGTTAAGTGCTCTATAGGACTACTATCAGAGTCAAAAGGAAGGTTAATGATATAGAAATAAACTCAAACATCAATGCAAATAACATAATCTTTCCAAACATTGGCTTCACAGTTGGCCATCATGAGTAGGAGAGTCTTAAAATTGTGTAAGACTTTCTTTCTTCAGCTGAACATAAACAAAGGTTTTCAGAAGAATATCTCCGCTCTGTAGCTCCTTACAATAATTTCTCCTTCCTGCCCAGTAGGTGGCGATATGCACAAAGAATAAGAATTGCCAAAAACAAAGGTAGAAGAATGTGAAAGTAGAGATTTATATTAAAAAAGGACTTAAATATTGATCCGTTTCTCACCCATACCTATAATATCACTTCTGAAGATAAGGATTTAACCACTGGAGTCATGTGGAGTACTTTTATGCTGCCTTGATGTCCTTTTGGATCTTCAAATGACTGGCCACCATTCACTTGCATTGTGTGGGCTAACAAAGCTGAGATATTCTTCTAAAAATCTTCATGTGTGTTCAGCAGAAGAAAGAAAGTCATACATATCTGGGATGACATGATAGTGAGTAAATGATGAGAACATTTTCATTTTTGGGTGAACTGTCCCTTTAAAATTGACTATGCAGATAGTGGTCAGAAATAAATCAGGTGCATAGATCTTACTTTTCTGTAAATCAGGTTTACTTTAAAAGCAATATTTGTATGATGGCTCTTGTATACTATCTCCACAGTATGCTGTTCCTATGAGAGGATCAGTGAAGTAAGGTGCACTTACGCTTCAGGATTCACCTGGACTTGTTTCACTGGTTTCACTCCTCTGAGGAATAAACAGGCACTAGTGAAACCAACAGAATGAGTGAATTAGGGTACATTCATTATGATTAAAGGCTAAAAACAAAAGATCACCAAAACTCGCAATGCTGAAAGCATTATGGTGACTGCTGAAACATGAACAAAGATCAGACGAATAAAGATCAGACTCTTATCTCATGTATCAGTGATGAACATGGCCAAAGAAAATGAGAAGTGACCACTGTAAGTTGTTTATAACTGACACATTCATAGAGGGGAACTAGTATACAATATAATTGTTATAGAGTTTACACTTAGATTTAAACCTATGTGAGTTTTTGAGTTCTTGGGAGAAGAGTCATTTAGATGATCTCTCTCTCTCTCTCTCTCTCTCTCTCGTTCTTGTTGAGACTTCCCCTTTTCAAAAAGTTATGTTATGCATTTGGGGGTGTTTCATATCAAATGACCAACATCGCCATGGGATCCTTTCTCCAGATATTCTCTTGGATGTAGTGCAGGTAAGAGTGCCATCAGCATTTTTCTCACCTTTTTTGAATAACAGTCTAAAAATGGCATTTCATAGGTAAAATACACCCTCATCACGAATTGTCACTACCTACATATTCCATCTGTCCCACTTTAGTCACCCAATGTGCTTTGGATTTGCTTTTGATCTAATAACAACATTTTCTTTCTTTTAAAGCACTCCCATTAGCTTTTGCTTAAAGTCATCATGAAACGGCATTCACAAACCATTGTACTTCTATAATGTAACGTATTTTCAAGTTAAACATGATATCAAACATGAATTTATTTATTTATTTTGTTTGTTATATTATTTACCAGATTTAAACCATTGGCATTGCAGTTATTAGCATGAAAATGGAAATAAAAAAAAAAAGATGGTTGATTTAAAATGCATTAGTAATAAACTTTGTAAAAACTCAGAAATAATAATAGCCACAATATGTAGAAGAGTTGGCACTCCTAAGAACATGTGATATTACATATTATATATACTTACATTAATGTGGAAAAAATGTCATAAACAGACGTGACAGTTGTGAACGCGTCATTTACCTATAGGTTACATGATGAGGAAAACCATCAAAAACGCTTTGAAACCAGCAGACTTTGACTTCTGAGATATCGGGATTATATCCATTAATGCTGCATGATTAATTGAATTAAGATTGAAATCGCAATAAGGTCTTGCGCGATTACTAATTCTTAAAAGGCATTCAGCACTTTACTCTGTGAGCAAGCAGGGCCCTCTATTGGTCTGGATGGCATCATCCATTATACAACAATAGTACAGAATTTAAAGGAGGGGGTTGTTCCTTTGGTTAAAACTTATTTTTCCATTATGTGGTTTACATTTCCCTGGAATTGCCCAAGATATGCATAATATGAAGTTGTAGTGTTCTATCGTATACACATGTTAAATTGGAGTTCTCTTGTTTTGAACTGCAAAAACACGAGTGAAAAATGTTTTAGAAGTACAAAATAACCTTTTTTTCATATCAATCATCATGTTTTCATATTAGTTCTTTTTTGTATCTTTTTATCTTCTATTTAGCTTTCACAGTGGCAGTCTTTAAAATGTTGGCCTGTCATGTGTTCAACAGATCCAACCCATGTTAATTACATTATTTACTGTTAAAACAGTAATAAAAAGCTTTTGTACCTCTTTGTACATTATTAAAAGCATAATTACCAAGTAAAACAGTGATCTGATGACAAAATAAGGTAAGTGGCAAAATATCAGTATCGGTGTATTGGTTTTTTTTTTTTTGTTAAAATTGGATCTGCCAAAATTTTAGATCGGTGCATTTCTACTAAATAACCATTTGACTATTGGCTAATAAAACCTAATAGCTTGTCTTGCACTGCAAAGGTGATGTCTACCAAAGAGTATTTGAAAGGAGAGACCGTTCTTATTTTTTGATGAAAGATTTTTATTTCTGTGGAATAGCATTGTCTGATGATTCGTGTGGAATGAGACCAGGAATGTGCATTTAGAACATAAATAGGGCCCATTTTGATTTCATGTTTACTGTCTCAATTGGAGATTGCATTTTGCATTGAAGCATTCAATCTCGGCAGAGATACCTTATCTCTAAGGTGCAGAATATCCCATATCCTTTAACGTATTTCTCATCATCCCTCATTCTTTGTATGTTTGTTTTGTTCCTGTGTTTTGGTGTGTAGATGGAGGTTCTTTTGTGTCTTTGATTCTGTTCATCAGTCATGTCTGGGATGCCATCACTGACCTGCTTGTGGGGTATCTAGTGAGCAGGAATAGGCGGATCCAAATGATCAAGCTCCTCCCATGGTGGGTGAAGTAAGACAAGAGCCTGGATTTGTGACAGGATGGAAATATCGTGGGTTAAATCGAATTACATGGTGTGCCAATTAATCACATTTCTAAATATTTGCTGAGAAAGACCCTCAAATAACAATAATCCAACATATAATGATTCAGTATTTATAAATAGTTATTTAAGCAATATCACACAAGCAAGAGTGTGATATGCTGGGGTGGAAAGAATACTGAAAAATCATACTCAAGTAGAAGTACTGTTCCTTCCAAAAAAAATTGTGTGAGTAGAGTAAATGTAGCTGTCCTAAAACTACTCAAGTAAGAGTAAAAGAGTAGCTCATTTAAAAGTACTCATGAGTATTGAGTACCGAGCTGCGAAGCTAAGCCCCATTATAATGAACACTGTATGCCAAATTTTAAAATACTTCACTTATCTATGATAAACTACATTCATCTGACTCCCAAAAATAAAAGGGAGATATAATAACAAATTAAACGTCATGTTCTGCACAATAGAGGAGGTAGCGCATGCATGGGAAAAGTTGTTTGGTACAGGGGCTACGTCACACTAAAAAAGGAATAATTCACCCAAAAATAAGAATTTTCTCATCATTTACTCACCCTCATGCCATCCTGGATGTGTATGACTTTTTTTCTTCTGCAGAACACAAATTAATATTTTTATAAGAATATCTCAGCTCTTTTGGCTCATACAACGAAAGTGAATCTGTGCTAAAATATTGAATCTCCACAAGTCACTTAAATCAGCATAAAACTAGTCTAATCCGGGCATTGGCAGAATTGTAAAATGTATTTGATAATTTAGACGTGTAATAGTGCTCAAACATTAGCCGTCTGTCAATCAAACAGCACGCAGCGACAGACGTCAGGAAATAAAAAGTAAATCTTTTATATTTCATCTAGATCAACCAACCAGTGGTGCTCTTGCTATCACAATTGATGTAATGAACACCCCTGTTCTGGATGTAAAACATAGGCTAAATATAGAAAACTACTCAAGTGTTTGATCGAGGACATCCCTGTTATTTTCAGATAAACATCAAGAGAATTTTATTGCCCAGCCCTATTGATAACATTGCATTAATCTCTCACAGCAGCCCAATAATCTCAGTGATAGATAGTTCATTTACCTTGATATGTTTCTTCAAGTTAGAGGCAGGATTAATGGTGAAATCTGGCTTGAGCAAGTTAAACGCAACTTTTTCACTGCGAAAAGCCCTTTCAGGTGAGGCCGAGATGTTCAGCTGTAAACTGTGCTTGAGGAATTCTCCACAGTTGGTGCCAGATCTGCAGCTGCCATTCAAGTTTTTTACATGTGATTTGATTGGATGGGATTCACGAGACTCTCCCTAGCCAATCATGTTGATAGATAAATATAAACTCAGGACAGGTAAGTGGCAAACATAGACGGTGGGAAAATATTGCAGTAAAAGTATAGTTACAGCAATTAAAATGTACTGAAATAAAAGCAAAAGTATAAACATTTTAAACTACTTAAAAAAATAAAATTCTTGGGAAAAAGTATTTGTAATTCGTTACTTTACACCCCTATGGCCCTACATCAGCACTGCTGTGATTCGGCCACAGACCGAGTGCTGTAGGTAATCACTGAAGTGCTGATTTAGGTCATATAGCACGATTGTGAGTATGATAATGCTTAGTTAATAAACAGTTAATAAACAAGTACATTTAAAAAAATTTGGAAAAACTGAGAACGCATTTGTGCACGAAACTACTTTCTTACACAACGGATCAGAATCTGCTGTTGCTGGTTCAAACCAAATGATGCGTCCAAGCCTCTGTTAGTAATTCAAAAATGTCACTTCAGAAATAGTATCACGGCTTGTGCTGTTTCTACCAATTTATTGGATAAACAAGGATGGATGTGAGTAAGTGTGTGTGTGTGTGTGTGTGTGTAAGGGAGAGACAGAGAGAGAGAGACAGAGAGAGAGAGAGACTGAGCGTGCACAATCACCTGTTGCCACACCCAAGCAGAGATTCTGTCAGCTTTCTGAAGATTAGCAACAGTTGTCAGTCTGAGTGTGTCAAAATATGTATATTGTATATAAATGTATATTTTGTTCCATAGTGGGTAACTCCTTTCATGTATAGATAAAATGGCTATAAATTCTGTTAAATAATACTATGTCCATCCACTGTGGGAATAGTACTACAGACGATGTAGAAGAGACCTCGAAAAGCAGAGGAACTCCACACTAGTCTGGGTAGCCCAGAGTGGACAGCGCTTCACCTCCCTAGTTCCAAGATTACCCAGCTTTACTGATGTGTTGTTGCAGCTTGGGGTCTTGCCTCTTGTTTGCCTTTGAGGTCAGTCTTTTCTTGGTGGAATGGGAAGTAGCTGAAGATGATGGTGAGTGGAGCAAATGACCCAGTGGAGATGGTTCTGCCTTTTCCCTCTTACGAGCAGCGTTACAATGGACCCTCTCCTTCATCCCACATCCGTCACAGATACCCCACAGTAATTGAGATTCCAAGTAAAATACGGTGTACAAAGTCCAAAGTTCCTCCATGTATATACAATATGGTATATAATAAGTGATGATCCAAATTGTCATGAAACTCCAGTAAAGGCGAGTAGTCCAGAAGAGATTAAAATCCACTAGTCTTGCTCCACAGTCGAGGACAAGCAATAATCATTGACCAGTCACTCTGCAAGTAAGGTGTCCAATGCTGCTGCCTTATATACACATTCCTCTTACTGTCACATGACCTCCAGTGACAGGAAGTAAAACAGTTTGAAAGACATTTCATACATGTTAAAAGCAAGACTTAAAACAGATCTTAAGAACGTGTAAAAACAATATATTTACATCGCTAATGCATTTTCTTAATATATATATACACTCACCTAAAGGATTATTAGGAACACCTGATCAATTTCTCATTAATGCAATTATCTAATCAACCAATCACATGGCAGTTGCTTCAATGCATTTAGGGGTGTGGTCCTGGTCAAGACAATCTCCTGAACTCCAAACTGAATGTCAGAATGGGAAAGGAAGGTGATTTAAGCAATTTTGAGCGTGGCATGGTTGTTGGTGCCAGACGGGCCGGTCTGAGTATTTCACAATCTGCTCAGTTACTGGGATTTTCACGCACAACCATTTCTAGGGTTTACAAAGAATGGTGTGAAAAGGGAAAAACATCCAGTATGCGGCAGTCCTGTGGGCGAAAATGCCTTGTTGATACTAGAGGTCAGAGGAGAATGGGCCGACTGATTCAAGCTGATATAAGAGCAACTTTGCCTGAAATAACCACTCGTTACAACCGAGGTATGCAGCAAAGCATTTGTGAAGCCACAACACGCACAACCTTGAGGCGGATGGGCTACAACAGCAGAAGACCCCACCGGGTACCACTCATCTCCACTACAAATAGGAAAAAGAGGCTACAATTTGCAAGAGCTCACCAAAATTGGACAGTTGAAGACTGAAAAAATGTTGCCTGGTCTGATGAGTCTCGATTTCTGTTGAGACATTCAGATGGTAGAGTCAGAATTTGGCGTAAACAGAATGAGAACATGGATCCATCATGCCTTGTTACCACTGTGCAGGCTGGTGGTGGTGGTGTAATGGTGTGGGGGATGTTTTCTTGGCACACTTTAAGCCCCTTAGTGCCAATTGGGCATCGTTTAAATGCCACGGACTACCTGAGCATTGTTTCTGACCATGTCCATCCCTTTATGGCCACCATGTACCCATCCTCTGATGGCTACTTCCAGCAGGATAATGCACAATGTCACAAAGCTCGAATCATTTCAAATTGGTTTCTTGAACATGACAATGAGTTCACTGTACTAAAATGGCCCCCACAGTCACCAGATCTCAACCCAATAGAGCATCTTTGGGATGTGGTGGAACGGGAGCTTCGTGCCCTGGATGTGCATTTCACAAATCTCCATCAACTGCAAGATGCTATCCTATCAATATGGGACAACATTTCTAAAGAATGCTTTCAGCACCTTGTTGAATCAATGCCACATAAGGCGAAAGGGGGTCAAACACAGTATTAGTATGGTGTTCCTAATAATCCTTTAGGTGAGTGTATATATATATATATATATATATATATATATATATATATATATATATATATATAGAGAGAGAGAGAGAGAGAGAGAGAGAGAGAATGTTAAAACCTGTTCTTTATGTGGATTGCAACAATATCCCTTTGAGAAGTGCTAGAGCGTGTCCTATGTAGAAGGCTGAGCTGCCTGCTGATTGGTCTGCCAGTGCGTGTTGCCTGTCCAGCTGTTGTGCTGACTGCCCCCTACTGCCACATATTTGTAAAAACATAAAGGTGATACATCAAGCTTGAATTGCTCATTTCTTTGGTGCTTCTGTGACACTTTAGACAACGTGCCAACTTGCATGCTCTTCGGGACTCTTACCCTGCTCTTTTGCATTGCAAGTGAGTGATCTTGCGCAAATGAGCTTGTGATATAGTTGGATCCCTATTTGTCATTCACTTGACATTTGTTGACGTAGTGAGGCTAGGGGTCACCCTTGGGAGCCCCAAAAACCTCTGATCTTTGAGAAAAGGGGAATTTGGAAAGTGGAATTTGCATGTCACTCCCCCGGACATACGGGTATAAAATGAGCTGGCTCGTAACCACTCATTCAGATTTTTTCTTCGGAGCCGAGCGGTGTTGATGTATTCCACTCCCAATCCATTCGCCTCTGTAGAAAGCTGAGCCAGCGTTCTTGGATGGTTCATGCCCGCACTGCGAGAGCATGACCATGGCCACGTTGCGATTGCGGCTCTAACGATCACTGAGCTCCTCTGCTCTCACTACCCTCGACGGTAGGGCTGCCAGGTACGTGGAGATCGCTGCAGGTCTAGAGATTGTAAGCAGACCATAACGGCCATGAGTTCGAGGTCCGAGCCCCCTCAACGTGGCGCCTCCGGCTCTGCCCTGCCGTGAGGCCCCACCCACTGGTACGTCCAACACGACTGTCTCCTCGGTCCCCCTTGTCCAGAGCTTAGGGGCATGGCTTGCGCTCCTCAACCCGTCGCGATGGCTGAACGGGACCGTCCGACTCGGCTATGCGATTCAGTTTGTGGGGTTCAGTGGCGTCCATTTTACCTCCAGTGCAGGGTGAGAATGCCGCTGCCCTGCGTGTGGAGATCATGCCCCTTCTGCGGAAAGACTAGGTGGAGCCTGTCCCATTTAGGGCTCAGGTGGTGAACCTGCAAGCGAAGCTGCCCCAGGAGGAGGCAGACATAGCGTTTTCGTTGCTGTGTCCGGTGCATGCTTTGCACATCTAATTGGATCACACACAGAGCTTTAGATGCTCTGAGAAGCTCTTTGTCTGCTCCTCATGGAGGGGGAGACATGCGCTTTTTACCCCCAGCAGTGTTCACGAGACTGTGGGCCCTGGACTTCTTTCCTCCTTAGCCCTGTGGCAGGTGGATTCGCAGAGAAACGTTATGCTGATTAATCGGCACTGATAACGATTTCTGGAACTATCAGTTATCGGCAAAAATCCACACCGATAATTTCCCCCCATTGTGTCCCACTTATAATATGCATTTTGAATGGCACTGGAGGTGCATTTTACCAGAATTTGAATAAGAAGCGAATTAAACTACTGTGAACTTGCCTACAAACAGATACTTACAGAACTTCCTGGAGAGTTTGGATGGGATGTAAAAATAAAAGCATGAGGATTAACAAAGTGCAAGACTTAAATATTCTACTGTTGTATTTAAAATTAAAAGCCAATAATAATAATATTAATAACTATTTATTATTATTATTGTCATCATTAGTATTTGTTTACAATTTATAACAATATCTCAATTGAATGGGTTCCAAAAAAATAAGAGTGTGAATGAAAAGTGTCTTACAACTAAATTGAACAGGAAAAGTCCAGATGTAAGACTTGAAGACTGGAATTACTGTTAATTTTGCTGCTACATTATCCAGTATACTAGTTAATAATAAAGTGTTTTTCAATAAGCGATACATTTATATTGAAATAATGTGTAGTAAGAGGTTTGTGTTTCTTTACATATTAAAGAGTACTCCCAATTAGTTCCACACAATAATGTAAAGATATTCTAAACTGATTATGCCAAAAAACAACACTGGTATCGGATCGGGATCAGTATCGGCCGATACTGAGATTTCCGTTATCATAATCGGATCAGAAGAGAAAAAGTGGTATTGGTGCATCCCTACTTTAAATGTTATTTCATACAGTATCAATTGAAAAACTATCGGCCAATTAATCGGTTATCGGCTTGTTTTCCCAACTTTGTTAAAGTATCTGCAAATCCTGTTTCAGTCGACATCTATGGCCCGTACGTGTGCTAATAGGCTACGTACGTGGTAGGTGCTCCACATGTGCTGGTTGCCTCTATCTAACCCCATGAGATGTATCCTCCGCAAGACGGTTTCCCCGTTGGTAAACCCGTCTTCCTTGGGGAGAGTCCCCCTCTGCCACCGGTCGCCTTGTTTGTAGAGCTCCATCCCCTCTGGGTAGGACCTACCACTTGGACTTCTTCAAATGCAACACTGCCGACAAGACTCGGTAAGACCATGTGACGTATTTACACACAATTGCCTCCCCTTCGGGCAGGCTGTGGTCTCCGCAGTGTCTTCCCCTTGGGAATGGACACCCCCCCTTCATGGACAATTATGGCCCCATTATGCAGCCTGGCCCCATTTTTTGCAGTCGAATGGTCCCCGATGTGCGGGGGACTGAACAACGTTTGTAGGGGCGTTGGGAGAGGTTACATGACGGCCAGGTGCGCTGGCTACAAGGTTTGTCCATCTCGCACTGCCAGTCCACGTAACACAGTTCAGCTAGTTGTGGCCTTTCGTATAGGGAACCCTATTGTCACTACATTGACACAATGAGTGACAGACAGGGAATGTCCTGGTTACTTTCGTAACCTCCATTCCATGATGGAGGGAACGAGACATTGTGTCCCTCCTGTCACAAAACTGAACTTCCCGCTGAAATGACCAGGACCCTGAATGAGTGGTTGCGAGCCAACTGCTTTTATACCGGGGGAGTGGCATGTAAATTCCACTCGCTAATTCCCACTGGCATTATCTCAAAGATCAGGGGTGTTTGGGGCTCCCAAGGGTGACCATTAGTGTCACTACATCGACACAAGGTCTCGTTCCCTCCATCAGGGAATGGAGATTACAAAAAAAGTGTCATTAGATATTGTGTGAGGAAAAGGACAATGAACTGATAATTGCCATTTTACTCGTGATTTGTGAGAAAGTATTTAAAAGTAATTTTTGATGTTGTGTCTCATTACATTTCACCAGGAAACTGCCACGATAAATACAATGAGCCACGTAAAAATCATTTTGCAAAAATGTAGGTGTAGGAGCATGATTTTATACAACCAGGTTGTGTTTATGAGGATGCTTTAAGATGCTTTTGTTAATTTCATATGACTAATCTGGTTGTTCTTGTCTCAGGGCAGTGCTGTCAATGCCACTGGGCATTCTTTCTTACAAATTCCTCTGATTCACACCACACAGTGCAGTGAGCTCAGTGTTCAGTGTGCCCTGGTACCTGATCATCAACTGTCTGTTTGAGACCTTCATGAGTGTATGACTACCATCATCCCCCCGTAATGCTTACCAGCTGAGCATAAGCTTTTTATGTAATAGTCAAATTAGCTAAATTCCATTAGTAGCACTCTTATGTTTATTATTGAGGTCAAAGTGCTGTTATATCACATTGCTTCCCCCGCACATCTTTAATGTGCTGTACTCTTTCCTGACTCCTTCAAAGTTTGTGTTCTGCAACCTGTAGTGCTACAGTGTTCCTTATACATCCCTCAACATGTTTCTGGGAGGAGATCAACAAGCCAGAGATTCAGCCATAGCTTACGGAAAGATCATCTCTTACATTCATGTCAATGTTCTGCTTCACTGCAGCATTATACACCACTATTACACTGCCAAGACTGAAAAAACAACTCATCTAAAACAGGATATTTGCGATGGTGTTTCAATTAACATATTTGGCTGTTTTGCTGGCTTGACAACAAGGTGTTTCATGCTGTTATTATACAAACTGGGGGACAAAAACCTAACCTGACTGTGTCTGGTTAGCACATGGTGTAACGCTGTATAGATCTTATATAAGAAAATTCTCTCATCATTTACTCACCCTTCTGCCATCCCAGATGTACAGTATATGACTTTATTTATTCTGCAATAAAACAAATGAAGATTTTTAAAAGTATTTCTTAGCTCTGTAAGTCCATACGATGCATGTGAATGGTGACCATAACTTTGAGGCTGAAAAAGCACGTAAAGGTAGCATAAATGTAATCCATAAGATGATAGGTTTGGGTTCGAAAAAAAATTAATATTTAAGTCTGTAACGCAGTTCAATGGAAAGGAGGAGGTGAGAACTGGCTTGTCACTATAACTAATATTTTAAAGCTTAACAAAAGACAAACACACATGACGGACATGTCCGTAAACTATCGCTCTCTCTCTTTATCCCTCTCGGAGGCTTAATTAGCCTGATAAAGGACTGGGTGTGTATAATCACAACCCGGCCTCACCCTTCGCCCTGCCACATTCCTCCCTTGTTCTCTCAGGCTGGGGTACACACACCCCCCCCCTTCCCTGGGGGAGGGTGTGCTTTAAGCCCGGTCTGCCGGCAGGTCATCCCCATTTACCTGGACAAGGGAGGGGACAAGGGGAGGGAAACAGAAATAATTAAAATGGGGGGGGGGTACTTCTTGTAACAGTGTAGTACCCTCAAAAAACACTGTAAAATTGAAACGAGAGGGAAAAGGCCAACGCAGAGCGGCAGTGAGAGAGAGATGGGAAAAAAAACCTACTCGCCGGTTCTCCGATACACCGTCGCATGGTCCTCGATCACTTCTCCACCCTCTCAGGCGGATGACAGCCACTTCTCCCCGGGCGGACCGGAGTCAGACTCACGCCCCCCGGCGGTCAGAACGCCCCTCCGTGTTCTCGGCGACTCGTGGGGACACTCCTCCGCCCCTGGCAGCGGCCCTACCGTTCCAGGCGGTCGGGGAACACTTCCCTCCTCCCCTCGCTGACAGCGGTCTTCCTTCGACCCCTCCGCATTTCTGGGGTATGGCAGGGCTCTCCTCCGCCCCTGGCAGCGGCTCCATCGCTCCAGGCGGTCAGGGAGTCCAGTCCCCACTCGCCTCGCGGACGGCGGCCGTTCACCGCGTCTGGGCAGTCGGCGAGAACCGGCTTGTCAATATAAATAATATTTTAATGCTTAACTTAGACAAAAGACAAACACACATGACGGACATGTCCGTAAACTATCTCTCTCTCGTGTCGCACCACCTCCTGCCATCGACCTTTATCCCTATCGGAGGCTTAATTAGCCTGATAAGGGACCGCGTGTGTATAATCACAACCCGGCACCGCCCTCCACCCTCCGCCCTGCCACAAAGTCCTTTTTTTACTATAGATCTTCCACTTTCACATTCTTCTTCTTTTGTTTTTGGTGATTCACATTCTTCATTCATATTTTTTTTCTTTTAAGGGGCCTTCACATTAATTGGGTCAGCGTTGCAGAATATATTGAAGTCTATATAGTGAAGTGTCAGCGTCAGCATTACCCCAGCTTTGCTTTGCGTATCCTTCAAGAGTTTTAATTCGGTGCTCAAAGTGCAAATAATTTAAACTTTGAAAATGTTGTCGCTGACCTTTCAAAGCATCAGTCTTGCAATGCCAGATCCAAATTTACTGCAAATTGATTTTCTTGCACTTTAAAGCCTCACTAATGTACAAATCAACAAGAAAGATTTAAAAACTGTCCAACTTTATTAAGCTACATATATTGAATGTCTAATTTGTTTTAAGAGTCCTCTTATTACTTTTTAAAATGAATTCATGCATTAAAGCAAATGCAAGGATCTGTTCTCTTATAATTCCAAATAGATGTTTTCAATGTTTACTTTGCAAAACTCCTGCTTTCTTTCCTGGCAAACTCGTATAATTTCCCCTCCTTCGCACTCTCTGCCATGCTTGATGTGGAGGTCAAAGCGGAGCTTGACCCTGGTGTTGAGAGGAGCATTGTCACCCCCCAGCCAAAATTTGGATGATATTTCCATTTCTAGTTTATTATAGCAATTGCTCAGAATGTTTACTGTATGATTGCGTGCACATCTGTCTTGCCCTCTTCTCTCTCTGTCAGGGATGAGTGTGGAGGTGTTCGCTATGCTAATTGCTGCTGTTATTCAGGGTCAGGTGCTGTGGGTGTATAACAGAGACAGATCAGTTCTGTCTGAATGTGGACCAAACACAGCAGCTCCCACACATCACACCTTCACCACACAGCACAGTGCTGCAACTAACAGTAACACTATAACACCTACACACCAATACAACCCTCCACACTCAATGACTTTAAATACTATGTAGTGCAACTGTTTGGATGTTTTTGCATGCAGCAATTTTACCATTTATAATTCTTGATGCTCGCAAAGGCAAACATCACTATTACTATTTGTCATACTTATGGATGAGGATTTCAACAACCCACAAACCTTATTAAACTTTGTTACTCACCATAACACACTGTTTGTGCAGTTTGTTAAAGGTGCACTCTGTAATTTTTTTCCTCATTTAAAAAGTTTTGCTTCAACAGAAATGAATTGTCATTTTGAAACATACATTTAAAATCTTGACTACTTACATGAGATGAAGACTAGAAATCGGTTTTATTCAACATGGGGAGGGTCCCCTCATGGGGGCTGCCATGTTAGGATCACATGACCAGCCGAATACTACTCACTTAATCTCTGTAACCGGCCTGTTATTGGACACTTTCACTCAGGGATTTAATTAATCATGGCTGGCTGTGAATAGAGAATTTCTACATTGATTATCAGTAACTAAAACTATTGATTTTAAATGATGCTGCATCCATGCCACTAGGTGTCAGTGTAAGTTTAAGACAAAAACTTACTAAGTGCACCTTTAAGGAGAGGTCTGCTATTACTTTTCTAAGTGATCAGACTTATGAGTTTTAATTGAATTAAAAACTATATAAAATAGGTTAAAAAAAAAAATGAATAAAATAAAATAAAAAAATCCATAGACATTGAAGGTGGATCTATGGTGCCAGGTGCCAAATTTAAGTTTAACTTTTTAAAAGTTTTATTGAAACATTTATGTTAAAAGGTTCATTATTAAAATGTTATGCAATCGTTTGCACCATGAGTCTATTTGCATATATACGTACACATACATTTTTGTCTTATCAGAGAAGTGCCTTCATGATGTCAGCACTATCATTAGTGCTCTCTATTCTTTGTTTGCTGTCTGGTGCTGTTACTGGGGTAAAAGAACAAAGAGGTTTGTCTTACTCTTTTGTACAAATGATTTATTAATGTTCTTTTATTACATATTTAATATTGCCAGATTTCAGAATATATTATTGAGCATGAGGGTTTGTTTGGGACCTAACGTTACAGTACGTTGGACACGTTTCTCAGCAAAACCTAGGATTAAAAACTGTATAGAATGGATGTTTATAAATGAAATCCCAACAAACCAGCTCTTAATTCTTCACCCAGTTCAGTGTCTCATTTTATAGCTTTTGATGTATTGTTGATATATTGTTGTTTCTCCCTTTTGGCCTTAAAGTGCCCGTCAATGATCAGAGCCAGATGCACATTAAGTGCCTGGATACTTTGAAGAAACTGATTTGCCATGTATCATACCACCGTCTGGTCCTCGGCTTCCTCTTGTCCACTTTGGCTTTTCAGGTTGGACATCAACACTGGAACCTGATTTATTAACTTACAAGAATTTAATTGAAATAGCAATGTAAAAATTGGTTAAAGGAATATTCAATATGTTTAGTTAAGCTTGGTCAACAGCATTTGCAGCAAAATGTTGATTACCACAAAAAATTATTTTGACTCGTCCCACCTTTTCAATAAAAAAAAGCACAGATCAAAGTTACAGTGAGGCACTTACAATGAAAGTGAATGGGGCCAAATTTTGGAGGGTTTAAAGGCAAAAATGTGAAGCTTGTAACTTTATAAAAGATTAAATTCAACTTTATTGTCATTGTGCAGAGCATAGACCCCGAAGCCGCCGCCAGGCGCCGCCATTTGCACCATTTAGAATTTCAGCCTCCGCCAGCCAATAATTTCGTAAGCCAAATTGAGCCGCCATCTGATAAAGTTTGGCTGAGCCGGCTAGAATTATTGCATCAAATAATAGAGACATACACACACGAAATATATAAACAATACACGAGATCTATTTTCCCACTGGATTCATAACAGCGCAGTCTTGTGCCCGTTGCCACGATACACAGACTCACAGTGAATTGACGACCAATTAAAATTGCTCGTTTTCCGTACAGAAGACGCGATGCATGTTTTTCTCGCACTGAGGTGAAATGGCGGAAAGAAACAAGCAAGGTAATTTTGATCTCACTTCTCACATACTTTCCTAATTCCTACTTACTTTTTTCTTAACTTAGGCCTACCCAGACTTTTGTTAAATCTTCAGGGCACGGTTGCACAAACACCTGAATCAAAGATTGATGTTATGAACCAAATATTCTGGAACGGAGAGATTTATAGCACTGAACGTGATATTACTGCAGTAACAAACCACCGTTTCCACACTGCTAAAACGACGCATGCTTCAGTGTACATTGAAGTGAAATGTGCAAAACTTTGTCCAAAATAATAGGCTACTGATAACAGTGTGTGTTTATTAAGGCGAGACACGGCAGGCAAAAACATAGTTTTTTTTTTTACTGGTCAGTTTTGAGATTTTTGGATATTTGTCTTCAATAACATGTCTTCTTTCAGACTTGTGGTGAAAAAAGTCCGAAATACACATTTAGGTCTTTATTTTACTACACTTCGTCTGTTTAGCGTCTGTAGATTTCTCATAAAATTCAACAAAAGTTTGCATTCTTAATCAATGTGTAATATGATAAGCTTCATCCATGATAATGCCAAGTTATTGTATACAACTTAGCCTACATGCATTTAGCCTAAACACAACACATTGTAGGCTATGTGAAAATGTTTAGTAGCATACAGACTACAAAATAAATATGTACATACGTTGTGAAAGTAAAATCTGGTGTTTTCTTTATTACATTGTATTGCATTTTGTAGAAATATAGTGTAAGCCATGCATTGCTTGGAAATATTGAGATCTAGTAAATCAGTATAACATAGACAGTGGTGGACGAAGTACACATACCATGTACTTGAGTTAAAGTAAAGATACTCAAGGTAAAATATTACTTAAGTAAAAGTAGAAGTGCTGCCTTTAAAAATTCACTTGAGTAAAAGTACAAAAGTATTTGCCTTCAAATGTACTTAAGTATCCAAGTACTATGATTTTTTATGGCCATAATGTCCTATTATAATTTGTCACAAGACTCTTGCTTAACTCAGTCTACATGAAGACTGATGTCACTCTTGGCACACCAATCTATTAATAATATGACATTAATTAGTCAGATGTGTGTATATATATATATATATATATACTACTTATATATATATGTGTGTATATATGTATATATATATATATATATATTTGAATTGAATAAATTTTTTGTGTGTTTAATTTTGGAGGGAAGGGGACTGTTCCCATAAGGTATAATACATTTACAGTATTTACTGTATATATTTTTCTCGAGCGTCTATGGTCATAATTATTAACATCCTAATGTTATGATACATTCACATAAATGCCATTCACACGATGCCATTAAATATAAATATATATATATATATATATATATATATATATATATATTCTATGTTATGGGAGCAGCCAATTTCCTCCAAAATTAAACACAAAAGCGTATTAATGCAGTGTTTCTGCTACTCTCCAGAAAAACAATGCTATTATATGCAAGTCATTTTAGTGTCAACATAATAAGCAGTGTACATTATGCGTCAATATTTACCGATAATTGCTGCAATAATAGCTGCTGCTCTCTGCCCCGCTTAAAATCATTGGCAACGCAATTTGTTTGGAACTATTGAGAGCTACACGAATCACGTGACCGCGCGGCGGCGAGATCACTGTCGCAACCGTCTATGTTAGCAACTCTCATATTTAATGGCTCTGGGGTGCGTTTCCCGTACAACAACGTAACTTGCTGCTCCACTACCGTAGTACGATGCACTGTTGAAGAAATCAACTTGCTAGTCACGACTGTTTCCCAAAACCGTATTGTCACAAATTGGTTGTTCAACCACGTTGGTTAATGATGTCACACCTGTGGTGGATTAAAAACTACTTTTAATGAATCTGTTCGAATTAATGATCGAATTAATGCTAGATGTTTTGCTATAAATTACGGACATGTCATCTGAGGACTCTCTCATATTTTTCTCAGTTATTTGCTTTATTTCCAGATTCAATCATAGGCTCGTTCTTACGCACTAGAGCACGTTCACACATGCGCACTCTTCAAAAACGGTGCTTTAAATCTACTGACAGACTAAAAGACATAAAGGACATTTGTATGTCTTCTAAATAAAAGATACTGATTGTACTGAATGTCATCTTGCTTATTTGGCTCAAGATAATAATTTATTAAGCCCACATGTTATAATAACAAGAAACTCTGCTTCTAACCACAGGTTGAGAGCTGTCGTTCCAACCACACAACTCTGCGATGCTGTTTGCGAATGTTCGTTGGAACGATGGTTTCGGGAAACACCGACTCGTTGAACTATGATGATAACGACGGAACTTGCTACCATAGTTGGCTAACGATGCTTTTGGGAAACGCACCCCTGGTTCGCGCTTAGCAGATGCCGCCAAGGCAAGTTCAAAACAAAGCGCAGCTGTACTGTGATCGGTGGCTCGTTTGACCAGTTACATTTTTATCCACTCATAAATAAAAAGGAACGACTGATTTTGAAAATGTAGTAGAGTAAAAGATATTTGACTTTGAAATGTAGTGGAGTTAAAGTAAAAGTCTCCCCAAATTTAAATACTTCAGCAAAGTACAGATACACAAAAAAGCTACTTAAGTACAGTAACGAATTACATTTACTTCGTTACTGTCCACCACTGAACATAGACATCTGTAGACATGAAGTGGCAGCTTCAGCCATTTGCAGCTATGAAAAGTTTGGCGGCTGCAGCAGCCATTTAGGTTTTGGCTGAGCCGGCTAGCCAGCCAATAACTTCATCAGCCAGCCATTATTCTCAAAACAAATGGCTTCGGGCTCTAGCAGAGCACAGAGTCAATGAAATGCAGTTGTTTTCACATATCCCAACTAGCTGGGGTCAGAGCACAGGGTCAGCCATGAAACAGCACCCCTGGAGCAGATAGGGTCATGGGCCTTGCTCAAGAGCCCAACAGTGGTATCTTGGCAGTGCTGGGGCTTGAAACCCCAACCTTTCGGTCAGTAACCCAGAGCCTCAACCACTGAGCCACCACTTTCCCAATGATAAAAGCACTTATATTTATTCTTCTGTTAAAATGTGTGTATAATTTGAGCTTTAAAGTTGTTTAAATCATACATTTTACAGTCATTTTAGGGTTTCAGGGTTTGTTGACATTACATCGTCATGGCAATGAAGTTGTAAAATTGGTTATTACTTTGCACTGAAAAGGTTATAAAGCGATTTTATCACATTATTCCATCAGGATCGTGAAAAGCCTGCTTTCCATACCAGAATTGAGCCAGGTGGTTGGAGTGCATAGATGAACAAAAAGAGGGTTTGGTATTGTCAAACAAAAAGGAACATTGTTGTAGAGATGAAAGATTACAAAGACAAACCTTTTTCCTTTGGAATACCATGCACCATTGAATTGTGCACAATAAGACCAGGAATGTGTATTAAGAAAGTAAATGGGGTCAGCTTGGATATCATGTTGATTTACTGTCCGTTTTCAGATGTCTTTGGGGAACTTCACTCTTTTTTGCACTCATGTTGCTTGTTTAGGGGCTCAGTTCAGGTATCTCATGTTAGCAATACTGTCTGAACAAATGCTGTATGTTCATTCTGGACATTATTAACTTTGTTTTGTTATAATAATTTGTTTTGTTCCATGGATGTTGTAATGTGTGCACAGGTGGCCACTACTATATCAGTGCCAATGTGGCAGATGACACTGGTGAGGCTTGGCAAGAAGTCTGCACTGTTTATAGGTCTACTTGTAAGTAACTTCCTGTTTGATTAATGTGATGACGGTGGTCTAAAGATAATTTACAATTATGTACCCAAAATATCTGGGTTGGTATTTGGATGGCTACCATTTCAAACCATGCAAGGGGTGATCCTTGACCTTTCGAAATTGAGACACTTTAAATTTTTACAGAGATCATAAGGTCTATATGTGAACATAATTTATCTATGTACTCCTCATCCCATCTCTGGTGGTTCTAGTCACTGTGTCAGATAACTTCCAAGTCTACATGGTCATGTGTGTTTTGGTTGGAGCTAGTTTAGCTGTGCTGTTCTTGTTACCATGGTGAGAAAAGCTGACAGCGAGATGATCTGTCCTCTTCACGCTGTCATCTCTGGTAATCAGGCTAGCATTCTATTCAATGGAGAATTTATTGCTATGTGATCTATCAGTAAATATTCAAATGGATTTTGTTGGGAGCATTTCAATTATGATAACTATCCATTAAAATATTATTAATATTCATTGTACCCAATGGAGAGTCTAATTAATTATATTAGTGCTGTCATTAGTGGTGCAATTACTATGGCTTATAATTTGGGATAGTGATTTGTTTTGTACTCCAAGACATGGCTGAATCTAATATTCCTTCTGCCCACCTGAATCTTCTGACACCCCCTGGACCAACACTAAAACACGAACAAAGGTGAATCAAACACCGGTTCGACAAGGACATAAACAGTTGCCCACACTAAAGACCAAAATGTCCCGGAACCCTGTGGAATTATCTGGTTTTCTGCTTTAAATGGTCATAAAATGTGATTTCATCTTCATCAAAGTCACAAGTACAGACAAACATGATGGTGCTTAACAACACACAAACAATAAAACTATTTCATGTATTTATTGTACACATCCCATTATACATTCACAGTGCTGTGGAAAAAGTATGTGAACCCTTGGATTTAATAAATGGTCGATTCTCCTTCAGCGGCAATAACCTGAATCATGCGTTTCCAGTAGCTGCGAATTTTGGACCATTCTTCCTTACAGAACTGCTTCAGCTCAGACAAATCCTAAGGATGTCTGGTGTGATCAGCTCACTTGGAGTCATTCCACAGCATCTCTATTGGATTACTGTCTGGGCTCTTACTGGGCCACACCAAAGGGTGAATTTTCTGTTTTTTGAAGCCATTCTGTGCACCGCCACCCTGACATTATCCTGAAGCATATCTTGATAAACTTAGGAATTCATTTTCCCTTATGATTATGGCAAGCCCACCAAATCATGATACTCCTTCCACCATACCTTCACTGTTGGGATGATGCTTTCATGTTGGTATTGGGTGCCCATTTAACGGCATACATATTGCTGTGTGTTCATCCCACAACCTTGGTGGCAAGGTGGTCTTTGGCAAACTTCAGGTGTGCAGCAATGTTTTTGTTGGAAAGCAGCGGCTTCTTTCATGGTGTCCTGCCATGCAGTGGTGGTTCTAGCGGACAGAAGCCTAGCCCCCCCAAATCCCCCCCCCCCCTCCCCACTCACAGAACCCCCCTCCCCAGTTGGACGATTTAACACTCTCACTACTCCCCAGGTCGGACAACAGTCCACTCACTTTTTCCAACCTACACTGTGAATTTTTGAATGGTGTACTCAGCAAGTGCAAGAACAATACAATCATTTCTGTTATTAGTTCAAACAGATTGTGTTTGTTCATTATTGTAACTTAGATGAAGATCAAACCAGATTTTAAGACAAATGTATTCATAAATGCAGGTAATTCTAAAGGGTTCACATACCTTGTCTTGCCACTGCATATAATACAATGTATTAAATATTTATCTACATGTTGTTGTCATAGGTAGGGGTAGAGGTTTGTTTGTAGGGTTAGGGTTTACATGACATATATGCTTTATTTTGCTCAGGTCAATGCTTCCATAAGCTGTAGATGAGTTTGCTGTTCAGAACCCCACCTGCAAGGACCTGGAGCCCCTGTTCTTTTCCTGCTTTAGTTTTTGCAATAAGCTTGGAGGAGGTCTGGCTGCTGGCATCTCCACTATGACACTGTAATGAGTGTCGTAGTGGAGACTCTCTCTCTCTCTCTCTCTCTCTTTCTTGTCCCTTGGAATTTTTGAGCCAATGTAATGCCTGATTAAAAGTGACAGTCTAGCAATTTTAAGAAATAGCGAAGACAATAGCGCATACATTTAGTTCACTCTCTATGTCCTGCAAGATTCCCAATGCTGTCTGCAGCAAATGTTAGCCTGAAACAAAACCATATTTCTGTTTGTAATAGTGCAGCCCTTTTTATGTCTGAAATGTACTGATATGTTTACATTGAGTAATGTGTTTTGTTGAAGCTTCTCAGGTTACAAAGCAGGTGCATACAGTCATACAGATGGAGTTGTATTGGCACTGAAATGTTTGGCCCCTGTGCCCATCATGTTGTTGCTGGTGGGTTTAGCATTTTTCTATCTGTATCCAATCAATGAAACACGCCAGAAGCAGATTCACAAGATCTCAAAAACACAAGGTAAGATGGACTGGTGTCAGCCAATGTCTAAAGTGCTAAGAATTTCATCTTTCTCTTTGCTTATTGTTCTATTTTGCTTTTTTAGGCCTGACAGTATCACACTCCCCAATTCAGAAGATGACAAGTTATCCTTCATTCAACAAATCATGTTTCATGTTAAAATCAAAGTCTAGAATAATATCTCACATTAATGCAAGCAAGACAAACTGATGATCAAGCAAACAATTCAACAGAATTGTCTCCTTGACAAACACTGTAACACAAGTGCAAATCAACATGTCAGTGGGCCAGATAGCAGGTCGGAAATACAGTTTCATATATCTAAACTTTACTCAACATCATTACAACAGCCTAAACCAAGCATGAACCGTAATGAATTAAGGTTGAGTCACTATAGACATGAACATGCACTGTGGTGTCAAGACATTCCCAATGAGAGGTCTAAAGTTACATGGGTGTAGATATAAAGTTGGAAACACCATTACATTTAATACAAATTGTAAAAGGGCACATTTAAAACAAAATACTGTGTGTGTGTGTTTTTTACTGCATTCCTCATATATTCAATGCACACTTTCTGCATTGTTTGGATGCAAAGCCAATGAAGTCATCTGTGGTTCTTTCTAAAGAATTGAAGTGCTTTCTACATTCATACGTAGTGTAATGCTGGATTTGTGTTTAGAAAGAAAGGTTAAATAGATTTGCAGCTTGTATGAAACACAGGAATTGTGTTTAGGAATGTGTCTTTCTTTTACTAAATAGTGTCAGGGTTATGGGTATCTGGCTAATATAATGGATTATTATGTCAAAGCAATTGAGAAAAGCCATAAATGTGTGTGTGTGTGTGTGTGTGTGTGTGTGTGTGTGTGGGGCAGGTTTAAGTGGTTTACAAGGACTTTTTTTTAGGTTACAATCTGGTCACAAGGGTATTATGCTATAAATGTGGTTTATGAGGTCATTTCTAGTGTCCCCATAATTTAAATCATTTAAAAAATATACTAAATGATGTAATTTTTTAAAATGTAAAAATGCACATACTTTTTTGTTTGGATTAGGTTTAGGGGATAGAATCTATAGTTTGTACAGTATAACAAATACTGTCTATGGGGAGTCCTCATAATGATAGCTCCACCAACATTTTTTAGGCATACGAGGAATCGTTTGAAAGCTTAGAATCTGAACTTTTCAGAGATAACTATCACTTCTGCATTTATGTTTCATAAAATCACAAAATAAGGCCTCAAACATTCGCACTGGAAATTTGCATCCCCCAGAGGTAGTAATGGGGTAGAAATATTTATATGAAATAAAAGTCCTTCACATAGCACATAAATGGACAAGTCATATATTAAATGAAAGCTCTCATTCTCAGGCATGCAGTTAATTTTGTTGCCCCGATACCACAGTTCAAAAGATTTTCAAAGGAATCACAAAGTGAAGTATGATTTCTGTAAGTCATCAAATACAAACTTCTCTTTTATTCACTGCTGCTGTAAGCCCCAAATACCTAAAGGCTTTATATCTGCTTTTATATTAGGCAATTAAAAAAAAGAAAAAGCCCTTTTTTACTTGTCTGTGAGCTTGCATGGCTGAACAATCTAATGTTAATATCGTAGATGTCCAGAACAAAATATGCCATCCAGCAGGAAAGCATGCTAAACAAATAATCATAAAAATATTTTTTCGACTATTGATGATAAAATTAGGGTTAGGTCATACATCATCAAAAGGAAGGATCTCAGCTTTCTAATGTCACCTAGATTGAGCTTCTAGTCCACTCAGAGGCCGAGATATTCTATGAAACAATGGGGGTGGTGCATGAACTGAAAATTAGACTATGTCTTTGGACAAGCACATCTTTGAGGGCTAACATGCATTAGAGCGCCACCTACATTTCAGATCTGCATTTTGTGATGGAATGTGAAACATTTTTTATTTTTTTCTAGTGCTGCCATCTAGTGGAATAAAATAACACTTTTCAAAGTGAGGTAGAATGAACAGAACCAGAATTTTTACTAAGTTTACAAGGATATGACAACAACAACAACAACAACAAAAGATTTTGTTTCGTTAAACACTTTCTGTTTATCATATTTTTTTTAATTGGTCCACAGTGTGAATGGAGAGATTTAAATGTGAGAGTGAAAAACTGCGGACGGCAGCCCACAAATGCATCAGAGTTTTAGAAGTGTCATTGGAGACCCTAGGTTTATTTGTTTATTACAAGACAAATGAGCACTATATTCATACATCACATACATTTTATGTGCAACAATGATGATATATCAGTATTCCATACATGTGCACATACATATTATACATGTTATTTCTTACTCAAGGTGGCATTGAGGTTTCAGTGATTGACTTGATCTACATTTGACATTGTTATTTGATGAAGAAACAACATGGAAGTAAACTATAGCAAGTGTAACACATGAACAGTATGATGACTGTTGTCATTTGGGTGTACTACTGAAATTATGAAAGTTGTGGGTCTGTTTAAACTCAGGAAGTGCCTGAGAAAATACTTATGTGTAGCATATGTGTTTCCTATGTGTACAATTTAATAGATATAATATGTCATTATTATAATGACAACTATGGTTGTCATGGTAACAGCTGTGGACTTGACGTTGAAGTGTTTTTCTCTGTTTGTCCGCTGGGGGCGGTAGATGCTCGTGTGTGACGCAAACAGGCGCTCGTCTCGAGTCGAGCCGCATTTTCTTTGCAGAGCTTCAGGAGTAAGAACAAGCAGACAGGATGGGTGTCGAGGTCGAAGTCATTTCTCCTGGAGACGGTACAATACTTTCCATATCAACCTTTCATAAACCAATGTACTTAAATAAAAAAGATGAATTGCTATTTTAATCGATATATTTTGAGTGTAATTAATTCTTCACGGACTTTAGCCCGCTAACAAACACTAGCTTCGATTCCACAGGATTTGACATCCATTTTTAACATGTTTCTCTCTTTGAATTGGATTTTTAGGAAGTACTTTCCCTAAAAAAGGACAGACCTGTGTCGTGCACTACGTGGGTAAGTTGAGAAGTGATGGTGTTGATGAATCTCGTGAAGGGTGTTAGCCAGTGGGTTAGCATTACCTGATTAGACACTCACATCCGCGATAGGCTCATTAAATGTTTAAAATGTTAATTCATCTTCACATATACCCCTTCTTTGATCTGTCGCATTAGACACAACTCTCAAACTAGCTAATGCGAAAGGGTTCGAGGGTGCGAAAACCTAAGGCCTGCCTGCCCCCCCTCCATATATATAGGTTGGGCGTTTAAAAATATTGGTGTGCTGCTTATGCTTTCAGTTTTTTATATTCGCGCGGCCATGGTGCCCAAATCGCGATGTTTAGACAAATTCTTCAATTCAAACGTGTATATGATGGTCAGGGGCGTAGCACCTAATTTTGGACCCCCTGACCAATTTGTGTTTGTGGTGGGGATAATATCCAGTATAAACATTTTAGATGGATATTTAACCATGCTAATTCAGAACTTTTAATGTTAAAATGCAAATACTATTTGGATCCAGCAATGCTTTATTAACCCTTGTGCGACCTTCGGGACATATTTGTCTTTTAATTTTTGTTTTTTCATTCATTTTGGCTATTAATGCCAACGGTTACATTTTTTGCCAAAGATATCTATTTTTGGGGGAATTTTGATATTTCAACCTGAGTTCCTAAACTACACCTATAATACACTGTGTACACAAAATAGTTACACTCAGGAACTTAAAGACTAAAATGTCCCCATTGAAACCCATTAAAACAGCAATATTTGATCCCAGTGCCATTAAAACCAAAAATCATGAATTAAATGATAGTATGCTTCAAATTGTAATTTTTTATATTTTACACCATATTGCATCATTTTTCTCATGTTTAGCCTATGGAGCAAATATATGCTTTTTCCTACAGTTTGCTGTATTATAGAGCACTGCAGGTCAGCTGAATAAATGATGCAGCTAAAATTGTGTGGGTGTGTTGGTATGATGTCAGAGTGTGTTTTCTATGTGTGTATTGAGAAATTTGTGTGCATGTAAAAAATCAACAATGGCATTATATAAAGAAACGGGCATTTAAAGGGTTAAAATCCTGAAAATGAATGAATATTTGATTATGATCAGGAGGGTTGGTTGAAAAATTTACTAATTGAAAGTGGACAGTAATATTAATATTTAATATTATTGTGGCAGTTTTTTTTAAGTGGACTTTTTTGTCATTTAAGGACCTCCTGAGAAACTTTTTTCAATTGACGCACAAAGGTTAAAAAATATACTAAGCCTACTAAGAAATTAATTATGCATGTGTACAATCATCCTGAGACATTTCTGCTTAACTTGCTAACTGATATTTTGTTTACAATTACCATTTAACTTGAATATAAAACAAATAATTTCTTAGCCCATGCTGATAAATATGAAGGGACCTTGTAACCTAGGTAACCCTTCTAGATACAATTTGAAAACATTAAATTTACAAATGATTCTTTTGTAATTTTTTCATCATATTGGTTACATTTAGGGATGCACCGAAATTTCGGCCGCCGAAAATTTTCGGCCGAAAATGGCACTTTCGGTTTTCGGCCGAAAGAGAAAAAAGGCCGAAAATATGAGCCGAAAATATATACCTCCTCGCCCGCCCTCAGTGCTCAGATTTCAATCTGGATCGATCTAGCCCTTATCACAGCGCTACCAAACAAAGGCCGATCATGTCAGCGGTGTGGAAATTCTTCAAAGTTTCTGATAAGGACATCAAATTTGCGATCTGCAGTGTTTATTCAGCAGAACTTTCAAGATATATATATATATATACAGAATACAGCAAGAGATTCTACTGGAAAATGTCACAACTAGCGCAGCTACAACACAACTTGAGGCGTATAGCTGAACTACGCTAGAAGCGACAATCCCCTTGACTACGGTCGCATAAACAAAGACCGCTTTCCATTGCTTGCGCGGATTGCGCACAGGTATTTATCTGCCCAAGCAGCACAGAGAGTGAAAGACTGTTCAGTGCAGCATCTCATGTTCTTGATGAGCTTTCTGACAGGAGAGACTGTCAGAACGTTTAGCAACTTTTGTTCTTGAAGAGAAACCTGTCACTTGTACTTAAATAGAAAGCGGTCCAATATGATGTGTATAGCAATTACATTACACTTGTTCTTCACTTGAGGATACATCTGTCTTTTACAGTTGAGGTTGGATTTAGTTCAATTACTGCTGTTTTGCACAATCATTTTCACTTAAAGTGTACATACGTTTACGTAAACAGAATAGAGCACTGATAGATATATATATATATAATTATATATTATAGATATAGATAGATCAGTGGAATAGAGGCCCTCTGCCATTCTGTGTTCTGCCTGTTGTTTTAATTAAAATTACTGTTGCATATTTAAACTTTTTGAAAGATGTTAGCTAAGTTCATTTCTTGACTCTTGTTTTGCATATAATAGTTTTCAAAAACTTTACATTATTTGGATAATTGTTAATAAAATCTGTAAAATTTGATTTTTACAGAACTGAAAGAAGAATAATATTTAATATAGTTTTAATATATTTTTTGTCCAATTTTGGTGTGCTACTTTCAATAAAAGTGTGATTTATTTTATTGGTTTGTAGTTTTTCAATTCAGATTAATTAAATTCATGAAATTAATGAAAAAGTATAAAATTAATACAACTATACACAACATTTATTTATTTATTTTTTTAAATAGGTAAAAGTTTCGGTTTTCGGCCAAGTGCATCCTGGATTTTCGGTTTCGGCCCAGAATTTTCATTTCGGTGCATCCCTAGTTACATTTTAGCTTTTGAAAATGGCAAAATTAGTATATTCCATCAATAAACATCTTTAAAACTAAATTGATTATATTGCGCATATATGTATATGTGTGTGTGTGTATATGTTACATATTTATAGTTTACATGCATAAATTGTTCTATTTACATTGATTTACATTTATACTCAGAACACATGCTAAATTGGTACTGTCTCTTTAAATAGACATCATATCAGCGCAACTACAGTTGATTTTGTTCCTCACATGTTATTTTGTGGATTAATGTGTGGAATATTTCACATGTACCCTATGGAGTTCTGGAAATAAATAACATTTCAGTGTCATAGATAAACATCTGATGGTAAATTTTGCACTGAAGTAAAAACAAATTATACAGTAGATGCTTTGGAGAAGACAAGGCAGATTTTAGGGGAGTTCCTAATTAATAATTTTTTTTATTTAGTTTTATTCCAACCAATTGTACTTTTGAAAATGAATTAAATATATAAATATTAATATATATAAACTAATATAAAAAAATCGATAATATAAAAATCAGCTGATTTTTAATTGATGTTGTTTCCTTAGTCCACAAGGGGGCGCAATAAATACATAAACCATTCGTCACCGTTATATTATTGCATAGAACATTCCTATCCTGGCTGTTAAAAAAAAAAAAAGCATTTCAGTTTCAACTAATGTGCATAAAATAAATAAAAATGTATGTTGGTTCATATCCTCAAATGTTAAGTCAAACGTAAAATGAGGGGGAAATGCTTTAATAGACAGTTCACATGGTGTTACACTTGCACTGATTCCTACTACTCCAGACTCAAACTTCAAAATAACAGCAAAATACCAAGTTGTTTTTTTTATTCAGTACAGTTGTATGTAGAGTAGCAATATTCACAGACAGAAGTGGTATTCGGCTGAACTCGGTGTAGAGCGTCTCAGACTATGAACACAGGCCAGGGGCTGTTCAAACAGATGGAACACAACAGAATGGAACCGAAAGCAAGGATCTCGAGACACATTTCCAAGATGAACATCTTTCTTGACAAAGCATTTAAACAACTCATTGCTTAATCTGAGAAATGCTTATTAGAGAGCTAGACACAACAGCCAAAGACCTCCACCAACTCTAAGGGGCTGTTCACACCAAACGCTTTTGCAACCATCCATTTGTTTTTCTATTTAAACGTGCACTAGACAAACGTCTTAGTTTCCCTTTGTTTTTGTTTATTCAGCGTCTCGTGCAGGAGTGCTGTTTAGATGATGTGTCTAATTAAAAAACCTTTAAAAGCATATTGAGACACCTGCGTTCTATTAAACTGTATTTGTTGAGCTGTGTCTAGCCTTTTTTAGAGCTTCATCTGAAGTCATCATAATACAGTGAGGAGAAGAAAAACCGAATTGGAAACAGATGCATTTCTGTTTTCTTTATACATTACTCTCGGATGCATGACGATATTACTTTGCTTTCACGCGTCTTACGCTCTTTGCAGAGTGTAGCCTCACGTGTCAAAACAAACACAAGGCATCAGTGAAGTGATGCCTTTAGAGGCTGCTCTCGTACTGTATAATGACAGCAGACACTTCCCAGCCGCAGTGGGGAAAAACTATCTGTGTGTATTTTTGCGATGACCGATAGTTCCAGAAATCTGTTATCATGCCGATTAATCAGCAAAACTGATATATCGGTCTACTTCTAGATAATATGATAGAAAATCAATGAAACCTTTCTGTGGTCCCCCATCAAGTGAGGGCCCCTGTTACTCAGGTCCATCATTACCCCGAATGAACGCCCGATGATGCTAAAAGCTTAGATTCAAATGTTTCTTGGCCCTACAAAATGCTTCTATTTTGAAAATTCTAAACGTCCCTATAATGTCCAAAACACTATGTTTCGAATGTTTGAAACAGGCCAACGATGCTGAAAATCAATTGAAATGTTAAATGTTTGTAATTTAAAAAAATTCTCTAATGCTGAAAAAAAACTTCAGTTCGAACATTCCTATGGTGCCGCAAAATGCTTCGGTTTTAAATGTTGAGAACGTGCCTATGATGCTAAAAATACTTCAGATAAAACATGAACGCATGTGTGATTGATTCAAACACACCTGTGATGTTTAGAATGCTACACTTGAACGATTGAAATGTGTCAACTGGAAATGTATAGATTTGACAGTTTTTATGAACAATGTTATAGGTTTCGATTCAAATGTTCCTACTAAAATGTTTTTATTTGAATAATGCTGCAGAATGCTTGGATTTGAAATGTTTGTGCCCAAGTTGCTAAAAGTGCTTCAGTTTGAACATTTGGATTGTGTGTTCAAAAATGATTTGATTAGAACCCGCCAATGATACCCAAATGCTGTTGTTAAACTCGTCAGTGATGCTAAAAATGCTTTGACTGGAATGTTTTTATGATGCTTAATAATGCTGAAATGTTCCTATGATGCTGAAAAGTTTTTAAATTAAAAAGTCCCTATAGTTATAAAAACTCTTCAATACGAATGTTAATATGTTGCTGTAAAAGGCTTAAATTTTGAATGTCAATGATGCTTAAAATTAGGGCTGCACCTAACGATTATTATTTATCGATTAATCTAACGATTATTTTTTATCGATTAATCTAACAATTATTTTTTCGATTAATCGATTTATCTAACGACTAATTTGGAGATTTTGTATTATTATTATTTATTGATTAATATAAAAATTAATTAACCCTAAATAAATATAAAAAACTTGTCTCATGAATATTTCAATATTTTAATAAATTATCTTAAACACAAACAAATCTACAAGAAAAAAGTGTGCACTGCAGGGCATTATTCTGCAACAAAAATAGCCCGTCTTAACTGGTAATCTCCGTTTTACAGTTCAACACTAATTTTTATTTTGGAGTGATTTTAAGTAAGAACTTGTTAAATTCGAGGAAAAGGAAAGTGTAATCTACATTTAGCATTCCAACAACAAAATAAATGAAACAAATGTAAAATTCAAGTCACTTTCAGGAGGAATATCAAAACAATGTGCCACCTCGAGTTCAGCAGTCAATATTAAAATCATTTTACAGTAAAATTAGTGCAATTTGAGTAACACTTAAATATTTTTCTAACAGGAATAACTAAAACTTGTGCATTCCTAAACATCTCTCAGTAATACACAGACAATTTACCACACACAATCTCTCTCCCCCTCCCTACACATTCCTCCTCTCCTCCTCCCCCATATCTTCAGTAACATTAGTGCAATTCGAGCAACAGTTAACATTTTCTAACAGGAATAACTAAAACTATTGCAGTCTGCATTAAATCTCAGTGGGGCAAGGAATATAATTGAAACGATTTACAGACTGGAACAGTCACAAAGTGTACGCCATTTTCTCACTCATACATGACAACCCTCTACAATCATGTTAGAGAAAGAATCGTCATTGGCTAGTACACATTTTTTTTAATTTTACTACTCTGTTTTTTAGTTACATTATGCTTACATGTCATCATAAGTCTAAGTATATAAAAGTATATCATTTTAAATAATATTTTAAGTATCAAAATAACTAAAATATATCTCTTTGTCCAATTTATTTTTGATCCATTGGACTTTCAATGTTTTGTTTTCTTTTGCTTCTTTTGTAACCCAGCCAACCTGTAGAGCTATTATAGTATATTAGATTATAGTAGATTATATTATGCAATAGTAAAGTATTTCTGCCTTAAATTTTTCACTTTCATACATTATTTTAAGGCTCTCTGATGAACTCACAAGCCCTTATTTCTCATGAAGGAAGACTTTGAGGTTCTGTTTCATGCATTTTATCATCTCCACAGAAGTAGATCAGGGCATCTGCTGTGTCTCACTTCCTGTTATTAACACTGCATGAATAAACCCACAATGACCACGGATATTACATGGATGTTAAGTGAAACTGGAGTGCTTTGCGTTCACAAAATGAATACTTTTATACCTTGTTTATATTTTCGTGGGAGTTTGGCTCAAGTCTCTGTAGACGGCGTGCACATCAGAGCGCTTGAGAAGTGGTTCATCTTCACGCAATCTCAAGGGAGCTGCTCTTGTGACGTCCGCGGTGCGTTTCCCTGAGATGCTTTGATTTCAACTGAATGAGACACAAGTGTTTTTTCCTGCGCGCGCATGAGACATCATGCAGGGAAAGACTAGGCTGGATCCAGCTCCTTAATCAACTGCTTTTTATTCAGTAAAGGGGCCTCGGACACGTCACAACTCTATCACTGGCGAGTGAAATGTTACAATTTGCCAGTGTCTAATAACAGGCATTTTTTGGTCACATAGTGTGAAATGTACTCTCATATGCGAGTGATTTACTCACTATTTAGAGGGCTGCATGGCCGTTAAAGTAAACAGAAAATATAAAATGGCCAAATAACAAAATTAGATGACGCATGTTGTAAAGTTACCTTAGTAGTAGTGCAGAAATGTCTTTTAACATGGGGGCGATGAGTAAACATTTAGAAAATCTATTTTAAGTGACTACTACTAACAGAAACACGTGTTGTAATACTATATCATGTTTGGGTGGGTAGGGACAAAAAGTAAACTGGACTTACGGTGCTGCCGTCTTGACAAGCGCTCCGGGATGCTTTCGCTTCAAGTGTTCGTTCATGGCGGTTGTACAGCTGTGATAAACCATTTCCAATTTGCATAATTTACACAGCACCACATCGTTGGGTCTCTGGCTAAAGTACTCCCATGCTTTAGATCACCATGGGCAAGTTTTTATAGCTGCAGTTTCTTCGGGAATCCATGCTTAAACCGGGTGATGCCATTTTAATTATTCCAATGCGACGCACCGACGCATGTTATGCAAATCGACGTATTTCTGTAATTGATGACGTCGATTAATCGCCCCACCCTACTTAAAATGCTTCAACCCAATTGTTTGTATAATGCTTAGTAGTATGGAAATTTAAACATTTCTACGATGCTGAAAATACTTTCATTTAAATGTTCCTATAGTTATAAAAACGCTTAAATTCGAACGTTCCTTTGATGTTGTAAAAGCTTTGATTTTGAAAGTTCCGAAAAGACGTCAACGATGCTAAAAATGCTTAATTCTGAAATTTGGAATGCATGTTTAAAATTATTTGATTTGAACACCCAAGATGCCAAAAATACTACAATTCGAAAGTTCCTTTGTTGCTGTAAAAGGCTTTAATTTTGAATGAAAACATGTCTAGATGCTAAAAACTTGAATGTTTGTATGAGGCTTAATAATGCTGAAATTTAAACATCGCTATGATGCGGACTTTTTTTTAATTAAGATGTTCCTATAATAATTAAAACGTGACTGTTCTTATGTTGCTGTAAAGGCTTTGATTTTGAATGTTCATAACGTGCCTATGAAACCAAAAATGCTTCAGTTTGAACATTTGGAGCAGGTGTTAAAAACAATTTGATTTGAATGTTTCTAATATACACAAAATGCTGATTCAAATGTTCGAAACGCATATACAGTTGAATTCAGAAGTTTACATACACCATATCCAAATACATTTAAACTCAGTTTTTTACAATTCCTGACATTTAATCGTAGAAATCATTCCCTGTCTTAAGTCAGTTAGGATCACCACTTTTATTTTAAGAATGTGAAATGTCAGAATAATAGTAGAGAATGATTTATTTCAATCACATTCCCAGTGGGTCAGATGTTTACGTACACTTTGTTAGTATTTGGTAGCATTGCCTTTAAATTGTTTATCTTGGGTCAAACGTTTTGGGTAGCCTTCCACAAGCTTCTCACAATAAATTGCTAAAATGCTTTGATTTTAACGTACCTAATGATTACTAAAAATGCTATGATTTGAACATTCGGAATGGGCCTACGATGTTAAAAAATGCTTTGAATCAAACAGGTCTATGATACCCAAAAGTATCTTGTTTTTAAGCTCACTAGGTTTTTCACAGCGCTTGTAATGGATCTAAATTATCCGGAACTGCAGCCAAGGAAGTTTATAAAGTAGTAACGTGTTTTCTAAAATGGTTTAAATTGTAGTACATGTTGGTTGTATTTTGTGTGACTGACATCATACATGTAGTTTAACACGGCAATATGTTATTTACATTAATCACATTATTATTAACACGTGTTAATAATTCACATTTCTCTTAGGCTCTCTAACAGATGGACGCAAGTTCGACTCTTCACGGGACCGGGGGAAGCCTTTCAAATTCAAGATCGGCAAGCAGGAAGTGATCCGTGGCTGGGATGAGGGAGTAGCCCAGGTATTGTAATAAAACACACGTCTAATTGGAAAATTTCCCATACTGCTTCAACACACTCAAGCTGTCTATATCTTTGTGATACTCACAGCCATGTCACTTTTTTAACCTCCATTCATTGTTTCTTATGGGATTTAATTTAGCAAAATGTCCTCTTCCCCTTGTAACAGATGAGTGTGGGGCAGCGTGCCAAGCTGACTTGCACTCCAGACTTTGCTTACGGGAGCAAGGGTCACCCGGGCATCATTCCTCCCAATGCCACCCTCATATTTGATGTGGAGCTGCTTGGCTTGGAATAAAGCCCCCACAATTGGACTCAGGTTATTCCCTATTCATTCTTTCAGGGTACGTGCAAGGTTCCCCCAAATTTCTGTTTCAAGTCATTTGGTGTCATTTATAAGTAATACTCTACTTCATGAATGTAGAATGATTTATCCCATGTCAACACTGATCTTGTCTGTCAGAACACTTCTTAAGCATTATAGATAGTTCCTGAATGTCCATGCATATCTTTAATAATTTACAGATAATCCTTAAAAACAGATTATTCTAGTCCTGGTCAAACCAGATCTTAAACATCCATTGGAGTTTAATTAACAGGTTCTTAGATTAAACATTGTAATCCCTATTGATGGCTTTTAAGGAACACTGTACTGTTGTTTATTAAACCTCTCTCTTTTTCTTCTAGGTCAACCTTTTTAAGGAACATAGCTTCATGCATGTGATCCTCAAAAGGGGCTAGTGTTAATAGCGATACCACTTAGCTTAGCTCTGTTACACATTTGTATATTTTGTTGCCTTTTTATTTCTTTCCTGCTTACCATAATTACTGGTATACCCTCATTGGAAGTTCACCATGAAACAACTTTCATTTTATTTCCTTTCCTCCTGTCTTTTTATATTTGATTTTGGTGTTGTAAACGTGATCACAGCAACTTGGTTTTGGCTGAGCTGGTAATAAGAACTCTGGTGGGGAAATCTGGTTAAATATAAAACAATAAACTACTTGAAAATAAATTGTTTATAAAAACACGAAGCTGGTCTCTGATGTGTTAATTGATTTTCTGGTTTAGCAAAACCAAACTATAGTAGTATGTTTGCATGTATATCATTATAATTATGGTAACAAACTATTAAACCATGTCCTAAATCAGGCATGACACATTGAAATAACAAGCAAAAAAAACCAACCTATTCCAAGTACTGTAGATCTTTGAAACCAGCCACGACAATGACTAGCGCCTACAGCAAAATCTTACGGGTCCCAATCCCACACTGCATCATCGGCATGGTAAGGATGCTGTAAAAAAAAATAATCAGCGCAACCGATACTTTGTAATTTAGATGAAACACTTTATTTTCATGGGGCAATTGAACAAAATCAAAATGAATGAGCCAAATGTTGATGAGCTCTGTCTAAAGACGCAATCATATTTTGCAGTGATATGTTTCTAAAATAAATATAACCCGTAAGTGTACTGTTGGTTAACTACAAGGAATTCTTGATCTAACATGCATTCAAACCAGCCCTTACAATAATCTACTGGAACGCAATGATTATCCTTTTTTGTTTTTAATACCTTTGTGCTACCTCAAATAAACAAAAGCATAGCTTTATGAATGTACAAGTTAACTGCATAAGTATTTCACTAATTGTACACTGAACTTGGATGCATGCAATAGCTAATACCCATCTGTTTAGAAGTGAACAGTTGTAATGAATTTTATGAGATTAAAAACGGGAGGCCATTATGACAGTACACATTTACAAGAGTTGTGTCTAACTTAAAAAACCTTTGTGTTGTACTTAATGGGTCTTTTAACATGAGTTTCCATTGATTTTGCATCATCTGTCTGTACTTTCCACCTGAGTTCCACCTGAGATAGTTCAAAAGAACCAAAAATAATCTTCCACTTAATAACATTAAATCACTATCCAGTAGAGTTGTCACTGGAATTTGATTTTTTTTTTTAACAAACTTAATCAACATTCTCCAAACATCAAATCATTTCATAATTCTTATGCAAACAATGCAATTTAAAGCAGTTTGACGAATCTCTTAGCTCATATTTAGAAGCACAGTTGTTTAGAAGCACAGATATTATGACAATGACCCAAACAACACTCCACAGTTAAGTTTCACGTAATAATACTTGATAAAAGTTGTATATTCTATGTACTGAGTGAGGTATAATAATTTCTAGAGGTCCAAGCAGGGGTCCCTATTGCTTGTACAGGTTATTCTCAGTATTATTCGTCCTTTCATAATCAGCTATAACTGTAAACCTATGATTAACATTTACCAGAGTTTTCAATTAAATGGCATGGACTGGCACTGCGGTCGCATACATAACATTTGAAGAACAAATTGGCTTCCTGCACCCATGTCTATGTGACACACCTAGTTACATGCTGAGAGATTACAGTAAATGTAATATCATAATCCAGTAGGGGGAGTGCAACAAATTAACAGAATTAGCTCTCTGCAAAACATGAAATAAATAATGAAATAATTTAAGGTTGAAATGATGGTTCCATTTATTTGGTAACCTTCTAATAAGCCAAATAATATACAGTCAGCTAGTCATAATCACAAAAATAAACACTGTCATGGTGATAAAAGACCTCTATGAGGGCTTCGTGGATCACCCTGTCAGGGTTTATTTGCAATAATGACCAGCTGAGTCTACATCCATATCCAATATAGAGTTTTTCTGCTTCTCTGGTCAGCTTGGATTCCACTCATGGCTGCTTACAGCTATTTTTGTGTATGTACTGCCTGCTCAGTTTCAGCCTGGAATGGGAGGAAATTGAGCAGATAAGAGGGGCCTAAAAGGAAAAAGGAATACAAAAGGTGGAAACGAGCAAGAGCCTTGAAACTTGTCAATGTCTGTGCAAATTAGGGCCACATTCCTAAAATCTTTGTCCCAAACGAGCATTGGTGTAACAGATGTAAGCCTCCTTGGTTAAAAATATTACCTAGCTGGGAGACCAAGGACAAAGAGTCCACTAAAGATAAATGTTTTTGATGGTGCAGCAAAGCTAGAGTTTTAAATAGGTGTCGCTCTTTCTGTTCCTGAGGGACCACGGCCCCTGCCGACTCGTCTTAGAGAGAGCAGTGCAACAGCACAGCAGCCGCGAAGCAGGGAGCCCATGTTGTACATGGGCATACCTTCATTCTGTACCCCTCGGCAAAGCCATGCTAGTGTCGGAACAACAGGAACAGCCACTGCTAACAGGTCAATCAGGAAGTAGCGGCTCCAGTGACTCCTCTCAGGATGAGCTGATTCTCCTTCCTCGTCCGCAGCACAAGCGCCACCCACTCCATCATCATCATTGACCTTTACTACCGTTGCCTCCTGTGGCGGCGACTCTAGAGGTGGTGACGATCTGGGACAAGGTTGCTGAACCTGTGGCTTGGTCAACACAGTAGGCGTCATTGTTGAAGATGTAAATGCAATGATGTTGTCTAGTGGTAAAGGTTCTGTGATGTAAGACATCTGAGCCGGGGAGGTAGCAGTGGAAGATGGCGAAAACACCTGCGGCTCTGCTAGGGTAACATCTGGTGCGTAAGTTGTTGAAGTGATGATGCTCAGATTCTCGCCTCCACCCTCTTCAGAGATCCAAGTTATGGTTGGGCTGCAAGCCTGTGATCGGAATCCTGGCCTGTCACTGACCTCTGATGCAACAGTTTGTGCTGTTGGTGGGGTCGGTTGAGGAGGTGGTGGAGGTGCTTCCTCCTGTGGGAGATGCAAAAACAGATGGTGGTGAGGGAGGTAGGTGTGTGGACCACAGCTGCAGTTGTTCACAGCATGGCAAGATCGACTAACGGGCAACACCGTCTCTCCGCTACACAATCTCTCACAGGTTGAGGAGCGTGGCAAGGCGAAGCATAGCGGTGCGTGTGGGACTTGCTCAGACAGAAGAGCTGCTTCTAAAAGTAGATGAGTATGCCCATCACCTCTCGGTAATGTCATCGCCTCTCTGTTGGGAGGAATGCACTGGTCATAATGTATGTTTCCATTATGGTCAGTGGTGCCAGGTGACGTCTCACTTCTTAGTCTGGTGTAGGTGGCACTGCGACTCATGGTATGGGCCGGAGAGCAGCCACAAGACCTAGACGTCCCAAACCGTGACCCCACCCTACCTACACCCAGACCTTCAGACTTACAGTCCTGTTGTTCTGACTCATGGACCCCTATATTGGACTGTACGGTTTCCACAGCCTGCTGAAGCTGCCGGATCTCCTTCCGGGCCACTTTTAAGGCCAGCTGGGCCTCAATGCGATGACATTCCTCCTCAATCCAGTCCTCTTGCATCTGAGTCAGCTGCATCCGTAACTCCTCAACCTCAGAGTCTCTGCCATGATAAAACAAAAACACAGATGCTGTGGATTATTTATGATATGCTATGTTTTACGAAGGGATGCAATGATATAAACATTTGTCGGAGATACCGATTGACAGTAGTTATTTGTATTATATATTATATTAAAGGATTTTTTTTTTCTCCCCAATTTGGAATGCCCAATACCCTATGTGTTCTAAGTCCTTGTGGTTGCATAGTGACTCACCTCAATCCGGGTGGTGGCGGACAAAACTCAGTTACCTCTGTGTCTGAGACCATCAATCCGCCCATCTTATCACGTGGCTTGTTGAGCACAATACCACTGAGACCTATTGCATGTGGAGGCTTCATGCTATTCTTCCACGCTCAACTCACCACGTGTCCCACCGAAAGCGAGAACCATTTATGGCGACCACAAGGATGTTACCCCTTGTGACTCTACCCTCCCTAGCAACCAGGCCAATTTGGTTGCTTAGGAGACCTGGCTGGAGTCAATCAGCACTCCTTGGATTTGAACTTGCGACTCCAGGGGTGGTAGTCAGCATCTTTACTCGCCGAGCTACCCACGCCCCCGTATTTTATATTATGTTAAATATTATATGTTATGGTCAATAACCAATATAATGATCGATGTTATATACAAATATATCTTAATTTGGGTACGTTCACATTAAACATCTAATCTAGAATTTTCCACAGGCATCAAAAAACTAACATAGAGTAATAAAAATACTTAAAAACCTTTAAAAGTTCAATGTTTAAATTGGTAAGCAACTGGTAAGTTTTGTAAATATCTTCACAGCTATCAACTGGCAGGAATGCTTTACATTATTTATACAAGAAAGTGATAATGAAACATGTAGTAATATGAAAATACTGAGCAGGACGCATCCCAAACAAGCCAAAACGAGGAAGAATTTGTTATTTAGTTTTGTAAATTAAAAAAAAAAGCTAATATTGCCCAATAACAATATAGAGACTGATAAATTATGCATTCCTAGTTTTATTTGCAAAACTATCGTTAATAGTTAAAGATTAAACTGTTGATGAGAGGCTGGCATGTATGGTGAGCATATGTGCATTTGTGATATTCAGGATGTGATCTTAAGTGCTAAAATGGCAGGAAGCATTAAAACTGCACTTTAGCATTGCTGAGACATGAAAGCATTGCTGACCGGTCCTGAAGCCTCTCCACATTCTCTTTCAGCCGAGCTCGTAAGTGACGAATACACACTTCCTTCTGCTGCAGTGGAGTGAGATACTGTTCAGGGGCAGGCGGACGGATCCCGTGATTCTCACCACAGGCTGCATACTTCACCTGTCGTCTGGGTCAGAAAGGGAAGCAAGAAATAAAAGAGGCCCTAATGAACTCAACATGAGCTGAAAAGGTGTTGTGACTGATAAGACCATGAGAGTAACATAAAAAACTGAGCATTAAATAAATAAAGATCTGTCATCTTTTATTCAGCTATATGTCACCTAAAAATGAAAATTCTCTAATTTTCTCAACTTCATGCCATCCCAGATGTGTATGACTTTCTTCTGCTGAAGACAAATGAAGATTATTTAGAAAAATATCTCAGCTTTTTTACTATAAATCTCCACTTTCAGAGGCAAAAAGTGAAACAGGCTCCACATGTGGCTTACAGATGTGAAAGTGGAGATTTATAGTAAAAACGACTTAAATATTGATCTGTTTCTCACTTACTCCAATTACTTCTGCAGACATTAAACCACTGGAGTCTTATAGATTACTTTTATGCTGCCTTTATGTGCCTTTTGGAGCTTCAAAGTTCTGGCCACCATTCAATTGGATTGTATGGACCTACAGAGCTAAGATATTCTTAAAATCTTTATTTGTGTTCTGCAGAAAGTCATACACATCTGGGATGGCATGAGGGTGAGTAAATTATGAAGAAATTTTAATTTTAGTAATTATTTTAATAATAAGGGGTATAACAGTTCGATTTTCTGATATAGATCAGATCTGTTGTCACTGTGATTGTCAACTAACAAACACCACGAGTGTTCAACATCACATACAGCAGTGACGTATGCCAAATAGTCTCGTGAGAGTTATGTGCGGACAGTTGAAAGAGCCAGGCGGCGCAGTAGGCATTGAACGAATACAATAATTAACATTGAAAACAAAACAAAACATGAAGTGCGTTTTCATTAAACAAGAGCGATATATCCAAAATTAGCACCAAAAGTTCTTAAGTGAGAAGTTATAAAGATTTGATCGCTAAAAGCAAGCATTTGATCGCTAAAAGCATTAGTCTCAACGCCGTCCCTGCAGTTATTTTTTTCCTGTAAATACTGTTGTCATGACAAGTACATATCTCTAATGAGCCATTCAAAAGGTTGGACATATTCACGCCGTGTTCAGTAAGTGAGATTGCGAGCGCGCGTGTTTGATTGACAGACCACGTGAGAGTACACGTGTACTGTTTATGAACGCGAGCGCAGACCGACCGCCGCTGTCATAACAACAGCCATGCTAAGATATTATGGTTGTTTTTATTTATTTATTTGTAACATCCTCTTGCAGTTGAATTCCCTCTCTAATGTGTTTCAGGAATGTAGAGAACTAGCATAATCCTCATGAAAATGGACACCTCACAATTCATACAGGCTATACAGATAGGCTGCTGATAAATCTGATGATGATATCAAAACATGGCCGCCTGTTGAGTAGCGCTGGTCTAGGGGGAAAAGATAAGATAAGGTCTCTTGTGGGTTTGATGAGTTCGAATGTGGTTTGATCTGGTTTCTAGTGGGTTTGATGAGGTCTAATGGGGTCTAATGTGGTTCCTATGGAGTCTGATTTGGTCATGAGGTCTATCATGATCTGTTGTGGTCTAATGTGACCTGATGTGGTCTCACGAGTTCTAACATGATCTGTTGTGGTCTAATGTGACCTGATGTGGTCTCACGAGATCTAACATGATCTGTTGTGGTCTAATGTGACCTGATGTGGTCTCACGAGGTCTAACTTGATCTGTTGTGGTCTAATGTGACCTGATGTGGTCTCACGAGGTCTAACATGATCTGTTGTGGTCTAATGTGACCTGACGTGGTCTCACGAGTTCTAACATGATCTGTTGTGGTCTAATGTGACCTGACGTGGTCTCACGAGGTGTAACATGATCTGTTGTGGTCTAATGTGACCTGACGTGGTCTCACGAGTTCTAACATGATCTGTTGTGGTCTAATGTGACCTGACGTGGTCTCACGAGTTCTAACATGACCTGTTGTGGTCTAATGTGACCTGACGTGGTCTCACGAGGTCTAACATGACCTGTTGTGGTCTAATGTGACCTGACGTGGTCTCACGAGGTCTAACATGACCTGTTGCGGTCTAATGTGACCTGACGTGGTCTCACGAGTTCTAACATGATCTGTTGCGGTCTAATGTGACCTGACGTGGTCTCACGAGTTCTAACATGATCTGTTGCGGTCTAATGTGACCTGACGTGGTCTCACGAGTTCTAACATGATCTGTTGCGGTCTAATGTGACCTGACGTGGTCTCACGAGGTGTAACATGATCTGTTGTGGTCTAATGTGACCTGACGTGGTCTCACGAGTTCTAACATGATCTGTTGCGGTCTAATGTGACCTGACGTGGTCTCACGAGGTCTAACATGATCTGTTGCGGTCTAATGTGACCTGACGTGGTCTCACGAGTTCTAACATGATCTGTTGCGGTCTAATGTGACCTGACGTGGTCTCACGATGTCTAACATGATCTGTTGTGGTCTAATGTGACCTGACGTGGTCTCACGAGTTCTAACATGATCTGTTGCGGTCTAATGTGACCTGACGTGGTCTCACGAGTTCTAACATGATCTGTTGTGGTCTAATGTGACCTGACGTGGTCTCACGAGGTGTAACATGATCTGTTGCGGTCTAATGTGACCTGACGTGGTCTCACGAGTTCTAACATGATCTGTTGCGGTCTAATGTGACCTGACGTGGTCTCACGAGGTCTAACATGATCTGTTGCGGTCTAATGTGACCTGACGTGGTCTCACGAGTTCTAACATGATCTGTTGCGGTCTAATGTGACCTGACGTGGTCTCACGAGTTCTAACATGATCTGTTGCGGTCTAATGTGACCTGACGTGGTCTCACGAGGTCTAACATGATCTGTTGTGGTCTAATGTGACCTGACGTGGTCTCACGAGTTCTAACATGATCTGTTGCGGTCTAATGTGACCTGACGTGGTCTCACGAGGTCTAACATGATCTGTTGTGGTCTAACGTGACCTGACGTGGTCTCATGAGGTCTAACATGATCTGTTGTGTTCTAATGTGACCTGATGTGGTCACTAAGGCGTCTGGTGAGGTCTGATGTGGTCTGATGAAATCTAATGGGGTCCTATGTGGTCTCTTGGGGGTCTGATGTGCTTTCTAGGGCAGGGTATCTGCAGGTTCAAAGGAATTAAATGTAAGACTTTTTAAGGCCAAATAAAAGAAAACATTTAAGACCACTTTCACAATAAAACCCCCCACATTAATTAATTAGCTGGTAAATACAAAACCACTGAGGCTACTTGAATGTCACTGGAAATGTTTTTTTTATATATATTTTATGGTGCATTTATGTGTTAAGTTAATACAACAATACAACTCTAAATGAATTCATTATGAATGCATGTAACCTGAAGTATGTAGCCTATATTGTGACCCTTCTCTTTAGTCACTTGCTCTCTAGCAAGTCATGATGCATTAGACCAGTGCTTTGGCAATGTCACCGCTTATGTCAAACATGGAAGTGGTGCCAAAAACCATGCATAAAAAGTCAACTTTTATCAGATTATGTTGTTGAAAAATTATTCCGAGGGCTCTGGCTGACTGCTGTGGCTTCAAGATCATCAACAGAGCTGACTGGACTGAGATCATTTCAACTCACAACAAGTAATTGTAACGCTAGGTTTGTGTCATACTTTCGTTTAATCCTCTAATCTGTCAAATCTAACGCAAAAGTCAGCGGGCTTTCTGCCACCATTTACTGCAAATGTGCTGACATTTTTGTAAACAAGAGGATTGGTCTATAGACCTTAATCACAGTAGCGCCATGTTGGATTTTTAATGGGAATGGAAACGAGGCTGTGAGGCATAGACTTACCATCTCTTCAATGGCATGCATGGTGTAAATCTGTAAAAAGCTCCAATATCCCATCTGATTTTCCACAGCTCATATTGAGTTTTTTGTCTACTGAGTGTACTTGAAAAGATTATTTTTCAATGGTTTGTCCACAGAACGATCCAAAAGCACTTTAAACTGCAGTACATCTCATCGAAGAAACAGTACGTCTATCTCGCACAGCCTTCATTCAGTCATTTCATTAAAAATACCAAAGATACCACTGCTGTGAATAAGATCTAGCATGTGCTGAATAACATTTATATTTCTTTTCTTGGCAGATACCTTTAACAAATACTTTAACAGGTAGTTAAAGGGCAGTTCGTTTAAAAATGTAATTTCTGTCAACACTGCTCACCCTTAAGTATGAATGAGTTTTTCTCTGCCATGGAACAAAAAATGAGATGTTGAGCAAAACATTTAGTCTCAGTCACCATTCACTGTCACTGCACCTTGTTTTTCATTCAATGTAAGTGAGCAGTGACTGAAACTCGGTGTTTGTTAGTGGTGAGTGAAACTCCCTAATATCTATAGGTTTGCAACAGCATGAAGGTAAGTGATGACAACTTACATTTTTGAGTGTAATATCTCAAATAAAAACTCATCAGTTACCTTAAAAATGGCAGTTTAAAGTTGTCAAGGAGTATTGAAAATGTTAACAGATTAAATTATGAAAGAGAAGGAGAGATGCTGTGCAGCTGCTTTCCCACTGATTGGTCTGAATAACTCGCAGCATCATGCAGGCTGCTCATGCGGCATGTCAGTGTTCTTTTGAAGTTTTTACTGCGTGAGAAAAGGGACGTGTGGCGTGAGAGCGTGAGAACAGTGTCAATTGCGTTGGCAGCCCTAGATCTAGAGAGATGGAGATGAGAAATATAACAGGTGCAACTCTGCAGCTGAGTAGTTCTGTTAGCTTTACATTTATTGTCAAAGGTAGTGTAAAATAAAGAAGTGAGAGAGAGACTCAGATTCTGCTGTTTTAAGCATCTCCTCTATTCACGCCCCAAATTTAAGACCTCAGCAAATGAAATGTAAGATTTCTTGTAATTTATGTAAGATATTTAAGACTTTTTATGGCCTTAAATAAAAAAAAAAAGTAAATTTGAGACTTTTTAAGGACCCGTGGATACCCTGTAGGGGGTCTGATAAGGTCTAATGTGGTCTGATGAGGTCTAATGTGGTCCCTAGTGGATCTGATGAAGTACGTTGTGGTTTAATCTGGACTCTAGTGGGTCTGATGTGGACTAATGGGGTCTAATATGGTCTCAGTGGGTCTCATGAGGTCTTACATGTGGTCTTTAAGACATCACAGTCATTACAGATTCATTTTCTGTTACAGCATAATTTTCTGTAAAGCTGCTTTGATATGATGTATGCTGTGAAAAGCATTAAACACATAAAACAATTCTTGACTTTTTTGTTACACTTAATTAGGCCATTAGATATCAGAGTAAATTTTCAATTTTGTAATCACATCAGCATTTCTGAACTTCTGAATAGCAGATTAGGACACAAGAAAACCACACTTTGCTTATCAATGGACACATTGTCAAGTCTGTTCCATTTATTCTATTTTTATACTGTACTTTTTGCCACAGTACAAAATCTGGAACACAGCCCTGATGGAAGACATAAATCTCATTGGCCTTTGTGTGTGTGAGCTGCTCACCGTGGTGTGGTTGGGTTGGAGCGTGGTACAGTTTTGTTCTCTGTGCCCTTGCAGGATTTTGTTGAGTAACTGCTACGTACAGACAGGTCGACATGCGAGTGTCGAGTGCTGCTTGGGGCCGTTGGCTTTCTATGACACACACACACACACAAAGTGACAGCTGGGCTCTGATGTTCATATCGAACATGCTGTCACAGTGAAACCTTGCAAACACAACTTGTTATGCTGTAAAACTGGGTGCCTCTTACAATTACTCAAATTACGACAATTAATATAATACAATGTCATAACTAGTACATCTTGGGTGGTTCTTTCCCATGCATAGCTCACCACCGCAATGTTAGGGTTCTCTAGCTGGTTTCTATGGCATTGCTAAGCAGTTGATTAAGTGTTCTGGGTGGTTTCTAGTGCATCTCAGAGAGGTTGCTAGGGTGTTCTGGGTGGATTGTAGGGTTTTGCTAAGCAGTTGCTTAGAAGTTCTGTAGTAGTTACTAGGGCATTACTAAGAGTGTGCTAGGGTTTTCTGGTTAGTTTCTAGGGCATAACTAAGAGTTTGCTAGGGTTTTCTGGTTAGTTTCTAGGGCATAACTAAGTGTTTGCTAGGGTGTTCTGGTTAGTTTCTAGGGCATAATAACTAAGAGTTTGCTAGGGTGTTCTGGTTAGTTTCTAGGGCATAACTAAGAGTTTGCTAGAGTGTTCTGGTTAGTTTCTAGGGCATAATAACTAAGAGTTTGCTAGGGTGTTCTGGTTAGTTTCTAAGGCATTACTAATAGTTTGCTAGGGTGTTCTGGTTAGTTTCTAGGGCATTACTAAGAGTTTGCTAGGGTGTTCTGGTTAGTTTCTAGGGCATTACTAAGAGTTTGCTAGGGTGTTCTGGTTAGTTTCTAGGGCATTACTAAGAGTTTGCTAGGGTGTTCTGGTTAGTTTCTAGGGCATAACTAAGAGTTTGCTAGGGTTTTCTGGTTAGTTTCTAGGGCATTACTAATAGTTTGCTAGGGTGTTCTGGTTAGTTTCTAGGGCATTACTAAGAGTTTGCTAGGGTGTTCTGGTTAGTTTCTAGGGCATTACTAAGAGTTTGCTAGGGTTTTCTGGTTAGTTTCTAGGGCATAACTAAAGGTTTGCTAGGGTTTTCTGGTTAGTTTCTAGGGCATAATAACTAAGAGTTTGCTAGGGTGTTCTGGTTAGTTTCTAGGGCATAACTAAGAGTTTGTTAGGGTGTTCTGGTTAGTTTCTAGGGCATAACTAAGAGTTTGCTAGGGTGTTCTGGTTAGTTTCTAGGGCATAATAACTAAGAGTTTGCTAGGGTGTTCTGGTTAGTTTCTAGGGCATAACTAAGAGTTTGTTAGGGTTTTCTGGTTAGTTTCTAGGGCATAACTAAGAGTTTGCTAGGGTTTTCTGGTTAGTTTCTAGGGCATAACTAAGAGTTTGCTAGGGTGTTCTGGTTAGTTTCTAGGGCATAACTAAGAGTTTGCTAGGGTGTTCTGGTTAGTTTCTAGGGCATAACTAAGAGTATGTTAGGGTGTTCTGGTTAGTTTCTAGGGCATAACTAAGAGTTTGCTAGGGTGTTCTGGTTAGTTTCTAGGGCATAACTAAGAGTTTGTTAGGGTGTTCTGGTTAGTTTCTAGGGCATAACTAAGAGTTTGTTAGGGTGTTCTGGTTAGTTTCTAGGGCATAACTAAGAGTTTGCTAGGGTTTTCTGGTTAGTTTCTAGGGCATAACTAAGAGTTTGCTAGGGTGTTCTGGTTAGTTTCTAGGGCATAACTAAGAGTTTGCTAGGGTGTTCTGGTTAGTTTCTAGGGCATAACTAAGAGTTTGCTAGGGTGTTCTGGTTAGTTTCTAGGGCATAACTAAGAGTTTGTTAGGGTGTTCTGGTTAGTTTCTAGGGCATAACTAAGAGTTTGCTAGGGTGTTCTGGTTAGTTTCTAGGGCATAACTAAGAGTTTGTTAGGGTGTTCTGGTTAGTTTCTAGGGCATAACTAAGAGTTTGTTAGGGTGTTCTGGTTAGTTTCTAGGGCATAACTAAGAGTTTGCTAGGGTGTTCTGGTTAGTTTCTAGGGCATAACTAAGAGTTTGCTAGGGTGTTCTGGTTAGTTTCTAGGGCATAACTAAGAGTTTGCTAGGGTTTTCTGGTTAGTTTCTAGGGCATAACTAAGAGTTTGCTAGGGTTTTCTGGTTAGTTTCTAGGGCATAACTAAGAGTTTGCTAGGGTGTTCTGGTTAGTTTCTAGGGCATAACTAAGAGTTTGCTAGGGTTTTCTGGTTAGTTTCTAGGGCATAACTAAGAGTTTGCTAGGGTTTTCTGGTTAGTTTCTAGGGCATGACTAAGAGTTTGCTAGGGTTTTCTGGTTAGTTTCTAGGGCATGACTAAGAGTTTGCTAGGGTTTTCTGGTTAGTTTCTAGGGCATGACTAAGAGTTTGCTAGGGTTTTCTGGTTAGTTTCTAGGGCATGACTAAGAGTTTGCTAGGGTTTTCTGGTTAGTTTCTAGGGCATGACTAAGAGTTTGCTAAGGTTTTCTAGTTAGTTTCTAGGGCATAACTAAGAGTTTGCTAGGGTGTTCTGGATAGTTTCTAGGGCATAACTAAGAGTTTGCTAGGGTGTTCTGGTTAGTTTCTAGGGCATTACTAAGAGTTTACTAGGGTGTTCTGGTTAGTTTCTAGGGCATAACTAAGAGTTTGCTAGGGTGTTCTGGTTAGTTTCTAGGGCCTAACTAAGAGTTTTCTAGTGTGTTCTGGTTAGTTTCTAGGGCATTACTAATAGTTTGCTAGGGTGTTCTGGTTAGTTTCTAGGGCATAACTAAGAGTTTGCTAGGGTGTTCTGGTTAGTTTCTAGGGCATAACTAAGAGTTTGTTAGGGTGTTCTGGTTAGTTTCTAGGGCATTACTAAGCGTTTGCTAGGGTGTTCTGTTTAGTTTCTAGGGCATTACTAAGAGTTTGCTAGGGTGTTCTGGTTAGTTTCTAGGGCATGACTAATAGTTTGCTAGGGTGTTCTGGTTAGTTTCTAGGGCATAACTAAGAGTTTTCTAGGGTGTGCTGGTTAGTTTTTAAGGCATTACTAATAGTTTGCTAGGGTGTTCTGGTTAGTTTCTAGGGCATTGTTTAGCGGATTCAAGAGTGTTCTACATTAACATTGCATTTGGCAAATGCTTTTATCTAAAGAGACTAACAGTGCATTCAAGGCATACATTTTATCAGTTTGGGTGTTCTCTGGAAATCGAACCCATGATCTTAACTTTGCTCTAGCGACATGCTCTACCAGTTGAGCTACAGGAACCCCAAGGTTCTGGTCCCCAGATCGTATTCCTCCTTCAGTATAAGTCTATGGGATATATTTCACCCTTTTTATCATCCAAAAGTATGAACATCAAAAGTCTGATTGTTTACAAAGAGTTTTATTCAAATCACTAACCTTAAGTATGAGCAACTGTAATGACAAATCTTGCCTTAGCAAACAGCACTTATCATTTGAAAATTATTAATCTTGTTCACTCAGGCACGTTAGAGAAGGGTTGCATTACCTGCGAGAACCAGCAGATGGCTTTCTGTTAGCTGGAAGGGACATGAGTATAGACTGCCTTTCACGTCTGTTTCCACAGTACCACTTTGTAACACCACAGTTACAAGAATCTCTCAGGACAAATCACTCTAAGACACAGACATAAGATATTGAATACGAACAATGCCAGACAGACATGTGTTGGAATAGCAGGCCCTTAAAATGAGAGTTCAACCAAATATACTGTATGAAATAATGTCATAATTTACTCACCCTGTTGTTTCAAACCTGTATGTTTTTTAAATTGACTACTTTTATGGTGATTTGTAGTTTGTTAGTGTATGTCCCCGTTCACTTTCATTCTATGGAAAAGAGTAGTGTGAACATTCTACCAAACATGTTATTTGCTAAACAGAGCCACAAAGTAAAGTGTTTATTCTGATATTCCGGTAGCCTTGCATCGCATTACAATACCAAATCCAAAATGGCATATGCCAGAAACTGTTGACCACAGATGCTAAGAAGGACAGGAACAAATATTTCAGAGAGCATTTCATTCTGGATGTCGCATAAATGGGCTGCTGTCACATTGAGAATAATATTAAGCAGTCAGAACAATAAACAAATTGAACAAGACAAACACACAAACACACACACACACACACAGCTGACAGATTCTTTCACACTTTTGCACTGAGCTATTCAAACACTCACAGAAACACGAATTGTCTCTCCAGTGCATGAGATGGTGACATAAGCAACAAGAGTGTGTGTGGGTGTGACTGATGTAATACATACACCAGTGTAGACTATGTGTTTCTAGATTATTTTCAATGCATATTTGCTAAAAGTGCTCAGAATATTTCATCCCAACTGTGTGCAAGACTCTCCTGTCTGTGCAAATTATGCTTTTCACACCTGTTATGAAACCTGTTTTGCAGTTTCTCATTAGTGGGTAAAACAGTTATATTTGGCTGATTTTAGATCTGTGAAAAAGGATCATTTCTGCCCACAGTGTGAAATGACATGCTATTGCTCTGTTGCAGAACACTTTTAACTGACATAGACCTTTTTCACACTCCGGGTTTTAGAACAAGGAAGTAAAGGTTTGCAGGGTAGACTTCGACAGTGGTGAATGGGAAATCACAGCAAATATTATTTTCACTAAGCCATTTGCTCCAAGTCCAAAAGAAAAAATCCACTATTACATTTGAATGACTTTCCAGAAGAGGAAAAAATAGAGAGCAGTGGATTAAGCAAGTCAGATGGGAGATGACAAATTTACTGTCAATCTCTCAGCGTAATAGAAACCCCCTTGCAGCTGTGGCAATTCATTTTTTAAACCTAATTCAGGGTAATATAACAATAAGCATGTTATAAATGTACACTCAATATTTAAAAAATATTATATTATAAACAAATTGTGAGATTTACACTGATAAATAAGGCAGAAACGCACAGGTGGTTTTGATATTAATGCTGCACATGTGGTAAAATTACCCATATTCTGTTTAATAATGTAACATTCTACCTCCATTCAAACATGAATAAACAAGGATTATGTGGATGATAGTGAAAGGGCATCACCAAGGGTTCAATTCAGGCTGGTATGCAACAAATTCTGTGGTACTTTTAATATGAATAGAGACAGTAAATACACACATATAATATTTTTCTTACTACTCATGTATTCAACTTTTTCTTTCTTTTTTTTTTTAGTTCAGTCCTGTAACTTGAGCCAAGACATATAACTCATACCATGTATTGTCATGAATCAAAACTGAATTAAAAATGAATATTATGTTACAGCTGATGAAATGAACCACAATATAATTATAATGTAATGCAATACTTCATGAAACACTTCTAAATATACACCTATTGCTTGTATTGCAGTATAACATATGCTTTAAATGACATTTTGTAACATTCAATTTGTTAAGAAAATGTTACATTCTACATCCCTATAGGTGCACAACTTGCATGGTTTCATGTTGGGAACGGGCTATGACGTCACCACACTTCATATGTTGCAGGTAAATCGTCCCCGTGTAGCAAAGGGCACAGACTGTCTTATGCAACAGCATCTGATATCAGCCAAAACACTGTTTTCTTAGCTTTCTTAGTGTTGACACACTGTGCTGCAACTGTGCGTCAGTGACTTTGCTGATTATAAAACCTTATTATGTAATAAACACAGTATATAGAAACTGTATTACGCTGTCGGAGATATTCATTACTAGGGCATCATTACTATAATTCATATGTACTTCATAGAGATGTAATTCAACAGGGACGAGATTCACTTACAGCCTGTGTTTTGGCGTCGATGCTCCATTGCAGTATCCCAGTGAAGTTTGTTCATGGATGTTAGCTGTACCCTGCGCGCGGCCCTGTGATACGCGCGGCGTCAATTTGCGCTCGTCGATAGACGGTCGGGTGCTGCTGATGAGAGCGCGCACGAACCCCGCAGAAACACAGACGGTGCATCTGCGTGATGCTGCGACGGCAAGTCTTAAAGGTACAGAGACCACAAAAACAAGGAGAAGGAAAAGAGTCACAAATCCGCGAGTTTTACAAATCATGAGCGGGTAAATCTCACAAAATCAAGAACATGTACAGGTCAGATTTACCCCCCAAAAATATATATATATATATATATATATATATATATATATATATATATATATATATATATATATATATATATATATATATATATATATATATATTGCATAAAGTAAAGGAAGCCTGTTTAATGGAATATTCCAGGTTCAATACAAGTTATGTTTAGTCGCCAGCATTTGTGGCATAATGTTGATTAATACAAAAAATAATTTCGACTCGTCCTTCCGTTTCTTTAAAAATATAAAACACCAGGGTTACAATGGAAATAAATGTGGCCAGTTTTTGGAGTGTTTAAATACAGAAACGTGACGCTTGTAATTTGATAAAAACACTTACATTAATTCATCTGTTAAAACTCATATTATTTTAGGTTTACATTTGTTTAAATCATATTTTCTGTCATTTTAGGGTTTGTTGACATAACATCATCATGGCAACAAAGTTGTAAAATTGGATATAATCGAGTCGAATAAAAAAAGTTTACACACGTTGTTCATGTCTCATGATTTGAAACAGTATTTTAACGTTTACAGATTGGTCACATTCTCTTCCATTGTAAGTGCCTCACGGCAGCCCAGATTTGTTTTATTTTATTTTTGTGGTAATCAATATTGTCACAAACGCTGTCGATTGAGCATAACTTGTATTGAACCCGGAATATTCCTTTAAGGACTATTTTGTTTTTAGCATTTCAGCAATAGACTACAACTGCACCAAACACTACCAAGACATACTTAACTATATATAAGGCCACAATTACATGATATGAACTTGCAATAAAAATTCCACAGTTTGAATTTCAATTGCAGCTTTATTCCTTATAATTGCGAAATATAAACTCACAATTGTGAGAAATAAAGTCAGAATTTCCCCTTTTGCTTTTATTTCCGTGGTGAGATCCGATATCAAATGAATGAGATTTATAGTAATGTGAATTGGTTGATTTGAAAATAAATTAAATTATAACCCTTTTTTTTAATTTAACGTATTTAAATATGAACTGTAATATTGTGAAAAAATTAAGAGATTTGCAATCATTTTAATTCTATATATTTACTTTAAAGTAAATAATCACAACTTGTGTAACATCACATAACATGAACAAATGGAGAAAACACATAAAACTGTTTTTTCAAATTACTTTTAAAACTTTGTAAACATGAGTTTCAGTCCATGCCAATTCAATTTTGGACTATGGACAAAATTTACTGGCAGGATTTATTTTGCTCATCAATTGGCTAAACTGAAACAAACATATTAATGATTATATAATCGATATACACACAGAAATACAGCACTGCATACTGCTCTGCTGTACCTCTGTACCATTCGAAATAAGATTTGAATACATATATATATATATATATATATATATATATATATATATATATATATATATATATATATATATATATATACACACAGTATATTATCTTTTCTTTCAAAAACACTATAACAATATACAGATCCACATAAAAAACACTCCAGGTGATTACTACTACAAATTACTACATCTGAACTAGTCTGGATTTAAGTTAATAATTTTTAGCTGGTCTGTATGGCGACGGATTACAAAAATATAAATAATTTATTTCACCAGAAAACCATCAACACGGCAGCACTGTGCTTTGAACCAAGAACATGCAAAAATGTTCATTCAATCATGTGATGAGACATTGTAAATGTCGCAAAACATTTTCCCTCTGTTAGTTTGTGGTTACTAAAGGTCAGTCAGAGGTGGCCTGTCCTAGAAGGAGTGGAAGAGAGGCCCAGGTGTGGCAATGATGTCACTGTAAGGAGTGCTCTGGTGCAGGTTGAGGGCTTGTTGTTTCCTTAACACCAGCAGGCAGAAGAATAAAGCTGCTACATAGGAACGAGTGTTTCCCTCACACATAGCTTGAAGACTGAACGTGGCTCTGGGCGAGCTGTCTTGGCTCTAATGGGAACAAAAAAATTATAATTCATGCATATATGAGTACACACAAAACAAACAGCTTTAGGCACTGCAACTCCTAAACGTATGCTAACTTTCATATTCCCTCTAACACATATGTTTTTGTCCTTATTCAGACTGAACATTTTTCAATGACTTTAAGAAGGGTAAACTTTTTTTAAAGGAACTTTTACAGCACATACATTTGAAGTCAGAATTTACATACACTTATGTTGAAGTCATTAAACAAATTTTTTAACCACTCCACAGATTTCATATTTGCAAACTATAGTTTTGTAGAATCGTTGTTAGAACATCTACTTTGTGCATGATACGAGTAATTTTTCCAACAATTGTTTACAGAATGATTGTGTGGCAGGGTGGAGGGCGGAGCCGGGTCGTGATCCTACACACCCGGTCCCGTATTAGGCTAATTAAGCCACCGTGAGGAATAAAGGTCGACTGCAGAGGATCCTGCGGGAGAGAGAGATCGTTTACGGACATGTCCGTCATATGTGTGTTTGTGTCTTCTTTTAAGTTTATCATTAAACCATTATTTATATCGTCAAGCCGGTTCTCGCCTCCTCCTTTCCATTGATACCTTTACAGATTGTTTCACTTTTAATTGACTATATCACAATTCCAGTGGGTCAGAAGTTTACATACACAAGTTAACTGTGCCTTTAAGCAGCTTGGAAAATTCCAGAAAATTATGCCAAGCATTTAGGCAATTAGCCAATTAGCTTCTGATAGGCTAATTGGCGTCAGTTGGAGGTGTACCTGTGGATGTATTTTAAGGCCTACCTTCAAACTTACTGTCTCTTTGCTTGACATAATGGGAAAATCAAAACAAATCAGCCAAGAACTCAGAAAAAAAATTATTGGCCTCCACATGTCTGGTTCATCCTTGGGAGCAATTTCCAAACACCTGAAAGTACCACGTTCATCTGTACAAACAATAGTACGTATAAGTATATACACCATGCGGCCATCATACCGCTCAGGAAGGAGACACATTCTGTCTCCTAGAGATGAACGTAGTTTGGTGCAAAAAGTGCAAATCAATCCCAGATCAACAGCAAAGGACCTTGTGAAGATGCTGGAGGAAACAGGCAGACAAGTATCTATATCCACAGTAAAACGAGTCCTTTATCGACATAACCTAAAAAGCTGCCCAACAAGGAAGAATCCACTGCTCCAAAACCACCATAAAAAAGCCAGACTACAGTTTGCAAGTGTACTTGGGGACAAATATCTTACTTTTTGGAGAAATGTCCTCTGGTCTGATGAAACAAAAATGTAACTGTTTGGCCATAATGATCATCATTATGTTTGGAGGAAAAAGAGTGAGGCTTGCAAGCCGAAGAACACCATCCCGACAGTGAAGCATGGGGTGGCAGCATCATGTTGTGGGGGTGATTTGCTGCAGGAGGGACTGGAGCACTTCACAAAATAAATGGCATCATGAGGAAGGAAAATTATATGGATATATTGAAGCAACATCTCAAGACTTCAGCCAGGAAGTAAAAGCTTGGTCGCAAATGGGTCTTCAAAATGGACAATTATCCCAAGCATACCTCCAAATTTGTGACAAAATGGCTTAAGGACAACAAAGTTATTTGAGTGGCCATCACAAAGCCCTGACTTCAATCTGATAGAAAATGTTAAATGTATTCGGCTAAGGTTTATGTAAACTTCTGACTTCAACTGTAATTGTTCTGTTATTTTATATAATTGTGATTGTAAATTTATAATAAATTGATAAAGTAAATTTTATGCTAAAGTAAATCAAGTCTGCTTGACTGACATGAAAAGCGATCAATCACAGTTTTTATGCATTGTTTAGGGGCCGGGTTATCTGAAATAGCATCTGCATGGCATACGTTTACTCATTTATACATGGTAAACATTGACCTGCCAACTAGTCGACAACTTTTATGGACGACTTCTGAAAAATGAGTAATCATGCAATCCCTATTGTGTTTTATTGTATTTAACTATTGAGTCAAATGTATAAGATGGTGTGGGATGTGTCAATGCGGTTTGTGTCCTTTAGCCTGCTGTTCTGATCTGCAAACACACATAAATTGTTTCTCTCTCTTAATCTCCCGTTCTTAATTCCCTATTCACAGCTGCTCCACATGCCAGTCCTGATCAGCATCAACACTGGGAACAGGGCAGAGATGCCTCTGGCAGGCATTTCATTACTTCTTACTTTGAGGGCCTGGAGGAGTTTGTGTGCCCGACAGGTCATTCTCCTGTCCTCCATGTCCTGACTGTTCAGAACAGACTGCATAGACACAAGGATGAAAGGGGAAGGGTGATGACTGCCTCATGGCACTGGCCATAAATAGGATACAAAAAAGGGTCAATTTGATATCTTTTTCAGCAAATGATCAATGAAAGGAGGTGGTTAAAGGGTTGAGTGTGTAGCACTATCGGTGTTTGCGTTTGTGTCACCACTGGGGTTTCCCTCGTCCCTACAGATGGATGAACCAGCATGGAGTCCTCAGAGAGAGGCTCTGGATAGGACAACTCCAGCCTACTCTCCTCCTGTGGCAGAGAGAAAAACAGTTTTTTAAAAAATAAAGAACAACAGAGAAGAACTGTGCATCTAATGACATCTTAAATTAATGTTTCATGGGATAGTTTACCCAAAAATTTAATTCTGTCATCATCATGTTGCTCCAAACTAGGGATGAGTCACAATGGTCGGGTTGTGCAAACTACACATTTCCAAACATGACCAGTCAGAGGGTTGTCTCAACAACTAACTAGTTGGTCTGTAGGAAGCCCAGTGTAATCAAGCTGGTTTAGAGTCATATCACCCTGATGTCAATCACAGATGCGTTTCTTAGCGATATATGGATATTAAAGCAGTCCTTCAATAAGGTGACCACCAACAAGACATTCAGCAATTAAATCAGGCAAAATAACTACAACCTTTTATTGCACATAATTATCATAGTCTTCACAAAGGTTATGAAGAATACGAGGAAAATTGTTTACAGCAGACGATTTGTGGCTCAATAGTAATTGTCATGAAATTGTTATGTTTCTTTCCTCTGTGGAGATATGATGTGTCGTACAATCCATACAATGCAAGGTAATTGGTTCTTAAACTTTCAAGCTTCAAAAAAGACATAAAGGAAGCTAAAGGTAATCCATACGACTTCAGTGGTTTATTCCAAGTCTTCTAAAGTGATACCATAAGCAGTCTTCTTGGCACAACCATGATTTGAAGCTCGATTACACTAACTAGCACTAGATGCATACACAGAGTGTGAATTTCTAAAACGTAGGGTGGCAGGGTAAAAGTAAATTATATTTATGAGGAAAGCAATATCTTATTGGATAATTCAATAATATTCTTTAAGGATTTGCTACCTGATTGGTCAGAGCAACTATAACACAACCCAAACCCTACCCCTAAAACTTACCCTAACAAATCAGGTAATGATTTACTTATAACTATGAATGACTCGTCCCCTTCCATCCTACCTTTTGGAAATCCGTGCGCAGAGTCTAAAGAAGTGTAATCGACCTTCAAATAATGATTGTGCCAAGGAGACTAAAGATGGCTTTTATGGTCAAAAAGGAGTTACATTTTGGTCAGTTCTCACCCAAAACCAATCGTATCGCATCAGAAGACATGGATTAAACCACTCGAGTCATGTGGACTAACTTTATTTCCTTTTTGAAACACAAAAGTGTTGGACCCCATTGACTTGAATTGTATGGATATCAACACTTCAAATCTACATTAAAATATATTTATTTGTGTGCCACAGAAAGACAGTCATGAGTTTGAGATGGCATACAGGTGAGTAAATGATGAATTATAATTTTTGGGTGAACTATTCCTTTAAGTGTAGATGTAGTTTTTACACTTGTGGCGTTCCAGGGAGGTGGAGGTTCTGTATGAGTGAAAGAAGGTTCTACAGAAGTGTTTGCATCTACTGCTTTATCTAGAGCCACAGACTCATGCAGTAAACTCCAGTCACCCAGCACTGGTTGAGCAGTGCTCTCTCTGTCTGCAACAGGTACAGACACATCAGAAAACACACCAATCAGATTATAGCATTAGCACCAGGGTAGCACTTTAATGTTTTATTTACTCACCATCATGACTATCAAAAGATGTATGATTTTTTTCATGGATGTTATTTTTAACAGAACGTTTAGGCTGAATGTAAAGTCATTATTCATTGAAAAACTGAAATTCCCTGAAAACCTTTTGTCCCAGCTCTCCTGGCACCAAAACGATCAGGGCCCAAAAATAGGGATTTTTATTCCAGTAGTTCAGAATTTTTTACACAAAGCTATCATACTGTATGTCTTCAGAAGACTTGGAATATATTGCACAAGTGGTATGGAGAATTTTTTATAGTAGTGTGAACATTTTACTAATTAACTCACATTATGTTCCAATTGGGGGAAAAAAAAAACGTTTCATGCAACATGAGAGTGAGTACATTATAACAATATTTTTTCAAAGAATGGTTCACCCAAAAAAGAAAATTCTCTTATCATTTACTCAAGCCATTCCAGATTCCAGATGCACTTTCAAAGAATTAACTAACAAATAATTTTAGAAGAACCTCTCAGCTCTGTAGGTCCATACAATGCAAGTGAATGGGTTCCAAAAGCACATAAAGGCAGCATAAAAGTAATCTATATAACTCCAGTGGTTTAATCCATGTCTTCTCAAACGATATGAAATGATGTGTGTGAGAAACAGATCAATGGATTGACATGGATCAAACTACTTGAGTCATCTGGATTACTTTTATGCTGCCTTTATGTGCTTTTTGGCCTTCAAATTTCTGTTGACTATTCACTTGCATTGTGTGGACCTACAGAGCAGAGATATTCTTCTAAAAATCTTAGTTTGTGTACAGCAGAGGAAAGTCATACACATCTGGAATGGCATAAGGGTGAGTAAATGATGAGAGAATTTTCATTGTTGGGTGAACTATCTTTTTAACGTGATTTAATTGGCTGCGTTATGTGAATCTATCTTACCCTCTCTGCTTTGTTCTCTCATCTCTTCGGGGTCAGTCTGCTCTATTGCTCCTCCAACCAATCCCTTTCTCTTAGGTGACAAGTCACGAGGGAACAGCTAGAGGAGAGTGAGAATGTTTTCCCATGATGCACTGCTGTAATTGCACACTGACAGTCTAATGATAGCTGTGGACTTCAGTCGAGCTCTGCAGCCATTTCAGAAGCTGAAAGATGTGGCTGTGCAATACCTGCTTTAAGACAGAGTGTATGGGTTGAAGTTCGAAACGAGAGATCAGTTGCTTGACCCCACCATTTTCTCTCCACTCCATGAGCTGCCGTGTAGGCGGGGCTATCTCCAATGAGGTCAAAAGGTCAGAGTACTCAGCCAGTTGGTCCCTGATGTCATCATTAGTAAGTTCCTTTGACAGATCAACCACCAGCTTCCGCTTCCTCTTTCCTCTATTCCTTGTTAAAGTTGCTGTGATGTAAACACAACATTCCAATGGTCTCATCTTTTAAAATTCCCAGTGGTAGCAGATCAATGTGACCATAGCTATTTTTGGTATCTAATACAGTGTAATGCTGATTACTACATAATATATACTCCCAACTATTTATTACATTTTTTTTAATAATGTAAAACAGTGTGGAGTATGCAAGGATATATGTTTGAAATATCAGTATGCTACATTACTGCCACTAGTCCTCACTGTATTGCATGTTCAAAAAACAGGGCATCCCTGTTATTTTTTTGGAAATAAATACAGTATAATATAAAAATAATAAGTATTTTGCTTTTTTTTAATCCAAGTGTATCTACAAATGCCTTAACTTTTGGCAGACCAATCAATTAACTATTCATGAAGAATATGTTAAAAATCAGCTGATAACGCTTCCGCTTCATTCCTCAATTTGGAATTGCATTGTAGAATACATATTCCATGCAGTGATCTCTGGTTGTTTGTTTGTGATTTAATGCCAAGCCAGCTTCAATGGCTATTTTCATGAAAAAGAAAAGTCAGGTTGAAATATAGGAATAGTGTAAAGTTTAAAAACCTATAAGGTTTTAAAAATCTATTTTTATTAAAAACTATGCATCAGAGACATTGGACTTTGGCATGAGGAATAGTTCTGGTTGTAAATGTACGGCACATTTAGAAGTGCAAGTGTAGTAGACTATCTAGGTATTCCTTGTATACAGAAAATCTGCATATTGTGCACAGTATACATACTGCAAACTGCCAAGATATTATTAGAGTAGTATGGTAGTATGCCATTTGGTTTAGTATTTAATTTGAACAAATCCAAATAAACAGTGCCCTCATGTGGCTTCACGAGACAATTTGAAACACAAGCATTAAAATTCCAGCAGTAAAAATGTGCACTGATTTTAAACAAATGTGAAAACCTCTGCTGATATTCTTCGCCACAGCAGTTAACACTCACGTGTGACAGCAACGGGTGCAAGAGTGAAGCCTTCCTCTGCATTAACCAGAAAAGTCTTATCAGTGAAGGATGGGCTGTTCATTTGAGTGTCTGAACAGGAAAGCTCGGGTATCACAGACTCTGGTTCTTTGAAAGAATGACACATATGGTAAATAATGGTAATGTTTAATGTTCAATAGGAAGGGCAAAGCTTAAAACATTATAGATACAGTAAAAGGGTTAACGTTAATAAATATACATATCCAATATCCACCAGATTTCAATCATTTATCTTTGTAGGAAATGTATGAAGCTCATTCTGCATGTACAGAGAGTAGCTTATTAAAATACAAACCTAAAAGTATTTCAGCCAATAAAAGCTGAATTAAATTTAAAATTTCCATTTTCAATCTACAGTATGTTATGTTAATAATTTTACAAATTGTTGGGCCACTGCAGTTCTTGGTAGTATTAATAAACTACATTTTTAATGCCATGTTTACTAGTTATTAGATTAGATAGTTCACTCAAAAGTGAAAATTCACTCATTATTTACTCATCATTATACCATCCCAGATTTTAATGACTTTCTTTTCTTCTGCTGAATACGAACAACATTTTTTAGAAGAATATCTCCGTAGGTCCTTTCAATGAAAGTGAATGGGTACCAAACCAGCACTTATGGCACCAACAATCATGCCATGGTCCAAATCACTGAGATCACATTTTTCCTTTTTCTGATGGTTGATGTGAACCTTATCTGAAGAGCCTGACCCGTATCTGCATGATTTTGTGTACTGCAGCCATGTGATTAGCTAATTAAATAATCGCATTGACGATTGTTGGTGCCAGATGGGTTGTTTGAGACTTTCACACACAACAGTCTCTAGAATTCACACGGAATGGTGCCAAAAACAAAAAACAACCAGTGAGCGGTGGTTCTGTGGACAGAAATGCCTTGTTGATGAGAGAGATCAATGGAGAATGGCCAGACTGGATCAAACTGACAAAGTCTACAGTAACTAGATAACCGCTCTGTACAATTGTGGTGAGAAGAATGCTATTCTGAGATGCGGGTTGGCGCTGTTTTGGCGGCATGAGTGGGACCTACACAATATTAGGCAGGAGGTTTTATTGTTGTGGTCAGTGTATACTTTTTGGACCATCAAAGTTCTGGTCATCGTTCACTTGCATTGTATGGCCCTACAGAGCTGAGATATTCTTAGTGTTCAGCAAAAAAAAGAAAGTCATACACATCTGGGATGGCATGAGGGTGAGTACCGGTAAATGATGAGAGAATTTTCATTTTTGGGTGAATGCTGTATGTTCCAGACTGAAAACATTTCTGGATGTTTCTATACACTTTTTTTTTTTAACTACTAAAAATTACATTTGCAACTACTGCATTGTATGAAAATGAATTCTAAAATGAATAAACCATGAATTTCAATGACTCAACAACATGGCCATTGCCTATCTTTCATAAATGTGTAAATATGTAAATAAAAATGTAACACCATTACCTATGACACTGATAGAGGTTGGAGGTGTAGCTGGTAATTCTTTAGGAGTGTTCTCATAGAAATCTGTCACCAGAGTATCCTTACTCTCATTTGCTATAAAATCTAGGGGGAAGAAAATGAAAATAGACACCATTAGGGGTGATGGTGATTAAGACCTGAACAATTTTTGGCGGCAAAAATTATTTGGCAAATGTGTTTGATCAGATACACATATGCCATTGCCATGGATTTATGACAATGCAAATATCCCCGTTCACACAAGTCTGTATGAGAATATATTTAAGAATATGCATATTTTGTCACTCAAGCTTAAACATTAAAAATACACTTTATCGGGGGCCTGGGTAGCTCAGCCAGTAAAGACACTGACTACCACCCCTGGAGTCACGAGTTTGAATCCTGGGTGTGCTGAGTGATTCCAGTCAGGTCTCCCAAGCAACCAAATATGCCTGGTTGCTAGGGAGGGTAGAGTCACATGGAGTAACCTCCTTGTGGTTGCTATAATGTGTGGTTCTTGCTCTTGGTGGGGCGCATGGTGAGTTATGTCACTATGTAACATAGATATGTCCTCCACCACCCAGACTGAGGCCAGTCACTGCGCCACCACGAGAATTTAAGAGCGCATTGGAATTGGAAAAATACACTTTATCATGAGCGGATGTATAACTGTACCAATGAGGTCAACGGCCATTTCCTCATCACCAAAGCAGTCACCATGGACACTGAAAGTTTGGAAACTCTGATCAAACAGTCCCTGGTAAGACTGGTTTTCCTCACCTGTGAAAACACAAATGCAGACATGCATATTTTTGTACAGTTGATGTAAAAATCTGGTTTTGTTCATGCTTCAAAGCGATTACCTATGCCATCCAAAGTGAGAAAGCTGTTCCCCAAGTTCTCTCTTAGAGTGATATCTTCTGTACGACACTGATTCAAAGAGAAGTGGTCTACCACATCAATGGTGCTGAATGAGAGACATAACTTGCCAAATAAGTCAAAACAAAACACTATATCTGAAAAAGAAAAAAATTATCTCAGGAGCTTTGATGAGTGGTGTTGATAAAACAATGGGTCTCATTCACATCATTTTGACAGGTAGGTGTACAAATAATTTTGTTCTTATATTTGCTCTAATGTTGAGTCTAGATTGTCTAAGCAGGGAGCATGTCCACAGTTAGTAATTTGCATAAACACACCCAAACGATCTCCATTTAAGGGCTTTCCACACAACCTCACCTGTAGGCCATTCGTCGCTCTCCGCAATCAAATCCTTATGCTCTCTAAAAATGCACACACCTTCGATCTTCCGAGTAAAACCAAGTGTGTCGTTCTTAAAACAAACTGAAACATTACATTTGCATTTTTATGCACGATTTTTGTAGGGTCACTTAGTTATTCAATATCTAAAAATAACAGCACAAGTAAAAATACTTGTACCTTTTTTATTTCTAACTAAATACTAAAACACTAAACACTTAATAAACACCTAATAAACATGCAAAAAAAATTTTTTTTTTTCTAGAACAAATAGTGTTCCTAAAAACTGATGCCCACATTTGTGGACAGCAGGCTTAGTTGTGAAATTTCAAATAATATCAAGCTATAGAAAGTTTTTCATCAAATTGTTTATTATGTTTACAGGAGAGTTGGTTATTCATGTTTTAGAGACGTTACAGACATTACAGCTGATTTTCTGTAAAGCTGCTTTGGAACATTGGAAACATTTTGTATTTGGAAAAGCACAAAAAAACTATACAAATAAATAATTTGACTTGATTTGACTTTTATGTTACAATGTTTTTTTCTATTTTGGCAACAAAGTAGATGCGGGGTCGCACAAGGTTAAAGCCCTATGAGTCTGTAATTCTTACAATTGTTTTTTGTTATTTCCAAGTTTTATCCTAAAGGTAGAATACATCCTATAAATTTAGGATAAGTCAATGATTTCTGTGTGAAAATGGTAGCACACAGTTTTTTCACACAAATATGTGCCTACACACTGTTAGTGAATGAGACCCGTTAGGCCTACTTGAGATCAGGCAACTGAGAGTCAAAGTCAGTGAAGTCCTCTTGTAGAGTGATGGCTTTAAACGTTGCCTCCAAAGCATCCTCAGGCAGATCTGTCTCTCCTGTGGTTAAAATAATTATAACAATAATAATATCAGACACTGATCTTTTCCAATTTCACTGTTAAATGTTATATCAGAGATAATATGTATGAAGTTTTGTGTTCACCTGGCCGGAAAGCAACTTTAATTTTGACCAATGCATCACTGCAGTCTGCTAGAAGGTATCTGATTTTCCGATAGTACATCCGGACAACGCCTAAAAGGAGGTGACCTGAAGTCCGCAGACCAATTTTAATCTGAAGAATCATGGAGGTGGATCACACAGAGAGGAAGAAAATATACAAAATAATAAATGTATGATAAAGATATAGCGTGCTCTTGATTTTTATAAATACTTCTCCCTCTCTTTTTAACATTATTTTTCAAACATCTTCACACCATATTGCTAATGGTTATAGGACAGTAAATACACAGTATACACTGGTGGCCAAAAGTTTGGAATAATATACAGATTTTGCTCTTACAGAAAGAAATTGGTACTTTAATTCACCAAAGTGGCATTCACTTTGGCATTCAATTTACACACAATGTATAGTCAGTACATTATTAATGTGAAAAATTACCATTACAACAATTTGAAAAGATAAAATAAATAATAAATAAACTACTTAAAAGGGTTCTCATCAAAAAACCTCCACATGCAGCAATGACAGCTTTGCAGATCCATTGCATTCTAGCTGTCAGTTTGTCCAGATACTCAGGTTACATTTCACCCCACACTTCCTGTAGCCCTTGTTGGGCACTTCTCATGCACCTTACGGTCTAGCTGATCCCACAAAATCTAAATTTTCCATAACACTCTTTTCCAATTATCTGTTGTCCAATATCTGTGTTTCTTTGCCCACTCTAACCTTTTCTTTTTGGTTTCTGTTTCAAAAGTGGCTTTTTCTTTGCAATTCTTCCCATAAGGTCTGCACCCCTGAGTCTTCTCTTTACTGTTGTACATGAAACTGGTGTTGAGCGGGTAGAATTCAATGAAGCTGTCAGCTGAGCACATGTGAGGCATCTATTTCTCTAACTAGAGACTCTGATGTACATATCCGCTTCTTTAGTTGAACATCTGGCCTTCCACATCTCTTTCTGTCCTTGTTAGAGCCAGTTGTCCTTGTAGTGTACACCTTTGTCTGAAATCTTCAGTTTTTTTGGCCAATTTCAAGCATTGTATAGCCTTTATTCCTCAAAACAATGATTGACTGATGAATTTCTAGATGATTACTCAAGGATAAGTTGTTGGAGTGATGGCTGCTGGAAATAGGGTCTGTCTAGATTTGATCAAAAATGACTTTATTCAAATTGTGATGGTGCCGTTTTTTTTTTTTTTACATCAGTAATGTCCTGCCTATGCTTTGTGATCAGTTGAATGCCACTTTGGTGAATTAAAGTACCTATTTCCTTCCGAAACAGCAAAATCTGTGCATTATTCCAAACTTTTGGCCACCAGTGTATAGAGAAACACAGAGCACTAACCATTTCATGTAATTTACCTGGGGGGATAATATTTCCTTGACGGTGGTCTCAAGGTCACATTCAAACACATGTGCTTTGGTAATTTTCTTCTCCCAGTGGGCTGCTAGCCAGATCTTGGCCAGAGTCCCTCGTTTGGATGTGAAGAGTTGTGCATAAAACATCGTGATGTGAGTGTCTTCAGTTGGTGAAGATGCAGAAAATACACGTTGTCAAACTGTCAAACGAATAACTAATTGAACTTTATCAGCGAGCACTGCTTTACATGTTATATTTTAGGTTGTCACTCCACATTAAAGCGATTGTTTACATTACTGACGATGTCTCAATACTTAGCAAGCTGCCAAACTGTCTAGGTAGACAGCTCACTAAGTTTTGAGAATCAGCCTTCGAATTGCGTAAGACTAACCAAACCACCGTTTATGTAGAAATTATCATACATTCCTCGTCAGTAAATGTATCCTTCTAAAACAAATTATATATTAAGAGCAACTGCCTTGTTTTAAAAAAAAAAAACCCGCGTAATGAATAAAAGACAGAAACAGCTCTTACTTGCTAATGTATTTGTTATTCCTCACAGTTCCGGCGACATTGACTTAATTTTCCCGCCCTCTACAGATCTTGCTCACCGTGGAAAAAGCTTGTCTTAATTTACACGTTTATGTAACGTTACGGGTTGTTAAATGTACTACCGACAAGTTTTCGTTTAGTTAGTTTAGTCTCGTACCTGTGTTTACTCCTATATGGAGAGGCTGCAGACCTGGAGCCGGCAGTTTTACGCCCCTGTTGTTCCGGATGCGTCCAGTAGGGGGAGAAGGATATACGGCGAAATAACACAATTAAATCGACGCTGGAAACTAACACATTAATAACCGTCCAGTCTATAGACTTTTACTAATTTTTAGGTATTTGTTCATTTAAATAAACGTTATAGACAGTGGAATTATCTGCACTATGGATTAAAACATCCAGATGTTCAGTTAGGCTTCTCTTTTCACTCAGCACAGAAAACTATTTGTTTAAATTTAAAAAATATTAATACACATAGTTGGATCAGATGGACAAAGTAATGATATATGACCTACTGTAGAATTAATTGTTTTTAAACTGTTTTTATATACAGGAGACTGACTGATATATGCTGTTGTGAATTTATATAAAGTTACATTTAGGTATTAACCATATAGCCCATTAGACATACAGTACCATGTAATCATATGGATCCTCAATGAAATATCTGCTGTACTATTCACAATTGGTCATCATACAGCTACAGAACAGTGTCCTACATAGCATTTAATGAAGACAAACACAATTTAACCCTTTTCTAAAATTCCAAGGGCCATTTAAAAGAAAGAGACAATATTGTTGTTCACAAAAAAAGGTTATTTATTTACACCATGTATAGGATGACTCCTGAAGTTGACTCCTATGTCTTGCCACTCTTCTTAAGTTGTTTTTTTATCCTCATGTCAAAGTGATCCCGCTCATTGATTAAAAATATACTCTGTGTTGAGGCACTGACTGGACTTGCGTGTATTTCTTCTAATCCATGGTGCCCAAAGGTGGTAATTGGGGTGGACAGTGAAGGGATTGTCACTCTGTTCTTAAATAACAACAGAAAAAGCAAAATGTTCAAAAAAAGATTGTAAATAGCACACCAAATATTAAGAAGAGGCACATAAAAGCAAGATAATTACTTTATACAAAGCCACGACCAATCATTTGCAGGGTCAGTTTATCCCAAAAGTCGTCCATATCCATGTGTCCATTGAAATCCTTTGGTGGTGGTTTGATGTCACTCACTAACAACATACAGAAAGCAAACATTAATAAGACGACCTGTATAATGGAAAACATTAGGTATATATGTATATTGGCTAAATATGCACCAGCAGGGTCAATTCACCCAGAATGTATTATTTGCTCAAAGCACAGAATATCAATATGGTCTATGCCAACACACATACATGACATGTTGAATGCTCCTTTTCTGTGGAGATCCATGATTACAATGGGTGGATGATCCCCACATGTCACACAAGAGTATTCGTACTCATGACTTGTGAGTGCCTCAAAATGGAGATAAGCATGGAGCACTGTTTTGGCTGGAGGAAACTGTTCCCCTATGGTGACCTCCAGACACTGAACCACTCTCCCGACAGCGGTGTGGGCCTATAATTTAAGATAACACAAACAATAACTTCTATCCACTTCTTGAAAAACCTTGCAAAGCATTACTTTTACTAGAGGTAATGGTAAATTATTTAAGATAACCTAACCTGTAGCATGTTTCGAAGATGTAGGCATAAAGGGAGGTCAAGAATGACACTGTCATTAAAATTGTGCAGGCCATCTTTCCACTCTTGATACCTGTAGTGGATTCCACATTGGTGGCAACATTTTGAGTAGGTGGCAACGTCTGAAAAATACCATGTTCGAAAATTAAGCCATACTACAATACCATTTAGGACACATTCAGAACTGATGTCAGTATGTATTTTATAGATCCTTATTGGCACCAAAATTACTTACCATGGATAATTCTTGTATTTGTAAGAATTTTGGCCTTTGATGTGATGAGCAGAGGGTCTGATAAATGTACATTTCCAGCATATCTATGGCAGAACATCTCATCAGGAATGAGGCTGGTTGGGTATGTGCTTGAAAATGAAGGCAGACGCAGGTTCTCGGGAAGAGCTGCAGGGATGGTCTTGTTGTTCATGACATACTGAATCATAGATTCCAGCTCTTTTGTGGGGGGGTACAGTAGGCCTGCATCATCTACACTTTCATGAACTGGACTGGTCTGATCTGTGCTTTGGACGGTCCTGAAAAGCTGATGCTCAGTCTGGAACAGGTGCCATTTTGCAATGTATTTATGAAGACAGGATCTTCTTGACCTGGCACAAGGACAATGCCAGGAGTTCTGCTTTACATCATATGTGACCATTATTCTTCCAAGTTGGGCATAATATGATGCATGTAGCTCATATGCTGAAATGCACCTCTTTAAAGAGGGCATTGTCGCCTTTGTTGCTACAGACAAGGGTTTGTTGTCTTGGGTGGCCAAGCTTTGTCTTTCTAGGCAATCTCTCTTTCTTTCACTGCCAAACCATTTTAGCTTGACCATTTCTGACAGGGTACTTTCTGAAAGAGAAGGACCATCAGCAAAGGACCCACAATAGTCCAGTGACCTGAGGTGATGGCATTTGTAGTGGCTTAGTCCACACCTCCTGGCTAAGTCCATGTCCACTTGACAGGATGGCAACTCACATTTGACATTGTGCTCTGCTCTCCAGATTTTATACACAACATGGACCGGAACACTCGAAGAAAGAAAATGTTTCTAGACTGCATAGACACCGTTAGCTCGGTCTATGCAGTCAGAATACAGGTGATGACTTGATGTAATGTTGTCCCTAGATTTTGTGTGTTTCCTCTCTAGATGTTTTCTTAAATTTATTTTTTGAATAGTAATGTGACAAAGAGGGCATTTTGTTTTAATAACTACGCTGTTTCGTAATTGTGGTTTTATGAAGGACCTACTTGCAGTCAGGGGAGCCACATCAGAAATGGTGTTTGATGTACTGGCAGTCAGGGGAGGCACATCAGGAATGGTGTTTGATGTACTGGCAGTTAAGGGAGGCACATCAAGAATGGTGTTTGATGTACTGGCAGTCAGGGGAGCCACATCAGGAATGGTGGTTGATGTACTGGCAGTCAGGGGAGGCACATCAGGAATGGTGGTTGATGTACTGGCAGTCAGGGGAGGCACATCAAGAATGGTGGTTGATGTACTGGCATTCTTACAGCCTTTCAGGTGGGCCACAAAGTGGTCACGTCAGATTTTTATTGAGGAACAATATACACAATGGTAGTGTAATTGTGACACACAACCTAGACCACACCGGTGGATTGTATAATCTGAAAGAAAAAAGAAAGAAAAAGAAAACAAAAATCACTCCCTTTCTTGCATTCCTACTTCATGTGATTAGCTTAATGTTTCAGAGAAAGACAATAATACACAGCACAACTTATTTGTTAAACTTATATGCAACATGGCCTTACAATGTTGACATAGCTTTATCTGAGTAATACTAAAACATCAATCACGCATATATTTAACATCAACATTCATTACATTTTTAGAAAAAAATTTAAATCACAAATGATGCTACCTTCATGGACGACTGCCCTCGAAAAGTGAAGCTGAAGATGCGTTTGTACTTTACTTTTCTTTGAGGGCTTAAAAAAAGCAGAAGTACAGAAAGGACAGTGATATAGTGAACAGCAAGAGGTGCATCTGTTAAGCGCAGGTAAGCTGCAACCTCTCTGTATAGTTATTTCTTCACCTGAAGAGAGAATACAATTTTCATTTGGAGAGAGAAAAAAAGAGATGGGTGTTTATAGTTTATACAAGTTTAGAGAGAGAGAGAGAGAGATTTTAATTTTCTTAAGTAGCTAAAGCAAACACACACACCTTTATGAGATACAAGTTAAAAAGAACTAAAGACAGAGTATGATAAAACACACATTAAGTGCACATAAATTTTAGTCCAGATCAGTAAGCTATTTTAAGAAAACTGTATATTATGATATACATTAGATAATTAGATCATCTCATTTATAAGAAACAACTCAAACCAAAATCTACATTTAAACCATATGGGACCAAAGTTTTTAATGTGGGTTTTATCATGCATGACGTATGTATGTATTATATGACAAAATATTTGAGTGAGTGTGCAGTTCAACTCTTTACTTAGAGAGATTTGCATACATACAAATACATACATACATACATGCCTATTATAAATGTGTTTGTGTACACATCATAAACTGTAATTAACACATTTCCAATATCCACTCTAATGTTGCTCCAGAAACCATGTGGAGTAGGCTATGTTTAAATGCAAGGAGTAAACAGGGTCTTACCAGAAGATGCCATGTCACGCAAGCTAACGACAGACAACAAGATAAAAATAAAAATTAAATGAATTTTAAAAGTGAGTGAGAGCGGGTAAAGAGAAGACTGGGTCAGCTTTTAAACTTATATGTGGTTAGCCAAGTTTGAGCCAGACAGAACATCAGCCTTGACCGTCAAGTAGCCTACTTTTATTGTCTCTCGAAATACATTATAGACCCATCTTTTGAATTGATATCGAATCTTAGCTAATCGTTTATAAATATTGCATCATTACAATACAATCAACAACAATAAATTTAGCAGATTATTTAAAATACCTCAATTCGTGTCGCTTCTAAAAGGTCTGATGCTATAAGGTCTGTTATGATATAGGACTAGGCTCATATACTAATGTAGTCTCCCCCTACTGGACACATCAAGAACAACAGGAGCGTAAAACTGCCAGGGGCGTAAAACTGCCGGCTCCAGGTCTGCAGCCTCCCCCTACTCGTTTATATTTAATTTTTAACCGTAATGAAGGAAACCTACGTGAACGTGTGCGCGCACGCGCAGTTGACAAAATCAAAGCGCGTTAATCTTAAGGCACTGGCCTTGAATAGTCCTTTGGTGAATTTATTTTTAAACTATAGATATAATTTATATCCTCCTGTTTGTAATATAAGTGTCGTTTATGCAAGTTAATTAATACGCTGTGTTGTCATTTACTGTGTAGCTGTGAGGCAGCAAACAATTGGGTCTGTCTGGCATCTGTAGAGCTGGAGTATCATGGCTTGAACTTGCACATTGTTGGACTTAAAGGAATAGTTCACCCAAAAATGAAAAATCTCTCATCATTTACTCACCCTCATGCCATCTTAGATGTGTGTGACTTTCATTCTTCTGCTGAACAAAAACACAAAAAGATGTTTAGAGGATTATTTCAGCACTGTAGGTCCATACAATGCATGTGAATGGTGGCAAGAACTTTGAAGGTCCAAAAAGCACATAAAGTCATCATAAAAAGCAAAAAAAAAAAAAACTTGATTTGTTTTAACCTTTTCCAAAAGCAGTAATCACCACTCCCAGAGTATCATTTTATAATTGTATTTTTGAAACACAACAAAATTTTTTGAATATGTCAAAATGTCAAATGGATTGTCCACGTGTAATGTGAATGGATTGTGGTACCCCCTAAAAAGAAGGAAAGTTATTTATCTTCTTAAACGTAAGAAATATGATATAGTGTTTCTTCAAGAAACACATCTTTCCCCGCAGGAAGCTGAAAAATATGGGAAGATATGCGGTGGTCAAGTAAGTGCAGGGGAGTAATTACACTAATCTGTTTGAGACATTTGAATTTCTTTTCAAAGTAAATTAGGAAGAGTTATTATTGTTTTAGCAGAAATTCAGGGGCAATTTTTGACTTTTTCATAGATATTGAAGGGATTTTGCAAGCCGCTAGCACCCCTCATGATATAATATTTGGAGGAAACTTTAATCATTTGAGGGACTCAGTCCTTGATCATAGTGAAGCAAAATTGTGTAAGCCCCCTAGAGCAACACTGATGCTTCACAGGATGAGTAAAAATCTTGGTCTTACAGATATTTGGAGACCCTCATTTCATCTGTTGTTGATTGCTCAGTTGGAAACATCTTAGTCTCAGATCACACCCTGGTGAATTTTGAGGTGTTGCCACATATGGAGGACATATGTGGCAACTAAATCCTTTTTTTTTATTATTTTGCTAAATCCTGAATTCCAACAAATGTTAAAGGCTGAAATCAATGTTTATATGGAGACCAACTGGTCCTCAGTATCCTTTGTGGACGTGGCTTGGGAGGCACTTAAGGCAGTTCTTAGGGGTCGGATCATTCAGTGTGCCTCATTCATCAAAAAATCCAAAGAACGAGAACTCATAGAGTTTGAAAGGAATATTAAAAGTGCAGATGCAGAGCTTAAGTGGCGAATGTTGTCTGATGGCCTCAGAGAATTGAGCCGATTGAAATATAGATATAATACTATTTTGTCATGGAAGATGGAGTTTTGGATATTCAGGGCAAAACAGTCATACTTTGAGTCAGGGGACAAAGCAGGGAAGGTTTTGGCTAGATATATAAAGCAGAGAGAGGTTTTTTTCTACCATTCCCTCAGTGAAATCAGCTGGTGGTGAAATATTTAAATCAGCCATTGCTATTAATAATGCTTTAAAATAATTATATCTTGATCTCTATAGTTCCATGTCTTTGTCTATTTATGAAGATATTAGAAACTTTGTGGAACCATTAGAACTCCCTAAACTGACAACTCTTATCTCTTAATTCTGAGATAAACTTGGTGGAGCTTGGCGAGGTAATTAAGGCCTTGCCTACAGACAAGGCTCCAGGGCCAGATGGCTTTGCCACTGAATTTTTTAGATGTTATGCTACAGAACTGGCCCCACTTTTGTTAGAAGTTTATACAGAATCATTAAAGAATGGAAAGCTTCCGCCAACCATGACATAAGCCCGGATCAGTCTGTTTCTTAAAAAGGACAAAGACCCAAGAAAGTGTAAATTCCCTGATCCAGCTAGATGTAAAAATATTGTCAAAAATTTTGGTTAATTGATAAAGTAAAGTTATGACATCTCTTATACATATAGATCAGGTGTGGTTTATTCAGGGCCACAGCTCTTCTAAAAACATTATGATAATGAATGATCAGACTGCAGTTTCTGCCATCTCACTTGACACCAAAAAGGCATTTGATAAGGTAGAATGGGATTATCTTTTTAAGATTTTGGAAATAATATGGGTTTGGGAAAACTTTTATTGGATGAATTAAGTTACGTTATAGACACCTGGTAGCAGCGTTACAAACATATTGATTAATTTCAGATTATTTTACTCTGGATAGGGGCACCCGGCAGGGTTGCCCTCTTTCCCCATTAATGTTCTGTCTTACCCTGGAACCATTAGCAGCTGCGATAAGAAAGGAAGATGATTTTCCTGGGGTGGTGGCGGGAGGTATGGTGCATAAGCTTTGCTTTACGCAGGTGATATTTGATAGCGTTACAAACATATTGATTAATTTCAGATTATTTTACTCTGGATAGGGGCACCCGGCAGGGTTGCCCTCTTTCCCCATTAATGTTCTGTCTTACCCTGGAACCATTAGCAGCTGCGATAAGAAAGGAAGATGATTTTCCTGGGGTGGTGGCGGGAGGTATGGTGCATAAGCTTTGCTTTACACAGGTGATATTTGATTTTTCGTCTCCGACGTCACTAGATCTATGCCTTGCCTCCACAGAATTATTCATTCCTTTTCTAAGTTCTCAGGACATTGCGGTAAACACTTTTGTGGAGTTCCTTCTCCGACAACCTAGTTGAAGCCTTGTTTAATAATGCCAATCTTATGATTAGCAATGGTGTTTGAGCCCCGCTGTTTTAGGAGCACAGTTGACCTATATAAGTGGGTGCGCGAACACCATTTCTTCAGAAGTTTCTTCCTTCAAGATCATCTCGTCTTGAATACAACAATCATCTCGTCTTGAAAAGCCCTCTCTTCCCTGTCTCTGGACACCCTCCAGCGGATGGGACTTCCCTGCTGATGCGAACAAGACGAATCTTAGCCTGTACCACTCAGCGCAGTGAATAGACTCACCCCTCCCCTGCAGTGTTCCGGCAAAGATTATCTTTGCCTTGCTGTCGAAGACACTTCTCTGTGAATGGGTTCTTCGCCATTGAACAATGCAGTGTTTCAGCAAGACACCCCTGCTTCCTGCAGCGTTCCAGAAGAAGATATTGTATCCTTTTCATATATACGTATTAATATGTTGATGCATCACATAAAAGAGCCACTTACATGCAACACATTTTTTCAAAATGTCGTTCCGCAAGTGTTCCACATGCGAGCCCAAATGCCGCTTTCAGATCAGCATGAAAGCTGCGTTCGCTTCCTGGGCCATGCCCACGCCAAAGCAGCTCTCATAGAGGCAGACTGCCCTCACTGCAAGGGCATAATCTCCAGATGTTCTGGATGAAGGATTGCCCTCGTTCTGAGAGACGATCCCACCTCACGTGCCCTCCCACCTGCCTCTTCGGTGTTAGATCCTGAGGATTCACACAGGGAGGCACGCCGGTGCCGTGATGTTGAGTTGGATGAAGTCGAGGAATATCACGCGCCGGCGCAAGCCCCACAATCCCCTCGATCTCCCCATGTAGCGTTGCACCCGTACAGTATACTTGTGATGAGCTCCGGCCCTCTATCGGAACGCACAGACTTATCATGTTGGCGGTTCTGACGATGATGACGTTGTGTCCCTCGCAGCATCAAATATGAGCGAGTGGTCCATGGAGGATGTCGCCGTTCCTTCCCCCAGTGAGGGTGGTTAAGGATCTCGGTTTACAGTAGTGCCATACGCATAGGCGCCGATTCCGTGGGTGCTTCAGGGCCCGAGCACCCACGGAGAATGCCGAGCACCCAAGGAGAATACCGAGCACCCACGTGTACCAGCGGACAATCGTGGGCCAAATTTACATTGATTTGATAGAAAACTCTTTGATAGTAGTGACTAAGCTGCTGTGATTTGTTGTTTCGCTGTCAGGCACCTGCCCTTAACACCAATCACAGAGTTTCCCTCCTGCATCCCAACTGGTTGATCTAAACCAGAGAAACTCTACCTGACCCAGCCTATGCTGCGCTGCGCATGTGTCCGCTAAATTAACCGCCAAAGTTGAGCAAGCCTGACTGAAACTCGTTAGTTTTTTTTTGTTACCAGAGAAATTTTGCCTCAACAAAATGGACAAATTTGTAATTAGAAAAACTAAAACAACAAGCGATGTTATGACTCCCACCAGTGCCTCCAGCAGTGCCCAGCCTAACAACAGTGACGAAGATAAAGACAACCGCAGCTGCGAAGATGGACAGAGGAAGGGACGGACTTATCAAGCTAGCTGGAAAATAAAATTCCCATGGATAGCTTATGAAGCCACAAAAAACAAGGTATTTTGTGAGGCTTGCACTACAGCTAAGTACATGAGTGCCCTGCTTCCATCAACAACACACGATCAAGAATCTTTGAAAGCTTTTGTACAAGATGGCTTTTCCAGCTGGGGTAAAGCACTGGAACGATTCCGATTCCACGAAAAGTCCAATCTGCATCGAGCTGCTGTTAGCATTGTTGCCTCTGCTAATGCAAATGTTAATGTGGCCGCTTCTATTTCTGCCAGTAAACAAAAGCAGATGGCTAATTCCCGAATAGCTTTGTTGGCTATTCTGTCCTCTATCCAATACATTTCATGTCAGGGATTAGCCATACGAGGAAAAACAGACGAGGAGTCCAATTTGACCCAGTTGCTAAACCTGCGTGCTAAAGATATTCCAGAGTTACAGTCATGGCTGACTCGTAAGGAGAGCAAGTGGCTATCGCATGATATCCTTAATGAGATGACTGAAATGATGGCCCATGATGTTCTGAGAACTCTAATTGAAGAAATAAAGTCTGCTGAGTTTTACTCTGTGATTATGGACGAAAGAGCCGACATTACGGTCAAAGAGCAGGTGTCTTTCTGCTTCCGTTTTGTGGCCGAAAATCTGGAGCCAGAGGAATATTTTTTGGGATTTTATGAGACATCAAAAACTGCTGTTAAAAGACGTTCTGATTAGATTCTCACTGCCAATCGGTAAGTGTAGAGGACAGTGTTATGATGGTGCATCAAATGTGTCTGGCATTAGAACAGGCCTACAGGCTCGCGTGCAGGAACTGGAGCCCCGAGCACAGTACATCCACTGCACTGCACATGTTGTGAATTTGGTTGTCCATGATGTGGCCCAAAACATTCCTGCATGTCGCAACTTCATGGCACTTATTCGTGACATGATAACATTCATCCGAAATTCGCCAAAGTGTCTCACCTGGTTCCAAGAGTTTCAAGGCAAAGAAAAACCGGCTTTGAGACCTCTGTGCCCGACGCGCTGGACCATGACAACGGCCTCCTTACAGTCCATAGCCTCCAACTACAGCGCGCTAGTGGAATTTCTCGAGGATCTGTGTTTAAATGACAGAGGTGATGCAGGCGGTAAAGCCAACGGTCTACTTTTGCATCTGCAGAAATTTTGCACTTTTTTCTCCTTGAAACTCATGCTGAAATTCTTCTCTCGAATGGAAACAGTCAGCGCTGCACTCCAAAAGAGCCAGTTGCACCTACAGAAAGCTAGACAGATGATTGACATGCTGAGAGAAGACATAAAGTGTCTTCGGGAAGAAGGATTCCAAGAATTTTGGGAAAACACTACTGCAGTAGCACATGACCTGAACTTGGAGAGCCCAACTGTGCCCAGACCAAGAAAAATGCCCCGCCGATTGGAAGATGGAGGCGCGCCGCCGCACAGCTTTCAAACACCAGAAGCAATGTACCGACAACAATACTTCCAGATCATGGATACAGCATCAGCATCCCTGGACTGTAGATTTAGTCCTTCTGCATTTAAACACATGCAAGATGTTGAGGATTTTATAACCGGGAAGAGCGACTGCAAAAACATCATGCAGTTCCATGGGGATGATTTGGATGAGACCAGGCTCACACTGCATCGTGATATGTGCATGGACGTAGCAAAATGACGAGGAGTCTGCCTAGCTACTTTTCAAGATGTTGTGGACTTTCTAAAAGGCGATCAGGCAGAGCACTTGAGAACCATGTTGCCAGAGATCACCAAACTAGTAAAACTCGCACTGACTGTCCCTGTAACATCCTGCAGTTCAGAAAGGTCATTTTCAGGCCTGCGGCGACTTAAAACCTATCTGTGGTCCACAATGGGACAAACAAGACTGAACCATGTTGCTGTACTGAATTATCATAAGAACGTATCACGAAATAGGAACCTGGATGTAATCACAGATGAATTCATCAAACGCACGGCTGCGAGGAGTAACAGTTTCCTCATAACGAAGTAGCGTCAATGGTGAGTGACAACAAATCCAATTTTTATATTTAGTAGCTGTGTGTGGCCCTATGTGTTGATGGTGGTTGTATGTGTTGATGGAAAATTTGTAATGTATTTTACTGTGTGTGAAACAATGTTATAACTTGTTTGGCTAGTTCATGTGGGCCCCTGTTGTGGTGTGTCAGCCACGAATTCGGATTTGTCTTGGATTGTACACTTGGCCTATGATTTTGTTCATGTGTGAGCATTTTTTACTAAATAATTGTGGTGGTATTTATTATTACTTTCTGTGCATTTCATGGTGTGTATCGATAGTTACATTTGTGATCAAATCCCTGTGAATGTTTGTTTTGTGTGTGTGTGTGTGTGTGTGTGTGTGTGTGTTGTCGCTGTTATTTTCGTATGGTGCTGAAATGCGTGCTTTGAATACTTCAAATCTGTATAGCAACAAGAAACTTAGAGGCCATGGGTATGGGGAATTCAATTGTTTAGAGCACCCACTGGCAGAAACATAAATCGGCGCCTGTGGCCATACGTGCCATAACAGAGTCATGGATGTTACACAAAATTACGTGGTTGCCTAAAGATGACACTGCGGGCCACAAAAAGTCACCGGTCACTCAGTCTTATGACTAACTGCTCTATTTCAGATCAGCACCTGGCGAAGAACCCTGCCCAAGCTGCTCTGCCAGAGCCACAGAATTGTTTCTGTGTTGTGTTGAAATAGAGAATGTTCTCAAAAGAAGCAGAAATCCGCTTGCTACGAGACACAACATTAATACTCTTCTCATCCTCAATGGGTATGCTGGGATGATTTTGTTGTGTTCACATAAGCAATGATATCACACAATAGAGAAAGCGCTGGTTATGAATGCATTGAAATGCATGCACATTTACACGCTGTTCTCCTTGCTGGAGTTCGCTGGGAGATTGTATGTGTGTTGTTTCTGTGTGATGATTTTCTCATACAATGGAGAAAGCACTGGTTGCGTCTGCTCACACTGCACATGCTTGACACGCATGCATTTAAATGCTGTTCCCTTCCCCTGCTTGCCAGAGTTCTCTATGACATTGCATGTGTGTTGTTTCTGTGAGATGATTTTTTCACATGGTAGAGACAGCGCTGGTTGTGTTTGCTTGCGCTGCACATGCTTGTCACACACGTACATTTATACGCTGTTCACTTCCCCTCCTCGCCGAAGTTCGCTGGGAGAATACATGTGTTGTTTCTGAGTGATGATTTTCACATGAACAATCTTCTCACAGATTAGAGAAAGTGCTTATTCCATCTGCTCACACTGCACATGCACACTTACATGCTGTTTGCTTCCCCTCCGCACTGGTGTTCGCCAGGAGAATTCAGACCGGAGCTTTTGCAGAACATGTTCACGAGGTTTTATAACCTAGGCATGCCGTCCATTTATACTGGGTGTATTTTATGACTCATATTGATTCCCAGCATAAGATTAACTAATACATCCTTTGAACTGTTCCTCTGCTCTTTTGTCTCTTTTTCTTGCTCTCTGAAAAAACATTCAAATTTATTTTACAATTTTGTTAACTACATATAAAGCTTTGAATGGTCTAGCTCTGAAGTACTTAAGTGACCTTCTACCATGCAATATTCCATCATGTTCATTACGATCGCAAAATTCTGGCCTTTTAATACTTTCTAGAATATCAAAATCCACAAAAAACTATCTGGGTCCTAAACTATGGAATAGTCTCCCTAACATTGTTTATGATGCAGACACACTCACTCAGTTTAAATCTAGACTAAAGACTCATCTATTTAGGCAGGAATACACCTAATTTATCCATCAACTAACAATTAGTCTGCTTTAGTTAGGGCTGCCAGGACCAGAAATATTTATCATGCTCTGTAACTCTGCAAAACATTGAATGGCATCTACACTAATATTTTTCTATTTGTTTCCCTGTCTCAACCTTGGGATTCCTATCTCAAGGTTACTGGAGCCGGCCAGATCTACCTCCATTCCTACTTGGTGTCGGACTCCACTGCTATATGATTCTTAGTGATGATGACTAAATGCAGCAGGTGCCAGCCAGACATCACTTCAGTCTATTATGATGGACTTCAGAGGATGAACTGATGCCAACTCTAACCATAAGACAAGGGATATTTCATATTCCACTGCCTGAACCTTGGACTTAGGATAGACCTCACCGAAATTACCAGCTGGTTGAACTGTGATGCACCTCACTGATCTCTGCCTGCATCCCCTTGGTCTAATGATGGACAACACTCTTAAAATGGATTACATAGACTTTCAATTATCTGCCAACTAAAGCCTTCATTGGCCAACTAACAATGGACAATGCATCAATGTGAGCTTCTGCAGTTAATCCAAGCTAAACTTCAAAAACATTAGACATTAATCTTATAGTTCATACAATAACTTTGTATAAACACTGGCCCCTTAACACATAGTTTACTAACACCTGCACTGCACATAAATAACTAATATTGGCATTATAGTTAGCTAGAGGGGAACTGGCCCCCACTGTGAGCCTGGATTCTCCAAAGGTAATTTTTCTCCATTAACCAACATCTAATTGAGTTTTTGTTTTTATAGACAAATTACAATCATATTAAATCAAACTACACAATGATGACTCTAAAGGCGGTCACACATTGGAAGCGCCACACTGCTTCACAGCTAGGACACGGCACAGGTATCAAAATTGGGGCATGTCGATGCGGTTCAAGTTGCAGAGAGTACACACGAAATGTACCAAGGTTTTTACCTTGTTCGAGAATGAAGAATGCTAAAGTAAATAATCTACAGTAAGTCCTTAAATAATTATTTGGATTTAATTGAATTTAATGGAAAATATGCGAGTTGCGCTCCGTGGCACGGCAGAAAGTCGTAGCGTCCGGTGTGCGACCCCCTTAAGACTTTATAGATATTACAGTTTCATTTTCTGTTAATGCATGAGTTTCTGTAAAGCTGCTTTGAAACAATGTGTGTTGTGAAAAGTGCTATACACAAGGGCTTATCACCCTTTAGATTTAAACATTTAGCCCCACAAAGCCTAAATAAATACCTGCATCCAGTTTAATTTTGCAAATATATTTAATAACTTGAATGGAATTCATGATCATACAACCTAGAGCTCATGACATGTTTTTCTCTCTTTCTGCTGGGCATTAAACTGATGGACCAATGGGCAGCCATGTTGGTTTTAGGTCAGGCTCACTTAATGATAACAGAACATTTGAAACAAGTCATGTGACCCACATACTCAAAACAGACCCAACTATGGGGTGAGGCAACAGTGGATACTAATTGACAGGTTATTGAAGATTTGACAGACATGAAGAATCTGGTTTCTCCCAATGATGGGGGTTGTACAAGGGTAAATGTGGCATCAGGACAGGAATCAGCGTTGGATTTAATACTTGTATTGGATTTGCTCGAAGGAATAACTAATTGGAGAGTTCTAAGGAAATGCACAGTGGGAAGTGATCATTTTCCAACATTGACTTCTATTATAAATAATGTTCATGTGAGGTTGACGAATGGGGGAATGATGGGGAAATGGGTGTACGAGAGGGCTAATTTGGTAGTTTATGAGAATGAGTGAATAAGGACTTAATATGATTGGGATTAAAAATGAGGGGAATATTGAGTAGATGAGTATTGTTACAGTCATAAAAGCTGCAGAGGATAAGAATAGTCCCAGGAGTAAAGGAAGAAGGAGGGATAAAATGGTACCCCGGTGGATTGTAATTGTAATGACTAGATGCACTAGATGTAAGAGAGGTAAAATGGATTTATTGGAGAACCTTTTTTAATATTAGTGGGAAAAGTACAACAATAGAAGAGGTTTGGAATATGATTAAAAAGATGAATGGTATTCAGAAGACCTTTAAATACCGGTTTTGAGTATGGGTGAAAAGATAGCAGTTTAAAATGAAGACAAGGCAGAGATGTTCCTAGATGCATTCATAAAAGTAAATAGTTCTGAGAATCTTAAAGAAGCCATAAAATAAGGGAAAATACCCTTAAAGAATATCCACAGTTAAATGATAAGAGATGAGTTTTATAATTTGTTGGATGTCCCATTTGAAATGCTAAAACAAGCAATAAGGTGAATGAAAGTGTCAACTCCAGGTCATGATGGAATAAGTTACAATTTGATGAAGCATTTTAGTGGCAATGTGTTGTTGGTGATATTATAATTTTTTAACAAGATTTGGAAGGAAGAGACTTTATCTCAAAGTTGGAAAGAAGCATTGTTTTGCCCATATTGAAGCCCTAGAAAGATATAAGTATTCCACTAAATTACAGAACAATTCCTCTCAAATCTCTTTTATTTAAAGTAATGGAAAGAATGATAACTGATAGAATGATGTATCATTTGTAAACAGAAAGAAGATTTTCATCATATCAGAGTAGGTTTAGGAGTGGGAGAGGTACAATGGATCCTGAATATGTTTATAAACTGATATCAGGAAAGCATAGATAAGTAAAGAGTCAGTGGTTGCAGTGTTTTTTGATGTAGAAAAGGCTTATGACATGTTGTGGGCAGAAGGATTGCTGATGATGTTGGGGCAGCTGGAGATGGCAGGAAGAATGAATAATTTGGATTTAAGATTTTCTATTGCAAAGACAGACTAAGGTAAGAGTTGGGGAATCAACGTCATCTAGTGGTGAGAATGGAACACCACAAGGATGTGTCATAAGTCTCTTATTGTTTATAATAAAAATAAAAGATGTCTTTTCAACAGTAGGTAAGGGTGTTGGCAAATCATTATTTGCAGATGATGGCTTACTATGATACAGGGATAAAATAATAAACATAATGTACATCAAATGCAGGTAGCATTAAATGAAGTTGAGAAATGGGCAAACAAGTGGGGTTTTAAATTCTCAGTGGAGAAAACACAGACAATCTTCTTCACTAATAAGAGAGTATATAAGGAAAAAACATTGAAATAGTATAACAAGACATTAGAACGGGCCCCTACAATATGATTCCTAGAGATGTGGTTAGATTATAGGCTTACATGGAGAAAACAAATAGAGAAAATAGTGAAGTGCACTATAAAAAATAAAGAGTTGAGAAAACTTCGAAAAAGAAGGCAACCAGCTTCAGGAATCTTTTGAGATGAGAGTGTTCTTAATTTAAGGGCAGATTAGGTGCATCAACATAACAGTTTAAGTTTGTCTGTGCTTTCAGTTAACTAAATAAATTAAGTACATCTCACTCAGAAATAACAGTAATTTGCACATGTATACCCAAGTTCAACAAGCTCACATTATTAAGTTTGTAGCAACATATTCTTTGTCATGCAGTTTTGCATATCCACTCAATTTCCACTCAAATTCTTGTGTCAGCCCCACCAAAATACTATTTAGTTGGACTGACTTAATAAGCAGTGTAACCACCACTAAAACTTTCATGACATTAAGACAATTGGAAAACTGAAGAAACTTCACCAGAGCGAACACTAATCATCCTGATGGTGACTTCAAATAAAACAACTTTTTACAGCAAGACATCATTAAAACACTAAAACACACACATAAAACAAAACAAAGTAATTAGTTTAATGTACTTTTATGTTGCCATGCTTTGACCTACGGCACATAAATAAATACAAATTCAAGGGATTATGGGTATTGCCTCCACACAAATTGCTTCTCCAATTGGCATTCTCAGTGGCAGATTAGGGATGGGCGATACCACTTATTTTCTTTTCGACCAAGTGCTTTTAGGCCAGTGTCACCGATATCAATACCTCTAATAAATGGAATTTTTACGAATTCTTTGGATAAAGATAAAAATGAGTAACTTAAATGATTACTTACATTTTTAATATATTTATAGGCCTAAGCAGAAAATTATTAGGCTGCTTTGTTTACTTTTAAAAATGTGTAAGTATCAGCAACATATAAAACCACAAAATTAACCATAGATATTATTATATGGTTACAATCGTGGTTACTATGGTTAATGCAATTTTACTGCAATAAATCCGTTGATGCAAGGTTAATTGTCTCGTCGGCTATTTTCACTTCACAATGAAACGACACTTCAAGAAATAAATACAGAGGACATGACCTCGGTGTCCTCAATGGTAGTTACAGTGAGTGAAGGTACAGTTTGTGTGGGTCCCTGCACATGTGGGAGTGAAAGGGAATGAGGAGGCTGATAGATTGGCTAAACAAGCAATGGAAGGGAATACAGTGGAAATGGAGATCTCACATGGTAGGTCAGAAATCAAGTCATTAATAGAAAAGAAGATATATCAGAGATGGTGACTTTGTGAATGGTTTGGAGCAGGGCCGTAGCCAGCTATGAGGTCACCCTGGTCCAGACTTCGGTAATTCTTTTTTAAAAATAAGTCTATCTATAACAATTTTTCTAATAAAAACAAAAATCTGCGCTATTTAACTGTATAATCAGGAATTGAAAACGTCTAGGTTACGTATGTAACCTCCGTTCCCCGATGGAGGGAACGAGACGTTGTGTCAGAGAAGCGACACTAGGGGTCTCTCTTGAGCGCCGATATCCACCTCTGATCTATGAAAAAAGGCCAATGAGAGTTGGCAACCAGTATTTGCATGTCCCGCCCCCGGACATACGGGTATTTAAGCGGGCGCAAATACGGGAGTTCATTCAGGATTTTTCTGAGGAGCCGGAAATGGTCCGGCCACAACAGGGGCTCGGCTTAGCGACGTGGCAGGGGAGACACAACGTCTCGTTCCCTCCATCGGGAAACGGAGGTTACATACGTAACCTAGACGTTCCCCTTCTGTCGCTCTCTCCACGTTGTGTCAGAGAAGCGACACTAGGGGTCCACTTAAAAAGAGCCATGCGCTGAGCCGTGTACGTGATCTGCTGATACAGGAGCGAGCAGGTATTCCTACGTGCAGAACAACCAGCTGTATCAGACTGCACGTACCCTTCCCCAATGCCCCATTTAAGCCATCAGGATTCCTTATCGTTACCCTGGAGGGGGGAACAAGGTGACGGCCGCCAACATGGGAACGGGCCAGCCTGGCTGGGCCTCTTTTCTCTCTATGTTTCTCGCATAGAGCAACTACGGCCAGGGCCCTTACACGCATTGAAGGAAGGGGGTCTTAGCCCTTAGTAGGGCGGAGAAGACCCTGCGGAGGCCACACCTACCCGGGAGGGGAGGCAAATTTTGAGTGGCAAATACATTGCATGGCCTATACTTAGGTCTTATGCGGAACAGTAGTGCGGTGGTAGATCCAGCCTCGCAGAGGGGGGAAGCATACAGCACGGCACCCGAGGCAGCTGTAACTGCCTAAGGAAAACACGGAGTCAACTCTCGTGAGGGGACAGAACCGTGGTTTTACACACAGGGGGAGTCCGAACAGGAGGCCTTACCTGTGGGGCACCTATACCAGTACAGGGTAGCTAGTGGTACCTGCAGTGGTTTGGGTTGGCGAGTTCCTCCGCAGAACTGCGACCCACGAGGGCTAGGGAGGAGTCAACCAGTGTCCCAAACCTGGGATCTCCTGGGAAAGAAGGCGCACTGTTTCCCTGGTTAGGGGAAGGGCGCTGGGTGCAAGCGATTCACCCGGTCAGATCGTGGACGTGCCACCGAAGTTCTCACGGGCTCGGTACCTGAGAGAACACGGACGATACTGACTCAACTCGGAGATTGTAGAATCTCGCAAAAGTGTTAGGTGTTGCCCAGCCCGCTGCTCTACAAATGTCTGCTAGGGCAGTGCCCCTAGCCAGTGCCCACGAGGACGCTAACACTCCTGGTGGAGTGGGCTCGGACCCGCAAAGGGAGGGCACGGCCTGGGTGTGATAAGCCAGGGAAATGGCGCCGACAACCCAGTGGGCGAAGTCTCTGCTTGGAGACAGCATTTCCTTTCTGCTGTCCCCCAAAGCAGATGAAGAGCTGCTCAGAGCGTCTGGTGCTCTGTGTGCGGTCCAGGTAAATACGTAAGGCACATACTGGACATAGCAGTGAAAGGGCTGGGTCTGCCTCCTCCCGGGGCAGCGCTTGCAGGTTCACCACCTGATCCCTGAAGGGTGTGGTAGGAACCTTGGGCACGTAGCCCGGTCGCGGTCTTAGGATCACGAAAGTGTCTGCCTCTGGGCACCTTTTAGGAACCTGACGATTAAGTCGTGCTTACCAAGAGACTTGCCATCTCACCAGATGATCAGTGGTGGGCCGCGATGAGCAGTGCAACATACACCTTGAGGGTGGAGGGGGACAGCCTCTTCTCCAGCCTCTCCTGAAGAAACACGAGCACTGACCTAACTGCGCACTTCTGCGGGTCTTCAGCTCGGGAAGAACACCAGTCCGCGAACAGACGCCACTTCAGGGCGTAAAGATGCCTGGTCGAAGGGGCTCTGGCTTGGTTAATAGTGTCTATGACGGCCGAAGGTAGGCCGGCTAGATCCTCCGCGTCCCATCCAGGGACCAGACGTGGAGATTCCAGAGGTCTGGATGCGGATGCCAGAGCGTGCCCCGCCCCTGAGAAAGAAGGTCCTTCCTCAGGGAATTCGCCAGGGAGGGGCTGTCATGAGGAGCGTGAGATCCGAAAACCACATCCAGTTGGGCCAGTAGGGGGCCACCAGAGTGACTTGCTCCTTGTCCTCCCTGACCTTGCATAGCACCTGTGCAAGAAGGCTCACTGGGGAAAAGCTGTACTTGTGCAGCCCTCGCGGGCCAGCTGTGCGCCAGAGCATCTGTCCCAAGGGGAGCCTCTGTGAGGGCATACCAGAGCTGACAGTGGGAGGTTTCCTGGGAGGCAAACAGGTCTACCTGGGCCTTGCCGAACCTGTCCCAAATCAGCTGGACCGATTGGGGTGGAGCCTCCACTCTCCGCCGGGCAAGGTTTGTCTTGACAGCGCGTCCGCTATCACATTGAGGTTGCCGGGATGTGAGTGGCGTGCTGTGACTCCAGTCGCTGCTGACTCCAAAGGAGGAGACGACGGGCGAGCTGTGACATGTGGAGGGAGCGTACTCCGCCTTGGCGGTTTATGTAGGCCACCACCGTGGTGCTGTCTGTCCTGACTAGGACATGCTTGCCACGAATCAACGGAAGAAACTTCTTCAGGGCAAGAAAAACGGCAAGCAGCTCTAGGCAGTTGATGTGCCAGCGCAGCGGGCCTCGGTTCCACTGGCCTGCGGCTGCGCGCCCGTTGCACACGGGCGCCCAACCCAACTTGGAGGCGTCGGTTGTAACCAGAACGCGACGGGACACCTGCTGCAAGGGTACTCCTGCCCGTAGAAAGCAGAGGTCTGTCCAGGGTTTGAAGGTTTGGAGGCAGGCAGTGGTAACTTCCACGGCGTGCGTGCCGTGGCACTATGCTCATCTCGGGACTCGAGTCTGGAGCCAATGCTGAAGTGGTCTCATATGCATCAACCCCAGTGGCGCGGCCGCCGCGGAGGATGCCATATGCCCCAGGAGCCCTTGGAAACGTTTCAGAGGGACCACGGTGCCTGGTTCTAAAGAAGCGAGGCATTCCAGCACTGACTGAGCACGCTCGTTGGAGAGACGTGCTGTCATTGAGACTGAGTCTAACTCCAAACCGAGAAAAGAGATGCTCTGGACCGGGGTGAGCTTGCTCTTTTCCCAGTTGACCTGAAACCCTAAACGGCCGAGGTGCTCGAGCACCTGGTCTCTGTGTGCGCGTAGTAATTCCTGTGAGGAGGACAGAATGAGCCAATCGTCGAGGTAATTGAGTATGCGTATGCCCGCTCTCGTAGCAGGGCAAGAGCCGCTTCTGCGACCTTCGTAAAGACGCGAGGGACAGAGACAGGCCGAAGGGGAGGACCTTGTACTGATACGCCTGGCCGTCGAACGCGAACCGTAGAAAGGGTCGATGTCGAGGGCGTAATTGAGACGTGGAAGTACGCTGCCCTTCAGGTCTACCGCTGCGAACCAATCTAGATGCCGGACGCCAGACAGAATTTGTTTCTGGGTAAGCATTTTGAACGGGAGTTTGGACAAGGTCCGATTGAAAACTCGCAGGTCCAAGATCGGTCGTATGCTGCCGTCTTTCTTGGGTACAACGAAGTAAGGGCTGTAGAAACCCTTCTTCATTTCGGTCGGAGGGACAGGCTCTATCGCGTCCTTGATTAGAAGGGAGGCGATTTCCTTGCGCAGGGAGTGGGCATGTTCGCCGTGCACTGCGGAGGAACGAACGCCCACGAAGGGGGGCAGAGACCTGGCAAACTGAATTGCGTAACCGAGTCGGATGGTCCGGTGCAGCCACCGTGACGAGCTGGGCAGTGAAAGCCATGCCTCTAAGCTCCGTGCTAGGGGCACCAAGGGGACGAGTATTTTGGACGCATCCGGGCGGGCTTCGCGAGCGGTGCGGAACAGGTAACGCGGCGTCGGAGGCGCTGTGGCGTCCCGAGGCTCTGGTGCTGAGAATAAACTCAAAGCACTTACCTTGTTCCGCGCACCCGGCAGGGGGCGGGTTCGTGACTGAGGAGGATGTCTGATGCTGGTGTCCTCTCGACTCGTCTGAACCGGCCGGCCGGGGAACAGTCGTGGGGCTGAGGGCGGAAGCACCGCATCCTGGGCGCCGAGACTGTTGAGGCCTGAAAGCAAGGTGCCGTGAGAACGGCATTTGCGGGCCATGTGACCCAGAGGTAAAGGAAATAGCTCTTTTATTGAGAATTTGGGTACAAATGAAAAAACAAAAGATTCTCCTCCCGGCCCTCCACCGGGGGACGGAGCGGTCTTACCATCTCCGGAGCTAACTTCTCGTCCTCTGGGTCCGCTGTCTCAGGGACGCTTGGGAGCCTTCCGGGTCCTCGACGGGGTCCATGAGGCAGGGGGCGTACGCTTCCTGCGGTTTGCTCGATGCCGGGGCTGAGAGCTGGGCCCAGGTTGGGGCGGAGCAGAAGGTCTTCTGGACACGGGAGGACGCCCTCGGCGAGCAGGTGGGGCCTGGGCCGTGGCGGCAAGCTTGTGCGAAATGGCCTCCGTCTGCTTCTTCACTAGGGAGAACTGCTGGGCAAAGTCCTCAACGGTGTCGCCGAAGAGGCCGAACTGGGAGACAGGGGCGTTGAGGAAGCGAGTCTTGTCGGCTTCACGCATCTCAACCAAGTCCAGCCATTGCTGACGTTCCTGGACCACCGGGGTGGCCATCGCCTGCCTGAGAGCCTGCGCTGTGACCTTCGTCGCTGTCAGGGCGAGGTCGGTCGCTGAGCGCAGTTCCTGCAGCGTGTCAGGATCAGGGCCACCCCCGTGCATGTTGCGAAGTGCCTTGGCTTGGTGGACCTGCAGGAGAGCCATGGCATGCAGGGCGGAAGCGGCGCGTCCGGTAGCGCTGTAGGCCTTCGCGGTGAGCGAGGATGTTGCTCTACAGGACCGGGAAGGGAGTACAGGGCGGCCCCGCCAGGTGGTAGTGCTTCCGGGACATAACTGGAGCGCAACAGCTCTATCCACCTGGGGATCTCCGTGTACCGTGGGCGCTCCGCCGTCGAGGGTGGCGAGGGCGGATGAGCAGGTGGCGGTGCGACGAGTGGAGAGAGGTGCACTCCACGAAGACGCCAGCTCATCATGCACCTCCGGAAGAAAGGAACCGGGGCGAGGCTGTGAGCGCGCCCACGCCCAAGAACCAATCGTCCAGCCGTGATGGCTGTGGGGAGGATGGAGGGTTCCAATCCAGGCCCACGCTGTTGGCTGCCCGGAAAGCATATCGGACATCTGCGCGCTGGCCTCCTCCTGGGCGTGCAAGCCCGGGCGGCAGCCCAGAGGAGCCCTCAGCGTCAGAGCCCACGCCCTCGATGTCGCGGCGAACTCATCTGCTTCCATCGCAAGAGGGTAGGCAGACTGGCTTTGAGGCGAGTCGCCGCCACCTCGAAGCGGGACGGAGTCAACGAGCGTGCTGGGGCGCTGGTGGTCCGAGGGGCGTACCCGGCGGAGCTGCACCCGCTGCCATCCCCGGACCGCCTCCATCGCCAGCCGCATCGTCCTCAATCCCATGGGAAGAAGGAGCGACGCGGGGCGGTTGGAGTGGCTTGCTTACGGTTGTAAGCAAGCCGCGATCGCTAACGTTAGTCATGGTCATGTTCTCGCAATGAGAACATGAACCATCCACAAACGCAGCCTCGGTGTGATCGCTGCCCAGACACACGAGACAACGCCTGTGGCCGTCGGAAGCGGAGAGTACTCTACCGCATCCAGAAACAACACAGGGGCGGAAAAGCATCTTTAAAAAGACGCGTCCTTAAAAGGACGTTCAACGCCGCTGTGTTTTTGCTCTTTTAGAGGAAATTACTCTTTTAAATAAAATCACTCTTTTATGAATGAAAGACTCGTGAGAGATCTTTCTTATCTGCAACTGTCGATGCGCTCAGGGGCAGGAAGTGCACAGCCGTGCAAACAGGAGAAAGCCGCTGTTGTGCGCCGTAGAATCCAACAGCATGCAGCAGAGGATAGCAGGAACTCGGTGTGTAATACGAAGCAGTCTGCAAACACGACCATCGGCTGCGAAGAAATTTTCTGAATGAACTCCCGTATTTGCGCCGCTTAAATACCCGTATGTCCGGGGGCGGGACATGCAAATACTGGTTGCCAACTCTCATTGGCCTTCTTTCATAGATCAGAGGTGGATATCGGCGCTCAAGAGAGACCCCTAGTGTCGCTTCTCTGACACAACGTGGAGAGAGTGACAGAAGGGGAACATCTGGTCCATCCTCACAGTGGGTGTTTCCATGGAGATGCATCTTAAAGAATATGAAAGCTTCGACAGATCAGAAAACAGAGGTTAACAAAGAGCAAGAAAAAACTGAGAAGGGAAGTTGGTTCAGTTTTTCCAAATTTTCTCCAACCAAAACTGCAAAGACCAATGAGAAAGAAGTAATTCAACCACCTAAGGAGGCTGAGAAAATTGAAATTAATGACAATGTAGAGAAAGAATCCCGCAAAGTGAATGAGGAACCTGAGAAGAGCCCCCTGAGTGAGATTGTTGAGGAGAATATCAGCCCAACATTGTCACTGAGGTCATCTGAAGCCTTTGCTGATATAAGTTCCACACAAACCACTGAGCAGGTTGGCCTGTCACAGACCTCGCCTACGAAAGTAAAAGTAAAATATGCTGAACCTACTCCCACGGTTGGGGTCAATGATGTAAATAAGGAGGTTGTGTCTTCCACAGGCAGATGTGAATTGATATCTATGGAGCCTCACCAGCCAGAGAGAGTGAATATCCCATTTTCATCAGATAAGTCCTCACCTTCAGTGGACACACTTAAACAGATGTCAACCTCTTAAGAACCTTGCCATTTTTGGGGATTTCCACCTGGATTTGGCCTACCCAAATTAAAAAGCTTCCCATTCCCACATACTTCGGCCTAAATACACAGTTTTGGTGTCATTTTACAGGAAACCCTTTGAAGTTGCATAAAACACTGCTAAAAATTAAAAAAAAAATATATATATATGTTGTCTGAACAGTAATAACCCTCCTAAAAAAAGAGGCGCTTTTTGATTTTTTTTATATAAATTCATTTTTGAAAGTGTATAACTCAAGCCCTGTAAACCCTAGCAGCAAGCAGACAGTTTTGGCTGTTTCCACTAGATGTCAGCAAATACCTGAAAAAGGAATTTTGTCTGTATCATGTTTTATTTAATATCTATTTCAATTTATTTGAAGGGAGGAATATTACCTTTTTTGGTGTACTTTCCGCCTACCCAAATCTAAAGTCTCCCCATACCCATATACAGTGCTATAAATGCAAAATCCCAGTGTAATTTTACAGAAAACCCTTTGTCATTACATAAAACACTGTTGAAAGTGGTAAATATGCGCTCAGGTGTCTGGTGAGACGCGTCTGTGTGTTTTGGGCACGTAACCTACCCAGTGATCACTTCACAGTCTGGATGCAATATCACAGCCCCTGATTGGTCTATTTGATCTTGAGAGACATTGCCGGAAAGCGGAGGGTCTAAGCTTTACGGCAATATATGCTTTATCCGGATCGGATGTTTACATATTTTCCTGGATTGTTGAATATCATATAACATTACTTTGTGGTGTTTCTGCACTCGTGTGACATATCGAGGGATTACTTGGGCACACAACCACAGAAAACACTGAAAAACGGCTCATTTTGCAGAGAATAACCTAAGGTAAAGGATTATGTAGCATTTGTGGCTAACTGTGCTGTCTGCAAATATTCAATAATTTCACTTGTATGATTGTATACTTCATGATTCATTCGAAGTGTATTAGATATGTGATTATACCTCAATAAAAAGACTTATTGGAACTTCTTACTGGCAATGAGAGCTTTCATTTGATACATGGTTTGTACATGTGCGTCATATTTGAGCGATATGAGACATATGTATTCAAAAACGCACATAATTATGACACGACTTTTGATGGGTGGAACTATGTAATTTATTGTAAATAAGTTACTTAGTGTAAAACAAATGCCAAAGTGATGCATATCTCAAGAAAGTAGACATTCTAAGCTTTCAAATGGTACCAGATATGAGCTCATAACTCCTCCGCATACATTTAAAATTGGAAGTACATTATTACTGACTTAATTTTAAATCCCGGAACCGGGATCGTGGATTTTAAGATTACTCTCTGATTGGTGCGTGATGTATATCTCTGTGTTGATTGGATAGCTGCTCAAGTTCACAGCCATCCGGGATCAAGCATTCCAGCTACAGTCCACTTTTGAACTGACCAGGCATGAACCAAGGTATGTGACTAATAATCATGACTTAATTAAATAACCCTGGGTGTTTGCTATAAACTGATGATGGCTATATAATATTTTATTTGAATAAATGTAACTTAGTAAACGTTAAGCTAACCTTAAGTGCACGGCACGAGAGAAGAAATCAACGCTAAACCATGGCATTCGTTTTTTCTATGCAACTAGTTAGCTAGCTACTAATACTGTGTATGTTTTCAAGAAAGACTTTTCAACTCTGTTATTCCGGTTGTGTTTATTGAGGTATTTTTAGAGATGAGGGGACTCTGAATTGAGTCCAAATATGTGCATGTGATTAAGTGCACAACTGCTAGTTTGCATGAGCCCATGGCATCAGAATCTCACTACAGCCAGGTACCCAAACTAAGTAGGCAACCCTGTAAAAGACAATGTATTGCTAAGAAGCGTTCATTAACTAGAGCATCAATGTTGATACAGTATGCAGCATTTCATAAATTTGAAGTAGTAACGGATAGAGTTAAGGACTCAAGCAAGGCTTGCTGGCTTGAGATTATGATGGCTAACTAACTTGTTTACATGTGCAGGACTCAATTCATTCAAACCCTTAGTAAATTGTTTTCAAGCAACATGCTGTGATGTAATCAGTTAAGCTATAATCAACCTCCATGATTCCTCCTCCCACATGAAAACAAGTCAGACAGAATATTGAGAAGAAGAATGACAAAAAGGTTACTACAGAATTATGGAGGCCCAAACCTGCAAAAATAATAAATAAATAAATGTAATAATAAAAAAAAAAAAATAAAGGAATAAATGTCTTGATAAAACAAATATAATTCGTTTTTAATTAAATTTATTCCTGAATTTATTATTGTATGACTTTATTCCTTTATTATTTTCTATATTTATTAAATGTCTGTCCTGCTCCTCTCTGCCCTCCCCCTCTCTCTTCTCCTCTCTGTTCTGTCTGTCCTGCTCTCTGTTCTTCTTTCTGTCCTGCTCCTCTCTCTTCTCCTCCTCTCTGTTCTGTCTGTCCTGCTCCTCTCTCTTCTCCTCCTCTCTGTCCGCATGGTCACATTTTATGTATTTGGCAGACGCTTGTATCCAAAGTGAATTACGGTACACTTATTACAGGGACAATCTCCCTGGAGCAACCTGGAGTTCAGTGACTTGCTCAAGGACACAATGGTGGTGGCTGTGGGGAATGAACCAGCAACCTTCTAATTAACAGTTATGTGCTTTAGCCCACCACCACTCCATCAATGTGAAGCAGGAAATATAACACTGGAGGCACAAGTTTCACTCGGAAGATGAGTCCCTGCCTACATAAGCTTTGGAAACTCTGCAAGCAACACAAAAGGCCTTCTTTCCCAACATAAAATGTATGTTGAAACTGTTTCTAACACTTCCAGTGACAACACGTAACTGTGAAAGGTCATTCTCTGCCATGCGAAAGCTCAAAACATGGCTCAGAGCAAGCATGTCCAATGAATTGCTCACAGGACTGGCACTTATGCATGTTCACTGGAAAGTGAAAATTGACGAAGAGGCATTCTCATACGGTAGGATGCCTCTGGCCACAGCCATAATGCTGTGGATCTCCTTTTTTGCATCTGTATTGTCACTTTACATAGTGCACAATATAATCTCCTTTTTACATAAGAGAATATGAAAACTGATGTAATCAAATAGTCCTGTTGTATTTCCATGTTTTATGGGGATTTTCCATAGATATAATGGTTTTTATACTATACAAACTATATATTCTATCCCCTAACCCCACCCCTCAACCTAACCCTCAAAGAAAACTTTCTGCATTTTGACATTTTCAAAAAACATAATTTAGTATGATTTATAAGCTGTTTTCCTCATGGGGACCAACAAAATGTCCTCACAACGTCAAATATTTCGGGTTTTACTACCCTTATGGGGGCATTTGGTCCCCCACAAATTGATAAACACAAACACACACACACACACACACACACACACACACACAAGGTCAAAAAGTTCGGGTTTTACTATCCTTATGGGGACATTTGGTCCCCATAAAGTAATAAATACACGCTCACACACACACACACAGAAGTTTAATAATTTTTGCCAACAGGTCCCTCTGTATGTATTTCATTATAGATAATGAGTTTGTGTGACTGTAGTGTATCACTTTGGTTGTGTTTTGATGTAATTTTGGTATGAAATTCCAGAAATAAGAAAAAATCTCGACCTCACTAATTTCTAAACCCTGACTACGGCCCTGGTGTGTTGCAACACTGAAAACTGTAGAGCTCATTGGACAATGACCGAAAATCAGTGATAGAGAGGACATGTGGGAAATTACTCAGATACAAATGCTAAAATACAATACTGAACAGAGCTTTTCTTTGCTCTTTTCCAGTTTATATATATATATATATATATATATATATATATATATAGATAGATAGATAGATAGATAGATAGATGACATGATTTGGAAAGGCACACACCTGTCTATATAAGGTCCCACGGTTAACAGTGCATGTCAGAGCACAAACCAAGCCATGAAGTCCAAGGAATTGTCTGTAGACTCCGAGACAGGATTGTATCGATGTACAGATCTGGGGAAGGGTACAGAAAAATTTCTGTAGCACTGAAGGTCCCAATGAGCACAGTGGCCTCCATCATCCATAAATGGAAGTTTGGAACCACCAGGACTCTGCATGAGCTGGCCACCCGGCCAAACTGAGCGATCGGGGTAGAAGGGCTTTAGTCAGGGAGGTGACCAAGAACCCGATGGTCACTCTGACAGAGCTCCAGCATATCTCTGTGGAGAGAGGAGAACCTTCCAGAAGAACAACCATCTCTGCAGCACTCCACCAATCATGCCTGTATGGTAGAGTGGCCAGACGGAAGCCCCTCCTCAGTAAAAGGCACATGACAGCCCACCTGGTGTTTGCCAAAAGGCACCTGAAGGACTCTCAGACCATGAGAAACAAATTCTCTGGTCTGATGAAACAAAGATTGATCTCTTTGGCCTGAATGGCAAGCGTCATGTCTGGAGGAAACCAGGCACCGCTCATCACCTGGTCAATACCATCCCTACAGTGAAGCATGGTGGTGGCAGCATCATCTGTGAATGTTCTTGAGTGGCCCAGCCAGAGCCCAGACTTGAACCCGATTGAACATCTGAGGCAGTATCGCAGCATCAGGACCCGCACCAGCTGACTACATGACAGCTCCTTCCCCCAAACCATCAGACTTTTGAACTCTTGATTGCTCATGATACATATATCAGCACTGCTCATAATTGTTTTTTTTGTATAGTCTTATGTGTAACTCGGATGTTTATTGTAATTGTCAGACTGCTTTGTTGCTTGGAACTGCACCCAAGCCTTTTACCGATATATATATATATATATATATATATATATATAAATGATTATAAATGCATGACGTGGAGGTGAAAAATGGTTGCCTTTGCAAAATGATATTACAAGCAAGAACAAGAGACTAGGCTGAGCTGAAAGAGATGTGAAAGTGTAAAAGAGGATGAATTTGTCAATGTAGGAGAGAAAAGTAAAGGGAGAGAAAGAGAATGAAGAAAGGAAAATCCTAGAGGGAGAGATAAGACTAAACTCCAGACTAAAGATCTCCTGAGTCGAATATCTCTCTACAGCCCACTAATTGAGACTGTCACTCAAAGCTCTGACAAGCAGCAACATACACATAATCATACTTTCACAAATACACACCTTGATTCTGACCATAAATTGCAATTGCATAAATTTCCTTGCAAGAGAACGTGTGAAGAATATGAAGCCAGACTGACTCATTCATCTCAGTTATAGACACAGCGGTAAGAGGGACAAAAGTTTGACACATAGCTAATAAAGCACCAATTTTCCATGCCACCGGAGTTAAACAAATTTAATCTTGAAGAAATATTGCACACAAAAATATTGTCTGTACAAAATCAGATGAAATTTTTTAGTTTAATTTCCAGTTTTCCAATTATATTATGTCCAATTGTATATTATATTATATTATATATTTTGTATATATTTCAATAAAAATAGAAAAACTAAATATATAATATAATATAATATAATATAATATAATATACAATTGGACATAAAAAAAAAAATTCAATATTGTGCTGTCAGTCCCAAAAATTTTGCTTAATATTGTATCTCCTTTTGTTCTCCATGGAAAAAAGAAAGATTGGGCCGTTGCCCAGGGGCCTCTATTCCCAAAGAGCCCGAGCTCTAAATCAATGATTTATTTATTTATTAAGAGATATCTATTATAAATCCACGTAAATGTCAGCCTTATGTGAAATACCATTTGTTTGGCCGAATGCATGCTGGAATACAGCAGCGCAAGCACAGACACTCGAGTGCGTTCAAGGAATCTCTCACAAGTGCTGCACGTTTATTTGGAGGACTCCAGAGAAATGAGCCTGATTTACAAAATGCTTACAAACCACTGATATACTGCATAATATATATCAGTGCTCCAAACAGTTCAGTGTGCATTTTACCCTGGCTGTGTACAAAGCAGAGGCGGAGCCAGAGGGGTGTCCGAGGTGGCACTGGACACCCCTGACATCTGATTGGCTACCCTGGGTGCCACCCCAACTTTTTATTCGCTACTGGCAGTTGCTGATGCTGATTGACATCTCATTTAACCTCTTGTCAAAAGAACAGTTTTTTTTTTTTTTACGTTCGCCGACAGCACACGCAGTTTTCAAACGGACGACGAGCCGAGGACAAGAGAATATATTTGCAAGATACAGAAAAATAAGAAAACGTCATATTTGAAGTAAGTTAAGGTTTAATATCACGTTTGTTTGCTGAATCAATTTTATGAGATGCTGTGTGAGTTAATAAGGCTCCAATAGGCTACAGGTTAATCAGATTAGGGAGATCGTTTCGCAATTTAGCATAACAATCCTTACGCTTACATCACCGCTAGTAATACATGCATATATCGCGCAGTATGGAAGTTACAGTGTACAAATGTTTAGCTAATGTGGGGAAGTACGATACAGCTTCAGCGAGTTAACATAAGCAGTTTGAAATCGATTAGCTAGTTCAGTTACTTCAGTTCAGAGGAGGGCTAGCAATGATCAAACTGGTAACTTAGACTGGTAGTTGATTTTAATGCACAGTTATGAAAATGAGGATATGTAATTAAGATACAAATTTTGGTAATTGGATGATTAGATGTAACCATAGGCTGTCATATTTTTGCACAGGATCAATTAAACATAGAGAAGAAAGGGAGAGATATATTTTTAAAGGGAGAGTTCTTTTTAAAGAAGCACAAACAGGCAGATCAGGTACAAACAGACCCCAGCCCTTGCATCACCACTGGACCCGAGAGCAGCTCCCTAGCTGAGGCTAGTCAGAGTCAGTGTGGTCAGACTTCAGGACCACCAGCAGGTCAGAGCATCTACCAGACACAGGCAGTCAGTCACATGCCAAGTTCAGGAATTTACGTTGAGATGATTTTGTCAGATTAAAAGGATAGTTCACTCAAAAATTGTATTTCAGTCATCATTTACTCACCCTCATGCCATTCCAAACCTTTATAAACTTCTTCTGTAGAACACAATAGAAGATATTTTTAAGCATGTTGTACATTATAAAAATCATTATGGAAATTCCCCATAAAACATGGAAAACCAACATTGTTTGTGTGCATGTGTGTGTGTGTGTGTGTGTGTGTGTGTGTGTGTGTGTGTGTGTGTGTGTGGACCCCCGAAAGTAGCAGTGGCCACCCCCTGGCCTATCCCAAATATAAAACTCTAGTTCCACCACTGGTACAAAGCTGATGGTTTAAAGCAACAGAAATTGTGCAACAGTATAGAGGACTTTAATATGTCCTGCATGCATCTAATGTTTATGATATAGCAAAATATGCTTTAATACCCTAAATATGTGCACGGTAACCTTTTGTAATATTTGGTTAACCGCGAGAGTTCATGAATGGTTGGCTCACCGTTTATCAGGCGTTGAAACTTTGCCAGGGTGAAAAAAAAATCTGGAATCATGTGTAACAGTCACATTAAGTCCTCTTTAAACGTCAGAATGTGGATTTTTGACACCAGCGCTGAAAAACCTTGATGCAGTGAAAATGAAACAGAACGAAGGTGTTTCTAAATGAGTTAATAAATACTGAAGTTCTTTTAAACTTAACAGTGTCTAAAAAAGTGTGACTGTCCTGTGCAGTAGGCTGAAAAAATTGAGCTGTGGCACAACGATCAGATATGTCCGTTCAGTGCGTGTTTACATGGCCTTGACGCACTTGTGAACAGCCCAACTTGCCTTATAGCCTACTTCTGGCCCAAAATCTGTAGGTTTTTCGGGTACCGTCAGACTCGGATCGGTTTGAAGACCTCTAAACACATGCAGAATAACTTAATAGTAATTTTATATATGAATACCGTGCACATCCCTATTATTATGATTTTGGGTCAGTTCATAATTAAAAAGAACATATAATTAGCCATGTAAGACATTGCTCCAAACTTTTTCTGTCAATTGGAAAAATCCAACCAAATCTGCCAAACGTCCTGTAGTGCATAAAGGTGAATGTAGTCACGTCAAGGGGGCCTCCATGGTGTACCCGCCCATGGGCCTCTCAGTTCTTAATCCATCCTTGCATGCAGGTTTGGAACAACAAGAGATTGAGTAAATGATGACAGAATTTTCATTTTTGGTGAATTGTTTCTTTAATGTACTCCTTCTCATGTTCTGACTGTATCACTTTGTAATTTACCATTAAACAGGGAATATTTTTACAGTAAAGAGATTCAGTTCCTTTCTGACATGTCATACTTCTTTCGAATGCAACATATATTGTCATAGATGATTCTAAATGTGCCTTGAGTGTATAGAATGCTGCCTGATTAAAATATAGATCTGATTAAGCAGCAACTTAATCACCTTAACTGCTGGCTTAAGAAGTTTGTAAGCTTTTTAGATAGCTAGCGATTATTGGTTGTCAGACTTGACGTTTAGGATGGAATACAAATTAAGGCTTGAAACATGAAATAATGAGTTCCAAGTATGTGTACTATAGATAATTAGTGGTGCTTGATATGGCAAACATCTGAATTACTATTGCTTTCATCTATGAAGTTTAAACTCAAAGTATAAAACGTCCAGGCATAGAATATAATACAGATATGAATGATAAAGACTTGTTATTTTCACCTGGCGAATCATACAATGGGGACATACAAAAATCCAATAGACTTACATTGAATGAGAGACCAAATATCTAGGGACTAGAATATCATAGAGGCTTAGGGGTGGGCTCTTTTGACGTCAACCACTTAGCAGCTACCAGAACACTCTAGCAGTGTCTTAGCAACTGTGCAGAACACCCTAGCAACCACCTAGCACTAACAACCTCTAAGAACCTTAGCAATTGTATAGCAAGAGCAATTTGGAGTTAAGACCAGATCTTCCAAGACCCAGACCAATAACAGTCCCCCTAAAACCAAACCAATACCAGACATCGTAAAACCCAGATCAATACCAGACCCCCCTGTTATAATTTAAAACTTGCAATTGTGAGCCATTTCTTTTCTAGTTAACAAATTTAGTTCCTTTTTAAGGAAAAATATAAAATTATAGGCTTTAACAGTTGGGTTCAGCAATCCGTTTGGATTTAATTTAGAAACATATGCATATGAAAAGATAAAGGTCGATTTTGTTTGTCACTCATGCAGAAAACAGTTTGTATATTTTTCAAACTATCAAAATGTGACTTCAAGGAAGTCATTGGACATCTGAAATAATTAGGCCTATAGATAACAGCTCTTCTTACCTTACATACCTAAAAAGGTCAGCTACAACATTGAAACATCCTGCCTAATATTGTGTAGGTCCCCCTTGTGCCACCAAAACAGCGCTAACCTGCATCTCAGTATAGCATTCTGAGATCCTATTCTTCTCACCACAATTGTTCAGAGTGGTTATTGTAGACTTTGTCAGTTTGAACCAGTCTGGCCATTCTCTGTTGACCTCTCTCATCAACAAGACATTTCTGTCCTCAGAACCGCCGGTCACTGGATGTTTTTGGTTTTTAGCACCATTCTGATTAAATTCTAGAGACTGTTGTGCATGAAAATCCCAGGAGAAAAGCAGTTAAAGAAATACTCAAACCAGCCCGTCTGGCACCAACAATCATGCCACGGTCAAAATCACTGAGATTTTTTACCCATTCTGATTGTTGATGTGAACATTAACTGAAGCTCCTGACCATATCTGCATGATTTTATGCACTGCACTGCTGCCACACGATTGGCTGATTAGATAATGATTGTTGGTGCCAGACAGGCTTGTTATCATACTTTGGATGCATTTGAGGGCAAATGTTTTTAATCAAATGTGTAAAATAGGCACATAATATTGGAAAATCAATCGCAGGCCCCTGAATCGAATCGTATCGTTACTTTGAAGTATTGAAGACTTTGAAGTATCGCAAATATCGGATCGAAGGCCAAGACAATCGATTCAACACCCCTAGTGGTTTTAATGTTGTTATCATGGGCATGCCCCCCTCCCCCAGGTCTCTCACAGATACCATATGCTGTATACATATTAGATGCATTCTTTGTAAACATCAAACAACCTACTCAATTACAAGTTTCAAAGGTCTACTTACAACACTCCCGCACAATTGCTGTGTGTAGTTTATCTACCAGGTATGCAATTCTTATTCCTTATGTTTTGATAAATGTTTAATTTTGACTTACTATTGTCTAATTGGAATTGATGAATGTATTATTTTACCTGGAAAATAAATTGTTACATTTGAGTTTATTCTGATTTACTCTGAAATCATTGTCTTTAGTAGATTATGTTAAGTCCTTGTTTCCGCAAATCTATGACCATGTTAGTAGCAGACTAAAGCTCAGTTCTGAGTGGAGCATGTGGCACAACGACTTTAGAGCTCTGACTAACAAATTGGCCTTAGTTCAAGTGCACTTAGAGTGTACAAGCTCCATATGGAATTTCCATTCCTCTTCTGTCACTCACTCAAAGTTGTGTCGATGTAGTGACACTAGGGGTCGCTCTTGAGACCCCCAAACACCTCCCATTCTTTGAGAAAAGGCCAATGGGAATTGGCGAGTGGAATTTGCATGCCACTCTCCCGGACATACAGGTATAAAAGGAGCTGGAACGCCCACTCCATTCTGATTTTTTCTTTGGAGCCGAGTGGTTGTACTATCAGCGAGCTGAATACTACTGCTGTTTCATTCACCTCTTAAGAAGTGTCTGCTGTTGGATATACGGTGCATTTCCAGCGGCTTTCTCTCCTTCTGCACGACAAGTGCAGATTTAGCCCCCTGGGTGCTTCGACAGTGCTAAAAGAGTGTATATTCCTGCTAAAGAGGGTATTTTCTCTATTAGAGCATACAGATTGACGTTGAACGTTTTTTTAAAGATGCGTTTTTATAAAGATGCCTCTCCGTCTTTGTGTGATTTCTGGATGCAGTCGTTATCTATCTGCTTCCGATGGCCACGGGCACTGCCTCACATGTCTGGGCAGCTCACTGAGGGCATCCCCCTGCGGCGCGAAAGCCCAGGCAGCTCCGCTTCAACCCGAGCCCAGTTCTCAGCCCAAGCGTAGAGCCCCCCACAGGAAGCTGGGCCAGCACGAGGACCCAGAAGGCTCTTAAGCGCCCCTGAGACGGACGACCCAGGGAGTGAGACGTCCGCTACCGAGCTGGTATCCAGACCACTCCATCCCCCGCTGGAGGGGCGGGAGGTAAATCTTTTGTTAGACCCCCGAACATGCGGTACCCACATGTCAAAAAGAGAGCGGTTTCCTCACTCCTTGGGTTACAAAATCGGTGTTCATGTCTGCTGTTGTCACGGTGACCAGACACCGAGCACGAGCAGCCAGGGCCCGTGACGTGGCGCTCTGCCTCCACTTATTCAGCCCTTGGACAGACCTTGTGTTTCTAAGGGTAGGAGTTCCCCAACAGCAAGTGTCCAGACGTTTCATGGTCACCACAGACACCTCCAAACTTGGCTGGGGCTCCGTGTGCAACGGGCACACAGCTGCTGGTTCTTGGTCAGGACCGCGACTGGGTTGGTACATCAACTGCCTAGAGTTGCTAGCTGTACTACTCGCCCTATGGAGGCTATTGACATTGATCCAGGGAAAGCATGTGTTGGTCCGGTCCAACAACACAGCGACAGTAGCATATATAAATTGGCAAGGCGGCATACGCTCTCGTCGCATGTCGCAACCCGCTCGCCATCTCCTCCTCTGGAATCAGCAGCGGCCGAGGTCACTGCGGGCCACTCATATCCTAGGCAGCCTCAACACCACAGCAGATGTGCAGTCGTGGCAGGCAATGCTCAGTGAAGAGTGGAGACTCCACCCCCAGGTGGTCCAGCTGATTTTTAGTCGATTCGACAAAGCACAGTTAGACCTGTTCGCTTCCCAGGAATCCTCCCACTGCCTGCTCTGGTAGCACTCCCCCCCCCCCCCCGTGGACAGATGCGCTGGCACACAGCTGGCCACCCGGGGCCAAGCAAGTATGCATTCCCCCCTGTGAGCCTTCTTGCACAGACCCTGTGCAAAGTCAGTGAGGATGAGGAACAAGTCACCCTCGTGGCCCCATATTGGCCAACCCAGTCTCGGACCTCATGCTCCTCGTGACAGCATCTCCCTGGCAGATTCCTCTGAGGAAGGACCTTCTTTCTCAGGGATGGGGCACAATCTGACATCCACGCCCAGACCTCTGGAACCTCCACGTCCGGCCCTTGGATGGGACGTGGAAGATCTAAGTGGCCTACCACCAGCAGTTGTAGACACGATCGCTCAAGCCAGAGCTCCCTCTACCAGGAACAGTTTTTTCACGAATCAGTGTTCTTCCCGAGCTGAAGACCCCCAGAGATGCACAGTTGGATCAGTGCTTTCCTTCCTGCAGGAAAGGCTGGAGGGGCAGCTGTCCTTCTCCACCTTGAAGGTATACGTAGCCACTAAAGACACACACCACAACGCAGCGGATGGTAAGTCCCTAGGGAAACACGACCTGATCATCAGGTTCCTCAGAGGCGCCCGGAGGCTGAATCCTCGTAGGCCATGCCTCTTCCCCTCATGGGATCTCTCTGTGATCCTCCTGGGCCGAGCACATTTGAGTCGCTAGAGTCAGTAGAGCTGAAAGCCCTCACTTTAAAGATGGCCCTCCTGATTACGCTCACCTCTATCAAGAGGGTGGGGGACCTGCAAGCGTTCTTTGTCAGTGACTCTTGCCTGGAGTTCGGTCCGGCAGATTCTCACATGATCCTGAGACCCTGACTGGACTATGTACCCAAGGTTCCCACGACCCCTTCCGAGATCAGGTGGTGAACCTGCAAGTGCTACCCTGGGAGTAGGCAGACCCAGCCCTGTCATTGTTGTGTCTGGTGCGTGCTTTGCACATATTCTTGGATCGCACGCAGAGCTCTAGACCCCCTGAGCAGATCTTTTTCTGCTTTGGTGGACAGTGGAAAGGAAAGCCATTTCTTGCCCACTGGGTCATGGACGCCATTGCATTGGCCTACCAGACCCAGGCCGTACCTGCCCCCTTGCATGTTCGAGCACACTCTACAAGGAGTGTGGAGTCCTCGTGGGCACTGGCCAATGGCACCTCTCTAGCAAACATCTGCAGGGCAGCGGGCTCGGCAACACCCAATACCTTTGCGAGATTTTAAAATGTTTACCAGTTTCGTCCTGTGTTCTTTCCGGTACGAACAAGTAGAGTTCGGTAATATGGAACAGCTGGCTGGGTGTATCACTTGTATATAGCGCCTTTCCCCTACCCTGAGGCGAAAACGTTGAGTTCACAAAGTCGTGGACCCTGGATGCCCTTCCTCCCTTGCCCTATGGTTTGCGAACTCGGTGGAGGAGTTCTAATATGCCTTGTACTGGGATGAGTGCTTCACAGGTGCCGATTACTCCGGTAACCCCTGTGATGTATATTCCGCAGTACATCACCCCTGTGATGTACATTCCGCCCCTGTTGGCGGACCTGCGTCTTCCTTGGGCAGAGCTCTCTCTGCCCACCGTTGATGTGTATGTAGACCCCCCTTTTCGTGGCGGGACCTACCACCACGCCTCTTCCATGTGTGGCTGCTTAGCCCATGTGTCCAATTTCAACATGTTGACCTCCCCTTTTGGGAAGGATGTGGTCTCCGTGGGGTCTTTTCCCACTGAAAGAATAGGAGAGGAAAAGAACACCTTCCCTGATGCATATGATAGCGTTTAATGGCCCTAGCCGAATCTCATACTCTGTGGAGAGAAAACATAGAGAGAAAAGGCTGCGGCTGGTGCGGCCTGCTCCCATGCTAGTTACGTTGCTTCCCCCCCTCAGGGATGTGGGTAACTACATGACATTTTTTGGGGCATTGGGGGAGGTTAAGTGCAGTTTGATGCACCTGCTATTACACACGCAGCTGCTTGCTTGCACCTGCATCGGCAGTTCACGTAACATGGTTCAACTGTTGTGGTGTTTCTCCAACGTCGAGTGAGTGACAGAAGGGAAACGTCTTGTTACTGTTGTAACCTCCGTTCCCTAATGGAGGTAATGAGACGTTGTGTCCCTCTTGCCACAATGCTGTACTAGCCGCTGAAATGGCCGGGACCATGTCTCGGCTCCTAAGCACAAAACCTAAATGGAGTGAGCATTCCAGCTCCTTTTATAGCCATATGTCTGGGGGAGTGGCATGAAAATTCCACTTGCCAATTCTCATTGGCCTTTTTTCAAAGAATGGGAGGACATCTGGGCTTTCAAGAACGACCCCTAGTGTTACTACATCGACACAACTATCGTAACTGAGGTTACAGCAGTTACCGAGTCTAAACCTCGGGTTATTGTACTCTCTGGTTATTATAACTGTCTGCTACCTCAATAACTGCTATGTGCATAGAACACTATCTCATAGTATGTTATGTTTACGTTTTTAGAAACTCATCTTTTTGCACTACTGTGTACTGGTCGGCGCTGCACTGTCTCTCACTGTGCCTATTGTCCTGTTCATTGTCAGAAATTTCTTGTACTGTCCCGTACTTTTTGCATATTGTAACACAGTTGAAGGATGGGCAAGGAGGAGGCGAGAACCGGCTTGTCAACATAAATTATATTTTAATGAGAAACTCAAAAACACAAACAAACACACATGACGGACATGTCCGTAATTCTCTCTCTCTCCCCAACAATCGTCACCGGCCGCCTTTATCCCTCGCGCGCCTCATCAGGCTGATTGGGGACCGGGCGCGCGATATTCCGACCGGCCCCGCCCCCCTCCGCTCCACACTCCTCCCGGCGTTATCTCAGGCCGGGTGCCACCGGCATGACGTACACCCCCATCCCTGGGGCGGGGTGTATCTTGCGTCCGCGTGGTCATCCCCGCCTTCCTCGCCCTGGGAGGAGACAGGAGGGAAGACAACAACAACAAAAAAAACAAAATAGGCGAGGGAAAAGGCCAACACGGTGCGACAGGGAGAGAGAGAGGAGAGAAAAAGCTCACTCACCGGTTCTCTGATGTACCGTCGCGTGGTCCTCGAACACTCCTCCACACTCAGGCGGACGACAGCCGCTCAAACACCGGGCGAACCGGAGTGAAACCGCCGACCCCCAGCGGGTAGAACGCGCCTCCGCTTTTCTGGCGGCAAATGGGGACACTCCTCCGCCCCTGGCAGCGGCTCTACCGCTCCGGGCGGTCGGAGAGTTTCTTCCCTCCTCCCCTCGCGGACGGCGGTCTTCCCTCGACCCCTCCGCGTCTCTGGGGACGGCAGGGCACTCCTCCGCCCCGGCAGCGGCTCCTCGCTCCAGGCGGTCGGGGTATCCAGTCCCCACTTGCCCCGCGGACGACGGCCGTACTCCGCATCCGGGCGGTCGAGCTACTCCGTCCCCGGCAGATGGCAGCGGCGCTCCCCTGGGTGGACGGCAGTGTCGAGGACTCTGCGACGGGCATCCCTCCTCCTTCCCGGGTTTCAGCACCAATGTAACACAGTTGAAGGATGGGCAAGGAGGAGGCGAGAACCGGCTTGTCAACATAAATTATATTTTAATGAGAAACTCAAAAACACAAACAAACACACATGACGGACATGTCCGTAATTCTCTCTCTCCCCAACAATCGTCACCGGCCGCCTTTATCCCTCGCGCGCCTCATCAGGCTGATTGGGGACCGGGCGCGCGATATTCCGACCGGCCCCGCCCCCCTCCGCTCCACACATATGTTTGCATTTGTACTTTATATAGGTATTTTATTTAGTTGTGTAGTCTCATGTGGTCCAGTGTTTTTCCTATGTTGTTTTTATGTAGCACCATGGTCCTGGAGGAATGTTGTCTCATTTCGCTGTGTACTGTACTAACTGTATATGGTTGAAATGACAATAAAAAACGCTTGACTTGATTGTAATATTTTCTAGCTAAGTGTACTGTGGCAGGGCGGAGGGCGGGCCGGGTCGTGATCCTACACACCTGGTCCCGTATTAGGCTAATCAAGCCTCCCAAGAGGGATAAAGGTTGACTGCAGAGGATCGTGCGGGAGAGAGATAGTTTATGGACATGTCCGTCATGTGTGTGTTTATGTTTGTGTGCTTAAGTTTATTATTAAAATATTATTTACACCGTCAAGCCGGTTCTCGCCTCCTCCTTTCCATTGATCCCTTTACACTGGCCCCGCCCCTGGCAGCGGTTCTCCTGCTTACTGGTTTCGGCACCAGTAAGTTTACTGAGTGCTTTTGAATTGTGGACTGCCAAGTCTTATGCTTTGGATGCAATGCTATATCATCAGCAAAGACCATATTCCAGAGGAAACCATATGCCCATGTCATGACAGCACCACTGCCAGACTGTTTAAGCGAGGTATTATTCACAGAATCTGCAGTCCCTCATATATGTATATATATGCTTTTACCATAAAGGTTAATTTTGGTCTCACAAGAAACTTTGTTTTACAGATGTAGGGAATAAAGGAAATGTGACATTTAGGATTGAACTTTAAATTGCCCTCATTCTCACACCATTATATGTAAGGATATTTGGTATGCTAAATTTAGAAGGGAATTTAGGGTCTTGAAGTATGTGAGCTATGGACTAAATTAAACTTTCCTTATTGTACCTTATTAGGTAATGAAATGTATAACGGAATTAGTCGTGTTCGACAACCATTATAAATTAGATAAATTACAAATAACTAGATTATTTGTCTTAATATATTTGCCAGCGTCTAGTTGTATCAGCTCACAATTTCTACTGTAAGAAATTAGCTTTAATAAGAGAATTATGATAAATTCACTTATTGGAGTCTAATCACATATATACATAATACAGGTTTGTGAAAAGTGACAGAATGTGAAATAGCTGATCAGTATAGTGAAAATTAACTTTATGGAGTCTGTTGACAATACCTTAAGAACCATTTATACTGCTTTGAGTCTACATCAATTTGCTATCGGATTATCCAAATTATTGAATGAATACACCAGCACTTTGAACACAATATTGGAGATGTACTTGCGTGTCTTTCGTGTTTCCGTGTTACTTGGTTCTTGGTTGAAAGTTTGTTTCGTCTATGTTTTGATCTCTGTATGATCAAAGTTATTGTCTGTATGAAGGATAATTTTGAAACGAGGCCGTAGAGATTGATGAGCTTTCTCGGGACGTCAAGTCCCAAGCTTCCTTGGACCTCACATGGCGAGGGACCTGGCCGTCAGCGGAGCGACCAGACGAAGCACATGCAGGCAGAATAGCGGAGAGCTGAAGAGCTTCAAGAGCCATGAGAACAGAGGATAAGGAGAAGGGACAAGAGAGCGTGTTCTTCCTGTTTGGAACTATTTGAACTGAAATTGGCTGTATTCCCAAAGGTATCCGGCGTCAATCAGAAGTGACTTTTCAGAGTCACAAGGTCGATTGGACTGTCCTTTCTGACAGTTGATTTTATGGTTCTTTGTTCCAGTCTTACAAACAAAGCTTTTATATCTTGAGAATGGTACAAGAGACATGATATTCGTTGTCATCCACTTTCTCTGCATATGCCAGTGAACGCTTACAGTATGTAACATATGTACTATGTTTAGTATAAACTTAAAACATTTTCATGGATGTTATATGTGTAGGTAACAAAACATGAAAATCCCTGGTTACAAAATAATACTGGTTAATTCCTGGGTTATACAACATGGATGAAACATACACACATTTTAAAGGTACGTCAGGCTTTAATCATTAATTTGTCAGTTATACAAGTTACCTCAGTTCAAAGCAATTGTCTGAATGCCTAACAAGACTAGGTATTGTATGAACTGTGGATTTAAATGCATTATGTACATTTAGGAAGGTTGATTCAACAAAGTAATGTGAATTTGTGTGAGATGTTTCTCTTGGTATTCCAGTAGTGCAAATCTGATGGTCTTTTGGGAGCCTTTCAAAGAGAACTCTGCGTGGAAGATCAGGAGGTCAGGCTGCGGAGGGGCCTTTCTGACCAATGAGGATGCCTGGGCCGTTTGATTTATGACGGTGGAGAATTCCAGGATTGCAAAGGTTGAAAACTCTAGATTCATTCATATCATTTCAATTCTTCTGCATGCATAATACTACACAGATGGTCTGACTCAACTCTGGACTTTAGTCCATCGTACATTGGAGCCACTGTAATAATTCTGCCAGTGTCCACACTGTTGATTTATTCCAACTTCCTTTAAGCATCCAAATTGCTTACTTACATCCGTAAGATGGCTCCCATGTTCTCATCTTGGATAATGACAAAAGCAAGGACAGAATTGCGTGTACAAATTCAAATGTTATGTGGCAATAATTAATGCAACAGGAAAGAGTTGATTAATCAGAAAGCCTACTGTCTCAATAATTACACTCAAATAAAATGAGGTTATGGAGCATCATGATAGATTTGTGATACATTTTCTCATGATTAATGGAACATCTGTGTGATAAAAGACCAAATTATGATGAAATTCTGTGATTTTTCCCTCTCATAACTATAAAATTATATGATTAAATAATCATAGTTCCAGATTGCTTAAATATACAGCAAAAATGGAAGCTTTTAAAGCTTTAAAAAATCTCATCAAAACATTCAAAAACATTGTGTTAAGTCAAATTAGATTTAAAGGAATAATGCACCATACAGTAAATGACAAATTCTGTCATAATTTACTCACCCTCATGTTATTTCAAAACCGTATTATTAGTGTTTCAGTAGTAATTTTAGTACAATTTCAGTAGTTATTACCGATACCAGTAAAATTTTAATGATTCTCAATACCAATTTCAAGAAAAAATGGTTAATACTGTATGCTATTGAAAGTTTAATATAATTTCATCATGAAAAATTTGTCTAATCAAACAAAAAAAAAGTCATACATTGCTTTGATTTTTTACTAGGGCTGTCGATTTAACGCATTAATTCAGTTGCGATAAATCTGACAAAAAATAACGCGTAAAACGCAATTAATCGCACCATAATAAGGAAGATTCCTGAGAAATGCAAGCTTGTAGTACCACCTGTATACTCCAGAGGGCAATAAGTGCAATTTCAACTGTATGAGCAACGCACAGTTTATACAGTGAAGAAAACAGTTCAGTAGGCAGAACAACACAAACATATGTTACATTCTTGCGTTCAAAACACTTGAAGGAGCACAAATATGAACTAAGGGATCTCAAGATGTGTTTAAAGATTGCGTATTAAACTATATTTAACTTGAAACAGTGAACTAAACATTTTATGTTTATGCTGCAATGCTCCACAATCATGTCTGACGCAGGTGTGATTTTTGAACCACCAGGTAGCAGTATACTGAACCATGTACTGAAGCTTTGAGTAATCAACCCATTTTCAATACATTTGTATTGTACAATACCCCTTGGTTTGATTTGTTTATTTAGTTTGATGTGGTTATCTCTTGTATTAGAGCAGCAATGTGGATTGTGCTGTTGATGAAATGGTAATGTAACGAACAATGCCTTTCGTTAGGTATCAGAAGACATGCAGCAACAGATGATACTTCCCCATTTAAGAGAACACTGATGTAGATATATGAAGTCATGGAAACACTTTGTGATTTAACATGCGATAGGAGCTACCAACAAAACACAAGAGCATCATCTTAACTTAATAGGTTCAGTACACTCAGACCCCGTATGCTGAGTACTTGTGCATGATGACATGCATGAATATTGGATCCGGATTCCCCGATGAGGGGTAGACGCAAGCATGCAAACACTGTGGTGAACAGATAAACATTAGTGAACCTAAACTCTGGTGGAATGCACATTGACCTAGCATGATCAGTGAGAACCAAGTGCTCTAGTAAAAGGATATTGCCATTTGAAGGTGATATTGATGCAGTATAAGGGATGTGATGATCAGAGAATTAAGAACATTGAAAGTAGAAAGGCTAGACCCCAACACCACAAGCTATTTGCATTGATGACACTTCTCCCAAAAGAAATATAGACGAAGAACTTTTCTTGAAGGAGACCATCTGGCTGAGGTGCGTGAACATCATGGTGAGTAAAATCACAATGTAAAATCCATCATTACTGTTGCTTGGAAAAGTGAGGCATAGCGTGTGACATGATTGTGTGTATCGTTCATGTAAGTGTGTGTACATTTTGTCATATGTCTTCATAGACTTGGAATATGATGCACAAGCTGCATGGACTTCTTTTATAACACTTTTGGGAAACTTTTAAGCTTTAAAGTGAGTCAATGCTATTATAAGATGTTCATTACAATATTCAATATTCATTTAACATTTCCTTTTGTGTTCCCCATAAGAAATAAAGTTATTTGAAGGTGAGTAAATAATGACAGAATGTTCATTTTTGAGTGAACTATTACTAAAAAGTTAAACCATAATTACACATAAATAACTATGATTTAAATTAAGAAAAATTGCAATAATTTTACAATGTGATGTGAAAAATTTATATTATGTGCATAAACCTATAACCTTTTCTGTGTATTGTTGTTGCAAGTAGCAGTGTGCAAAATGAGCCCATGTATCCTCATGAGATATGCTTCATCATGCGAAAACAACTGCTCTTTTAAATGTATGATGTAATGAGAGGATGATGAGGACAAATCACAAATCTTTTCTCCTCTCTTTCACTCCCCACCCCCCCATACCCTACTTCCCTATGCAAAGAGAAAATCTTGTGTTCTCACCCAAATGAAGGGCACAAACTCCGATATCGCTCACAAACACTACACACACACATGCTCGAGAGCAGGTAAGCTAAGTGTGTGGGTTTGTAAGCAAATACCTTAGAGCTCACGGGTACACATGCCAACATACATTTGAAATGTGTGCAAGCATGTCGCTGGGAGTCACTGGGAAGCTCCACAACAGCTGGTGTAACAAATCTCTGCAGATGCCCAAAACTCACTACTGGGGCCCTGGGGCCACAACAACAACAAGAGGACGAGAGATTGGAAAAAGAACAACTAGCCATACAGCCAGGGGTGTCGATTGCAGGGGGATGTGGGGGATGTAACCCCCTCCCCCAATAATCAAAACAAACAAGTGCACCCCCCCCCCCATATTTATACCATGATCAATGCAAACATGTAAATACTTCCTACATTGCAACCCCCTCAAAGTTCAAGCCAAATCTACGCAAATCTATACATCCCATGCTGATATAATAAAGGCAAGCATCACTATTACTATTGCGCAAACTTAGGGGTTAAATATTTAAAAAAAAAAAAAACCCTAAGCCAGCATATTACATTTAATTGCATAACTCACACAGCGTTTGTGTTACGGACATGAATTGTGCTAATTCCTGATTTTTTATTTTTGCATGACAAAATTATGAAATTGGCAAAAACATCCTGTAGATTAACATTGAAGGAGTGTTGCAAGCCATATGTAGGGATCAGAATATCAAATAGACTTGGGGGTGGACTCTTTTGAAGGAAAGAAACACCTAGCAACCACCCAGGACACTCTAGCAATGCCCAAGCACCCCTCAGACAGCCTAGGAACACCCTAAGAACTGCACAGCAAAGCTCTAAATACACTCAGGACACCTGTAACCGCATAGCAACATCCTTGCAGCCACCTACAATCAGGTTGTGTTAACCAAAGATTCTGTCATTTACTGTTTCAAATAATGTCCATCATTTTGGCAGATAGAAAAAAAGAAGACAATTTAAACCAGCCTGATTACGTGACTGTCAACATTTTTAATAAATTATATTACATGGTTCATTACGTTTATTGCGGTAGTTTCGAGGTGAAATGTCCACTGCGTGATGCTAAAATTTAGTTAAATGTTCTCCCAAAGAGATGAGATTTTTTTTCTCCCCAATTTGTAATGCTCAATTCCCAATGCGCTCTAACTGTAAGGATGAATCTCCGCGTCTGAGACCGTCAATCTGCACATCTTATCACATGGCTTGTTGAGCACGTTACCGCGGAAACATAGTGCATGTGGAGGCTTCAAGCTATTCTCCGCAGCATACATGCACAACTCACCAAGCGCCGCACCAATAGCGAGAACCACACTATAGCGACCACATGGAGGTTACCCAATGTGACTTTACCCTCCCTAGCAACAGGGCCAATTTGGTTTCTTAGGAAACCTGGCTGGATTCACTCAGCACGCCCTGGATTTGAACTCGTGACTCCAGGGGTGGTAGTCAGCGTCTTTACTCGCTGAGCTACCCAGGCCCCCAACAATAAACCTTAAACCTTAAACCTAACCGATAGTTTCATATAAAGCAATTGTGAGAAAAATATAAAATTGCTGAAGCACAGGTCAAGTCGAGTGCTCTTTAAGATTCCTACCCAGATCCTTTTCTCACAAGTGCAACGCAAAAGTCAGATAAGCTACCATGCAATTTGATTGCACTTGAACAAGCTTATAAATGTAGTTGGTTATGCTTCATGACAAATAATTTTTCTCGACCTCTTGGACTCTCTCACGAAAGAACCTCAGATGAGAGCAAGAACAGGTGATGACTGTAAGTTTCTCACTTTCTTTGAGACCAGACACACAAGTGTGTATATCAAATAGAACTGATTGTTTCATTAGACTCGCATTTACAATGAATTGTCATTTTAATTGCTGAAAATTTTAATATTGGCTTTATCAAGACAATATCAAATGTACCATTCATCTCATAAATTAAAACAAATATGATAATAAAAAGACCATGATGAAAATTTTACAACACAGTCCATCAGAGTGACAGATAAAGATAATCAGTAGCACAGCTTCTGACAACAACACCCCAGCATTATGCAGAGACTTTTTAAGGGCAAGCACCATTCAAATTTTCTTCGGTGTATGTAACATTTAGGGCTGTCAATCAATAATACAATTTGTAATCAAATGAAATACATTATGTGCTAAATAATTAATTAAAAGAATCTTAATTATTAGCATATATCAGTTATTACTGATAAAGGCCCCCAAATTCATTTAATTTAATTTAATAAATTTGAATTAAGTGTTAAGAAACCAACCTCAGGCAAGTAAGATGGGCATCAAGTCATGCCACATCTGATAATAGTAATAACAGAAAAGTAAAATGTTATTTGTGTACAGTTGTTGTCTATATGTATGGCTTGTGCCCTATGTGGAAAACAAATGCAGGGTTTTGGGAATGGGAGCTGTCGGGAAGATAATCTCTGCGGGCAAAGAGCGGGTGCGTTCGTGTGCGAGATAGAAACTTGCCGAAGTGGGATGGAAAAAGAATAAACCTCTAAGTAGTGCAGACCTCTACTTCAACCTTGAACCAAGTTTATCTGTCTGCATCCCACAAAATGACAAGGAACACTCACTACATGACACGCCCAATCCAAGATATGCCCCCTGATATCATAAAGCAATTCTATTGCCTTGAAGAACCTTTAAAATGTTATGCTATTGCTGTATGATGTTGTCTCAACTGTGTATTTTTGTAACTTTTATATGATTTGTCAAATATTATATTAATAAACCAAAGATATAAATTAAACCTTTCTCTGTTTTGTTTTCTCCAGTTAGCTCACAAGCTAAATAGTTAGCATATTAGCTTATCACAGCACTAGCTTCTTCGCCTCTTCATTTTTAATCACATTTCTCACTGTCGCCACCTAGTGACATGGCAATATAATTGTATAAATGTTGCGGTATGTTAATTCATTTTACAATCTTTTCATTTTTTTTAATCTTTTTGGTTAGGGTTAGCTTTAAGGGGTAAGGATATGTGTTGTTGTAGGGTTTGTAACCAAATTTAGATGACTATGCACAAAGTGCCGCTCGCTTGTTAAGCTAGCTTGTCAACCCAGATAAAGTCAGTGTTTGTGCATGGTGTAGCCCTTAAGACATTTGCATTTCTGAGGGCTGCAAAAAGCATCTTACTCAAATGATCTCTCTTTCTCTTTGACTGTTTAACCTTTCACACCTTCTCTTGCTCTCTTTGGTCTCTGTGTCCTCTGTTCTTGTCATATTCCCAATTTAACAGGTCTTGCATAATGAATTTAAAGGGATAGGTCAACCACAAATGAAAATGATGTTACCCTCATGTCGTTTCAAAGCCATATAAGCTTTTGAAGAATATCCTGGCCAGTGGCCACTTCCATGTACTGTAATGAGAGTAAATCTTCACCTCCACTGAGCTGTTAACTGATGAGAACAAATCGTTGACAGTTTATGTTACTGGATCAATTGATTAATTGAAAAGTTGAATGAATTGACTCAAAAGAGTAATTCATTCACACATTGTACATGTTAAGATTCTTATTAAAAAAAACAACTTAAACTTTGGTCTTTTCCTCACATAAAGCTACAGTATGGCTTCAGAAGATTTGAAATATAGTGCACAAGTTGTATGGACCACTTTAATGATATTTAAAGTGCCAAGTTACAAAAAGGTGATTCTTACTAGACCTAGCCAATCCCAGTCCTTGTTTGATAGTGTTATGGTAATCTGTACCTGACATGATCAAATGATACTCTACGATTACATTTTCTTCCATTGAATAAATAAGGATTAAGGGAACATTTTCCAGAAATTCACCATATAAGCAGATGTCGAGCTAACCATTATGTGATAGTAAACCTGTAATTCTTCTAAAAAGGCTATTCAGAATAATAGCCATTGTATTAAACTCTAGTTATGTAAACAGCCTTTACCTACAGGCAAGACATAAATCCAATGGTTTTCTTATAGAGGCTACTATATTTGCATTGCATTGCTTTTCGAAGAGACCTTGTTTTGTGATTAGCGTTTGCATTTTCTCTGGCTATGTTCTGTTTCTCTTTTGTCTTTGTGCAGAGGAATGTTACCCCTGGTATTATTTCTGATTTGTTATTTCTACATTCTTTTTTCCTTATGAACTTTATATGTTTGGATTAGATGTATTTAGAAGCATGGAGATAATCTTAATAAATACCCTATTGATAATTGAATATAGTGTGGGTGTAGAGAAAGACCTCTTTGTAAAAGATTTACAAAAAAGCCATTCAACTATATTTTTTTTTGCTAAAGGGTTTGTGGAACATTGGTTCCATTTCAAGAGCACACTGCTAATGTTCAAGCAAATGAGAGGTGAACAAAACAGACATGACTAAACCTAACTGATAGTGTTCAAAAAGGATAAATGAAAGGTGAGCAAAACAGACATCCTTACCCTTAACCAACACTTAAACCTAACTGATGGCAAATTCGACATGAAAAGCACATTTACTGAAAGAACCACATCATTTTGTGTCACTTCTATGACACTTTCGCTTCACTTTTATTTCAAGCTTCCTTGGCTGGGCTCCAGGCTGGGTTTCAGAGGCCAAAGAGCAACATCAATGAGATCTGTGACCACAAATGTCTGGAAGAGGACTGGTTTGAAATTTGTGATTAAAAGTTAGTTCACCCCCCGAAAACTGTAGAATGTTGATGCAGCTCTTTTTTCCATAGATGAAAGTGGGGACTACGGCTATAACTGTATATGTAAATTTGTTTATGATAGAAAACTCTGTTTTCCATTTCCTAACGTCATCGCTTTCCAAAGTATGCATTTATGGAGAGGGTTTTTGAAAGAATTCAATATTTCAATCCTGTTCCACTGTATATGTGAGCCATAAACGTAGCGAAATTAATGCGTTTTCAAATGAAAACGTATTAGTGTGGACATGGCCTATGGCTGTTGGTTCCTAACATTCTGCATGTTCTATGTTTCCATGGAAGAAACAAAGTCATAAGGATTTGTAAAGACATGAGGGTATGTATGTAATTGACAACAGCCTTTTTATTTATTGTCTGAATTAACCGTTTAACATTTTTTAATTGATTTATGGCTCAAGGATGTTGTTCGATATTTTGTATTTTTGTGCATATTGCTGACTAAATGTATTGTAGGGATATAGTGTTTAAATAATTACAAGATCATTTCCATCTTTTTTAGATATGATAAAGTTTATTTACAAAATTATTTTTCACAGTGCATTCCAAAACTTTATAATGATTGTAATCATTAAAAAGTAATATAATCATCAAGCCAGGTATATTTTCCTTGTTGCAATCTCATTAAAAAAACGTCTAGGTTACTGTTGTAACCCCTGTTCCATGATGGAGGGAACGAGTTGTGTCGATGTAGTGACACTAGGGGTCTCTTGAGAGCCTCGGTTGCATCTGAACTTGAGAAAAGGCCAATGAAAAATTGGCGAACAGAATTTGCATGTCCCTCCCCCGGACATACAGGTACAAAGGAGGGCGCAATACGGCTGTTCATTCAGTTTTTGAACTGAGGAGCCAAGAATAAGGTTCGGCCGTTACAGCGGTTGGTGCAGTGTTGTGGCAAGAGGGACCCAATATCTCGTTCCTCCATCAGGGAACGGGGGTTACAACAGTAACCTAGAAGTTCCCCTTCTGTAACTCACTCGACGTTGTGTTGATGTAGTGTCACTAGGGTCCCTATCCAATGACGCCATGACACTGAACCGTGTTACGTGAACTGCTGATGGAGGTGCAAGAAAGCTGTTGCGTGCCGAAGGAGCAGACCGCATCAGGCTGCACGTAACCTTCCCCAATGCCCCATAAGACGTCATATACACTTTAGGTTCCCGGCATCCCTGAGGCGCCAGCCACGGCCTTTCCTCTCTATGTTTTATCTCCATAGAGTGTTAGATGCGGCTGGAGCCATCTAACGCTATCACACGCATCGGGGATGGTGTTGTTTTCCAATCCTATTCTTTCAGGGGGAAAATACTCCTCAGAGACCACATCCTGCCCAGGCTGGGGAGGTCAACATGTGGCAAATACATCACATGGGCTTACAAGCCACACATGGAAGTAGCATGGTGGTAGGTCCTTCAATCCTTAATCAGCTGGACGGCCTGGGGGTGGAGTCTCCACTCTCCACTGAGCATGGCCTGTCGTGACAGCCTGTCTGCTGTTGTATTGAGGCTGCCCGGGATGTGAGTGGCGCGCAGCGACCTCGACCTTAGCGGCCGAGTTGCGACATGCGAGGAGAGCGAAGGTCACCTTGGCGAGTTATATATGCTACAGTCGCAGAGCTGTCTGAACGGATCAAGACGTACTTGTCCTGAAAGGTTGGGAGGAATCTCCACAGGACAAGAAGTATAGTCAGCAACTCTAGGCAGTAGATGTGCCAGCCCAGCCGCGGTCCTGTCCAGGAGCCAGTTCTCGCAATGAGAACATGAACAATTAATAAACACTACCTCAGTGTGATCGCAGCCCAGACACGTGAGGTAGCGACCATGAATGTCAGAAGCGGAGAGATATCTGCCGCATCCAGGAACTACACAAAGGCGGAAAGGCATCTTTAAAAACATTTTTTAACATTTTTAAAAAGAAGTTCAACTCCAATGTGCACTCTTTTAGAGAAAATAAACTTTTAGAGGTGATTTGCTCTTTTAGAAGAGCTGCCGAAGCACCCAGGGGCGTAGACTGCACCGGCGTGCAGAGAAGAGAAAAGCCGCAGGTAACGTGGCGTAAGATCCAACAGCAAAGCTCTGCAGAGGTGAGTGGACAGTAGTGTAAACATCAGCTTGCTGTACACACAACCGCTCGACTCCAAAGATAAAATCTGAATGAACAGCTGTATTGCGCCTTCCTTTGTACCTGTATGTCTGGGGGAGGGACATGCAAATTCTGTTTGCCAATTTTTCATTGGCCTTTTCTCAAGTTCAGAGGCAACTGAGGCTCTCAAGAGACCCCTAGTGTCACTACATCGACACAACATTGAGTGAGTGACAGAAGGTGAACATACATCATAGCATGAACAGCGTAATCAGATTTTCTTTTTTTTATAATTTACAAAATCAAAAAGTCATTTATTCACCCTCATGTCGTTGCAAACCCATTTCATTTTTCTCTCTCATGGAAAACAATGCAAATGACATAAATTTTATTAGCTTTTGTCTTTATGCATCATATTTGAATGTGCACAAGAAATAATTTGATTTGAGAGCTTACATAAAGCTATTGAATGGCGTCAGGAGGCTTATTGTCATATTGACTACTTTTATGTTGTTGTTTTTTGTGATTTATGGAGCTTGAGAGCCCCTGTCCCCATTCACTTTCTGTCACGAACCCCGCTCCTCTGCCCCATCCCTGCTTCGTCGCACACACACTCACTCCTCAAGCTCGCACGCTCGTTCCGCCCCCTCGAGCCCGCACGCTCGCTCCGCCCCCCTCGAGCTCACGCTCGTTTTGCTCCCTCGAGCTCTCACGCTCGTTTTGCTCCCTCGAGATCTCCTGCTCGTTAGCAGGTCTCTCTCCTCGGGCTCACATGCACGCTTCTATGGCCAAAACATTATGACCACCTGCACTCGTCTCAATCACCCCATTATTCGTTTCACCTGCACTCGTCTCATCACCTTTCATTGTTTACACCTGCACCTTCCCCTATAAATACCACAGCATATCCGTTTCACGGGGGTTGGTTATTGTATTTAGTTTCCCGTGTCTTTGCCCCCGCTAGTCTCGTCTAGTTTTGATCTCCTCTTGAACTCCTCTTGATTACCCCCTTAGCTTGCCAGCTCCTCGTTCCCCTAGTACCCCTGTCTACTCCCTTTGTTAGTTTACCCGCCTCTCGATCCTGTTTACCCCGGCTTTGACCCTTGCTCCCCTCGACTACTCTCCCGGATTTTCCCCCTTTACTCTCTTTGATTCCCCGGCTTTTGACCCTACGCTTCCCTCGACAACTCTTCACTGGATTTGCCTGTTTGTACTTTTGCCTGCTTTTATTGTTAACAATAAAAGCAGTTTTTGACTTACATTGTGACTGTCTCATCTTGTGTGTGTGTGTCCGGGTCACAGAATAACCAACCTCACCGAAGACAGTCACAATGCATCACGCGGAGAATTCGCGCAGCTCACTAGAGCGGAGGTTTTCAGCGCACTCTGCCCCAGGATCTACCGGTGGGAGTCATGATCGCGCGCTCACAGCCCAGGGCCAGCAGGTACGTGCGATTTTTGATTTTTGTCACCCTGCGTCACCTGTGTCTGCCCCTGAGCCCGTTTATGCTTCCCATGCATATTTGAGCGCCGTGAACTCTCCACCCCGGAGAGGTTTTTGGCTCTTCGGACGCTGACCAAGGGGTTTTTATGCGAGGCAGCGGTTGTGTAACTCATAACCCCGCCCTCGACATTAAGGAGCCAGCGGCCCGACTCTTGGGGTTGCGTCAGGGGAGTCAACCCTTGGAGGTTTTTGTTATGGATTTTTGTGCCCTGGCGTACCAGGTGAATTTTGATGAGGTGGCTCTGAAAGACATTTTTCAATGTGGACTGAATGAGCCAACCTCATCATTCATGCCAGGTGGTCGCTGCTCTCTCAACCTGGTTCAGTTTATTGACCTTGCTCTACTGTACGCTGGTTCCTCGTTTACTGTGGGGGAGGCAGAAACTGAACCAGCGTTCCATACCACGGCCCCCGTCTTGAAGCCTACCACGGCCCCCGTCTTGAAGCCTACCACGGCCCCCGTCTTGAAGCCTACCACGGCCCCCGTCTCGAAGCCTTACACGGCCCTAGTCCCGAAGCCTGACACGGCCCCAGTCCCGAGGCCTGTCACGGCCCTAGTCCCGAAGCCTGACACGGCCCTAGTCCTGAAGCCTGACATGGCCCCAGTCTCGAAGCTTGGCACGGCCAGCGAGTCAACGCCCATGCCTGCCACGGCCAGAGAGTCAGCGCCCATGCCCGCCACGGCCAACGAGCCAGCGCCCATGCCCGCCACGGCCAACGAGCCAGCGCCCATGCCCGCCACGGCCAACAAGCCAGCGCCCATGCCCGCCACGGCCAACGAGCCAGCGCCCATGCCCGCCACGGCCAACGAGCCAGCGCCCATGTCTGCCACGGTCGGCGAGCCAGCGCCTGTAGCCTCGACCGCCCCAGAGCCAGCGCCTGTAGCCTCGACAGTCCCCATGGCCACGTCCCCTGTTGGCCGAAGACATAAGAGAAGGAAGAGGGCCCCTTCTCCCCAGTCTCGTCTTGTGCTCAAGACCGCAGAGGTTCCCTCAGAGTCTTCCACAGCTCTACCGACCTCTGCTCCGCCCTCAGAGTCTTCCACGGCTCTGCCGGTTTCTGCTCCGCCCTCAGAGACTTCCACGGCTCTGCCGGGTTCTGCTCCGCCCTCAGAGTCTTCCACGGCTCTGCTGGGTTCTGTTCCGCCCCCAAAGTCTTCCACGGCTCTGCCGGGTTCTGCTCCGCCCCCAGAGTCTTCCACGGCTCTGCCGGGTTCTGCTCCGCCCCCAGAGTCTTCCACGGCTCTGCCGGGTTCTGCTCCGCCCCAGAGTCTTCCACGGCTCTGCCAGGTTCTGCTCCGCCCCAGAGTCTTCCACGGCTCTGCCAGCCTCTGCTCGCCCCTCAGAGCCCTCGCGGCCTCCGCCTCACGAGCCTCACGAGCCTCCCAAGGCTCCTCCTCCTAAGCCTCCCAGGGCTCTTCCTCTCGAGCCTCCCAGGGCTCTTCCTCTCGAGCCTCCTAAGGCTCCTCCTCTCGAGCCTCTCAGAGCTCTACCTCCCAAGCCCCCCAGGGTTCTGCCTTTCAAGTCTCTCGAGCCTCCCAGAGCTCTACCCCTCGAGCCTCCCAGAGCTCCGCCTCTCAAGCCTCTCAGGGCTCCTCCTCCCAAGCCTCCCAGGGCTCCTCTCGAGCCTCTCAGGGCTTCTCCTCTCGAGTCTTTCAGGGCTCCCCCCCTCAAGCCTCTCAGGGCTTTCCCTCTCGAGTCTTTCAGGGCTCCTCCTCCCCTCGAGTCTTTCATGGCTCCGCCCCTCAAGCCTCTCACGGCTTCGCCTCTCTAGTCTCTCAGGACTCCTCCTCCCCTCGAGCCTCTCAGGGCTCCGTCCCTCGAGTCTTTCATGGCTCCATCCCTCAAGCCTCTCACGGCTTCGCCTCTCGAGTCTCTCAGGGCTCCTCCCCCTCTCAAGCCTCTCAGGGCTTCCCCTCTCGAGTCTCTCAGGGCTCCTTCTCCCCTCAAGCCTCTCAGGGCTTCGTCTCTCGAGTCTTCCAGGGCTCCTCCTCCTCCCGAGCCTCTTGGGGCTCCGTCTCTTGAGTCTTTCATGGCTCCCCCCCTCGAGCCTCTCAAGCCTTCCAGGGCCCCACCTCTAGAGCCTCTCGAGTCTTCCACGACCTTTTTCCCCGAGCCTCTCACGGCTCTACTCCCAGAGACTCCAGAGCTTTCTATGGCTCCGCCTCTCGGGCCTCCTACGGCTCTACCCCCTGAGACTACAGAGCCTGCCAGGTCGTCGCCTCGGGGACCTCCCACAGCACCACCTCCATTGGCTCCACCTCCTGAGCCTTTCAGGCCTTCGCCCCTAAAGCCTCCTTCGGCTCCACCTCCACAGCCTTCCAGAACCCCACCTCCAGAGCCGCCTACAGTGCCGCCTCTGACGTCACCGCCTTTCACGGCTCTTCCCTGGCCCCCTGATCCTGTCCTGTGGCCTCTTCCCTGGCTTCCTGACCCTGTTCCTGTCCGGTGATCACCTTCCAGACCCCCGGACCCAGTCTCTGTCCTCCAGTTGCCTTCCAGACCCCCTGACCCAGCCTCTGCCCTATGGCTGCCCCCTAGATCTCCCGACCACCCGCCTGTCCGCTATGTTCCCCCTGACCTTGCCTTGAAACTGCCCATTGACCCCATGGACTGTCTCATTTCCCTCTGTGCCCCTTGGACTGCCCTCAATTTTGTTTGTGTGTTTTGTGGGTTGTCTGTTCAGGGTTTTTTTGTTTGTTGGGATCGTCCAGCACCACTTCCTCGCAACCGAGCGCGGCCGTCAGGAGCCGTCCGTTTTAGAGGGGAGAGTACTGTCACGAACCCCGCTCCTCTGCCCCATCCCTGCTTCGTTGCACACACACTCACTCCTCAAGCTCGCACGCTCGTTCCGCCCCCTCGAGCCCGCACGCTCGTTCCGCCCCCTCGAGCCCGCACGCTCGTTTTGCTCCCTCGAGCTCTCACGCTCATTTTGCTCCCTCGAGATCTCCTGCTCGTTAGCAGGTCTCTCTCCTCGGGCTCACATGCACGCTCCTATGGCCAAAACATTATGACCACCTGCACTCGTCTCAATCACCCATTATTCGTTTCACCTGCACTCGTCTCATCACCTTTCATTGTTTACACCTGCACCTTCCCCTATAAATACCACAGCACATCCATTTCACGGGTGTTGGTTATTGTATTTAGTTTCCAGTGTCTTTGCCCCCGCTAGTCTTGTCTAGTTTTGATCTCCTCTTGAACTCCTCTTGATTACCCCCTTAGCTTGCCAGCTCCTCGTTCCCCTAGTACCCCTGTCTACTCCCTTTGTTAGTTTACCCGCCTCTCGATCCTGTTTACCCCGGCTTTGACCCTCGCTCCCCTCGACTACTCTCCCGGATTTGCCCCTTTACTCTCTTTGATTCCCCGGCTTTTGACCCTACGCTTCCCTCGACAACTCTTCACTGGATTTGCCCGTTTGTACTTTTGCCTGCTTTTATTGTTAACAATAAAAAGCAGTTTTTGACTTACATTGTGACTGTCTCATCTTGTGTGTGTGTGTCTGGGTCACACTTTCACTGTGAGGAAAATTACATTGTGAACATTTTGCTTAACATTTCCTTTCGAAGAAAAAAGAAAATCATACAATTTTGCAACCAAATAAAGGTGAGTAATTGATGAACACATGTTAAGACGTAAAGTTAAAACAGAATAGGTAAATCTACTGACCATGCCACATCTTTGATCAAATACAATATCAGCACAAAGCAATTTACAATTGAGAGGTAAGCATGTCCCAAAAACTGTTGATCAATGTTGTCAAAGGTGAATGTGGTTCTGGGGGAGATTTTTGATGCAGATTAGCAACCCAGATGAAGTGAATGATTTAGGCCAGATTAGGGATACATTTAGTCTTGGTAAATCTGGCTTCTAAAAAAAGCCGATTTCACATATTCTGGATATTTAGCAAGTTTACTTTACTTTTGCCAGAAATGCTTCAAGCTTGACATTAACATTTCAGCAAATCCTAAAGCAGAAATCTTTTTATCATATTTTGTCTTTACTTCAGTACATGATTGTCACCGTGCAATCTTGCATGCACAGTGTCCTTCTTAGGGAAAGTAAAAAAAAAAAAAAAAGGGAGAATGAGATTTTCAAAAGATATTGAATAAAATAATGATTTTTATAACAGTAAATAGAATGGGATTTGTATTACAATAATGAGAAATAAGATTATTTTCACATTACAATAATGAGAATTATATTTCTTCTCATTACAGTAAATATAATGAAATTTGTTCTCATTACAATAGTAAGAGTGAGATATTTTCATATTACAGTACATTTTTATTTTTTTTCTCATTACAGAAATAAGAATGACATTTTTTCATATTACAGTGAAAAAAAATTGACATTTTTCCACATTACAGTTAGAAAAATTTAAAAACAAAATCTCAGAGAAATTAGATTTTTTTTTCTTATAACAGAATTGAGAATATTATATTTTCATATAACAGTAAAGAGATTGAGATTATTTATCAGTACAGTAAAGTGAATGAGATTCTTATAACATTAAGAATGTAATATTTTCACATTACAGTAGACTATAGAGTACAGACAATTGGGAGTGTGTGGAGGAGAATATGCCTAATTGTCATTAAAATAATATATATGTAAATAAATGTAGATTTTGGGGTAAATTATAAAACAGACATTTCTTAAAAGTTTTCATAAGATTCACAAGATAGAACAAATATAGAACAGCTGCTTTAGTCTTCACTCACTGTGGTTTACTTATGAAATGTTGTTGACAAATGCTGCTTTGTAATAAAATGTCATGTGTTATCATATTCCCTCATCAACAAATGTCTTTTAGCTGATGTAATCATCATCTGATTTTTTTAATGCAGCTTCATTTTATGAAACTAATTTTCCATACAAATTTTTAACAATTTGGTGCATTACAACTGTCTGTGGTTTTTAACAATGACATACACACAGTTTTTATATATACACAGTGCATTGTGCAATTCACAGACACATTTGTAGAACATATAAAATAAATGTATGTGGATATTAATGATTTACATAGCAGCTTATGAATGCTCTGCCCATGCCTTCCCATCCATGTGATGCTGCACTCTTGCCTGAACCCATGTCTTACCCCTCTTGAACTTGGTGTTCAGGAAATAGTGGCAAGAACAAGAATAACCCCTTCTTCTTGGACAATCCTTCAGTCAAGGATTAATTATTTACACTCCCCTAATGTCACATGTGCTGTCAAGTTGAGCACTGTTCTTGAAAATTCACAATGAGGTGGTGATTGTGGCAAAACCCAGGTGTGATTTTCACACAAACATTCTTATGATTTTCAGCACATATAATAATGGACATAACTGATTTCACATTTATTCCACTTCCATGGCATCACTGAGGAAACTCTTTGGAATCTCACAAACTCATTCAAACCCTAAATTGACCATTCGCTAAGTTTTTCAGTAAAATATACTCATATATTTTAATTTAAAATTTAATAGAGATTATTCTTATGTGGGCTGGAATGATGGGTGGCATTGCAATAAATTTGATCAGCTATTATTCTTCAAAGGAATTATGTACAGTAGTAATGTATTTAAAAACTGCAGAGACTGATAAACAGAATTAAGGCAAATGCTTATCATAGTCAACCAAAAAGAGAAAAGGCTCATTTTATAGTGATAACTGCTGATAGCATTAGTGTAAATGAAAAGAACTGTCCCTGATGTTCTACAACATACTAATAATGTGAACATTTTACTCTACTGTGACCTGAATCAACACAGAAAATGAATAATTATCAATAACAGAGATGTTTAGTCAAGACATCAGTTTCTAGGCAAACCTGGTTAATTCACCACAGGTCCTTATGTAGCAACCTGTTTGCAACTTAAATTTTTTAAAGCACTCAACAATTTCAAAATTCACATTTGATGCAAATGCAATGTAAATCATTGAAATGCTTTTAAAAAAAACTTTCATCCAGTGCCTCGCAAATAGTGAGCCATTTTACCTCACATGTTATAAATGCTTAATAGCATTATTCAACATGTATAACCTATGAAAATGTATTTTCTTCATTTAAAGTGGACAAATGAAAACGTTATTAAGGACTTTTCAATATTAAAACCTATGCACATAAAGTTCAGTATGGTTTAATGGTCATCAGGCTTTATTATGTAATACTGTATATGCTGTGAATGAGCTTGACAACCTGAATTTCTTTTTTGTAGAGGACTTTAGGTAAGTATTGGGAGCACTCGGAGTAGCACCATTCATTTGACATCAACGTGACAAGGAAAGTGATGACACATTTGAGTCAAAACATTACTCCATTGACTCTAAACACAAAACGGACTGTAGCAAAATGAAATAATTCTTTTTTTTTATCATGAATTAGAGCATTTTATTTTTAAATTAAAATAAGTATGAAGAAGTGTAAAATTTATGTTAAAGGGTTCATGTCATGAGGAATCAAATTGTCCTTGATATTTTTATTAGAGCTGTCAATCGATTACATTTATATATATATATATATATATATATATATATATATATATATATATATATATATATATATATATATATATATAAAATAAAAAAATATTCACATAAATAAAATGCATTACATTCTTGTGGCAGAAGAGTTAATTATTGATAAGACAATACAAAAAGTGGCTTTAGAATACAATGTATTGTTTTCTACCATATTATTGATCATAAGTCAATCATTGGCACACAGTTCACAGCAATCCATTTCACAAGTGAATTTGTCAATCAGTTCAAGATTTATTATGAGGGCTTGTTTAAGGACCATCAATGTACACCTGCGTCAGACATGCTTGTGTAGTGTCCCGGGTGCGTTGCGTCATAAACATAAAATTTTTAGGACACTGTGTCAAGTTAAATATAGTTTAATACTTAGAATGCATCTTGAGATCCCTTAGTTCGGATTTGCGCTCCATCAAGTGTTTTGAATGCAAGAACATAACGCATGTTTGTGTTGTTGCTGCTGAAGGGTTGTTTTCTTCAATGTTTAAACTGTGCGTTGCTCATACAGCTGAAGTTTCACTTGCTGCCCTCTGGAGTAAACAGGTGGTACTACAAGCTTGCATTTCTCAGGAATCTTCCTTATTATGGTCCGGGGGCCATTGCGATTAATTGCATACATTTTTTTTACACTTTATTTTTAATAAAATTAAGCGCACTGAATTAACGCGTTAAATCGACAGCTCTAATTTTGACATATAAAAGGTCTTTCTATTATAAAAACATACTGTAAATTTCAGAACTCAAAACTTAATCCCCAATGCAATAAAATTATTTATTGAAACCAAGCTGCAAAAATGCTTCGTTCTCCACTTCCACGACTACCTTACATAACTAGGGGTACATTAATTCATGATCGGATCTACAGTGAAAAAACAACATCACCTACTTTATGCAATCACACTCTTGACACCACCCAGTGATGCTTTTGTTCATAAACTGAGAGAGATAGAGTGTGGGACAGACAGGTCCAGTGTGGTCTAACTATTCCTAAACACCAAAGGGGACCTTTCTGGACTATTCTGAATTATTTTTGTATATGAACATGAACATGGCGCCGCAGATGGCCGCCTCGGTGTGGAGCTCTTCAATTCTTTTGCTGTTTTTGTTCGTTTGTCCTGTGTTTAGAAATCTTTTACCAATCAGTTTTACCAGGGACGAACTGCTGAACATTCGGCAACACATACCAGATCATCTTTTCCCGGTTTTTCAATATTCGGACGTTTTGCTGGACATTTTAGTTGGAGGCGCTGCTGTGTTGTTTAGATGCGCTACGAGACGCAGGCGAGGGAGACGAGCTGGCGCGCTGGTTAAACTCCGTCAGCGGCGTTCGCAGCGCTGCCGAGCATTCATCTCGCAAATCTCCGCTCTCTTCCCAACAAAACGGACGAACTACATCTCCTCACACATACTAATAAGGACTTTTCAAACTCTGCTGCACTGTGCTTCACTGAAACCTGGCTGAGTGAAGCCATTCCGGACAGCGCATTACATCTGCCGGGCTTCCAGCTGTTCAGAGCGGATCGCATCGCGGAGTTAACGGGGAAAACGAGAGGTGGTGGAACATGCTTTTACATCAATGAAAGTTGGTGTACAGATGTAACAACACTAAAGAGGATGTGCTGTCCTAATCTGGAAGCGCTCTTTATTAACTGTAAGCCGTTCTTAAAAAACTCCGCGGGAGTTTTTTCGTTTATTCTGGTGAGTGTTTACATTCCTCCTAACGCGTCTGGGAACTTAGCGCTGCAACAGCTGGCTGATCAAATCTCAGACACAGAACAACAATACCCGGACTCAGTCATTATTATTCTTGGGGACTTTAACAAAACAAATCTCACACGCGAACTGCCCAAATACAGACAGCACATTACATGCCCCACCAGAGACAGGAATATATTGGATCACTGCTATACAACATTAAAGGATGCATATCGCTCTGTCCCACGTGCAGCTTTGGGTCTCTCTGATCACTGTCTGGTTCATCTTCTCCCGACCTACAGGCAGAAATTAAAATCAACAAAGCCAGTTGTAAGGACTATAAGGAGATGGACTATTGAAGCGGAGCTGGAACTACAAGCCTGCTTTGACTGCACTGATTGGAGTGTTTTTGAAGCTGCAGCTACAGACCTGGACGAGCTCACAGATACTGTCATTCAACAATGATAAACCATGGTTCACAGGGAAACTCAGACAGCTTCGTCATGCCAAAGAGGAGGCTTACAGGGGTGGGGATAGAGTCTTGTATAATCAGGCCAGGAACACACTGAATAAGGAAATCAGAGTGGCTAAAAGAAGCTACTCTGAGAAGCTGAAAAGCAAGTTTTCAGCTAACGACCCTGCATCAGTGTGGAGTGGCCTGAAACAACTTACTAATTACTCCTACCCCCAACCCTGTGGCGGACCAACGACTGGCTGACGACCTGAATGTGTTTTACTGCAGATTTGAAAGGCCCGATTTCACACCCCACATGCACTCGGACCTTCATTTCACACAACCATTAACACCTCCTGCAACCCCCTCCTCCCCTCCTGCTACACTACCTGCACTCAAGATCTGTGAGGACGATGTGTGCCGTGTCTTTCGGAAGCAAAGGACAAGGAAGGCTCCAGGACCAGATGGCATCTCACCAGCTTGCCTTCATTCCTGTGCTAACCAACTGGCCCCCATCTTCACTCAGATCTTCAATAGATCACTGGAGCAGTGTGAAGTCCCATGCTGCTTCAAACGCTCAGTTATTATCCCCGTCCCTAAGAAACCTAAAATCACAGGACTTAATGACTACAGACCTGTCGCCCTGACATCTGTGGTCATGAAGTCATTTGAGAGACTGGTGTTGGCCCACCTGAAGGACATCACTGGACCCTTTCTGGACCCCCTTCAATTTGCTTATCGAGCAAACAGGTCTGTGGATGATGCAGTCAACATCGGTTTCTGGACAGACTGGGGACATACGTAAGGATCCTTTTTGTGGACTTCAGCTCGGCTTTCAACCCAATCATACCAGATATACTCCGGACTAAGTTAAACCAACTCCCTGTTCCCACCTCTACCTGTCAGTGGATTACCAGCTTTCTGATGGACAGGCAGCAGCTTGTGAGGCAGGGAAAATTCACTTCCACCACCTGTACCATCAGCACTGGTGCCCCCCAGGGATGTGTGCTCTCCCCACTACTCTTCTCCCTGTACACCAATGACTGCACCACCAAGGACCCCTCTGTCAGGCTCCTGAAGTTTGCAGACGACACCACTGTCATCGGTCTCATCCGAGATGATGATGAGTCTGCATATAGAAAGGAGGTTGAATGGCTGGCTTTCTGGTGCAGTCAAAACAACCTGGAGCTGAACACGCTCAAAACAGTGGAGATGATTGTGGACTTTAGGAGGAACACCCCAACATTGTCCCCCTCACCATTCTAAACAGCACTGTGGCAGCAGTGGAGTCATTCAGGTTCCTGGGCACTACCATCTCACAGGACCTGAAGTGGGAGATACACATCGACTCCATTGTGAAAAAGGCCCAGCAGAGGTTGTACTTCCTTCACCAGCTGAGGAAGTTCAACCTGCCACCAGTGCTGCTGAAACAGTTCTATTCAGCAGTCATTGAGTCTGTCCTCTGCACTTCAATAACTGTCTGGTTTGGTGCAGCTACGAAATCAGACATCAGAAGACTACAAAGGACAGTTCGGTCTGCTGAGAGGATTATTGGTTGCCCCCTGCCCCCCCTTCAAGAACTATACACTTCCAGAGTGAGGAAAAAGGCTGGTAAAATCACTCTGGACCCCACTCACCCTGCCCACTACCTTTTTGAACTGTTGCCTTCTGGCCGGCGCTTCAGAGCTCTGAACACCAGAACCGTCAGACACCGGAACAGTTTTTCCCTCAGGCCATCCATCTAATGAACAATTAAATTGCCCCATTGAGCAATAATTATGTGCAATACACAGTTTAATTTTAATTTTAATTTATATTATCCAACATATCCACTTCTGCCATTGCTCTGTACATAATATACTGTTTTTTGTTTTTTATATACAGATTGTATTAGATTTGCACTACGTGTGTGTATGTGGGTATGTATGAAGGTGAGTGTATGTACGTATATGTATAATTATTTATTTTGTGTTCTTTTTTGTTTTTAATTACCTATGTCTTGCTGCTGTTTTTGGTATTGTTTGTATTGTTGTTGACTGGAAGCTCCTGTCACCTAGACAAATTCCTTGTATGTGTAAGCATACTTGGCAATAAAGCTGATTCTGATTCTGATTCTGATTCTGAACTACACAGACGTCTTTGACTGTTGTATCTGGCACTGCTTTTAAAAATGTGTCAAGTCACAATTCTGAAAAAGAAAAGCCAGTCGGTTTCATTCAGCTGCTGTTCTTCTCGTTGTTTTGAGTACAAACATGTCATAGGCACATTCTCACACCCATCTGCGCTTTTTTTATTGTTGGCGTATGTAAACATGCACTAGATGGACGTCTTTGACAATCTTGATGCGTTTCTAGAGATGTGCATTTCAGTGCAGGACTGGTACATTTAGTTCAATCTGTGCTTTGCACTACGTATGTGCATCATGTGGAAGGATGGGGCAGGTAAAAACACTTGGACCCAATCGCAAAACAGTAAGTAACAATTCCATTCATGAATATTTCAAATGTCACGACTGTTTGTCAACACCCTGTTGACATTAATGATAAAGTAAAGTGAAAAACGTTGATCGTCTCACATGTCAAGGTCTGGGTATATTAGATGGTGAGCAAACAATCAGTTCTTGTAATCAACGTGTTTTCCCCCCTCCCTTTTTTAATTTGGAATTCCCCATGCACTCTAGGTCCTCGTGGTAGCTTAGTGACTCACCTCAATCCAGGTGGCGGAGGACGAATCTCAGTTGCCTCCGCATCTGAGACCGCCAACCCACGCATCTTATCACGTGGCTTGTTGAGCACTATAACATGGAGACATAGCGCATGTAGAGGCTTCACACTGATCTCGGTGGCATCCATGCATAACTCACCATGCGCCCCAATGAGAACACAAGCGACCACAAGGAGGTTACCCCATGTGACTCTACCCTCCCTAGCAACCGGCCAATTTGTTTGCTTAGGAGACCTGGCTGGAGTCACTCAGCACACCCTGGATTCAAACTCCGTTTTCTTTTACATCACGTGGACGGCCATGTGTGTGCGCCTTTTACCTGGGCAAGGGATGGCACCAGGATGCACTGTGGGAAGACGAAAAGCCGGTGGAGGGAGTGTGATGCTCCGGGCAATGTTCTGCTAAGAAAGCCTGGGTCCGGCCATTCATGTGGACTTCAATTTGACACTTGCCACCTACCTAAACATTGTAGACCAGGTACACCCCTTTATGGCAATGGTATTCTCTGATGTCAGTTGCCTCTTTCAGTAGGATAATACGCCCTGCCACATGGTACACATTGTCCGGGAATGGTTTGAGGAAAATAATGAAGAGTTCAAGGTGTTGCCCTGGACTCCATATTCCCCAGATATCAATCAATCTGTGGGATGTGCTGGACCAGCAAGTCCGATACATGACCACCTCACAACTTACAGGACTTGAAGGATCTGCTGCTTATGTCTTGGTGCCAGATACCATAGGACACCTTCAGGGGTCTTGTAGGGTCCGTGCCTCAGTGGGTCGGCACTGTTTTGACAGAACGTGGAGGACCAACAGCATATTAGGCAGATGGTCATAATGATTTGGCTCATCAGTATACAGCGGGTGAATCTGTTGACATGATGTGTCGAGCGGCTTGAGGCTGTCTACACTGAGCATGTCGACACAAACTTGCTAAACTGTTTATTTGTGTTGTTGGCAGTAGTAACACCAGTGCGAGCAGTGCAAGATGGAACGGGACACCCATTTACTAACTGCACTATGAAATGTGCAATAATGGACACTTCCATGGTAGACATAATTATTAATTATAATGGGTTTTATGGCATTGCAACGCTCCTCTCGATTACGGTGTAGACAGGGTGTGAGTGTTAACAGTTGTGTTGAAATGAACAGTTTAATACATTCAGATGCAATGTGTTGGATGCATGTTATATGTAAACCCTGAAATTTAGTTTTAGAAAATGTTGGCGCTTGCTCTTTTTCTTCCGACTGAATTTCAAATATGGCAGTATTTGAAGGGCTGAGCGATGTAAGCCAATCATAACTGCAGGCATTTACATTGAAATTAAATGAGACGCAGAGGCCAAAACCGAACGTTTCAGACAGAGGGTGGAAACTATAATATAATACCAAATTATGACAAAATTTTTTTACTAACATTATCAGTGGACATCAGGGAAGATGATAAAACTATATAAAAAAAATAGTGTTTCATGACCCCTTTTAAAAGTCGTTAAGTATTGAATGAAATTTGCCCTTGTTATACATGTTGCTATACTTGCATATAAATTAATTATAATGCATTTATAAATGACATATTAGTCATTAATGAACTCCTTTATAATCCCTTAACAAATGTTTACCCCCCCAAAAAACCTTGTGTAATTCTCTCTGATAAAATTATTACATGACCAATGGCAACAGTTGCTAAGGTAGGACTGGTCAAAAATGCTTTTAAGGCGGGGCTTGGCATAGGATCAATTGTTTTGCTGTCCCTAAAGCACATTTCCTTGTAAAATGCTACAAGATTCTGCAAAATACGGAATGTGTCAGAACATCTCTACAACTTCCTCTTTATTCCTTTACTTTAACTATTAAACATATGGTATCATGACATCAACATCAAGTGCATAGTTCCTCCTCTCTTAAGTATTTTCTGAACAGAGCTTTTCAGTGACTCAGATACACTGCCCATCTTGCTTGGGCTTATCTGTGATTGCAAGAGGTTGCCCATTCATCATCTCTTCACGTTCCTCTTGACATTTCAGGGTCTTCAAATAAGGTCAGCTTGCATTGTCTCAGGGAGCTGGCTTACACTCACCCTGCTGAAGGCTGTACCGACCAGAACACAGGCAGTCCTTTGAGGTGTAGCATGTTGACATTGTGTATCCACCTCAGTGCAATAAAGACAAGCCCTGTGACTGTCCGCCAGGCCATTCGAGAAGCGAGTGGAGTTGCTAACATCCTTGTTGCAGCGTGGGGATGGTTGATGGTTCAAATCCTTCTCTCCAGGCACAGAGCTTCCCTTACAAGGGCTGGAACAAATTCGTCTGCGTATGTGAGCAGTGTCCCTGCTCAGAGATTTACGAAAGTTGGGTTTGAATAGCAGGTATACCACTGGGTTGTAGATGGTAGAGGATTTGGCAAATATAGCTGCTACTGCAAAGGCTATAGGTGGGACTTGATTGAGTCTTCCAAATGCAGCCCACATTGCTACAATAGCATAGGGGCTCCATGCTGTCAGAAAACCAGTACACACTGCCACTGAGAGCTATGAAAGGCAAAAGAGAACACATCTATACTCAGAAGAGCATTTATGAAGAACAGAATTAAAGGTAAGCTATTTAGCTAGCTTCTTAAATAAATTAAAAAATTTTCTTTGGTCAACCAGCTTTACCAGAAAGACATTTGTATTTTTTGCTGTTGAACAGCATAGCTGTGCTGGTTCATCAGCTGTACCAACACTTAACCACCACTAACCAGCATTAACCAGCCTGGACCAGCATGAAAATATATGCTAGTCTTAGTCTTTTTAGCAGGGTACTGGTGCTTTAAAAAATCCAAAAAACAATTTGCTGACCTAAGGAACCCATAATATAACAAATATTGTTTTTAATCTCCAAAGATCAATCTAGCCTACCCAAGGACCAATAAAACAAACATTGGTTATTGATAAAAAGGTTATTTGCTTAACTTAAGGTGCCAACTCACCTTTACAATGAGGATATGTGCATTTGTTGTCTTGGTCTGTGGTGAAATGTGTTGCTGTACTGCCTGCCGTGACCCTTGCACTGTGATGAGGATCAGGATGTAGGAGAGGAGAATGATGGCGAGGGGGACAGCGTAACAGAAGAGGAAAAGGCAGATGATGTAGGACATGGACAGAGTATCATGACCAGGTGCATACCTGAGAGTTGAACACAGGACAGGATAATGGTCATAGAGGAAATTCAGGAGAACTGTGTTACAGCTGAATGTAGAGATTATAGTAATCTGGTGAAGAGGGCTGCAATGGGATCTTAATCGAGCATGCCAGACACTATGAATTCAGCAACAGTAGGTCGAAAGTTTTGCTGTTGAAATCAGTCTGTGCTTACTGAAATTTGAACCACTGCTCCCAGTGGCCAAAACTGGAAGTGTAAGCTGTAAATGATGTAATACAGTCAACAGGAATGCATATTTTATTAAGCAAACCCCCAAACCAAAACCTAACCATCTTTTACTCTATTAAAATCAGCAAAGATTTCACATAAAAAACAAGTGCATGCCATACAAATATTTTTACAAATATTTTTACATAAAAAAATATTCACCAGGTGCCATCAAACATCTAGTACTACAGGATTTTGATTATTGATTATGTTAATGATGCACAGGTTTTAGAAAATAGTGTATCAAATTTGATACAGGCGGTGTTATAGGGTTGAGTATTTTTCTTATCAGCTACTTCAACTATTACTTGAGTAAATGTCTGTGAAAGTATCTTTACTTCTCCTTAAGTATGATGAATGGATACCTTATACAAAACTGACAGTTAGAAACCACCCAGAACACCAAAGGAACAATCTAGCCATGACCTAGAAAAGCCTTAGCAATGAATCACAACACCGTAGCATCATGGCAGCAGAATTTGCACGGACAAGCACCAAAGTAAAAATCTAGCTATTTGAGCATTTCCGTTTGGTGTCACTAGTGGCATAGAAATAACACCTTTAGCCTTTAAGGTGACGTATTGGCATGCAGTGGCAGGTTTTCTGAGAATCCTTTAGTGCTTCAATTTTCTATAAACACGCTCTCAGACACTTACCAGTCTATGCAGCATGCTGTGCCATATGGTTCTGGCCCATAGTGGCCCCAATTTGCCAGTGGACCCACGGCAAATACTGTGGCATAGCACCACACGCCCACTATCATCAGACAGGCATGAGAATAGGAGAATTTGTTACCTGGTAAGAGAAAGCAGGGGAATGTCATTGATTTTTCATCACATTCTGATCTTATACTCAATGTTTGGGAATGTTACTTTTGAATTGAACATCTTATTAATGTGTAGAATATTCCTTTACTACTTTCTAGTTACCAACAGTGTTGGGTAAATTACTTCTGAAATTTGGTACTGATTACAAATAAAACAAATAAAGATATAATCAGTAACTGACACTTATTTGCCATTAGTCCCTGAGTACCCCACCCTCCAACGATTCTTTGAAATTTGAGACTGACAAGTAATGTAATCGAAATGTAGTCATGCAATGTAACCCGGACACACACACACAAGATGAGACAGTCACAATGTAAGTCAAAAACTGCTTTTATTGGCAAAGACACGGGAAACTAAATACAATAACCAACCCCCGTGAAACGGATGTGCTGTGGTATTTATAGGGGAAGGTGCAGGTGTAAACAATGAAAGGTGATGAGACGAGTGCAGGTGAAACGAATAAAGGGGTGATAGAGACGAGTGCAGGTGGTCATAATGTTCTGGCCATTGGGAGCGGGCATGTGAGCCTGAAGAGGGAGACCTGCTACGAGCATGAGAGCTCGTAGGAGCAAAATGAGCGTGGAAGCTCGAGGGAGCAAAACGAGCGTGCGAGCTCGAGGGGGCGGAACGAGCGTGGAAGCTCGAGGGGGCGGAACGAGCGTGGAAGCTCGAGGGGGCGGAGCGAGGGAGCGGGGTTCGTGACATGCAATCATTAAAAAAGTAACTGTTATCTGATTATGCACATTTAAAAATTGTATCTACCATAGACCTCCTTACTTGTGAACAGTTGGTTAAAATTAATATAGCGCAACAGTGCCTGCCCACTTGTTCTGCCATCTGGGTTCTGTAAGTATTTTTCCCATTCATTTCTTCCATAGACTTTTCATAAAATCCTTCATTAAAGAATTAAACATAAGGAAAACAAACCAGCTCTGAGGTGAACAACAACATTACTGTTACGAGTGAAGGCAGCAAGGCAGACGAGGAGACTGGATCTAAATGCAAACTTACTTTATTGACAATTAAGAAACACAAAGGAAAACCCTCAATGGGGAAATAAACAGAAAACCGGGAACACAAAGAGAACAACACAGAGAACTCGGGCAGGGAACACATACCAGGCTAACAACATTCAACGATTGACACCGATTGACCAAACAGACAGAGTTTAAATACACTGACAAGGGAAGACAGGAACCAATGAACAACAGAACTCAAAACAAGATAACAAGGTGAATAAACAGAAACCAATGGTAAACTAATGAGGACAGGTGAAAACAATGACAGAGAACACGAACGCTAACAGGGAGACTGGAGCTAAACAAAGGACAAAAGTGAAAACTACGGAAAACAAAAGGGACAAAAAAGGTAAACAAAGGGCAACGGTGAAACAAGACAAGGTATCCCTAACAGAGCCCCCCCTCAAGGATCGGATTCCAGACGATCCGAAATACTACGAAACAAAATACAAAAAAAACACCAGGAGCAGACGGGCAGACCAGGGGGGGCACGAGAGCAAGAAGGCAGTCCAAGGGGGCACAGAGGGCAGGCAGGAAGTCCAAGGGGGAACCAAGGGCAGGCAGGAAGTCCAAGGGGGGCACAAAGGGCAGGCAGGAAATCCAAGGGGGCACAGAGGGCAGGCAGGAAGTCCAAGGGGCACACAGGGTAGGCAGGAAGTCCTAGGGGGGGCACAGAGGGCAGGCAGGGAGTCCAAGGGGGCACACAGGGCAGGCAGGAAGTCCTGGGGGGCACACAGGGCAAGGACAGGTTCAGGTGGTCTGGGAGCTGGCCACAGGGCAAGGGTAGGTTCAGGAGGCCTGGGAGCTGGCCACAGGGCAGGGACCGGTTCAGGAGGCCTGGGAGCTGGCCACAGGGCAGGGACCGGCTCAGGAGGCCTGGGAGCTGGCCACAGGGTGAGGACAGGTTTGGGGGACCTGGGAGGAGGCCACTGGACAGGGGCTGGGTCGGGGGGCCTGGGAAGAGGCCGCAGGACCGGGACTGGGTCAGGAGGCCTGGGAGGAGGCCACAGGACTGGAACAGGGTCAGGAGGCCTGGGGGGAGGCCACAGGATGGGAACAGGGTCAGGAGGCCTGGAAGGAGGCCACAGGACAGGGGCTGGGTCAGGGAGCCTGGGAAGAGGCCACAGGACGGGAACAGGGTCCGGAGGCCTGGGAGGAGGCCACAGGACAGGGACTGGGTCAGGAGGCCTGGGAGGAGGCCACAGGTCAGGAACAGGGTCAGGGGCCCTGGGAGGAGGCCACCGGACAGGGGCAGGTTCAGGGGGCCTGGGAGGAGGCCACAGAATGGGAACAGGGTCAGGAGGCCTGGGAGGAGGCCACAGGACAGGGACTGGGTCAGGAGGCCTGGGAGGAGGCCACAGGACGGGAACAGGGTCAGGAGGCCTGGGAGGAGGCCACAGGACAGGGACTGGGTCAGGGGGCCTGGGAGGAGGCCACAGGACAGGGGCCGGGTTAGGAGGCCTGTGAGGAGGCCACAGGTCAGGAACAGGGTCAGGGGCCCTTGGAGGAGGCCACAGGACAGGGGCTGGGTCAGGAGGCCTGGAAGGCTCGAGAGGCTTGAGAGGCGGAGCCCTAGAAGACTCGAGTGACTTGAGGGGCGGAGCCCTGGGAGGCTCGAGAGGCGGAGTTCTGGAAGACTCGGGAGGCGGAGCTCTGGTAAGCTCGAGAGGAGCCCTGGAAGACTCGGTAGGCAGAGCTCTGGAAAGCTCGGGAGGCTCGGAAGGCAGAGCTCTGGAAAGCTCGGGAGGCAGAGCTCTGGAAAGCTCGGGAGGCTCGGAAGGCGGAGCTCTGTAAAGCTCGGGAGGCGGAGCTCTGGAAAGCTCGGGAGGCTCGGAAGGCAGAGCTCTGGAAAGCTCGGAAGGCAGAGCTCTGGAAAGCTCGGGAGGCTCGGAAGGCGGAGCTCTGGAAAGCTCGGGAGGCTCGGAAGGCGGAGCTCTGGAAAGCTCAGAAGGCGGAGCTCTGGAAAGCTCGGGAGGCGGAGCTCTGGAAAGCTCGGGAGGCTCGGAAGGTGGAGCTCTGGAAAGCTCGGAAGGCGGAGCTCTGGAAAGCTCGGGAGGCTCAGAAGGCGGAGCCCTGGAAAGCTCAGGAGGCTCGGAAGGCGGAGCTCTGGAAAGCTCGGGAGGCGGAGCTCTGGAAAGCTCGGAAGGCGGAGCTCTGGAAAGCTCGGGAGGCTCGGAAGGCGGAGCTCTGGAAAGCTCGGAAGGCGGAGCTCTGGAAAGCTCGGGAGGCTCGGAAGGCGGAGCTCTGGAAAGCTTGGGAGGCGGAGCTCTGGAAAGCTCGGAAGGCGGAGCTCTGGAAAGCTCGGGAGGAGGAGCCCTGGGAGGCTCGAGAGGCGCTGACTCTTGGACGGGCACGACCACTGGCGCTGGCTCAGGGACGGTCGAGGCTACAGGCGCTGGCTCAGTGACATCGGAGGCTACAGGCGCTGGCTCACTGACATCGGAGGCTACAGGCGTTGGCTCACTGTCATCGGAGGCTACAGGCGCTGGCTCACTGACAGTCAAGGGCTCAGGCTCGCTCACTGTGGCTGACGAGGACTCAGGCTCGCTCACAGTGACATGCGTTGGCGCAGACTCGCTCACAGTGACATGCGTAGGCGCAGGCTCGCTCACAGTGACATGCGTAGGCGCTGGCTCGCTCACCGTGACAGGCGTGGGCGCTGGCTCGCTCACCGTGGCAGGCGTGGGCACAGGCTCGAAGACCGGGGCAGGCATGGGCTCTGGCTCGCTGGCCGTGGCAGGCGGAGACTGGGGAGCAGAGGCCCTTCCTCTTCTCCTCCTCCGCCGGGCGGACGAAGCTGGCAACGCTGGCTCGTTGGCCGTGGCAGGCATGGAAAGCCCAGAGGCGGAAACCGGGATCGAGAGACGAATCGTGGCGGAGAGGGGGAGTATCTTCGTGGGAGGAGCGGTAGCATCATCCTCCAGAACGTCCACCGTGAGTGGCGATCCGCTGACTCGCAGGGTCTCCTCCACGAAACTGAAGAGTGTCCAGCCACGCTTCGCCGGCGGCAACAGTTCCCTCAGGGACTCGCTCAAGTTACCCCGGAAGAATACCACCAGAGCGTAGTCGGGGAAGTCAGAGATGTTTGCCAGCTTCAGGAACTCTTGGACGTGGTCCTCCAAAGGGCGGTCCCCCTGCTTGAGGGTAAGGAGCCGGTAATCCGCCGAGTAGGCTGCTAGATCCATATTTGGTGGTCAATCGTTCTGTTACGAGTGAAGGCAGCAAGGCAGACGAGGAGACTGGATCTAAATGCAAACTTACTTTAATGACAATTAAGAAACACAAAGGAAAACCCTCAATGGGGAAATAAACAGAAAACCGGGAACACAAAGAGAACAACACAGAGAACTCGGGCAGGGAACACATACCAGGCTAACAACATTCAACGATTGACACCGATTGACCAAACAGACAGGGTTTAAATACACTGAAAAGGGAAGACAGGAACCAATGAACAACAGAACTCAAAACAAGATAACAAGGTGAATAAACAGAAACCAATGGTAAACTAATGAGGACAGATGCTCTGAAAACAATGACAGAGAACACGAACGCTAACAGGGAGACTGTGGAGCTAAACAAAGGACAAAAGTGAAAACTACGGAAAACAAAAGGGACAAAAAAGGTAAACAAAGGGCAACGGTGAAACAAGACAAGGTATCCCTAACAATTACAGACTTTACTTTTACTTTGTTTTAAGGCAAAAAAAAGTATTTGAAAATCCAACAAAAAGACAAAGGTCCAAGTCTGTGTACTTATCATCTTTCATGAGTGAACAGACAACAATACCTTGAAGCTTTGCGAATGATGTAATCAAATATAAAATTATGGAAATATATAAAACCATTGGTTTTTAGGTTGATGATAATAAGTATAGAAACAGTATATTTTACTTCTATTGCGAATATTCTGATATACACAAATACATATGTAGTTTGAGAGTGCAGGGAGACCGACTCGTTTGCTTCACTGGAGTGGGCAGTTGCTTCCAGGCATATTTTGCGGGCTTTGTTGGCCGCAATGCTCTGATTGGTGAAGCTTTCTCTGCTGGATCATAGATAATTTAGTTGTTCAACTGGATTTCTGCAATTAAAGATGATTTTTAAACAGAGTTGAGATAACGCAGACAGATGGCTTCAACGGAAGCATATATCATCGACGAACAACCTCGTAACTCACTGTAGGTCTGTCTTTAAAGGTATAGCGTTGAAAATTAATTAATCTGAAGAAATGAATGGGAGTTTTACTTTTGGAACCAGACTGTTGGCTCAGAAAAGTGAAGTTAGTTCTCTGAAAAGATTTCGAATAATTTATTTGCACATAACACTTAAACATCCTTTCTGAAATAATTATTTTAGTCCATCTGTTCACCTGCTGTCCGACTCCAAACTCACTCAAGTGCTTTTAAACTGTACCATCTGCATTATCTCCTCTCTCTATATCAGAAGTTGAAACTCAAAAAAGCCTGACATAACTAATGAACTCTAATGAGTTGGATCTGGAGAGTATTGACCAAAATGTTGAATGAAGACTGCCAATTTGAACCTTAATGAAAGCTAGAATATCTAATCAGGATAATAAAAGTCATAAGGTGATAGATTTGATCTTCAGCTGTGTCCCACAATAGATGCATGTGGCTGCATACGATTAATTAAGATACGTAGGTGGGCCACGGAGGAAGATAAATGTATTCTTTGTCAATACCATAGTTTGGGAAGCAGACTTTAAGGCAGCAGACGGAAGACAGAGCGGTGAGATTTGTCAAGCTGGACAAGCCGAAGAGAACGCCACATACGGCATAGCATAAACAGGTTAGCTCTCCAAAAAGCCACCTGAGAGAGAGAGAGACAGACAGAGAATCAATAAAAGTGGTGACTATAATTTTTCTGTATTTAGACTGCAATAGCAACATATCTGAAGGTACATTTATAGTTAGAGGAATTTGCTTGGTGGCAGTCAAGTCGCTAAAAAAAGGTACGCTGACCTAGGCTGACAAATGCTGGTTTAGATAGTCTCCTATCTGGTGCTCAGCTGGTTTAGCTGGTATAAAAGCTGGTCTCCCAGCCTGAAATGTGCCCAAAACCATTCTAAAACCAGCCAAAAGACAAGTTTGACCACCATAGAATGATGCATCATTAGAAATTAAATAGCTAGTAATGACTGTTTCCCGAAATCATTGTAACTGTCACGCATCCAATGTTCGAACTATGTTGGTTCAACAATATAGAGCTGTTGTTAATTACATAATGCAGGGGGTGGAGTAATATCTTCTGCAGTGATCAAATTGATAGCAAATTAAAACAGCTGATTTAAACATAAACCATAAAGCTGATTAATGTGAGAAAACTGCAAAAGATATGAAAGTGATAGTTTCATGCGACAGATGCATTGCACTGCAATAGTGGGGTTTCCTTCAACATCGGACTTCGGGGTTCCTCCGACGCACTTGAGCAAATACGAATATGCGTAGTCTTTACAAACCTGTAACAATGGCACTTATGCGGACACATAAGCCATGTTCTCCGACAGAAAACTTGTGTTAAAGTGTGTTAAAGCACTTTCTCTTAACAGCCTTTAATCCCTTATATGCTGTAAGATAGGCTGCATTCGATTTTACATGAAGTTTCAGAACGCCACTTGCTACAAAACCTTGTTTTCTTAAGTGCATGTAAATGTTGTCAAAGTCTTGACATAATTATATATATACTTTTTTTTTTAACATTACATACTGTATGTTAGCCAGCAGGTGGTGGCAGATGATAATTTTGTGTGTAATATGAGTCAGATATGTGATGTGAAGTGAATCCACATCAGTCGTTTACATACAACAAAGATTTGTTGCTGCAAATCACTTTCAGTGTAAATGTACCTTGAAGTGGCTTATATATATATATATATATATATATATATATATATATATATATATATATATATACCACAAAAGGTGCATTTGTATCAACATTTTAATGCGGCAGAGAGGTGGCATAAAAGTATTTACACAGGAAGAATCAGAGGATGTCTCAATGTTTAGGAACAGTGATGAGGGTGAGTAAATAATGACAGAAGTTTCCTATTTGCGTGAACTACGCTTTCTGCTATACATTTAATCTTTTTTCATTAGTGTTTGCTGGGGTCACAATTCAAATATTTTGTGTTTCAGGTGCATTTGCCTACTTGTGAGCAAAGGCTGATGGAATCGCCAGCGGAAAGAGAGTAGCTGTCATCCCAAGGTCACTAATAGACAAATTTATGACAAAGAACTCAGCCGGCTTCAGAGATGTTCTCTTACGATACGCTACAAGGAGTAGTATTACATTTCCCAAGAGAGACAGAATACCTAAAAAAGAAAGCAATATATTAAGAAACAAGTCATAACCACAAACAGTTTTTCATCCTATTTCTAACACCCTTGTAACTTAAATTTTACTGCTTGTTATTCCTATGAAAGCTTAGCAAAAATTAAAGCTGCTGAAATTTACAATTTCACTTTATGACCTCTGATGTTCTGACCTCAAATCAAGTGATGCTTGGACCACTGCACCACCTGGAAGTGATCGGACCAGTGCGAGTCAGGGCTATCAACTGCTCAGCCAGGGCCAATAGCCTTGTACTTCGAGCCAAGAGACCAAAATCAAACTGCATTCCTACCATCAGGCCAAAAGCCCCACAGCGTTGCCCTAAACCCCGCCCTTAATTCCCCCCCCTGGTGCCAATGTCTCACACCCTGCCCATTTCACAAGCAAGAGGGAAACTCAAGCTGAGGCATCAGAATCTGGAGACTAGCTAGCCCTCAAAATGAACATGGATTTGTAGTTGCAATTCCTTTTTTACTTTTCCCAAACCTGTGCCATTGTGTGCTGGATACACAACTTGGCAAGTTTGGCAACGATACACGTAATCACGTCTTCATTATGCATTTACATTTACATTTATGCATTTGGCAGATGCTTTTATCCAAAGTGACTTACAGTGCACTTATTATATGGACAATCCCCTCTGAGCAACCTGGAGTTAAGTATCTTGTTCAAGGACATAATGGTGGTTGCCGTTGGGATTGAACAAACTGCTAACAAGTTCTGTGCTTTAGCCCAATATGCCACCACCACACTGATCTGACATAGTACATTTTCATCAGCCTAAATATTCATAAGAGCCCTGATTCCATCTACTGACCAGTACTGACAATATTACTTTTTCCATTGAGTTCTTGAGGTAATGTGGTAGCTAGATATGAAAAATTGGGGAATCAGTATCTTTGTGCTGAAACCTCTGATCTGACTCAGCGAAACTCTGCCTTTGACAATGACATCCCCTCAATCCCAAGTTGGCCTTTCTATGACCCAAGATTAATCGGCAGGTCAAAGGCCATTGGCTGTTGGCCCCAAGCAATCCCGGAGGAGGCACGGTGAATCCCTGGAAGTGACAGTGTGAACGCAAATAGCCCTGGAACGCACTAGCATGCCCAAATTTGGCCCGATAGAGGAAACGCGGCTATTGACTGAAAAACATCTTGATGTTAAACATGCAGTAACAGGCACAGGAAATTTGATTTCATGATGGTTAAGTTTATAATAGTTATCAATTACTCACTCTCGATAAACATCTTATTGTTTACGTCCGTTATCACAGGAAAAACTCAAAGTAGTCAAGAAAGACTTTATTTTCTGTATAGTGCTTCAGCTGTCACAGAAAAGAAAAGTAAATTCAAAGCGTGTCTCCTGTTGGAGTCATGCATCAGTGCTGCTCACCCCTCACACACACATATGTGAAACAGGCAATACTCTTTGGATACTTTGTTGGTTCTCTTATGAGAGGTTCTCTCGTATTGCGTAAGCTAGCTTACGCTACAGGAAAGATTCATCTTTTCTGAGATATTGAAGCCAAAAAATTATCCTTAATTTTGTATCCATTGTCAACGCAGTGCGGCAGCTGCAGACCTTGAGCGGGCTAGCTAGCGAGCTCATTGGTTGCTCTGCGGCAACTGCTGCAGCCTATAGACGAGCTTGGGCGAACTCGCATCCAATGAGAGGCGTCCGCGCTCACTGCATCAAAGCCCGCCAAAAGGGCGTGACTAGAGTGCATATAAGCGTAGTTCGTAGGCTGGAACCCTGATTTTCATCTCTTCAGCGAAGCTCTTCGCATCACTGAACCGGAAGCCGCGTCGCCGTTCGAGGGGCATCAAGCAAGCGTGGACAGCGCTCGAAGAAGCCGGCTGTCTTCGCCACCTTCAGCCGTCCTGTGAGCTACGCCATCCGGCGATGTATCCTTTTTAAAAGCAAGCTAGTTCTTAAAGAACTTCACAAAAGAGTACGAGCGTCTTTTTTAAGATGCCTCGCTCCACTTGCGCCTCATGCCACGCTCCTCTCAGCACCGGAGACCGCCACATCATCTGCGCTCTCTGCCTGGGACTGGGGCATGCAGAGCTCGCCCTGCGCCAGGCGGATGCGATCTCTGCGAGGAGCTGCCGATGTCGACCCTGCGGGCTCGACTCGAAGCGCTCAGGACCGAAGCCGCCGCGCCGCCTTCCGTTCAGCCGCGCAGAAAAAAGCGCCGCTCTCAAAGGCTGCCGGAAACAGTGGTAGAAGCGATTGCCTCGCCGGAGCCCATCACCCTCCCCGCCCACCCGGGACGCGCAGTTGCCGCCGAGCGGCTGCTCTGCTGCCATCTCGGACGAAGAAGCGGAGGATAAGGGCTGTTCCATCATGGCTTCGGACAGCGAGGAGTGGTCAGGCTCACACGCCTCCTCCTCGGCCCAGGAATCCAGCAGGACCCATGCCGGAGTCGAAGGGGAACTAACACGCCTCCTCACACAGGCCGTCGACCGCCTCGGGCTCGAGTGGTCACCGCCCCTTGAGCAGGCACCCAACAGACTTGACGGCTGCTTTTCTACAGAGCCGCTCTGTCACAAGGCCAGCAAACACTTCTCTGTATGTAAGTCCCGTGCCCATGACTATGCTTGCGTATCACTTAACAGACGTGACTCTTTCCCCATTCACCTCAATCGGGAAGTCACTCACAGAACAGCCTGTCCATGCTGTCTGCGAGCAGTCCAGCATAAGCACAGTAAGCGCTCACACATTCTGTTCAGCTGCTGTGTGCGGCAATCAGAGCGATTTGGCCACTCACCCTCTAACATTACGCTTCAAAGCGTGGGAAGATATTCCAGGGATATCCGAATGGGTGTTAAGCACAATAAAACAGGGCTATTTGCTACAGTTCGATCGCCGTCCTCCTCGCTTCAGAGCGTGGCTCGAAACTACTGTGAACACGGAAGCAGCGTGCATGCTTCGTTCAGAAATAGCAAACCTTCTGTGCAAAAGGGCCATAGAGAGAGTGCCGCCTCCCCTGAGCGAGTCGGGGTTTTACAGCCGTTATTTTCTTGTCCCCAAGAAAGACGGCGGCCTCAGATATTAGATCTCAGGGTTTTGAACAAAGCGCTTGCAAAAAGACCGTTCAAAATGCTTACAACCAGCAAACTCCTCGCGCATGTGTGCCAGGGGGACTGGTTTATTTCTCTCGATCTGAAAGATGCATACTTTCAGATTCAGATAAATCCCCGTCACAGGCCATTCTTGAGATTCGCCTTCGACGGCCAGGTTTATCAATACACCGTCCTTCCGTTCGGCCTGTCCTTAGCACCCCGTACTTTCACGAAGTGCATGGACACGGCGCTCGCACCCCTGCGGAGTCAGGATTTGCGAATTCTGAACTATTTGGACGATTGGCTGATTTTGGCACAATCACATACGGAGCTTCTGTCTCACAGGACAGTTCTCCTCAGTCATCTGAACAGTTTGGGCCTTGCAGTCAATTGGACCAAGAGCTCACTACAGCCCAGTCAGACAATTTCCTTCCTTGGAATAGAACTAGACTCAGTGGCAATGACGGCTCGCTTATCTAAACAGCGCACGCGCCGTGTGCAGCGACTAGCCGCGTCATTTCAGATGAACAGCCTCACACCTCTGAAGAAGTTTCAGAGAGTGCTAGGCTACATGGCTTCAGCCGCAGCAGTACTTCAACTGGGTTTACTGCGCATGCGCCCGCTTCAGCATTGGCTAAACACCCGCGCGTCTCGCCGTGCTTGGGCCACAGGCCGTCAGCCAATCAGAGTGACTCAGACCTGTATTTCAGCTCTGCAGCCCAGGACAGTGGCCGAGTGGTATCAGCGGGGAGTGATGATGGGAGCTGTATCTCGCCGAAAAGTCATCTCGACAGACGCGTCCAACACGGGTTGGGGTTTTTGACCTATGGTTTGGCTCCTTCACATAAATTGTCTGGAAATGATAGCGGTCGAGTACGCGCTCATGCGCTTCCTCCCGATCATTCAGGGTCACCACGTCCTGGTCCGATCGGACAACAGGTCTGTGGTATCCTATCTAAACCGTCAGGGCGGTGTCAGATCCAGGAACCTCTTCCATCTGACGAAACGCATAATGAGTTGGTCCCAGCGCCACCTGCGCTCGCTGAGGGCGACGCACGTGCCAGGCCACCTGAACGACGGCCCAGACAGACTGTCCAGAGACAATATTCCCCCAGGGGAATGGTCCCTGCACGCTCAAACAGTCCAGACGTTATGGCGCATATTCGGCAGAGCAGAGATAGACCTCTTTGCGTCAGAAGAGAACGCTCACTGCCCAATATTTTTCTCGAAAAGCGAGGACGCGCTGGCCCAGGACTGGCCCAACCGCCTGCTTTACGCCTTCCCTCCCGTCTCACTATTGCCACAGGTAATGCAGAGGATCAGGGAAACGCGCCACTCGGTGCTCCTCATAGCCCCGCACTGGGAGAATTAAACATGGTTCCCGGAACTTACGCGGCTGTCACTGACAGCGCCGTGGCCCATCCCAGTGAGAGCAGATCTCCTCTCACAAGCTCGCGGAACGATCTGGCATCCCCACCCAGAGCGCTGGGCGCTACACGCGTGGGTGATCAACGACTACCCGTCGCTTTGCCAGAAGGAGTAATAAACACCATCATACACGCTAGAGCCCCTCCACGAGAAGACTCTATGCGTCAAAATGGTCTGTGTTTTCAAAATGGTGCACCGACAGAGACCTGGACCCACGGACATGTGGGGTGTCGCCGCTGCTCGTGAATTTACAAGAGCTGCTGGATAAGGGCAGATCCCCATCCACGCTCAAAGTGTACGTGGCGGCCGTCGCGGCGTTCGCTGAACCCCTGCACGGCCAGTCACAGGGTAAAACGAGCTGGTCATCCGCTTCCTCAGGGGAGCTAGAAGGATGAACCCTCCGCGCCCCCCATCGGTTCCTATCTGGGATCTTTCTATAGTTCTCGAAGCTATGAAAGCCCCCCCTTTCGAACCGCTTCAATCCGTGGATGTGAAACACCTCTCACTTAAAACCGTTTTTCTAACTGCCCTATCATCAGTTAAACGGGTGGGAGACCTTCACGCGCTATCTGTCAGCGCTGCGTGTCTTGAGTTTGGACCAAGTGACTCCAAGGTCATTTTAAAGCCTAGACACGGCTACGTCCCCAAGGTGTTCGGTACTCCTTTCAGAGCACAGATCATTTCCTTGTCGGCGCTACCAGCATCTGATAGCGAACGCGACACCAATCTCCTTTGCCCAGTCAGAGCACTGAGATTGTATACTGCGCGCTCCGCATCTTTCAGAAGCTCCGAGCAGCTTTTCGTTTCATTCGGAGGGCGCACCAAAGGTCTCGCCGCCTCAAAACAGACACTGTCCAGATGGATAGTGGACACTATTGCTGCCGCGTACGCGTCAAAAGACCTACCATGCCCGCTAGGCATTAAGGCTCACTCCACTAGAGGCATGGCGTCCTCGTGGGCATGGTCCAGCCCCATTCATATGTGTGGCAGCGGGCTGGGCTTCCCCCTCCACCTTTTTCAGATTTTACAATCTGGAAGTACCCGCTCTGCAGGCTAAACTGCTAGCGGTTTAATACGCTACAGCTCCCCTGGTGAGCTGCATTAATGGGACACAGTCCACACAGACCGGCACCGCCGGTTTGTCTATGTGCTTATGTACTACACACACACTGGCCCGCACTCTTGCCGGCCAAATTTTAATTCCCCACTCACAAGGGCTCCCCCGGGTCCCCCTTAATTCCCTGGGGCTCATGCAGTGGATGCTTGTCGCGCACAGCGTTGACAAAGGGTTCCCGTAGCGTAAGCTAGCTTACGCAATACGAGAGAACCTCTCGTAAGAGAATGAATCGGTTACTAACGTAACCTCGGTTCTCTCTAGATGAGGGAACGAGTATTGCGTAACCGGCTGTGCTCGCGCCACGAGCGATTTTTCGCTTCATTCAATGAAACGAAAGGGTTCCAGCCTACGAACTACGCTTATATGCACTCTAGTCACGCCCTTTTTGGCGGGCTTTGATGCAGTGAGCGCGCGGACGCCTCTCATTGGATGCGAGTTCGCCCAAGCTCGTCTATAGGCTGCAGCAGTTGCCGCAGAGCAAACAATGAGCTCGCTAGCTAGCCCGCTCAAGGTCTGCAGCTGCCGCACTGCGTTGACAATGGATACAAAATTAAGGATAATTTTTTGGCTTCAATATCTCAGAAAAGATTAATCTTTCCCGTAGCGTAAGCTAGCTTATGCAATACTCGTTCCCTCATCTAGAGAGAACCGAGGTTACGTTAGTAACCGATTCGTTTTATGTTATTATGAGGCTAGCAGCTTCAACATTTTCTTTTACTCATGACGGCTGCTGACTCTTCCCATTTTTCAATACTTTCAATGTATTCAATATGTGTACTAATGGTCTGCACTTATATAGCACCTTTTTAAGCCTCAACGGTATTCAAAGCACTTTAAACTGAGATTCATTCACCCATTCACACACACACATTCATACACCAATGGCAGCAGAGCTGCTATGTAAGGTGCTAGCCTGCCATTGGGAGCAACTTGGGGTTCAGTGTCTTGCCCAAGGACACTTCGGCATGTGGAGTCGGGATTCAAACAACCAACCCTGCGATTAGTGGCCGACCCGCTCTACCAACTGAGCCACAACCGCTCCATAAGTAGTTTGAGTCTGGCCAGGGTCATGTCCCAATCGCACTTCTCTCCCTTAACTATCCTGTCTCTCTTGAATATCCTATAAATTAAGCCTAAAAGCCCATAAATTAAAAAATAATAATAATAAAAATGTAAGTGAATGGACTCACAGAATGTTGTATACATGGAACCCATAAAGACGTCATGCTCCTTTGGGATTGTGGAAACAAAATGTGCAGTTTCTGTGGTATTTCCCATCTGCAGAAAAGATAAGACAAGATGTTTAAATGAACAGTGGAAAAGGATGAAACAGAAGCTCTGATCAATCTAAAACACATATTAGCCATTCATGACAGATCTAAGGGTTTTTAGGACTGAATCAAGAGAATTTGTGGTTCAATAAGCTTTTTGGTAAATCCATAACAATTGAGATTAGCAGCTCATCTCTCGGTAAAGAGAGGACAGATAAGCAGCCAGCTTCCCGCTCACAGCTAATGCCAAAACAAAAATGGCCTACTGGATTATGTCATGGAACAAAGTTGTGGCATAGAACAGATCATTGCAGGAGACAAAAATAAAAAAATCAGCTATGAGCACTTTTTGTCCTGTGGACTTAAATTCCATGTAGAACCCATTTTTCACACTTTCAAAAGATTAATTTCTGAACAGCCATTTTTCTGAACTGACAAATGTAATTTCCAACAAATTATGTTTTGTTTGATAACATTATGTGGTAGAAATTACATATGAAATATGTACACTTTTGTTGTGCTAAATACTAAATACACTGAATTACAGTAAGTCATATTTTCTTGATTGGTAATGACACAATAAAAATTCTCTGTTCACAAGTTACGTTTACCTTGATCACATCTCAAATTTCACCTAACCATACTTTTATGGGCTTTTATGAACAAGGCTCTGCTCTGCCTTGCCACGAACCACCCACCCCGGGCCTTGATAAAACCAATCGTCCACCTGGTGCCATTAGCGCAGAGGCTGGGAGCCTTGTTAGCACTTTCCAGCCCATCGCTCATCAGGACGATCCATCTCAGCAACGTGATCCAGTTCCTCAGACAGCCGCCCAGGTTCAGTGGCTTCCTCTCCACTGCGGTGCTAGGCAAGGATGCCTCGGTCCTTTGGGCGGAGGTCGCCACCCTTCTGATGAAGGGAGCGATAGAGACCGTTCCCTTAGCCGAGTCGCACGAGGGCTTTTGCAGCCCTTATTTTATCGTGCACTAAATTCTGGATCACACATATATATATAGTATATGTACATAAAGGCCACATGTCTGAATAGTTTATACAGGGAAGAGACACAAGGACATAGGTGGGCTTATGTCCACTTTAGCAGCCTCTTATTCTTTAGAACGGATGTAGTCAGTGACAAAAATGTGCAAACCACCTGCTTTCTCCAGGACGATAAATGCCAAATCAGCTGTTATGACACATTGGAGTGATGCTGAGCTGTTCGGCCTGTGCCTGAGGTGTAGGGAGTAGGGACACAGCTTGTATCTCTGGCACTGTAAAGTGAGTCACCTTTATTCACATGCTACCAGATACAAACAACATGTACAGTTTGTAAATAGCAGAAAAAAGAAAAGAAGAATGATTTCAATAAAGTAAGCAATAAACTTTGACAGAGGGATCAAGACAACGCTAATTACAATTATTTACCAAATAAATACTGTAAATATATGGATATGAAATGTATATAACATTTTTTTTAATGATTATTATATGAGAAGAAAGAGTGAGGAGTATTAAGAGATATATGAAACTAGCAGAAATAGGAAAGTAGGCAATCAGTTAATAAGAATTTGTTTTTTATAAATGAACTGAATGCGATAAAAGGAGCGACTGTTTGCACTAGTGTGTAAAACACACCTGCCACACAGCACAGCTATTTGCACTCAAATAGTCTGCTGGAAACACAAAAATTGAAGACAAAAAATTGTGCCCCCCAGTGTAATTCCAATGGTGTAGCATTGAAAAGATGGTGGTAATATGCTTTTTGTTGCAGACGACCTGGGTTCTAATCCATGTTTGTCCCACTTTTTTCCCATCCTGTTTCCACTCTTAATATTTCCTTTAATACTACTTATAATAATGAATAAAAAATGAATAAAGGTTGATTTCCTCGCAGTGATTTGGTCATGGAGATAGTCGGCGAGTTGCGAGAAAAATTAACAATGGTTTTTCTATAGTAATATTGTAGTAACCATGTTTTTTTGGCTGAAGCTATCACTTTAATGCAGTTAACAATGGTGTTACTACAGTAATATGGTGTTAATATAGTAACCACATTTAATTTTCATAGTGATACTACATTTACTGTAATAAAACCATGGTAAATGTTTGTAAGATAAGGTTAGGGTTAGGTTTAGGGGTAGGGGTTGGTAAAGGTGTCTGTAAGACTCTAAATGAACAATAAACAAACTTCACTGATACTGTATGTTAGTATTTAATTAGGGGTGCAAATCGTTTCAGTAGCATCTAATACTATTTAGTGCAAAGATGTTTTTTGAAAAACCTGGGAATTTTGTTTTTCTTAAATGCATGTAAATGTGAACAAAGTCTTGACAGAATGAAAGATATAGAAGCTTCAGCATTGCCAAATTATGTCCACACTGCAAACTAATAAGGAACTATGCTTCTAACCACAGGTGGAGAACTTTAGTTACAACCACACAACGTTTCGATGCTGTTTGCTCATGTTCGTTGTAACTATTGTTTCGGGAAACACCAAATCACTGAACTATGTTGGAACAATGGAACTTGCGTCAAATAGATTGATTTGAATGATTTGAGAATGTTTCAAACAGCATCTTGTGTGCTTCAACCGTTAAAATAGTCAGTGTCACAAATTTGCTTACATTGAATTAGTGGCCAAAAGTAGAGGAGAATCTTATAGATTTCTTCATCAACCATCAACAAAAGTCAACAAAAAGCTACTGAATATTACACAGACTTACTGGAACATTCTACCTGAATTGTTGAATGATGAGTTAGCAGAGCACTTAACACAGAAGTGCATCACTGGTTTTCCAGATCCAGCAAAAACAGAAACATGTCCAACCTTCTGTTTGGTTCATATAAGCACGGTCTGTCCTTAATTGGTCAACAGACCACTCTAAAATCACTGCACGCAGCCAAACATCAAGTTTCTTTTTTTATTAGATTTTTTTTGGTTGGCTGCACGTGGCATATGTAATCTGATTTGAAAGTAAAATTACTTTTATTTGACTTCAGAACAAACTATGGAATTAGTTGGTAATGTTCTGATTAAAATAATATGAGCCATAATTTGATTGTTTCTAGTTTCAAAGCTAAGACATTCTACAATTCAGCAGCCATCTTGGGTACAAAAATAATTAGGAAAAAACTAATCTAATGCTGATGTACATTTTAAAGAGGAAATTTTCAAAGCTTTAGCCTTATATGGTTTGTCAGGGAACATAAGCCATCACACTGTTGTTTGCATTAATGAAATGGCAAAATAAGCAGAAGCACTGCATGCTCATTTAATCTCATTTTCTCTTCTAAGCAGTGAGAGGACATACAGTATAACCCAGCTCACACACAGCATGTCTCCCAACCAGTTTTCAAATTGTGAATGAGTAATTCCATCAAAAGGTGGCCTAAAAATATTTCTCCTCAAGACTTGAATAGAATGCAAAATTCTGAAATCTTTCCTAATACGCTTAGAAAACCGAAATGAGTGCTCTCATGAGACCAGACAGTTTGCTTAAAAGGAACAGAATAAGATAATAAGTCTTCAGAAATGAGTTTCCACTATTAGTGGTATAAGTGGTAAGGCAAGCATCCCATTTACTATTACTTAGAGGTTTTTCTAACACTTTAAATGGATGTTCCCATTGCAAAGGGTTTATAAAGAGCTTAATTAATTATTAATAAGTCATTTACAAATGATATGCGGTTATAACAACATGCATAAAAAGGGTGACTTTCTTGCAGTACCTTCCAAATAGTGAGCCATTTTACATTACATGTTATAAATGCTTAATATTGGCCCTAACAGGATCCTTGCGGAACACCACAATTCATTTTTGAAGAGGTGGACATGTAATCTCCAACAGACACTACAAATTTCCTATTCATCAAGTAGGAAATAAACCAGTCTAAAGCCACCCCAGATATTCCCACCCATCTCTTCAATGTTTTGATTAAAACTGAGTGATCAACTGTATCAAACATGGCAATTAAATCAAGCAACATTAAAAGTGAGCACTCTTCAGCATCTTCCGCCATCAATAAGTCATTTGTCACTCTTAGGGCTGTTTCTGTACTGTGGTTTTCTTTAAAACCTGACTGAAATTTCTCAAAAATCTTGATGTACTTTACTGAATCCAATAGTTTCTTAATAGCCTATGAAAATGCACCTTAATGTAAAATGGACATATATGGAGAATTTATTAAGAAGTTGCCAATATTACTGTGGAGGCGAGGACTTCAGCGTTAAGGGTTCTCATCTGAGATGAATTGCTGTTAATTGCTTGTTTCTGTGTTCACAGTGAGAGATGAGGGTAATAAAAAGACCAAGACCTCAGAGTGTGGGATGAGAGAGAGAGAGAGAGAGAGAGAGAGAGAGAGAGAGACGCACGTGGCAGCTGTGTGTGTGTCTATGCGATTATATTTGCGCTCATTAAAGTTATGTTGACTGTTCTACCGGTTCCTGCCTCCTCCTTGCCCATCCTGAACCCCATTGCAATTACCTATGCACATGAAGTTCAGCTTGGTTAAATGGTCATAAGGCTTCATTATATGATACATTTTCTAAATGAGCATGAAGACCTATGACTAAGTGAGTTGGGACACCACTCAGAGTAGCGGCATTCTTTTGACATCAACATGACAAGTAAATTGACAATGCAACTGAGCCAAGACTCAAAGCGAACAGTAACAAAATGACACAGTCCCTCCATTTAATCCCACCATAAGAATCTTTGTTGGCCACACTGTGACATAAATCATGAGTTAGGACATTTAATTGTTTTGATTAATACAAGTATGAATAAGTGTATTTATTAAGTATTTAAAACAATGGCATGAAAGTCACCCTTTTGATTCATGTTTATTTTGCGCTGATACGCACTGTACATTTTATATGCTATATAATAATGACACAATCAAGTGAAATGAACAATAAATATTTGTTCATTTATATCTGCTTTTCCTTAAAAAATGGGCAGTCATGGAATTAACGTCTAATTAAAACATAAATAAACATTCAAAACAAAAACAGGGTAGAGCAAAAAACTAAACTGCAATTTTCACAGTGTTACATTGTGATAACAATGACATGTTCTCTTGCCAAGAGAAATGTGGACAGGTAAGATGTCACGTGACATACACAGTACAACAATTAGGTAAGTTGATGTTAGACACCCCAAGTAAGAAAGCGAACACCATCCTCTGTAAGTTTGTTAGAAAGAGTAGGTAAGTTACGGCATTTGACACTGAAGACTTATTTTCTCTGTTTATTTTTATGTTAGTTAGGTTAGAGGTTTAATCATCAGTTAGATCTGTTTTGTTTTGGTCTTGTCTTTGGCGTTACTTGGGTCCCATTTCTCTTGGGCTAATTACTTGGAAAATATTTATTCCAATTGTGTATATTTTGTATATATCTATTTGCTTATTGTTCATCTTTATTATTATCATTATTTCTTGTTACACTTATATATAATAAATCACCCTTTTGTCTTAGCATTACTTCGTTTAGCATTGTCTCTTGTCACCAAGCCGAGGGAGGTGACGCCGTAGGAGGCTCTAGAAGCGGAGCCCTGGAAGGCTCTGGAGGCGGAGCCGAGGGAGGTGGCACCGTAGGAGGCTCAGGAGGCGGAGCCGAGGAAGGCTCAGGAGACGGAGCCGTGGAAGGCTCAGGAGGCGGAGCCGAGGAAGGCTCAGGAGGTGGAGCCTTGGATGGACCAGGAGGTGGAGCCGTGGAAGGCAGATCTGTGGAAGGCTCAGGAGGCGGAGCCAAGGGAGGCTCAGGAGGCAGAGCAGAGTGAGGCTCGGTAGGCGGAGACCTGGAAGGCTCTGGAGGCGGACCGAGGGAGGTTGTGCCGTAGCAGGCTCTAGAGGTGAAGACCTGGAAGGCTCTGGAGGCAGAGTCGTAGGAGGCTCTGGAGGCAGAGCCCTGAGAGGCTCAAGAGGCGGAGCCCTGGGAGGCTCGAGAGACTCGAGAGGCGGAGCCCTGGGAGGCTTGAGAGACTCAGGAGGCGGAGCCCTGGGAGGCTCGAGAGACTCGGGAGGCGGAGCCCTGGGAGGCTCAAGAGGCTCGAGAGGCGGAGCCCTGGGAGGCTCGAGAGGCAGAGCCCTGGGAGGCTCGAGAGGAGGAGCCCTGGGAGGCTCGAGAGACTTGAGAGGTGGAGTCCTGGAAGACTCGAGAGGCGGAGCCCTGGGAGGCTCGAGAGACTTGAGAGGCGGAGCCCTGGGAGGCTCGAGAGGAGGAGCCCTGGGAGGCTCGAGAGACTTGAGAGGCGGAGTCCTGGAAGACTCGGGAGGTGGAGCCCTGGAAGGCTCGAGAGGCGGAGCCCTGGGAGGCTCGAGAGACTTGAGAGGCGGAGCCCTGGGAGGCTCGGGATGCGCTGTTTCTTGGACGGTCATGGCTACAGGTGCTGGCTCTGGGACGGTCGAGGCTACAGGTGCTGGCTCTAGGACGGTCCAGGCTACAGGCGCTGGCTCGGGGACGATAGAGGCTACAGGCACTGGCTCACTGACGTTCGAGGCTACAGGCACTGGCTCACTGACGTTCGAGGCTACAGGCGCTGGCTCACTGACGTTCGAGGCTACAGGTGCTGGCTCACTGACGTTTGGGGCTGCAGGCATTGGCTGGTTGGCCGTGGTTGGCGGAGGCTGGAGAGCAGAGGCCTTTCTTCTCCTCCTCCTCCAGGCGGATGAAGTTGGCAGCGCTGGTTCGTTGACCACGGCAGGCGTGGGGGTTGGCTCACTCACCGTGGCTGGTGAGGAAAGCCCAGAGGCGGGAGCCGTGATCAGGAGAGGTGGCTCCCCGGCAGCGAACTCCTCCACGATGAGTCCCACATACTCCCGCCAGGTGCAGTCTCCGGTCTCCGGCAGTTCCCACCACCGGTGTTTGGGTACACCGAACCGGTACGCCACCTTCAAGGTATGGTCATCCCAGCCGGTGTAACTGGCCACGCTGGCAAAGAAGTGGGAGAATTCCCGGACAGACAAGTCCGCCTCCGTCAGCTCTTTGAGGAACCCTGCTAGATCCATTTTGGTCGATCGTTCTGTTAGGTTTGGCAGAAGGAGGCAGATGAGGAGTGAGGATCTACTTGCAGTTCTTTTAATGATATGAACAAAAGAGTGAACAGGATAACTAAAATAAAACAACACCAGGAACAAACAAAACAACCACGAGGGGAAAACACAACATAAACATGAAAAATCATCAACGGAGAAAACGGGCAGGATATAAACACACAGACTACCATAACATGCACAAACAACGATCGACAGGGGAATGGAGAAACAGCAGGGTTTAAATACATAGACACAGGATAATCACAAATGACATTCAGGTGCGAACAATGACAGAGTGCTGGCAGTAATGAGGGCCGGGAATTGTGGGAAGTGGAGTTTTTTAACAAAGACTAGTGAAACACAGTGCAGACAACAAGGGAATCGTGACACCAACATCACTTGATGAATACTAATGAATGCTTGGATGCATCATTTGGTTTGAGCCAGTAACAGCAGAATCTGATCCGTCGCGTAAGAAAGTAGTTCCATGCACAAATGCGTTTCATGACCGTACTGTTTTTCCAAAAAAAATTATTTACTTGTTCATTGAACTGTTGTATATAAGCAATATCACATTTGCAATCGTGCTAATATTGGCCCTAAATCAGCACTGCTGTGATTCTGCCTTGTGCCTGCAGCCTAATCACAGCAGTGCTGATGCCGGGCCATATCGCACTCTTGCTGCTGTGATATTGCTATATACATATTATATATGTATGTTATATGTTGTCTGCAAACATATTAGAATAGGCCTGCAGCCCGCTTGTTGAAAATAATTATCTAATTTTGCTTTCAACATCAGATAGATGGTGGTAAAAATGTGAGCTTTAAAAATGAAGGACAGGGAAAGTGAATGAACTATCCAAGAGCTCAGTTTGACATTCAAATCTCATCCGATTAGTGCTCTTTTATGTGGGTACAGAGTGTGTCAATGTGGCCAGCTAACATAGCCCAGTCTAGCGTCATTTCTGCCCAAGGCTGGCATTCCGCCGTCCTTCAGTAATTTGCTGGCTAAGGCATGAGAAGGACAGAGCAATAACAATGGTGATGACATCAGGAAGACTGCCCTATTCTTAACCACCTTACTGGGTGGTTAAGTGTGTGTTTTGTTCTGTGCATAATAAAGTAAATTGTCATGTATTATTGTGGATACTTGTGCTGATGCATGACATGGAATACATTGTGTTAGAATTGTAGAACATTTAATATTTGACCTTTAGAGGTCCCAATGACTACAGCTGACTTTAGATTACAGCCCACAATTTACAGCGTAAGTACACAGAATTTACAGTATAACTTTTTGTAATAATAGTGTACCTATAAATGACTTATGTGTAGGTATACAAAATTATTTTATAACTAAGGGGTAACTATTGTAATATTATGTGGTGTGTATGACCTATAATGCTAAACAACATGGAAAATGACAAATAATTTATACTAAGTATTTTATAACTAAGGGGTGTCTATTCTAATATTATATATTATATATATTACGTGGTATGAATGAACTACTATGCTAAACAACAATCTTAAGTTTGTGAGCAATTTGGCAAGAACATACACTCTGAACTTTTTATAATAATACACAGGTATTATATAATTATATATATAGGCCTAAGTATTTTTTTTAACCATGGGGTACATATCCTATTATTACAGGATACATGATGGAAATTACAGAAAAATTTGTAATCTAGGGAAATTAGTTAATGAGTTTCTGCTATGATTTTATTTAGAATTTTCAATGTAGGCTACTTGCCTTAAGAAAGAGTAATGCATACAATCCATCTCAGCTGCAAGATATGTCAGCAACCCACCCCTTTTTATAGAAAAAGAGTTGAGAATTTAGTTGGGTCATCAAGCAAAATTACAACTAGGCAAGGCAACTAGGGAAATCAAGGCAAGCAAAATTAGAAAAACAATTCTGTAGTTACTGTGTAAATATACCATTGTTCTGTGTTGTTACAGTGTAAGTCCAACTTGTTACCCCAGTGTTTCACATAGTTACAGAGTAAGTACAATGTCAGCGGGCTGTAATTTAAAGTGGTGCTTGTTACCCCCTTGTTCTGTGTAGTTATAGGGTACAGTAGGTGCAATAAATATAATAACCTTTATTTTACAAACAACTTATTTCAAAACAGATTTACAACACTTTTTCATTTAAATCAAACATTGTCAACTTTTCATTTTAATTGATATAGACATGACAACAATGTACCACATTACACCCCCCACACTTTTTTGCTCTTGCTTGGCGTCTTCTTCCTTTTGTTCCTCTTATTTTTATTCCCTTTCACTGATGACTCTGATGTTGAAGAGTTGATGGAATCCCGTTTTGTGTGTGTGTGCGTGTTTGTGAACATACACCGAAACTCACAATCTTTTCCTTGGGGATAATTTACTCACTGCTGTTTTGAAGAAACTCTAATAAAAAATTACATTAAACAAAATACAAGTGTAGCATTCTTGAAACATAACGAAACTGAATAACAATACTTAATTTCCTATACAATCCAAAATAAGTATAGAAATGAATCAAATCAGGATACCAATTACAAAACAACACAGATAAATAAAAATGTAATCTTGTCTACGAAAAATGGCAGTGCCTATACATGAAAGCACATGGGAAAAGCAACATAAACCCATATTAGCTTAGCCACATTTAGCTTGACTTCACATTACACATATAAGCTCTCAAATACATATTTTAACTCAACTCAAGCACTTTAACTGAGCACTTTTTAGTAAACCAAAGCATTAACACAGAAATGCATGATACATTGAACAATCATTACACATGCAATTTTTCACATACCACTGGCCAATCAGCATGGTTAAGGAAGTCAGAGATGTGTTCATGCCTTTTATTTTTTTGTTTAGTTCCTGTTTGTGTCATGTGATTTCCTGTTCCCTCATGTGATCTTGCCAGTGTCTTTTGTCAAGTATTGTTGGTGTTATGCCGTATCATTGATCTTTCATGTCATGTCATGTCATGTCAAGTCAAATCATTTATGTCTGTTTTGTTTTCACTTTGGATTTACGGTTTTGGATTTCATTTTGCAAATAAACTGCACTTGGGTTTTCTCACTTCATCATCGTCTTAATCTGCCTGTATCGCTAAGCCATACGTTACACAATACTTGATCGCAACAAGAACCCAGCATTTTTCCTAATACGGTTACACCAGGTAAACCAGTCCATGGAGGTATATGTAGAGGACTTCTGCGCTTTGGATTTCAATGAGCTCGCCCTCAAAGACTTGTTTCGGGTGGGCTTAAATTAACCAGTCTGCTTAAATTAACTTCATGGACTCTGGCTCAATACCTCAACTTTGCCCTGCAGCTGAGTGGTTCTTTCACTGTACGAGAGGCTGAGGAACTATGCACTCCTACAGTGGCCGACGAGCCAGTATCCCACGTCATGGTTGCAGAGCATGTTCCACCTTCTCCTCCAGATCCCAAGTCTACTCCATGCCATGTCACAGCAACTTCTCAGTCTGCTCCATGCCATGTCACAACCAAGCTTCAGTCTGCTCCATGCCTTGTCACAGGCTTGCCTCTGGTACACGAGCCAACACCCATGCCTGCCACGGCCAACGAGCCAATGCCCATGTCTGCCACGGCCAAAGAGTCAATGCCCATGCCTGCCACGACCAAGGAGCCAGCGTTGCAAGCCTCATCTGTCCCAGAGCCAGCTCTCTCTGAGCCATTAAACCTGGAGTTGGTTCCCGCCCTTGTGCCCACCCTGAGTCCTCTTGATCAACCGGTTCCCTCCAAGTTATCAGCTCGACCATCACCCCCTGTGACAACTCAGACAAGGGGAACTTCTGCTTGGCCCTTTGATCCCTCTACATCACCTCGGATCTACATTCTCTTGGCTCCACCGTGGTCCTCCAGCCTATCGGCTTCACCGGGGTTCTTTGTCCCTCCAGCTCCTCCTCGGTCTGTCGGTCACCTGGCTCTGCCTTGGCTCTCCGATCCTTCAACTCCACCGGGGACCTCCATCCCTACGGCTCCTCCTTGGTCCGCCAAACCTCCAGCACTGCCTTGGTCCTCCCATCCTCCGGCTCCACCCTGGATCTTCAAGCCTCTCTGGGCTCCAAGTTCTCTGGTTTTGCCCCTCGCTCCCACGGCTCCATCTTCCATGACTCCGCCTGCCATGCCAAGCCAAGCAGCTATGCCTGCTATGGCTGGTCAAGCCGCCCTGCCACATCAAGTCACCATGGCCGCCTTGCCAAGTCAAGTTGCCATGTCCACCCTGCCACATCAAGTCACCACGGCCTCAACCTCTGTACCCCCTGGGTTCCACATCCTGCCTCGCCAGACCCGCTACCGGCTCATCCCTGGTTTCTTGAGCAGTGCCGGTCTCCAGATCCTCCGCCAGTCCCACCATGTTCTCTAGCCCCACCTGGTCCCTTATGTTTTCCAAGATTCCCTTCCCCACCCAGCTCCCTGACGGAACTTATTATTTTCTGGGGTGTCGGGAGCCTCCCCTAGTGGGGGGGATATGTCACGTTTAAATGTGTTTTTGTTCATGTTTTGTGTTCATGTCTTTTATTTTTTAGTTTAGTTCCTGTTTTATAGTCATGTGATTTCCTGTTCCCCCATGTGATTCACCTGTTCATGTGTCTTGTTTTCATTGGTTCATTGTTTGTGTATCTTGTTTATTAGACTTTTCTTTGCATTGGTTCATGTTTTAGTAGTTTTGTTATCTTGTTATTAGTTTAGTCTTGTTAATGATTCTCATTGTAATGTGTTTGCCTATGTCCATGTATTGAAGCCCTCATGTTAATCTTGATTAAACTACATGCATTTTTCAGTGCGCACCTTTTTTTTCTCCTCTGTGTTACACAGATTATTGTATCGATCTCAAAGCACCACTTATCAAGAACAACCAACAACAAGCAATTGCCTGGGGGATTCACATCAATCGCAAACCCTCACCGCTCAGGAACAACAAACAACAACAAAAAAGTTGCAGTAAGTCATGGCATCCGCTCATGTTATTTCTTCCTGCATGGCATGTCACATGTTTACAATATCCTCCTCTGTCAGCAGTGAGGGATTCACATGTGATAAATGTAAGGAATTAGTCAGGCTGACGGAGAAGGTTAATGAGTTAGAGACACGCATCCGAACTCTAGTTGAGGTCAATGAGAAAGAGAAGTCAGTAGATACTGTTTCGGATACGGGCAATACAGAGAGCAACACACACACTTTGGTTCCGGCTGTAGAGCCCCTGCAGCAGGGCATACTCGCTCAGCAAATAGACACCACTCTCCCATTCCTGTTAGGATTTCCAATCGATTCTCCCCACTCAGTGATGCACTCACTGGGAATCATGTTGAAAGGTCCTTGTTATTGGCGATTCTATTGTAAGGAATGTGGAAATAGAGACTCCAGCCCCTACTGTTAATTGAATTTCGGGTGCCAGAGCGTCTGACATCAAGTCCAATTTACAAGTGCTGGCTAATGCTAAACGTAGATTTTCTAAAATTGTTGTCCATGTCGGCACTAACAATGTCCAGCTTCGCCAGTCGGTGACCACTAAAGATAACGTTAAAGAGGTGTGTGAATTTGCACTAAAAAACTATGTCAGACACTGCAATATGCTCTGGTCCCCTCCCTGCTCATTGTGGTGATGAGGTTTATAGTAGATTAGTGTCACTGAATGGCTGGATGTCTGAGTGGTGTCTGAAGAATAAAATAGGATTTATAGACAATTGGAAGAGTTTTTGGGGTAGACCTGACCTGCTAAAGAGAGACGGACTCCATCCCTCCAGGGAAGGTGCCGCTCTCCTCTTTAGCAATTTGGCTCATAGTCTTAATAATGATAGTATTTGACTAACTGGGGCCCAGGTCAGAAAGCAGAAAAACTGGTTAATCCAAACATCTGCTTGCTGCCTTGAGACATCACACAGGTCACATAAACTAAAACACATAGAGAATGTATCTCCTAGATATCGAGACTGTGTCTGTTCCCTGAACTACCAACCATAAAACCCTCAATAAATCATTAAGAAAAAATGTGATTAAGGTCAAACTTGAACAAAACAAACAAATTAAAGATAAACATCATGTAAAAATAGGACTACTAAATATCAGATTTCTTTCTACCAAAGCACTAATTGTTCATGAAATTATTACAGATCATAGTTTGGATGCACTCTGTTTGACTGAAACCTGGCTTAAACCGGATGAATATATTATCTTAAATTAATCTACTCCCCCAGGTTATTGATATAAACATGAGCCTCATCTGTAGGGTCGAGGAGGAGGTGTTGCTACAATTTACAGTGAAGTTTTTGGTGTTACTCAGAGAACAGGATATAAATGTGAGTCTTTTGAACTAATAATGCTTAATGTGACACCGTCAGATATAAATAAAAAAAAAAAACGATGTTGTGTTTTACCCTTGCTACAATGTATAGATCACCCAGGCCTTATTCTGATTTCCTTGGTGAAATTGCAAATTCTTATCAGATCTTGTATTTACTGTAGATAGAGCTTTAATTATTGGTGACTTCAACATTCACATAGATAATGAAAATTATACATTGGTATTAGCATTTATTGATATTCTCAACTCTCTTGGAGTCAGACAAAATGTAACAGGACCAACTCATCGCCATAATCATTTGCTAGATTTAATTCTATCATATGGAGTTGATGTTGATAATATAGAAATTCTGCAGCAGACATCTCGGATCGTTACCTCGTCTCTTGTATGCTGCGATCAGCTAATGTTACTCAATCTACATGCTATCATTCAGGTAGAACTATTCTTTCGACCACTAAAGATAGCTTCAGTGATAATCTTCCAGATCTTTCTCATACACTCAATAAACCCCAAAGCCCAGAAGAACTTGAAGAAATAACAAAAGATATAAATGCAATCTTCTCTAGCACTCTTGAAAGTGTCGCCCCACTTTGATTATAGAAAATTAAAGAAATATGCCCTGCACCATGGTACAATGATCACACTCATGCTCTCAAGAGAGCAGATCAGAAAATGGAGCACATGTGGAAGAATAGTGTCTGTAGCTATAGACAGGCACTAAAAGCTGCCAGGTCAGAATATATTAGCAAACTCATAGAAAACACCACAACAATCCTAGGTGTTTATTCAGTACTGTGGCTAAATTGGTTAGGAATAAAGCCTCAACAGAACCAGATATTACATCGCAGCACAAGAGTAATGACTTCATGAATTTCTTTACAGATAAAATTGAAATAATCAAAAATAAAATTGGAATTATGCAATCTGTCATATCACCTCATAAAACAGTGTCTAATAATTTTCCTCACGTGCAACTTCAATCCTTCGCTGTCATAGGTCATGAAGAGCTAACAAAACTTATCGAAACATCAAAAGCCACAACATGTTTGTTAGATCCAATACCAAATAAGCTCTTAAAAGAGGTATATCCTGTAATTTCAGAACCTCTTCTTAATATTATTAACTCCTCGCTATGCTTAGGACATGTCCCAAGAAACTTTAAAATGGCAGTTATCAAACCACTTATTAAGAAGCCACAACTTGATCCTGGAGAACTGGCTAATTATAGACCGAAAATACTAGAAAAGTTTGAAAATACTAGAAAAGGTAGCATCCTCCCAATATGTTAATTTCTACAGAGAAATAGTATATACAAGGAATTTCAGTCAGGATTTAAGCCTCATCACAGTACAGAAACTGCACTTATCAGAGTTACAAATGACTTGCTCTTATCATCTGATCACGGCTGCATTTCTCTTCTAGTGCTTTTAGATCTTAGTGCTGCATTCGACAAGATAGATGATGACATTCTCTTGACTAGGCTAGTCTAGCATGGTTTAGGTCCTATTTAGCAGACCGCTACCACTTTTTCTATGTAAATGAGGAATTGTCAAACCAAACAAAAGTAAAATATGGAGTGCCACAGAGATCAGTTTTAGGGCCTCTGCGTTTCTCCTTGTACATGCTTCCCCTTGGAGATTATTATCAGGAATCGTGGAGTAAGTATCTACTGCTATGCCGACGATACACAATTTATATTTCTTCAAAACCTGATGAGATTTCACAATTCTCCAAATTAGCACAGTGTATCAATGAAATAAAATATGGCCAGAAATTTCCTTCTACTCAATTCTGACAAAACATAGGTACTAATTATCGGACCAAAAAACTCTAAAAATAAGTCACTAAAATATTATTTGACTCTCGATGGATGTACTGTTACATCATCTTCAACAGCGAAGGACGTGTTATTTTTTATACCAATCTGTCCTTTGAAAATCAAATTACCAGTGTTTGTAGAACAGCATGCTTCCACTTAAGAAATATTGCTAAATTACGGCACATGCTTTTTGTTGCTGATACCAAAAAAACAAATTAATGTGTTCATGACCTCAAGACTATATTATTGTAATGCATTACTGGGAGGATGTCCAGCAAGATCAATAAATAAACTACAATAGGTTCAAAATGCAGCAGCCAGAGTGCTAACGAGAACCAAGAAATATGATCATATTAGCCCCATTTTATCATCATTTCATTGGCTACCTGTTAAATTTTGTATTCATTTAAACATTTTGTTAACTACGTACAAAGCTATGAATGGTCTAGCTCCGCAGTATTTAAGTGACCTTCTACCACGGTATATTCCTTCACGTTCATTACGATCACAAAATTCTGGCCTGTTAATAGTTCCTAGAATATCAAAATCCACTAAAGGAGGTAGATAATTTTCATATTTGGCTCCTAAACTATGGAATAGTCTCCCTAATACTGTTCGAGATGCAGACACACTCCCTCAGTTTAAGTCTAGACTAAAGACTCATCTATTTAGCCAGGTTACACCTAATTTATCCTCCAACCCACAATTAGGCTGCTTTAGTTTATTCTGCCAGAACAGAAACCAGAAACATTGATCACGATCTATAACTCTGCAATAAATTGAATGGCATCTATGCTTATATTATTTTATTTGTTTCCCTGTCTCAACCTAGGGACTCCTATCCTAAGGTCACCAGAACTGGCTGGATCCAGATTCATTCCTGCTTTGTGTCGGACTCCACTGCTACGTGTCGCTGTGTGATGACTAAATGCCGCCGGTGCCAGCCAAACATCACTTCAGTCTATTATGATGGAATTCAGAGAATGAACTGATGTCAACTCCAACCATAAGACATGGCCATTGTCTGAACCTTGGATTTAGGATGGACCTCAACCAACCTCACCGAAATTACAGGCCAGTTTGAACTGCGATGCACCTCACTGATCTCTGCCAGCATCTGTCTATTGATGGACTACACTCTTATAATGGAATACATAGACTATCAGTTGCCAACAAAAGCCTTCATCAGTCAATTAACAAGGACAATTGCATCTATGTGAACTTCTGCATTTAATCCAGGATGGACTTCAAAGACATTAGTCATTAATCTTACAGTTCATACAAAATATATGTTTAAACACTGAGCCTTAACACTTACTTAGTTTAATACTTTTAAACCATGACTTGAACTATACATAAGTAATATTGACATTATATTCATGATGTTAGCCAGAGGGGAACTGGCCCCCACAGTGAGTCTGGTTTCTCCCAAGGTAATTTTTCTCCATTAATCAACATCTTATGGAGTTTTGTGTTCTTTGCCAGTCGCCTTCAGCTTGCTCACTGTGGTTATTAATACAGTTATTATTTAATTACTTATTTTTAAACATGATTAACAATTGTATTTTATCTAATTACACAATGATGATTCATCGATATTATAGACATTACAGTTTTAGTTCTGTTAATGCCTGGTCTTCTGTAAAGCTGCTGTGAAACTATGTGTGTTGTGAAAGGCGCTATACAAATAAAATTGACTTGACTTGAATAAACCTTTTGTCGGAAGTTCGTCTTGCAAATTTGTCACAGATTTGGTGTGAACAGGCCTTAAGTGTCTCACTGTAACCTCGTTTTTTGCATTTAAAAAAAAAAGAAAAGGATGGACAAGTCGCAGTTAGTTTTTGTGGTAATCAACATTATGCAACAAATACTGTCGATTGAACTTCACTTTTGAACCAGGAATATTCCTTTAGCAGAAGTGGTCACTCCACCTTGTGTTAGTTACAAAAGTTACCAGCAGCATATACTTTTGTTTTGTGATTTTGAGTAAACATTGTGTAAAATAATTCATTTTAATTCAGTATTTTTCATGTTTTAGCTGTTATAAGTAAATTGCATGATATATCAGCATTATATTGCCCATCATCAGGCACATTTACCTCTACAGCATATGCTGTATCAGCATCTGCTATTATTAAAACCCACCACTAATTATAACCACTAATTATATTGAACTTTATGTATTAATCATTAGAGTGTATAGGTTTGCTGCATGGTTGCTAGAGTTCTGACTTTTTTTTGGTCTGTTGCTATGCGGTTTTTATAGAGTTTTCTGTGTAGTTGCTAGGACATTGCTAGGATGTTGCTTGGGTTTTTTGGGTTGTCTCTAAGTGGTAGCTTATTGGCCCAGTCCTAAGTCTATGTGATATTCTGGTCCCTGGATATGACTCAGGTCCCTTCTTTAATGTAAATCTACAGAAGTTTTATTGTCCACCATGCAAAAAGCACAAGTCAGATCACTTAGCAAAGAAATTACACAACTCTCCTCAGTAAGACACATTTAAAAGAGTTTGTTCAAATCCCTAACATACATATGAGTGATAATTATAGTGATGCTTGTCAATTAAACATAACTGAGAACTTGCAAGTCCCCTGAGCTGTGAAAGAGCAACATCTGAGCAATAACATATGCACCTGGGGTTATATGTGTATACATATAACCCCAGTACTCTTCCACAACAACTGCAGATCACAGATGGAAAAACCTATGTCCTTAAACACAGATGTGTTACATGTAAAAGAGGTATATAAAATCCATCATCGGCACAATGATTAACAAGAAAAATTAAGAATGGCACTCTGTGTTAGAAGGGTTGCCGACCCCTGCTCTACAATCGTATCCTTATGTAAAATGTTATCTCCTAATCTTGCTTAATATGCAGAGACAACTATTTGTAAGACTATATCAAAACAATGCTCTGTTTGTTTAAGCAAATCTTCAACTAAAGAAAATTCAGATTTAACGTTAGAATCCTAGATTCTCAAATAGGGATGGCCAGTGATAGTTGTCACACAGGGATGCTGGCATAAGGGCTATATCAATGTAACTATAAGGTTTTGTATCAAAAGTCCAATTACATAAATTGTGTCAATCAAAAATCTAATTTTTTTTAAAAAGCTGTTGGGTAAACAAGCAAACATAATAAAACCACACTGGCATGTTTTTAGGACAAGGGTATAATTCATTAATATTATAAAGTTTGGGGCATATTGTCATATTTCTTAGTTTTATACATCCAATTATACAAATTATTAATTGTAGTATTTTTTTAGCCAAAACAATGTTTTGATATTATATCTTTTCCATTTTTGTAGTGTCATGAATCATCTTTATATTGGTAGTGGTGGGGTGACCATACAACAATAATCACATGAAACCTTTGACACTGGTTTAATGGCAAGTTCAATGGTGACAACCAGTGTTGGGTGTAATCTAATTCAAAAGTAATTTATAACTGTTATCTAATTATGTTTTTAGTACAGAAAGTAGTGTAACAAATTACATTTTCAAATTCTTTGTCATTTGTAATCAGATTAAAGTTACAGACTTCAATTATGATAATTACTTTAAAGTACATAATTTGGGTTACAGATATTTAACATTTTTGTAGAATACATTTACAACATAAATTACGTTAACGTGTAAATCTATTTGCATTTCAATGACAGCTCAAGGGCGTGCATCCCCTAATGAGTCAATGAACAAGGAAGAAATATAGGGAATATTTTGAATTTGTTGAGTGGAAAAACAAAAGATTTTCTATGAAAAGTGTTTTAGAAAGTAACTTCAAAGTAATTAGTAATGTGATTACTATTTTCTATGACATAAATGGTAAAGTCAGTAATCTAATTATAATTTTACAGTCTGTTATTGAATTTTGCTATGAATAGGTAACTATGCAGGAATTAATCCTGAACTAATGAGTAGTACTACATGAACACTTTAGTTACTACTATTAACTAATATGGAAACATGATTAACCATCAGTAATTAATAGCACACTGATGACTTCACTGTTTGGTAATCAATAATTACTGAATTTGATGTGCCTCATTGAGAACTATTAACTAACTATGGCTAATATAAATAACTACTAATTAATTACTATTCAAAACATTAACATGTGTCTAAAATGTGAATTGTTATGTTATTATTGTGAACAAGATCATGCATGGGTTCTATGTGGGAATTAATTTATGAATGTAACAGGTTGCTAAATCAAGGCTACAGTGTCTGGTAGGGTATCAAAGTAAGTATGTAACACATCATATTCAGGCTTACCTTACAGAAATATAGGGATGTATGTCCTCAACCTGTGTATTCCTTGGGATATCTCTTCTGTTCATTAAAAAATTATTAACTTCTGCGTGTTTAATTTTGCTGACAGTCTTTTTAAAATAATTCTGGTAAAACATATAAGTAATGAGTCATAAAGTGGTACTACATAAGTATGAAAGAATTATTAATGATATGGACCATTATTCTAAAGTGAGGGTCATGGTAATGCATTATTAATTACTGTTTCCTTCCTTGGGAGTTAAAGGTTATCTGGACCATTATTCTAAAGTGAAAACACATTCTAAGCCATTAATAGTAACTGAGCTGTTACATGTCAGTTAGTAATGAACACTCAAGTGTTTGTTCCTACATTTTATTAATGTAATAATACAGATGGTTAATAAACGTAAAAAAAAAAATTCTGCCATTGAATTATGAATCACTGAAATAATTGAAAATGATTGCATAGGCTACAAACCTTTAGTAGGATACTGCTTTTAATTGCTGGTGCTCATGGTTACTAAAAGTTTTAGAAGTCTTATCTCTTAACATAAAGTAAAATAATACAATTATGTGTCTAAAGGAGAAGTACGTTGATCTCCACAAGACCAACAGAAAACGGAGAGAAAAAATGAGGCCGATTCCACATGTGTACTTCCGCCCTAGACAGCCCACTCTGTAAATATACAGATATATTTTTTATTATATAAATATAATATAACATAACAGAATGAATACACGAGCATTGAATACGGCAAACCCTGATTGGATTAGAAGCTTGATGGACGTGACACTCATTCTTTTTTCATTGGATATATAAAGTTACTCAGCAAAAAATATGCACTTCACATAAAATTAAACACTTCTTGTAAGATTAACCTACAGTATCTATGAATAAAAATGTCATTTACAAAATGTTTTGTAAAAAATAATAATGTTGAGTTTATTCAAGTGTATATTCATTATACACATGGTTACCATGTGTAGCGAATACAAGTAGAGACAGTCACAATGTCGGAGAAAAAACTGCTTTATTAAAATAAAAGCAGGCAACAGTACAAAACAAGGGCAAATCCAGAGAAGAATGGTCAGGGTGAGCGTTAGGTCAAAAGCCGGGGAATCAAGATATAAACAAGGGGGCAAATTCGGGAGAGAGTAGTCAAAGGGAGCGTGAGGTCGAAGCCGGGGAATCAATATACAAACAAGACAAGCAAGAGGAAAAGACAGGGGATCAAGGGGGGCTGGCAAGCTAAGGGGTAAACGAGAGGAATACAAAACTAGACGAGACTAGCGGGGGGCGAAGATGCGGGGTAAACTAGAACAATACCAACAACCGTGAGACGAAAGGGTAGTGATATATATAGGGGCAAGTGCAGGTGTAAACCATGACAGGTGATGAGACGAGTGCAGGTGAAACTAATGTGCAGGAGTGCAGATGACGCGCGTGCAGGTGGTCATAATGTTCTGGGGGATTGGAAACGCGTGAGAAACTCAAGGAAGGGAGATTGCCTACGAGCATGTGAGCGAGTAGGAGCAAAGTGGGCGTGAGGGCTCGAGCGAGCAAAAAGAGCGTGCGAGCTCGAGGGGGCGGAACGAGCGTGGGAGCTCGAGGGGGCGGAACGAGCGTGGGAGCTCGAGGGGGCGGAACGAGCGTGGGAGCTCGAGGGGGCGGAACGAGCGTGGAAGCTCGAGGGGGCGGAGCGAGGGAGCGGGGTTCGTGACACCATGGCCCTCACTTTAAAATAATTTGTGATTACTTCATGTTATGTGGTAACACTTGACTCAGTACTTATGGGTTACCAAAATTATTTTAAAAAGACCTCCAGCAATATCAAACATGCTGAAGTTAATAATATGTAATGAACAGAAGAGATATCCCAAGGAATACGCATGATGGGCACATACATCTGTAAGCTAACTATGATACTCTACCTGACACTGTAGCCATGATTTAGAGAGCTGTTATGTTCATAAATAAATTCCAGCAAAGAACATACATGTTTCTCTGAAGGAGCATTTCATGATCATGTTCACAATAAAAACATAATCATTCACATTTTAAACACATGTTAATGTTTTGATTAGTAATTAATTAGTAGTTATTTTAAATTAGCCATAGTTGGTTGACAGTTCTCACTGAGGAAAATTAAATTCAGTAATTATTGATTAACTAATAGTGAACTACCTCAGTCATCAGTTCACTACTACTTACTGATTGGTTAATAATGTTTCCATATTAGTTAATAGTGGTAACTAAAGTGTTAATGTAGTACTACTCATTAAACCTGCAGAGCTGCCTATTAAAGAAGGACCATTATTATAAAGTGATACCAGTAGATCCTTTTCCTATTTGGCTCGTAAACTATGGAATAGTCTTCCTAACACTGTTCGGGACTCAGACACACTCTCTGTTTAAATCTGGACCAGGGACATGCTGTCCTTATAAGCAAGGTAAGCAGTGCTTACCTAACAGAAGGGTGAAAAGAAAAAATACAATATAAAATATTTTAATATAATTATTATTATAAACTACTGTATTTGTTCAAATTCATCATCATTCCTCTCTCTTGAGCAGCACAGACAGTTACTCATTTATTTGCTTTGGCTCCACCCTCAGGTATAATCCCTTTATGTTATGCTTTCTTTGATTCCATTGTTTACCTCCCTTTCATTCGGCACTGAATGTTTATTCAAACTGAATCATGCCTGCAACTACAAATGACTACAGTAAGCATGCTTACCAAAATGAATCGGAAGCTCCTTCCTTCAGTCACGCTATCTGACATTTTAGATTTGTGTCAACATGTTCGAGTTCACATAACTAATGCGTTATTAAGCACTTAAATGGATATATGGAGTGAAAGCATCAATGACCTACGCTTATTTGGCAAAGATCGTTGTGAACTGGTTTGATTAAAGCAATTGAGGAGTCAGGAGACAACGAGGCAGGTTCAAGGTCAGTCCTTTTATTGGTCGTGTTTTCTTACACACAGAATCGACGGTCACCGTCGATAACAATTCAATATTTGTTAAAGATATCTATATATGTGAGCACTCTTGGAACGCACTCTCTCGTCTGTCGTGCTTTCTGGACACTCTCTCTCTCTCGCTCTCGACACTTGGCGTTCCTTAAATGTCTCTCTCCGTATCACTATAATAAGACACAGGTGTTAGAGGTAATTACAAACCAGGTGACAAGCCTTACCGATCTCTCTCTCTCCCGCAGACCAACACACGACCACGCCCCCATGCCACAATCATTTTAATTACAAATCGTTAAATAGAGGCTATCGAAACTTCAACAAGCAGTCGACTTTAACAACAAAGTGAAGGAGATGTTCATTCGCAAGGATTACACAGTTAATTCACAGTTAATTCAGAATGGACTTGAAAGACTTTAGTCATTAATCTCACAGTTCATACAGAATATTTTTGTTTAAACATTTGCCCCTGACAGTTACTTAGTGTACTTATTATGTGTACTACACATAAATAACTAATATTGACATTCAATTCAGGCTTTTTAGCCAGAGGGAATCTGGCCCCCACAGTGAGCCTGGTTTCCTCAAGTTTATTTTTATCCATTAACCAACATCTTATGGAGTTTTGTGTTCCTTGCCACAGTCGCCTTTAGCTACCTCACCAGGGGTCTAAATATAAATATTATTTACTTATTTATCAATTTTTTGGTGTGTTATGCATGGATGCATGAATTTTCTGCTTTGCCAAACACCTGGTCATCTAATGGTTAGACGGAGAGCCGGAGAGGCCTACAAGCCAGTGTCTTGCCACCACTGTGAAATTTGGTGGAGGATCGGTGATGATATGAGGGTGGTTCAGCAAGGCTGGAATTAAGCAGATTCGTCTTTTGAAGGACGCATGAATCAAGCCATGTACAAGGTTATCCTGGAAGAAAATGTGCTTCCTTCTGCTCTGACAATGTCCCCACAACTCTGAGGATTGGTTTTTCCAGTAGGACAATGCTCCACGCCACACACCCAGGACAATCAAGGTGTGGATGGAGGAGCAACAAATCAAGACCCCTGTCATGGCCAGCACAATCTCTAGACCTCAGCCTCATTGAAAACCTCTGGAATGTGATCAAGAGGAAGATAGATGGTCACAAGTGATCAAACAAAGTCAAGCTGCTTGAATGTTTGTGCCAGGAGTGGCATAAAGTCACCCAACGCAATGTGAAAGACTGGTGGAGAGCAGGTCAAGACGCATGAAAGCTGTGATTGAAAATCAGGGTTATTCCACTTAATATTGATTTCTGAACTCTTAATAAGTAAAACATTTAGGATTGTGTTGTTTAAAAATGTATATGAACTTGTTTTCTTTGCATTATTTTTATTTTTTATTTTTACCAGTTGCATTTTCTACAATTAAATTCTCTAAATCACAATATTTTTATTTAGAATTTTGGAGAAATGTTGTCAGTAGTTTATAGAATAACATTTTTTTTTAATTGATATAAATACCTATAAATATTAAATCCAGAGAAACTGATTAATCTTAATTTTGCTGCATATAAAATAATTATATGGTCAATAATTTTGAGGGCATTATTTTGGCTGTAAACCAACAGACACAACATAGTTAAGAACTGTTTTTGAGAGACATCTCGTGATTTTTAAATATATGATAAATCCTTGTAACACAAGAAGTTTTGTTATATGAAGTCAACTAGAGCCTCAAAGACATCAACATTTGAGATACAAATCTAAGAAAATAGTGGCAATTAACAAAAATAATCTTCAAATAAAAGGATAAACACTGAACATTTCAAAACAAGCAGTTAAACGTGACAACAAAAATCAACAGCGACGTCATAGATAAAACCTGCAAGTAGTAAATAAAAAGTCAAAAGCATAATTTGTTCATGCAGCAATGTGTGATGGGTACAGTTATTCATGGTTTCTACAGTGCAAAATGCAAAATATTACAGTAAATTCCAAGACTAATTACTCTGTAGAAATACAAGACGATATTGTATGTTTACAGTAGTTATTATGTTTACCTGTACTGTAAGATTACAGTAAAACTACAATACTTTACAATACATTTTTGAACAGTGTGTGTAATAATAGTGGAAATGTTTAATAGTTGTTTGTCACCAAGACTTTTAGTTATGTGGCTATATAGAGATTGACTTTCAAAAATAAACCTACTCTGAGAATTTTTCACAGGAATAAAAAAGGGTGGTAACTAATCCTGGTCTTCCCAATATTATCTGCCCAACCGAGCTACTGTAACCACAATTTATTTGGAAAAATGCTCTTGGCAATAGAATGCAAATGATGCTTTAATTTTCTCATTTCTACACTTGATGTTTCTGTAGTTTACTCAATATATGATTGATGGATTTAAGACCTTGATTATGGTATATGATTATACAATCAGGCTTTGATTAGGTTTTGATCAATTGAGAAGGCTATCATTTAATGTACAAGAACAAAACCTTGATAACTTAATCTCAATGTAATGTACCAAACCCCTAAATGCTAAAAGCAACCACAATGGCACAAACTGTAGAACACTTCCAGCATTTATCTCATCCTTAAACATTCAAAACCCAATTTCTTATTTCCATTACCTCCTCATTCCTTCATGCCTTATTAAACATTTTCCACCACAAGCAGCTTTTGAGTTATTAGCATTTGAACTTGCAGCCTCGCTGTATCAAAATGCATGTCGAATTAAGGTTACGCTTTGGTGTGCAGTCATCCATGAGTTGAAGCGAAAGCATCATTCTTAAATAAGTTTTCTTGTTGTTTGGCTGGTCACATTAGGACATTAAAAATGTTAAAAAGTAACTGCGCACTGATGCATTTCGGCGTGTCAGAAAACGTTTTTGACACACTCTAAAAAGGCTGTATGCCATGCTTGTACATGTACCACTCAGTCCAAATGTTGAATCACCTGCTCAATTTCGCTTGCAATCACATCATAAGTATACATTTACTATGTTGCTATGAACTCTAACAGTAGAAATTTAGAAATTTAACAGTAAGATTTTTGTTTTTATGTTCAATGAAATCAAAATAATGTCTGTATTTCTATTTGAAGAAACAACCATACTTCTCTGCATCCACTGTAACACACAGTTCACTCATCTGCTGTCGCCTCAATGCATGTCCTCTATGGATGATTGTTAGAGGGAATGCTCATCAGCTGACACAGCAACGCAAATAGAAGTACTTAAATAGGAACGTAATTCATTTTAAAATGTATTCTACTTAATATTATTGTCTTAGCAAAAAATGTGCAATCCATGTAATGTGATTTTTTACTCATGTCAGTAAGTGTAATCAGATTACATACCATTAAAATAGTAAAATGTAGCACAACACATTACTGCGTTATCACAAAATGTAATTAGAATACAGGGTAACACTTTAGAATACTGTATCTTACTTAATGCATAACTAATAAGGAATTACTGCAGAACTAATAGGTAATTCTTCACTAACACTTAAGTCACTACTATTAACTACTAAGGAAGATGTGTTAACTAATCAGTATGTAATAGCATTTTATAGTTGTGTAACAATTAGCTAATCAATAACTATTGAATCCAGTCATGCCTCCAGATGAACTACTTTTAATTATCTACTATTCAGCTTCAGGAGAAATAACTATTGAGTAACTACTAATGAACAGTTGAACAGTATTCTAAAGTGTTACCGAATACGGTAACAAGTTACTCCCAAAGTTTGATTATCTCAAATATCTCTGAACATAACTTTTGTGCATACTGTTGGGGCGAGGTCGTGGCCGAGCGTTTGTCTGGGGAGAGAGGAAGCGGTAAGTGTTTTCACCTGAGATGAATTCCTGCTAATTGTGATTTCTATTTTCACAGTGAGAGGCGGGAGATAAAAGGCTGACCAAAACCCTAGAGAGAGAGAGAGAGAGAGAGGAGCCTGCATGTGTGTTTCCATGGATTCCGCAGTGTTGAGTGTGACATTTTCTTTCATTGTAAATATAAAGCACCTTTTTGAGTTGGATTCATCTTCTCCCGCTTTCCCACCTCCACAAACAAACCTTATCACACATACCAAACACAAATTCTGAGGTGCAAATGTATGTCTATTCAGTGAACGGTTATCAGGCTTAGTTTAAAATTAGAGTGTGGCTCATTTTAATAGGGAAAATTCACGTTCCCCCTGTGAAATCTTTTTGTCATTTTTACTTGAGTACATCACACCTTTTTTGGCCCAATTACGGTGTTGGGAATTAACTAAAGGTAGTGACGCTACTAACTTAATGACATTTTTCAATAGTGTGACAGTAGTTAAGCTATTTTCCCAACAGTATAGCTTTCCCAGGAACAATGAGTAGCGCTGTGACGTCACAAAACGCAACATTTGTTGTCACATTGTATTGTTAATGGAGCAGAATGAGGAATCAAACATGCTCACCTAAACATCCTCTCTCTCTCTCTCTCTCTCTCTCTCTCTCTCTCTCTTGAAGTGCTAGGAAAGACAAATCAATTATGTGAATCTGTTATTTCAGATAGTTAATGTAAATTAACCAGTTAACATAAATGATTCCCTTACGATTAGCACTGGGAACTCTGATTCATTTTAGTGAGTCGATTAATTCAGACCGTTTATGTAAATAAACTAGTTAACATAAATAATTCATTGATTTACCTGAGCCCTGCACAGCCTTAAAGGGGCTTCTTTTTAAGTTAAACATTTAGAGTTGGGAGGGTTACTTTTAAAATGTATTCCACTAGAGACTACAGAATACCTGCTGAAATTTTTATTTGTAACGTATTCCATTAGGTCAGTAATGTAATCTAAATACTTTGGATTACTTTTTTATCACTGGCAGATTTGATTTACTTGTTTTGACTAAAAATAAGTTAATAATATCTAAAAAAAATCTGCCAGTGCAGTAAGACACATATTCAAATTCCATTCTCTGAGAAATGCCTAAATATCTCATGCAGTTTTGCTTCTAAAACAGGATAAAGCAAATTTATCTTGTTTTACAGGAAAACAATAAAAAAAATTCTTATCAAGAATAAGATATTTGCAGTACATAACTGCCCTAATATCAGATATCTTAATAGAGAGAAAAAATATGATCTAACATGGATTTCTTGATAGAAAATTATATAATCATGCCTATTAACAGGTGCATGTATAAGGTCTAGAAATAGCATTTTATCTTAGAATAAAAATATGTTCTGCTGCTCTAAACTTGCTTCAAACCCCCACAGAGTGTACACAACCACATCTTCTTCTGATCGCATCATTTATACTGTACAGGTAAAAGTTTTTTTAACTAAACATCAAGGTTACTATCGTAACCCCGATTCTCCCTGAAAAGATATACAACAATGGCAGTTTTGATTGGCTGATGTCTTTCAAAGTTGCGCCTTCCATGCTCAGCAAGCATATTAAAGGCTGGGGAAAGACAGGCTCATCAGGACACTTTGACTGAAAAGGCGAGAGGATCTCATATGCACCCTTTCAATATTGTGGCAAGAATAGATAATGTTGTGTTCCCTCCTTTCAGGGAACCGGGAGTACAAAAGTAACCTAGACGTTCCCTTTCAAGTCGGGTACGTTACATCGAATGCTGACTAGGGACCCCTATATAACAATGCCACAATACTGATTTGACTGCGCTTGCTGCCAAATAATGTGGTAGCAAGTTTTCAGCCAGCCCGCTTCCCCACCTGAGTGGCGAAGAGTCTGAGACAGTGAAAGACACATAGTCATACTGCCCTAGGACGAGGGTAGCCAATCTTCTACATAGATCTCAAATCCGGTGAGGTGATGATCTATCTGGAGGGAGGACTGAATTATAGTCTTCTGATCATGGTTTTTATAGGTGCCACCCTTTGGGGCACCTCAAATCTTTGCATAACTTACTGTTAATATTTAGCCGACATCTCAAATTGTAACCACTTTGGAGAGTATACAACAAAAATTTACTCACTCTGATTGTGATGAGTGCTCAAATCCCCTTCACAGAAAGTGCCTGTGAAGACAAGGAGGAGGCGTCTATATTATGAAATCTAGTGAATGTGTTTGGGGAGGCCCAACCTGCTGCTTGGCAGATGTCTGCAAAGGACAGACCTTTTCCCCAAGACCAAGAGGAAGACATGTCCCCTGTGGAGAGGACATTAACTCCCACAGGGCATTCCAATCCCTGAGATACATATGCTAACTTAATAGTATCTATGACCCAGTGACAAAATCTCTGTTTAGAGACTGCTTTGACCTTGGAACGGCCACCAAAACACACAAAGAGTTGACTCAACAGCCTAAACTAGCATGTACACTCAACGCTCGCACTGGACAGAGCATGTGAATAGACTTTCTTCCTCCGCCTGAAAGGGAGGTGGAGAGAAAGCTTGTAAGGTTATCATCTGTGTCCTGAAGGGGGTGGATAAAATCTTAGGTATGTAGCCAATTTAAGGCTTTAAAATGGCTTTTGAAAAGCCTGGACCAAACTTTAGACAGGATTCTTCGACTGATAGAGCTTGGAGATCTCCCACCCACTTGACTGAAGCAAGGGCCAGTAGTAATGCGCTTTTAAATGAGAGAACATGTAGTTCTACCATTTTCAGTGGCTCAAATGGAGAGCTGTACAGGGCTTTCAGCACAAAGGACAGATCCTACACTGGGACTGTAACTGGGCAAGTAGGTGTGATACTTCTTGCTCCCTATAGGAATTCCTTAACAAGAACATGCTTGCTTATCTAAATGCCCACAACTGGAGCACGATTTTCCGCAATAGCCACAACATACAACTTCAACGTTGATGGAGATAAACCCACATCCAGTCACTCTTGAAGAAAGTGTAGCACCTCATATACCATCTGCTGGGTTTTTGCTCCCTGATGCACACCAGCCTAAGCAGATTCACCACTTTAATATATACAGGCGTCAGGTAGAGGGGTTCTGGCTTGTGTGATGGTGTCAAGAACCATGTGTGACAATCCATCCATTTCGCCCGTGTCCCTTTCAATGGCAAATCGTGAAACTTACACATCTCTGGCTGTGGATGCCATATTGTATTAAATCTCTTCTCAGCTGTATTTCACATGGTGGAGATTCCAGTAGCTCAATCAGCTCTGGAAACCAGATGTGGTTAAGCCATTTCGGCGCAACAGCACTACTTCCTGATCTAGCCTGATTTTGCACAGCACTTGATGTATCAGGCAGATCAAGGGAAAAACATTTTTGTGTTTCTCTGCTGGCCATTTGTGGGCTAAGGCATCCATCCCTAGTGGGGCCCGGTCTCTTGAGTACCACCATTGGCAGTGTGTGGTTTCCTGTAAAGTGTACAGATCCTCTTCCGCTTTCTCAAATATCCCTCAAATTCTCAGGACCACCTTAGACATATCACACCTACTTGCCCAGTTAAAGTCCTAGTGTTGGATCTGTTCTTAGTGCTGAAAGCCCTGTACAGTTCTCCATTTCAGTCAGTGGAAACGGTAGAACGATATGTTTTACCATTTAAATCCGTATTACTACTGGCCTTCGCTTCAATCAAGTGGGTGGGAGATCTCCAATCTCTATCAGTGGAAGAATCCTGTCTAAATGGAGTCACCTCTCTCCAGGGTGTATGATGCATGAGCAAATCGGCCACATGATTAAAAATGCTGTGAATGTGAACTGCCCAGACCGATTTGAGATGTCTGTGACACCAGAGAATACCGAACTCCCCATTGGTGATTTACATAAGCACCACTGATGTGTTGTCCATCTGTATCAGCACATGCTGATACTAGAGTTCTAGATGAAAAGCTTTCAGAGCAAGAAATACTGGCAACAACTATGGGCAAATTATGTACCATGTCCGCTTTGCATCCTCCCAGGTGCTTCAAGCTGGATGCCCTTTGCACAGGGCTCCCTAGTCTGTGTTGGATGCATTTGTGGTGACCACCTTGCATCTGGTCACTTGCACCAATACAATGACCATTTGGTAAAATGAGGCTCTGTTCCACTGCAACAGTGCTGCTAAACAGTGGCTGTAATGCCATCATACCATGGTAGCCCCACTCAAAACACATGTCACTGTTTGATCCAGACATCCAGATCCAGATTCGGACCGTTCAAATAAACAGAGCAATGTTTTCAATGCGTCATTTCAGAGTCGTCCAGTGTTTACATTCTTCAGGGGAATCCACCTACCGATGACTTACTTATAGTGGTCAATGCACATTAAGCTGGTATAGGAACAAATATTTTACAATAGCATTGAAAAAAATACTCTTCATCTTAAAAAATGTGACAAATATAAGAGGGTGTTAAAAGATTCTAATTTGAAATATAATCATAGGCAGTCAATCCTTATCTATGTTTGTTTGCCTGCTGCTAAGTGTCCTCAAAGGACAGGCTGTTGTGTTGGGTAATTAGTGTTTAAATCTGGACTAGAAAAGTATCAGTATACAGTCTTTTACAACTTCTCTCTGAGTGCAAATTCATAAACACTCTCATTAGTCTTATTATTATAACCATCTCTTCATCTCTGTCTCTGTTTCATCAGATAACATGCAAGCTTGTTTCAATTCCTGTCTGGAAATAATGATCATTTTGTTCTTCAACTGTAACAGCAGAACTGAAATGTTCAGATATTGCCTTTGCATCTTTTTAAGGGCAGAAGTATAAATACCAATCTGTAAAGCTCTATGGTATTTTAGAGCCCATTAACACCATCTCTAATGACCACTAGAATTTGGCTTACAGGGATATTTCACTGAAAAAGGAAAATTCTCTCATCATTCACCCAGATGTGTATGACTTTCTTGCTTTTGCAGAACACAAACAAAGATTTATAGAAGAATATCTAAACTCTGTCAGTCCTCACAAGGCAAGTGAATGGGTAACAGCACTTTGAAGCTCCAAAAAGCAATGCAATACAATATACAAAGCAATATGATAGGTGTAGAGTGTGTCTCCTGTTTTAGATATTTTAATTTGGAAAGCATCTAACATCTGCTAAACATCTTAAAAAGATCAGATTTAGAATAATTCTAAATCATAAATGACTCTTTGCAGAATGTCTTATTGACATCCAAGACATAATTATAGACATACGTCTTATAGACGTTTGCAGATGAGCAAACAACGTTAAACAGACGTCTTCCAGATTTAAACACACACATCAAATATATGTCTGGGTGTTGTGCGTGTGCTATCAGGAAAAAGAGTAGAACACATGTGTCTCGAGACATGTTTTTTTCTTTTTAACTTGTCAAAAGAACTTAAAAAAAACTTTGGACACTCCTGCACGAGAGTCCAATAACACAGCGATAAGTAATGCAATGGTCAAAGACATCTGTTTAGAATGTTTACAAAGAAAAACAGCTGAAAATCAGCATGGGTGTTTAGCCTATCAAAACAGTGGGTGACTACATTGAAGTTTAAAGGAGATGCTGAGCCCAAAATCAAGTTTCAGGCAAAGTGCCAATGACAGTTTTTACTGTTTTGGTGCCTACAAACTTTGATTAAATTAAAAGTGCACCTCAGGACAAAAAATAATTACCAAGCACAACAGCAAGTACCACAAACTGTCTCATCACTAGTTCAGGCACATTTCATAGATACAGTTTATACAGTATACATATTATATATATGTATATACACACTGATCAGGCACAACATTAAAACCATCTGCCTAATATTGTATAGGTCCCCCTCATGCTGCCAAAACAGCTCTGACCCGTCGAAGCATGGACTCCACAAGACCTCTGAAGTTGGTCTGTGGTATCTGGCACCAAGACATTAACAGCAGATCCTGTAAGTCCTGTAAGTTGCCAGGTGGGACATCCATGGATCTGACTTGTTGTTCCAGCACATCCCATAGATCCTCAGTCTGGGGAATTTGGAGGCCAAGTCAACACCTTGAACTCTTTGTCATGTTGCTCAAACCATTCTTGAACAAATGTTGCAGTGTGGCACAGTGCTGAAAGAGGCTACTACCATCAGGGAATACTTTTTCCATGAAGGGGTGTATGTGGTCTGCTTCAATCTTTAGGTAGTTGGTACATGTCAAAGTAACAGCCACATGAATGCCAGGACCCATGGTTTCCCAGCAGAATATTGTCCAGTGTTTCACATTGCCTCCACCGGCCTACATTCTTCACATAGTGCATCCTGCTGCCATCTCTTCCCCAGGTAAATGACGCACACACACCCAGCTGTCAACATGATCTAAAATAAATCATGATTTATCAGACCAAGCCACTTTCTTCCATTGCTCCATGGTCTGATGCTCACATGGTCATTGTAGCCACTTTTGACGATGGACAGGGGTCAGCATGGGCACTCTGACTGGTCTGTGTATACAGTATATATTCTGTATATAAGGGAGGTGGCTCAATTTCTGATGTAACTTCGGCAGGGTGGTGGCTCACTATCCAACTATTCCATCGAGTTTCAGACCCTCGTCTCTGCCAGTGGATAGAACGACTGTGCCCAGTGGGACATTTTTCTTAGGGGACTGTGAGAGGATGAGATATATTCCTTGGACTAACAGGATGTCTTCCAGTCATCACATAGCCGAAACCTATATACCTATATTGATCTTCGCTGCCTCTGAAGTGTCTCTCCCTCTGTCTGTGTGCTTCAGGAGGAAGTGGTTGATTTGTCTGGGGTCCTATATCATGACCTGATGGTTATCTTCAGTGAGTTCCGGGCCGCATCTCTGCCTTCCTGGCGCTTCTCTGTCATGCCGGCGACTCTTCTCTCTATCTGCTCCGGACAGGAAGCAATGTAGAATTACATCAGTGAGTCGCTAGCAGCTGACCTCATCCACCCTTCCTCTTCCTCGGCTGGAGCAGAGCTCTTCTTCATGGGGAAGCGGGATGATTCTCTGTGCCACTGTATTGATTATTAAGGGCTGAATGACATCACAATTAAAAACAATTAAAAAGCGTTCAACACTCTGACCGGGCACTTTTAATATTTGGTCATGCCCTTCAGAATTACTAACACCTCTGCCATATTCAAAGCACTCGTCAATGACATGCTCTGTGACATTATTCAAAAGATTGTCTACATGTACCTGGATGACATATAGATTTTTCACAATCTCGCCACGTAAAGCACATCAGGCGAGTGCTGCAGAGGCTGCTGGGGAACATTTTCTTTGTGAAGTCGGAGAAGTGTGCGTTCCATGCACAGTTGGCTCCGTTAATTGGGTACATCTTGTTGCCTGGGGGTGTGTGGATGCATGGATCCTGTCACCAATTGGCCAACCCCAGTCCCATTGCTCGCCCGGAGTCGGCAAGATTCACGCCGTGCGTTCTTCTAACACCGTCTGACACTGACGGAATGGAATTATGATGTCGGTGAATGAGTTGTTGGGTGTCAAACACGCATTGGAGGAATGGCGTCACAGGTTGGAGGGGACTTAATTCCTTTTTTTGGTAAGGACTGGTCCTCAGCCATTGCTTCATGCTTGAGTCACACATTTTATATGACTTCATGTTCTTATCACTGGTTGGACCCAATTCATCTCTGCAAGGCCACCATCGGTTCCACTCCAACTTCTGTGTTTGTTTGTTGTCTTCTCCATTCCCTGGTCTTACTGGGCTTCCTTGATCCATAAATAAAGTTATTTCAACTGATTTGGGTTCCATGTCTCCATTTGACTTGACAGTGTGTATATAATGTGCATAACGATATTGTGTATTATGTGCTGTAGGGCCTTGCCCCGCTAAAAATGGCAGCAGAGACACTAAAAATGGCAGCAGAGACAGCCTTTGTTCTATGATCGAAGGGGAGACATTGAACTTGGTTTCCCAGAATGCTTCACAGCCGGATGGGAAGTCCCGCCCATGGGCTCAATCTCAAACGTCATTGGTCAAAAGCGGCCTATGACCGATGACGTCATTTCTTAACAAAACCAGCGCTCAGATTTGATTTCGCTCTCTCTCTGTTTACAGCCTTGACGCTTACAACTGCACAAGCTGTGCTCTAAAGAGACACAAAGGAATTTCCCTCCTTCTGGACAAAGAGAGACCACGTATTTCTAACCTCACCATTTGGCCATGGTAGATTAAGATTAACTTAGCTTTGTTCCAGTCGTGTAGTATACTTATTACAACCGGTTCATTTCATTTTCACTGCGAGACAACAGTGAATTTATTTAGAAAACGGAAAAGACGGCCAGCTTCCCTTTTCAATCATTTTCTATCAACGTTGACTACCTCCCGCGTTTCTCTCAATCACCGGACCCGAGAAACAATGCAGAGACGTGTCTTCTCGCTGACGAGCATAAGACAAAGGACCCACTCCAGGTCATTTTCTCCTGACTGCTCAATGCAACAGGAATTCAAACGGACAACCCTGCTGAAATCACACAGGATTTCCCAAGTAAGGCTTGATATCTGGGCAGATTTAGTTTAGAAACTGTGACTTATCTTATAAAACTAAATCATATATATTTGATTGCTGAATGTTTGATGTTTTGTTACATTTGTATGTTTAACTACGATCGCTGATTGCTGTGTTGATTTATGAGATCGTAATTTTTGGGGAAATGTTATTTTATTGAGTGATCTGAATTAACGATTCAATCGCGCTGTTACCAGCATGTATCCTCTGTTAAATTGCACGAACCCCTGTTTGTTTGCTCTCTCTCTCTCACACACACTGAAATTCATGGAACGAGCAGCACCGCGGTTTATGTACGAATCAGGCTGGTGTTTTTCAAATTCTCCCGCCTGTTTCGTTCAGTTCCTTTGTGTGTCTGCTCATTATCACCCACATGTGGTATTAGCTCCATTGTGCTGGATCTGATCCAGCCATCTTTCTTTCCCTACACATTGAAATAATTGTTGGCTCCGCCCTTTCGACCTAGTCCTCCATTTTTAACTAGTTTCCATTTTGAATTTGGTTCACCATTTTGAACCTAGCTCTAAGGCTGAAACCGATCCTCCATTTTGAACTGGTTCCACACGTGGAGTTTAGTCCACCATTTTGTGTGTTTGTTACCGAATCGAGACACACACACACACACACACATACACTAGCATATAGCTCCACAATTTAGTTAGGATTTCCACTTTATGTTTTTGTGTTATATTCATCTAGTATTGGCAGTGTTCATTGCTGTTTGATTATAATAAATCTTGTTATATAATAATAAGTACTCCTGGATGTTTGTTTGAATATTGTGTTGAAGCCTACCTCTGCCACTTCAAGAACTCCTGTATTACTTCAGTATTGTTAAATTGTTGTTGTTGTTAGAAGCCAACTGTAACCAGATTACTGTTGGATTCGTATGGCAATAATTCGACTAACTTCCCTTTTTTATTATTTTGATTATCAATCAAAATACTCAATCTTCAGGGTAGAATTTTATGAGAATTGATCAGTCACTTACTATCATCTTGTCAAAGAGTAGTGCCCTGAGGGATAGATTTTAACAAATTAAATTCTATTATTTTATTTAATTATTAATTATATCTGATAGTAAAACTGATCTAACCAACCTGTGCACCCTACAGTGCCTACTGACTATATTGTGTGTTATGTACATCTTGTACATTGTTTTATATTGCCTCTTTATGACACTAATATTGCTGGATCACATAGGCCCAGATTGTTCTCTCACCTTTATACACGTGTATATGATGTAGTGACAATAAATGGATTTGATTCGATTTGAGAAGACAACGACCACATCCATGTTATTGTGGCAGTTTTTAAACCTAAGGAAGCATTTGAGAACACAACAGATTGTAAAATCTGGTTTTCATCATACAGTCTCTGAATGCTCACTGTGCTTTAGGCTTCTCAATGCGATGCTACAAAATGACATAACCACACAATTATTAGAACCAGCACTGCAATAAACATCATAAATCATGTCAGCCAGATCTACATTTCTTAAAATGTAGTTTTCTAAAGCTGAGCATGCACTGAAAGTTGATGACTCAAAATGTTTTATGCTGACAGTGTGATTGTCATGGTCAAAAGAGGGACTAACTGATTGAATTTGCTCCCAAAATGTGGTTGTGTTTAATCTCATGTAGAACCCGTGTCTAATGGTGGGAAGGTCCAATTTACATATCCCTTTTTCTTGGTGTCATATTTATGTCTGAAAGTGCAGATTGTTGGGCACTTAGTTCAAGAGCAGGGTTTGATTATTAGCAAAGGTTATCAAAGATAATTATTCATTATTATCAATATTAGCGTATTAATCCTTCAAATCAACAATCATCAAAAATAACTATCAATTATCAAAATTAATACAATATTAATAAGGATTAATATTGCCGGGGCACCACCCTAGAATCAGGGACTAATAACTGTCTAAATATAGGATGGTCCTCTTAGGAGAACTGGAGAGCATCGACATTCAAAAGGAGAACAATGAAGGCTTCAATCCGATCACTGATATCTCCTGCCAGCCCTTGACACAGGTGCATGCAGAACAATACCAAAACACTTCTCTTTAAAGTATAACAATGTTTATTGATGCACTAATATCAATTAATAATCAATACAGTGCAGTCGATAAACTTCAGACTTCCAACTACAAACTAAACAGTAACATGATTACATATGGTAACATATAAGCCTATAGTACATGAGAGGAGGGTGGGATGGTGTGTGTGTGTGTGGGCATGTTTATTTGGTTTACGAGTAATTACAAGTGTATTATGCTATAAATGTGGTTTATGAGGACATTTCTAGTGTCCCCATAATTTAAATAGCTTAAATATCATATTAAACAATGTAAAAATGCAGAAAGTTTTTGTAAGGGTTAGGATTAGGGGATAGAATCTATAGTTTGTACTGTATAAAAATCATTATGTCTATGTAAAGTCCTCATAATGATAGGTAGACCAACGTGTGTGTGTGTGTGTGTGTAGTGGAGGAGAGAAGGAGGGCACAAAATGGAGGACATGGCTCTCGTGCAGAGTATGTCACGTGAAGTTTCGGCTAGAGAATGTGGCCACGAATGTGGGTGGAGAGACTGGTTAATGGCGTCTGCCCGGGTCTCCGCTGGTGCAATAACTTAGGGACAAAGCTGGGCTCTATCCCCAAGTTATCTGCTCACCAAATGTGTATGTGTGTATGTTTGTGAGGGGTGTGGTTAAGTATGAGAGAGAGAACATGGCGATGGCACCGAAGCGATTTTAGCAATAGTGGGAGAGATGACGACCGTTGGTTTAATCACTCAGAGATGAGGTGAACGGATCGTAAACAGTCCGCCACAGTCGTTGGTTCTTTAATGGATAAACTCATTGTGCCGGTATCACCTGCGATAGCGGAAATTCACAAACAGCCCAATGTGGTTGGATGACAACACAGCAAATCTCATTCATGGTAACAGTAAGTTACATTAATACCTTGAGTATTATTAGCAGCAATGAGTGGACTCAGCGGTCCGTAAACTGTACAAGCAACAACTTTGATACACAAGAATATCTCACTATAATAATCTATCTCTGCCCAGACGTAAACATCTTACTTGAGTCATGTGAGGAGCGGGTAGATTGTGTGTTTGTTCGTCGTTTGACTCTGACTTGGTTCCTCGAAGCTCGGGTGATGACAGGAGGCTCTTTCTTCACTCTGTTGGCGGCTTGGCGGAGATATCAGCATCAACTCAGTTGAAGAAGGAAGAGAAATCTTCTTTCTTCACTTCTGCAGGCAAAAGGATGAGACACAGATAGCTAGTGTGCTCTGTGGAACACAGAGAAATCCAGCGAGATGGAGATTGTGTGGCCAAAGTTCAGGTGCGTCCATTACTTCATTGGGCAACAAGGCTACACCTGGGAGCAGCAGGGCTGCAACTAGACGTGGCGCATTCTGTCACTGGAAGAAAACCTTAGAAGGATCTCTGAGGTTTTATACTCTCAATGACGTCATGGTTGAGGGATGCGTTCTGTCGTGCGTAGCATCCAATAGAAGTTGAAAGTTCGATCCTTCAGAATTTCACACCTTGATGGGATCTGTATATGTTTTGGACTCCCTTTGTTTGATTTTGGTGCCATTTGTTTCAGGCTTTTAGTGTTCCTACAGGCCGCAATCAGGCTTTATAACTGTATGTAGGCCCGCCTTTGTCTTTATCTGACTACATGAGGCCCAACAACATTTTGGGATTTTACATAAGTTGAGGTTCTCACTGTAATTAAGTAATGTCTGTATGCACAAATCTCTGTAAATAATCCCAAGAGGGAATGGTGCTTCCTATCCAAATGGATGGAATCAGCTAAAGAACTGCCTTTAGTCCTTGCCCTGACAGACTGGGGGAAGAAATAAAATCTGTATACATTTACAGTATAAGAAAATCCGACAGGGCTCATGAAATGATACAATAAATATACTTTGACCTTGAAAATTCTGTATGTGAAACAGTAAGCATTATGCAATGATACACATAAATTTTTTTTTTAAAAAGCACTATACTATGTTGTTGTCACACAACCTCACAATCACATTCTGTTTAATTCAGAGAATGGCATCTAAGTATCATTTCAGATATATATACAGTAATTCTGCAGTTTTGTCTGTGCAATAATTAATTGCGCAATCAGATAAAATAAATCCAGAAAAATATGTTAAAATCATGGCTGATATTACTTGATTAAGTCAAACAGTGCAATGTGGCATACAGGATTCCTCACAATGTGCTCTGTTGTATCCTGCATATTTTTTCAAAAGTAGTAGGACATCACAGGCTCAGTCGGAATCTGCATATTCTGTGCTAATTTGGAGGGAAAATTTGCAGAATGGATATAAACAAGTTCAAATGCATTAAATGGAGCTGAGAGTATTACACTGTTCTTGGTTGTTAAAATCACAATCAAATTAGCCAAAATATTGAATACAATTAAAAGTACAACTGGTGGAAAACGTGTATTGCATTCCAATTCTGTATTCCATGAATACTAAAAAAATTGCATACTATGCACATTATACATACTAATTACTGCAAATATAGTTTCATACCTATAGTATGGTAGAACACAGTCTAGGACACAACACAAGCTCTTGTTGTGTCCACAACCATGCAGTTCATTTTAATCAATTACAGGCTATATACTGAAGTGTACTGTATATGGTCAAAAGCACTTTACTGAAAGCCCATTACAGCAAATATAGCTCCCACACACTTACTGCCTTTTAAAACAGACCATAGTTTATCTTGAAAGGCCCAGTGCACAGAATGTGCAAACAGTAAACAGTGGACACCACTGTCATTTAACCGGTAGGAGATCAGTACAGCATTTTTCCTAGAACTTCTTCAGACTTTTTTGAGATGATCTCTAACTAATTCTGAAATGTTTCTGATTTAAAAAATTGAAATTTAGTCTGATATGTTTGTTGCAATGCACTGGAAATGTAAGGGCAGCGTAGTTCTGTCGGGAAGACTTGGAGCTGTAAATCATTGAACCATTAGCTGGGTAATTCCCAGCCAATCACATGTAAGCTGTTGCTTTATAAGTCTGCTCACAATCTATCACATTGCTATTTCAGTGTGCTAACACGGCAACCTCCACCACCCCACCACCACCAGTTGAGTACCATCCTGCAGGGGGTAGGCTCATCGCCCTTGCATCCTATCTCCGGCAGGATATGACGGTTCCGAGTATAACTTCTTCGGACCACCAGACAGGGCCTACGCCAAAGAGAGACATACTTTTCTGTTTTAGATTCATCAAAGAAATTTCATCTTAAATCTCTCTCATGTCTGCAAGTCTTCCTGATAGAACTACGTATTATTACATTTTTAATGTTCGAACAGAACAATGCCGATTTTCATTGATCTGAAATGAAAATATACTAGAGAAAAAACTTTAAATGTTTTATTTGTAATTAAGTAATATGGGAGTTTGGTTGAAGGTCTGTATAACTTTTTGACAAGGCAGGGAACTGCTGCAATGTTGTCAGCTCTTAATGTTTATGTCTATAAACTCCAGATGATAAAGACCATTCAGTTTTGTTCTGAATAGAAGAAATGACATCCCAGCAGAGCCAGTGCAGACAATTACTACCAAATGAGTCCACCAATGTTTGACAGGGAAGATTTCATTTGCCATCTTCACACTCAAAAACCTTTAAATCAAGATAACAGTAGGGTTTTGCGCTCTGAAATGTATTGGATGAATAAAACGCTCTCAAAATAGAGTTGTTTAGAAGATAGTGATGCATGTCAGCAGAGAGCAAAGATTGTCTGTGTCACAACGTCCAGGCCAGATGCCAAAATGTCCATTCAATTGAAGAAACATGTCATGTGCAAATCATTGCAGCACAAAACAGCCTGAGACAAGCTACAACATTTGTCCACGGAATTCAGCACAGCACAGATGATGAAGAGGAAGCCTCAGGATGCTTTTTAAGCACTCTCCGCTAGAAAATTAATTAACAAAAAGGATTTGGGGTTTTCCAAACCAGTATAGTCTAGCAGGATGAGATTATAATCCCCAATAGAATATGCATATAGAATATGAATGTTTGTTGTAAGTCGAACCCATTGACTTCTAATGCTTTTATACAAAATGAATGATATTTTCTATCCCCTACCCCTAAACCTCCCTTGCATATATATATATATATTATATTTGTTTTTAAGCTGGTTGGCTGATCTCCCAATGTAGGTGATTTGAGGTTTTACTGTCCTTGTGGGAACATTTGGTCTCCACAATGTTGGCATCAGGCAAAACCTGACCCACACACACCAGCCTTGGCACATACTTATAATACTTTACCTGTACCATATAATGAACCAAATGAGTAAATATAAGAAAAAACAAAACAAAACAGTGAATGCGATGCCTTACACATTTGTCTATTTTATATTACTTCTTTATAAAACATATACAGTTGAAAAATAACATCAGCCAAACACTGGAAGATGGAAGTGTCTGACCCTCCAATGTATCCAATACAAAAGCCTATGATTTCAGTAATACAGCGTAAAACACGTGCTTTCCATGCTTGCTCTATTTCCATCATGCAGACATGTTGTTAGGTTGGGCTTACCTTCTAGGGAGAGGTTGAATATCCTCAGAAGTGCTCATGGAGGCCAAAATTGTTCCAGACCAAAACAGCAGCGGCCACACTTCAGTAGGAGATGGGAGAGAATGAGAACATCCTCAGACTGAAGCAAAGAGACTGGAGCTTTGAGAGACCCAACACAGAGCAATCCAGACTCTGACACACAAAATGATATGTCCACACTCACACACACATCCATGCAGGAGATCAGACAGTTCAGACTGACAATTGCAGATGTGCTGTGTGCATTGGGCTCTCACTTCATGTATACTGTACAGACACACTCTCAGTCAGATGTATGTGGAGTAAATCCGTATGGTATGAAGAGTAGCTCAGTCCAGTGCTGACAGTCCAAGCATGGGAGGAGATTAGTCTAGAGCATGGTGCTGTATCTCTCACTTTAAATCTTGCTTGCTCTCTCTCTCTCCACCCCTTTTTACCTTCCATCACTTTTTCTTCCTCCCGTCTTTCTGATTTGCTGTATGTCATTTGGATTGGCAGATACTTTTCCTGTGCTTATCAAAATGCTTTGTCTATCCATTATTTTTTATTGCTTTATCTTTGCTTTTTAATCACTATCAAACTTAAGTTGTGAGATTTTAATAAAGATTTTCACATTTATTTTCAAAGATTTTATTGAAGATAGAGGTTTTTTCTATCTCATAAAATGTCAATGGGTAGGAAAAAAGCATTTAATTATAAGATACAACATATTCTCTGAAAACAATTCCTGACATTTGACAATATCAAGTGCGTGTACTTTATAGTTGAGTCAGTGCATAAGTTTGCACCCCCTTACCAGAATCTGCAAGATGTTTATCATTTAAAAAATTAAGAGGGCTCATAAAAATAGCATAATATGGTTTGATGCTTCCACTAATTATCAACGACTGTTTGTGTAACGTGTAGGTGCTAGACAGAATGATCAGGAGCAGAGGTAACAGTTCCAAAAATATTTATCAATAAAGTCATTAATACACCACAGTGCATGTCCTCAGTGGAGTGTGTGCATCATGAAGGTCAGGAAGAGCTTGGCAGGATCCTCTGTAGAAGCTTGGCGATGAGAGAGATGTCCAGCGGGCAATGCGAGCAACAGCAGAATTGTAGATGCCAAGCACGTGGGCATTCAGCAGAATTCCTTTGTGGATTACCAGGCTGAACTCAACGAAGACTGGAAGGCAAACCACAACCCAAACAATGCGGGCAACCCAACAGACTGCCAAGACAGGACCAGCTAGACAAAGAGAGCGAGGTTTGTACTCAACTTAGCATAATAATCAGGCATAGAAACAGTGAAACATGAGGGCATATTTAGGGAGTGCAATCAGGCTGGAACAGGTGTTGCTCGACAAGCAATCAGTGGCATGATAGGCACTGCCCTGAGAACAATGAATGTTCCCATGGAAATACCGATCATGCCAGTTGAGCGAACCTGTGAAACACGAGGGAGTGAAAATGACAAAAAAACAAAACAAACCTGCTGGCTCACCAGAACTGTGACAGTTTGTGTATTTAGCTTTATATGAGTCCCTGCTTTGTTCTGAACAGTGAAGCTGTCCACGTTTCTTAAGAAAAACCCTCCAGATACTGCAAATTCTTTGATTTTCCAGCATCTTCTGCACATTTCACTTCTCAACAGTGGCTATATGATGTTGACATACAGCTTTTGACACTTGGGACAACTGAGGGACTCGTACACAACTATTTCGAAAGGTGCAAACGTTAATTATTTTTTTTATTTTTTCATTTTATTTTATGTGCACCCCACATCCAAAGGGGGAAAAAATAAGGAAAAGACTATGAAGGCTGTTTTTAGAGCCATTTAGATTTTTGGCTGTTAAGACATTTATCTTTTTGTCATGACAGTTTATCAAATTTCTCCACCAAATTCTCATTACTATAATCCGGAGAGAGCCCCGGCCGCGACCCCGGACATCCGCAGCCAGCTGCCACAGCCATTTTTTAAAATTAAATCTATGTCAGATCTGTGCTTTCCTTTTCTATGCTACAGTGATAAATTCATGAAATGTACAGGTACAGGTACAGGTAATGTCTTTTTGTGTTTAAATTAAATACAACAACATAATCTTGCATGTTTGTTAATGACCAATAAGGTTCTTTATGGTTTTTACATATGATAATTGATACAGTAAGTGGCCCAAAGCCATTTGACTGAGTCTCATTTGCTTTTACGGGAAAGCATCACAATTGCAGAACAGAATTGGAACTGAAACAGAGATGTACAATCAGATGGGCTATTGAAAGTTTTTGGGGCTGAATGGAGAGTTGGTGTGTTTGCCGATGGCGTTCAGAACTGGTGCATCACATGGCACATTTGATCATCCAGCCTCATGGTGTATTGTTTCAGAAGTAGATCTGTGATCTGTGTATGTTGTGTTGTCTCCAGCTGTGCTTTTATCTTGTTTTCTCTGTATACTGCAGCTGCTTGATATGATGATGCTCACTATGAAAGTCAGCTGTAGTGAAAGAGGCTGCTCAAGGCAAAATACTTATTTTCCAACATTTTAAATGATCTATGAACAAAAGTATGAAACTTAATTTATCCCATAGCATCAACCCTGGAACCATTGTGTCAATCTTATTTTGCTTATTTTTATTATAAAAATAGAAGCTTGGCAAGCAGGCAGGCAGCAAGACTGAGGATATTTTTCTAAATATTTTGTCTCCATCTAGTGTTTTAGAAATTCAACTGCATGCTACTACTTTCCACTTTAAAATAGAGATTAGTGGTGCTCTTCAGTTTTGGCAGTTCCATTTAATGATGGCACAGCTGAATAGAGAGTGTGAAGGGACCCTCATCCTACATATACAGTTTTAAAAAAGGGTTAGTAGAAAAAGATAGCTGAGTTTTTTTTGTTTTTTGTACAGTAAGTGCACTGTAAGTTCAATAGTGCATGCAATTAGTGTGGATTGTTTAAGTACTCATTTAAAAGATTTGTTTTCAGCTGGTTCTTGAATGTTGAGATGGTATCAGCAGATTGTGTGTAGGTTGGAAGCTCATTCCACCACAGAGGCACAGAGAAAGTGAACGATCATGAAACAGACTTAGAGACTCTTTGTGATGGGGCCACCAGGCATTGCTCGTTCATGGACTGCAGAGAGCGAGTTGGAGCATAGACCTGGAGAAGTGAACTGAAGTTAGAGGGTGCCTTTCATTAGCTGTTCTGAATGCCAGATTCAAAGCCTTGAATTTGATTGGCAGCTACAGGTAGCCAGTGAAGTGAAATCAAGAGTGGGTTGACATGAGCCATTTTTGGCTGATTGAAGACCAGAAGTGCTGCTGCATTCTGGACCATCAGCAGTGGCTTGACTGTGTTAGCTGGAAGGCTAGCCAACAAAGCATTACAGTAGTCCAGTCTTGAAATAACCAGAGCTTGGTCCAGGAGCTGTGAAGCATATTCAGACAGAAAATGTTGTAAAGTGCAAATCTGCAAGACAGGGCGGTTAATGAGATGTGGGTGGTAAAATTAAGCTGGTCATCTACCACAACTCCCACTTTCTGGGCTGTTCTGGCTGCCATTAGTGTAGTTGAACCAAAATTATTATTGAGGTAGTGGTCAACAGATGGGTTGGCTGGGATCATGAGGAGTTCTCTCTTGGCAAGGTTGAGCTGAAGGTGGCATTCCTTCATCCATGCCAAAATGTCACAGAGAGGTAGGCAGAGATACAAGCTGAGACAGTAGGGTCATCAGGCTGCGTGTCATCTTCGTAGCAGTGGAAGGAAAAGCCATGTACCTCGGTCCGAGTGATGTTGTGTATATTGAGAAGAGGAGAGGCCAAGCACTGATCCTTGAGGAACACCAGTGGTCAGCTGGTGTGACTTTGACACCTCTCTTCTCAAGGAGCCCTTGAATGACCTGCCAACGAGGTATGACTCAAACATCCAAGCGCAGTTCCTGTGATACCCAGGTCAGAGAGGGTGGACAGGAGGCTCTTGTGGTTCACTGTGTTGAAGGCAGCAGACAAGTCAAGGGGGATGACGATGGACAATTTGGAGTTAGCTCTCGGCAGTTGCAGGGTTTCAGCTACTGACTGAAGAGTGCAGTCTCTGTTGAGTATCTATTTTTGAAGCCAGACTGATGTCTGCCAAGTAGGTTGTTCTGTGAGAGAAAAGCAGACAAGTGGTCGAATTGAACCCTCTCAATAGTTTTATGCAGTGGGGCGACTCAACCCAGAGATTGTAAAATCTCGAAAAGGTATTGGGTGTTGACCAACCCGCTGCTCTGCATATGTCTGCTAGGGAGGTACCTCTGGCCAGTGCCCATGAGGACGCAACACTTCTTGTTGAGTGTGCTCGGACCCTGGCCTTGGTGTGATAGGCCAATGTAATGGCATCAACTACCCAGTTGGAAAGCCTCTGTTTGGAGACAATGTTCCCCTTCTGCTGTCCACCAAAGCAGACAAAGAGCTGCTCAGAACGTCTAAAGCTCTGCATGTGGTTAAAGTAGGTATGCAAAGCATGTACCGGACACAGCAACAAAGGGGCTGGGCCTGCCTCCTCCCGGGGCAGCGCTTAGAGGTTCACTTCCGGGTCTCTGAAAGGAGTGGTAGGAACCTTGGGCACGTAGCCTTTCACGGTCTTAGGATCACATGAGTGTCTGCCGAACCGAACTCCAGGCAGGTGTTACTGACAGAGAACGCTTGCAGGTCCCCAACCCTCTTGATGGAGGCGAGCGCGATCAGGAGGGCCATCTTCAGGGAGAGGACCCTGAGTCTGACTGATTCTAGCGGCTCGAAGGGAGATCTCTGAAGGCCCGAGAGGACCACTGAGAGATCCCAGGAGGGGAACAGGCTTGGCCGGGAGGGATTTAACCTCCGGGCACCTCTTAGGAACCTGATAATTAAGTCGTGCTTACCCAAAGACTTGCCGTCTACTGTGTCGTGGTGGGCCACGATAGTGGCTACATACACCTTCAAGGTGGAGGGTGACAGCCTCCCCTCCAACCTCTCCTGCAGAAATTAGAACACAGACCTAACTGCACAACTCTGTGGGTCTTCAGTCCGGGAAGAACACCAATTTGCGAACAAGTGCCACTTCAGGGCGTAAAGTTACCTGGTAGAGGGGGCTCTGGCTTGGTTGATTTTGTCTACGATGGCAGGTAGTAGACCAGCTAGATCTTCCGCATCCCATCCAGGGGCCAGACGTGAAGGTTCCAGAGGTCTGGGTGCAGATGCCAGAGCATGCCCCGTCCCTGAGAAAGAAGGTCTTTCCTCAGGGGGATTCGCCAGGGAGGGGTTGTCGCGAGGAGTACAAGATCCGAGAACCAAGTCCGAATGGGCCAATAAGAAGCCACTAGAGTGACTTGTTCCTCGTCCTGCCTGACCTTGCACAGCACCTGTGCAAGAAGGCTCACACCTTCATGTTTAAACACCAAGAAGTGGTCCAGGAGTAATAACCATTGTGCCCTTTCTGTGAAGTATACATCTAACCTTACACCGTAGGACTGCCCTTGTAATGGGTATAATGACATGCACTTTGGATAAAAGCATCGGCTGATTAACAACTTTCTATACTTAAATAATCTACATAAATAAGAATATAACATTGGTATTCAACAGATATTTAATTACATAAAAGATGTTAAATTAAACCAGTCAATGTATTTACAAGAGTAATTTTACTCAAAATTCTTACTTTAAATGTCCAGTAGGTGGCAATATGCACAAAGAATGCAAATCGCCAAAAACAAAAGAAGAATTTGAAAGTGAAAGTGGAGCTTTATAGTACAAATGGATTTAAATATTGATCTGTTTCTCACCTACACCTATCTTTTATGCTGTCTTTATGTGCTTTTTGGACCTTCAAAGTTCTGGCCACCACACACATTTTTTTCTAAAAATCATTTGTGTTCAGCAGAGTCATACACATCTGGGATAGCATAACGGTGAGTAAATGATGAGAATATTTTCATTTTTGGGTGAGCTATCCCTTTAAACACATTGAACACCATAGTAAACACATGTGTCATAGGACCCCCATATGCTTTCGAGGGGTAGTGATGCAAACTCTCAAAATTTACAAAATATTCAACAAAATGTAAAAAAAAAAAAAATAATCAGTTAACATGGTCAAAGACACCTTAATTGAGAAATAGAGTGAGTGGCAGATCAAAAGACAAGTTAATGTAAAAATTATAGTACATTTTTTTACCCATATATACATTGAGTAATTTGGGACATTGGATTATAGAGACATTGGATTATTAGCGCTGACCACAATATTGCAGAAATGAAACGTTAGAACATGATCTAAACCCAAAGTCCTCACTGGCGCAGGTATTTTAAACAGATAATGTTGGAGATTCATGTTAAAGTCAAAGCTTCAGGAAGAGCCTCAAGTCACGTTCCAAAAAATAAGTGACTTCATATTTTTGTGCTCTTTTAATAAAGTATCAATGCATGATTGTTTTAACCTTCAGAACTTGTTGTCCGTCCACCTAAGACAACAACATTGTGTCTTAGGTGGACGGACAACAAAGTAAAAGGGTTGAATTTAGCTTGAAACACTTCTATTTCTATTTGTTAACATTAACATTAACTAACAATGAACAATACTTTTGCAGCATTTGTTAATCTTGGTTAGTATATATATATATATATATATATATATATATATATATATATATATATATATATATATATATATATATATATAATTATATATATATATATTGTTAGTTTATTATACCTAATGCATTAACTATTGTTAACAAATGGAACATTATTGTAAGTGTACCTGTGAGCTTAACAAATGTAAACAACACTACAATATAAGTCAAAATGATCAAATTGAATGAGATTATTGACAATTTGACACAATTGCATGATAAGGTATCATTTGTTACATGTTAGTATTATTATTGCAACTAACATGGTATTTGTCTTTAATGCAACGGGACACCAAATTAGTATAAAGTGTGTAGAAATGCCACCTTGTGACGGGACAAGCTTCAACGCCCGCATTAAAATGGGTTAACTGATTGCGAGCTTGTTTACTTAATGCAGTTCTCTAAACAGTTTGCGTAAGGGGCGTTCATTCCAATCAGTGAACTCAAGAGGCCAGGACACAAGCGTAACAACACAAAGATAACAGTTTAAAACTGTCTTTTAATGTTTGGTAACACCGGGAGCAGTCATGGGATCTGATGCGCAAAAGGAGAGACTTCGCGAGCTCTTCCACGCGTGCGATGTGGATCACTCGGGACGAATCGAGAAATGGGAGTTCGAGAAAATATGTTCCGAGTTGCACGTCCGAACCACCGAGATAGATGGAATTTTCTCCAGACTTGACATTGACAAGGACGGCACGATCACTCTGGAGGAGTTTATGGACGGATTTCAGGAGACACACCTGTTGAGCGACGCGGACATGAGCAGCGACAACGCCGGGGAAAGTTTCTCTGTCGCCTATGAGGACTTTAAATCCCGCCTGGGTGACCAGGTGAAATTCATCCCCAGGTAAAACACCTGATAGGACAAGATAACCATGCCATGAAAATGTTGGCGCTATTCATACATTAATAAAGAATGAAATGAATAATAATGATAGAATAGCCTACACTGTTTTTATTTTATTTTATATTTTTTATTATTATTTAACTTTTAATTGGTCCAATCAATGAAAATTTATTTCTTTGATATAAAATTGAAATGTAGGCTCTACTCAAATACTTTGTGTAGCTAAAATAATTGAGTTAACCTAACTCAAATTTGATCTGTTTAAATAACTCAGTACTTAGTTGTCAGTACTTTGAGTAAAATGAAAATGTTTGTTTTATTACTTATTTATTTTATTTTATTTTTTCTAGAAACCAACAAAAATGTACAAGATCTGTAAATCCCAAAATAATGTTCTGATTCATATGCATACATGCATTAATACAGCTGGGTCTTCCTCTCAATTGTCTTGCACCTCGCATATGCACTTCTCTTACTCTTGCTCTTTCTAATGCTACCAGTCAGCCATATTTGTACAACACAATCATTACAAATGGACCCTTTTCATGGTGATATATTTGATAAAGCAAAATAGCTGAGAAGGTCATCAGCAAAAAGAGAAATCAGATGTGATAGGATTTACTAATTATATTACATGTCATTTGTTATACCTTGAGTATTCATCAATATGAAATTATGAAACAGCCTAAAGTACATTGCTTTCTAATTCAGTTTTCTTTTCCTGTTTTGAACATAAAAGTAAAAGTTTTGAAAAGAGTGAGCTGCAAAAATGAGCTGTAGATCCTAGGTATGTGAACAAAGCCGAATACCTTATTCATAAAGACATTCATAATGACGTCTAAACGAATAATGAATTCTTCTGAATTATAGAAAAATTATTCATTTGACTGATTATTAAACAACAAGCACAGGGATAGAACAATATTTGAAATTAACCTATCTAAAATAACAACGCAGTGATGAGTCTGTAAAGGTAAGATGACTAAAGTGTAAACTTTATGAATGAAAATGTACATGGTGTGATGTGATCTCAAGTTTAAATCGGATGGCCGTGTTGCAGTCTCTGCAAAATCTGAGCTTGTCAAGAGTTACTTTAACTTGATCCTTCATCATACACATTTTCAACTTCAAGCATCTGCATCTCACTCATATCTCAAGCAGGGGAGCAGGCAGTGTATAAGGTGAGAGAGGGGTGAAGTGATTTCTCTCTAAAACAAACTGTTATCTGCAACAAGCATGGACTGCTAGGGCTTGGATATCATCGCAGCGATTTGGCTGGTGATATAAATTGAATAATTAAATGCAATTATTATGTGGTCACTTGATTTCCTAAAGAGCGAATTATTCGACTAAATTTCCAGTCCTTCAGGGCTGCACAACTTCAAAATCGTGATATAGTCATATATGATCATTAAACTGCAAAAGGCTGTTATAATGTAAATAAAATGAATAGCCTACATGGTCTGTGCAGACAGGTGACACAAACACATGATGCACTGTTCTGCATGTAAATAAAAATATTAATAATAAAATAAATAATGTTATGAATTATAAAAGGCATATTTGCTATACAAAAACTATACATAGAATAGAGTTACATTTAAAAATGTGTGTTTTATCTAGTTTTGACTTATTTCCAGCTTAAGCCACGCCCACAGTGTAATACATTCAGTTATATCCAAATACAGGTACAAATCATTTTGCCATCGTAACAGATACGTATACAGATAGAGATACTAACTTCGCAGCACACCCCTAGTAGATACACAGACGTTATATAATGGTTGCGTCAAGAAAAGTTTTCATGAATTTTGAAAATGTTGGATGCATTTTGTATCAAAGCAAGTGATTCGCAGTTCAGTCCATAGACACTGATGATGTGTTGATTATATGGAGGGTTTTAAAAATGTATACTAGGTATTGAGAAAAGCATTTAACCACTAGTAATAACAAAACAAAAAACTTGAATGTATTTAGTATATGATTATAATTAGATGGAATTACATTAGCTAAATATATCCGACCTAGTTTTGGTAATCGGTCAGTGCAAATATCTGCCATCTATTTACCATTATGTACACGTCAGAATCACATGTCAGTTTAAGAAATGTCAAAATTATAGTTTTAAGTGTCAAAAACATCCTTGTTTGAAATGTTTAATTTGTTTCATAAATAAAAACTGAAGTTCTAAATGATTGAATCATTAAGGTGTCCTAGGTCTTTTCGTTTTCTGTTGTCTCTGTTTGGCTGATGTAGTTCTTCCTTGTGAAATTAGGTTTTGATGACAGGACATTTAATGTAACTGTAGCCAGCGGCTTGACATGAGATGCATCAGCATATGCCACGCTGAATCTGAGAGAACATCGATTAGAGAACACTCTCAATACTCCTCTTATTATATTCATCAGATGCCACAAGTGTTACTTGATTAAAGAGAACCACGCAGTCATGAGGCTCAGACCCACGCAATTATTAAACAACCTGGCACCATCTTTTCCATGTCATGTAAAGACTCCATTTGATTAATTGTCTGGAAACCCCCTTTCATTATTTTTCTCAGTTAACCCTGTTTAGAGCTAGTGCCATTTTGTTGGGTGTATAGTGTATACTGTAATTTCTCAATGGGGGTGATTCAAAAAAATGTAATTGTGTTCCTTTGCCAATATTGTTTTTAAGAGAATGGTTTGTTCATGTGTGTGTGTGTGTGTGTGTGTGTGTGTGTTCCATGTAGGATTGACCAGGTATCAACTCTGTACCAGAACATCGGTCTGACGGAGCCCAGAATGGTGCCTCAGTATGAAAGAGTTCTTCTCAGTTTCATCAAAGAGATTCGAATACTGAACACAGAGATGGAACATCTAGCACTTGCTGTGAAGAGGTACACACACTCGCATCCTGTTGTGCCCTTTGCTATTTCTACATGTAAAGGCCTTTTTACCCCAAAATGCGAAACTTTACAGCAACATTTACAATAGAAACAATGGATTCCTAATGAGCCATTCACACCTGGAGCAAACATTTGCGTGGCGACAAAGTGGTGTGTCGTTTTTTTTTTCTGCCCAGTGATAAAATACCCCAACCAATAAAATTTGAGCTGTGGATCAAGTCTCAGGAGCTGTTGCAAGTACCAAAACCAGTGCATTGTGTGGCGCTAAAGCACAGAAAGCTGTTTTGACCACCATTAAGTGCCGAAAAGAAAGTATCCTGAAATCAAGATTTACATACTTTAAATAACTTCAAATAATTTTGCTCAACAGCTCCTGAACAGTCACCTCTTCAGTTAAATGTCACAGTATCATGACATAACAGGGACACACAAAATAGAAATAGAAATACCACAACTTGCATTGAGGACATAAGTGTCACCGAATTGCTGGTTAGACCCACATGCAAGCCTATCAAAGATATCAAAAAACGAATTGTGAACACACAGTTAAACAGTGTTCAGGGTCTATGGGTTTCGAAGTTCGTTCGAGAATGGATCATCAAGGGTGCCACCAGCTGAAACAAAGTTTTGAATTCATCAACAGACATTCTGAAGTATTGATGAAAATGATCATGATACAGCTTCAACTCCTGTATCTGTCTGTGGAACTTCCCATGATCCTCTCTTCTCTCAAAAATGTGGTGAACACCGTATTGCCGCCTTTTTCTTGTCCTTTCCTCAGTGAGCACAATAGCAATACATTCATCGTCGCTGCTGTTTGAAGAGAAATCTCTTTTTTTCAGTGCGCTAATGAAGTCGCTTGATTGGAAGACTCTCGTATCTGTGATTCCATGGTTATTTTAAGTTTTAACGTTTAAGTTGTTTTTCCTCTCATCCGTCATAGGCGGAGGGCAAACCTGTTAAAAGGTACATTGAGCTACCTACCATACAGGGGTAAAATTGTTTGTTGATTAGCGCCACCTATTGTAAAGGCGTGAATGTGCTAATGGCGAACATTCGTGTCGCTTTCTATGTAAAGGGGCCATTTGTTGGCTGATTCGCTTCACATAATCGCGCCACTTCTGATGTGAAAAGGCCTCAAGGAGGGCCACTCCAATGGAGAGGCAAAGGTTTATGCATATTCGTCTTTTCTGTTGCGCATGTAGTTGTAATAGCTTAAACGATTTGGTTAGTTTAGTCTGAATCTGACTGCATTATTAATTTAATTTGACTCCAATTATAACAGACCTCAAATTTAGATTAAGATTCCAATTGTTTACTCATTATGTTTTTTAGAGAGAGTCTTAAATGAGGATTTGATTATTCGGTCAGTCTGTATCTTGCTTATTGCATTGAGTCATACACCAGCTGGGATAAATACATAGATCTCAAGGGCACAATGTAGACAGTTCACTTGAAGTCAGAAGTTGCAGGGTATACTAATATCAATAAGTCAAGCTGCCTACTGCTTGCTCATAGTCAAATAATAGTTTTGCTAAGTCATTGACTGACTGTCCCAGGGGATGCGTCTACTGCTTCTCTCATTCATGGTCATCAATACTGTTCTTAACCTGGTCAGACGATTTCGGCAACTCTAGACTCTGGATATTTACTGGATATAATGAGTTCAGGGGAATCCTTAATGATCACATTTAACAATTAATCAATACAAAACATCCAATACTCAAAAGACAAATCTAAAGAGAATGAGATTTATACCTGACATCAGAAAAATGATGTCATTTTGCAAGCATGTTTAAAAACATAACACTATGGGGTTAATTTGGCTACAGAATCCCCCTGAGCATTTTGCAAGCTTCCCTGAAATATCCAGACCGGGAATGATGATTGCACCATTGAGACAATAGACTTTTCAATTGAAATTTGGAATTAGAATCGAAATTGAATCCTTAGAAATGAGACCATTGTACCAGCCACACTGAGACTGTTTAAATGATACCAAACATGTACAGTCAACTCCTTTGTTTATACAGAATATGATAGTTTTCTACATATAGAGCTTAGGTGAGTTTGAGGTGAGGAGATGAGAGAGGGGTGGGGGAGAAAGGAGCAGATGTGGAGGAACAACAATGAGGAGTGAATTTGCGATTCTTGCTCAGGGATGTGGTGTTACAGGTAGAGATGCTAACTTTGCGAGAGAGTTTGTATGTTTCCCCGGAAGTTCTTTGTTTTCCCAGGGTCTCTGAGGCCGGACATCTTGGCACCAGGCTTGACATAGAGTACATGCAGTACATATGATTTTTGACACAAGAGTGTTGAAACTAGGAGATGGAATCTTCAGGGTTACAAATAAAAGTTCCTTAACATGGATGGATTATTGGAGCACCATCTTAGAAGTTTAACATGAACTAACAATGAACAATACTTTTACAGCATTTATTAATAATGTTTCAAAGTGCATCAACTAATGATAACAAATGCAACTTTTGATTTACAAAATGTATTACTATATGTTGAAATTAACATTATCCAAGATAAATCAATTCTGTAAAATTCTTGCGCTAGGCTCTTAACTCCAGGTTGCTCCGGGGGGGATTGTCCCTGTAATAAGTGCACTGTAAGTCACTTTGGATAAAAGCGTCTGCCAAATGCATAAATGTAAAATGTAAATGTAATGTTTAGTAATTATATTAACTTAAGAAGACTTAAGAGGTTCTCCTACGCAGTCAGGCTGTAAAATCCTTTAATTGAAACTTTTATTTAGGAATAGAGCACTGTTGCTGTGTATGTGATGAGTGATGTGGTGTTCTGGTGTTTGGTCTTTGCTCAGAGCTCAGGATCAGGCTTCTATACAGTTGAGTGAGATGGAAGAAGAGATGGATCAACGCATCCACACCACAGAGAGAAACATTCGTCTACAGGTGAGGAAAACAACACACAATGGTGTAATTGTGAGTGCGGTGTTACTTGTATAAAACAGTTCTATAAACAAAATAAAGTTAATATCGAGCAGTTGACATTTCAGATGCGATGGCCAGCTATTTTATTATTGCTCTGCCAACAAAAATACTTCCAAAAGAATTCAAACAGTATCAAGCATTGCGTTTTGCTGAAGGTAATGTGGACACATTTTTCAGTGCTCTTACACAAAATATCAGCACTCTTTGAAAGCCACTCATCCAATCAAATTAGAGGAACGGAACTGGGTGTTGTCAAAGACATTCTGTCAGCTGATACGTTTTTATATTTTCTTTGTAATATGCTAGGTAGCCCTGCCCACAGTGAAATTCTATTAACTGAAAGAAACATGAACCTTTATTTGATCAAAACAAGCACATATCATGAACGGTGCATTCATTTTGCTGTTTTCAGCTTTTTATATTTGTAAAGTATGACTCGTAGCGATAACTTATCTCAAGGGGTCGGGTTTTCTTTGATTTTTACGTGAAATTAAATTGATTCTACACTTCTAAAATGGTGAAATGTTCTGATTTGTTTGTTTCACCATCACTGTTATTATGGATAAATTGCTTAAAGTTAGGAATTTCAGTCGTTGTACTTGTATTGTGAAAACGGACAAAGTATTCTGATTATTTTAAGGAAGGCGCTGAAGTACACAGTACTAAATGAATTGGCACAGGTGTTTGCCATAAAGTGGTATTCGGCCAAATCATGTGATTCTTGGAATGCATTCAAGGTGTAATTCACATTTTAGTGCTACCACTCTTCAGTTTCAACCCTGTTCTTTATCTTTATCCACCACTTATCTCATTATGTAACTCGAGCTCAACTCACTGTTTGCTCAACTGCACCTGTTCAAGTTCTCCTGAAGAGTGTAGAGAATTTGTACCTATTAATATACAAACACTCTAAAACCTTTCCTTACCTTATTACATATCAGTGTTACATAAAAATGTTACATAGATATCTCTTTAATCGTTTGTGTGGAACTTTAATTTTTTAGGTCTCATATGGAATACTTTAGATTAAAACACGTTGAGGATGGTTACCCTTGTTTGCAACCATACGGTCATTATTCTTACAGGTTCATGGAAAAAAAAATCATTAGCTGTAAATTAAAAACTACATTTGATAATTTTTTTCTGTCCTTTTCAGTGCTTACTTTGCTTTTAAAATTGTATTGAATGTGAAATTCTATAACTATAATAATATTTTTACCCATCGTAGGTTTAATCATTTTAGTCATTATCAGTGTTGGGTGTAATCCAATTAAAAAGTAATTAGTTACTGTAATATAATTACTTTTTTAGTCAAAAAGTGTAATTCATTACATTTTAACTTATTGTAATCATATTACAGTTAGTAACTTTCAATTAGTGTAATTACTTTTAAGTACATTATAGGGTTATGCTTATTTATAATATATAATACATAAATAAATAAAATAATAATAATAAGTAATTAGTAATTTGTTTATGGATTATTTACCCAACCCTGGTCCTTATTTTATTTTTCAAATTGAATAAATGTAAAATTTACAAGTTTAATAAATGTCAAATTATGTGTTATGTGAAGGACTTTTATTTTTGTATTAATATATCTACCCCATTACCTCTGGGAGGCACTCATTTTCAATGCGAATGTTTTGAGGCCTTATTTTGATATTTTAAATAACACAAATGTAGAAGTGATTTCTGATAAATTCAGATTATAAACTTTGCAATGATACCTCATATGAGTTATGTGTACTTTAACATTTTAAGCTTAAACGTGTTTACACCGATGAGTGTAAGGAGGTTGTAACACAAATAAGTTTAATACATTTAATCCAGCAGTTTTTTTTATGTGTGATTTTTAGTCTTTATTGTGTTCTTATAAATGTTTTTAAATTATGTATCAGTTTTAACACAAATATTTTTTTTAACAGTGTATACAATTGAAAACACTTTATTTAAGTGTCCAAAATAATGCAATTACATTTTGTAATTAAGTGTAGATTAAGGCTATTTTAGCCATAATTTACTACTTATTAAATATCATATTTTGTTTAGAAAATAATGTAATTAATGCTTTAATTCATAAATGATACTTCAAGTTGACTAAATATAAGAAATATAAATATAAAATATATTAAGTCAGTAACTGAGGCTAATTAGTATTGCCTTTACAAAGCTGTTACTAATAAATAAGTAAAATCTTCTATTTAAGACAACTTTGTAACGATCGGCCTCTTGACTGGGTTACACAAACTAAAATGAGGATCTGAGTGAGTGTGCTTATGTGAAAATAAAAGAGAGACAAAAGAGAAATACCAGTTGAAGGTGTATTAACAAAAGTATTAGCAACAGACATCCAAATACTGTTAAAATGAACACCGAGTATATACAGATTTTAAGTATATACGAAGAACAGTCTTTTGTGTTGTTTTAGTGTCTGAAGTTAGCTCACCAGTGTATTTGCAATCCGATAAAGTTTGTGAAGGAGGTGACCATAATCCACAGTGCGAATAGTTTTAGCAAAGGCAAGTAAATCCACAGGGTATAATGCACAGAAGTGCTCCAGAATCCAAGCATAGATTTTAGAAAGTTGTTATAAGTAGTAAAAAGTTTGAAAGGCAATACTAATTAGTTTCAATTACTATATTGTTTAGTAAACATGATTTATGTTGGATCTCTAAAATAGAACATTAATTACGTCACTTTCTACACAAAAAATAAGACATTTAATGAGTTGTAGGTTTTGGATAAGATAGCATTATTATGTATTCAGTTCATTTGAAACTGAGCATTAATTGCATTACGTTCTAAACAAAAATTAGAAGTTCAGTAAGTTGTAAATTATGGCTGAGATAGCCGTGCTTTACAGTCACTTAATTATTACTACTGCCTAATTCATGCTTAACTAGTGCATTATTGTGGAACCTTAAAATAAAGTGTTTTATTTATTATTCATACAGATTTTAACGCAGTGTATGTTTTATATCATGTTTAGTCCTTCATGTATTTTTTCTCTTCCAGGAGTCTAAAAAAGCTGATGCAGCTCTGAGCAGCATGAAACACCAGTATGAGTCTCAGATCTGTGAACTTCAGCAGAAGATACAGACCCTGCAGATGGTGACCAGCACCTCTTAATAATTTCTGCTAATAATATACTAATAAAGTTCTATCTCTGATCATATGTCAAAATAATAGCTGAATATTGTTTAGCTGAATTGAAAGACAATATTTAGTTAGGAATTGTTTGTTCTTTCCTTAGATTGAGGACCAAAATAAGAGTACCAGCCTCAAAGAGGAAACCTCAGCACTGAAACGAAAGAACAATGACCTGACACTGGTATGGCTCTCATTAAAGTAGGAAGAGACCATTAAAAATGTTGTTTGATATTATATGATGTTTTGTGTGTGTGTGTGTGTGTGTGTGTGTGTGTGTGTGTGTGTGTGTGTGTGTGTGTGTGTGTGTGTGTGTGTGTGTGTGTGTGTGTGTGTTTCTTGCATCATTTCAGCAAAACCAAAAGTTGAAGCAGGAGCTATTGGAGTCCCACACAAATGTTGCATTCCTGCACAGTGAACTGGACTCTCTCAAGAGCGATCTCACAGACCAAAGCATCAACTTTGAACGGTACTTTGTGTGTGTGTTGGTGTTTGGTATCACAGCATTCATGGTGGATTACTGTAGTTACTGTTTATGAAGTATATGAATTCTTAAATTATGATCTTCAGAGCTGGAATCTCATAGAATCTCATATCAACTCTGATGTAACTCAGACTCTTCTGACTCATTCTAACACTCCTGACTAGAAACATGAATGCCAATAATATGTCAATAATGAAAGAATGCTCAGACTCACTTGAGCAGCTGTAAAAACAGGTTTAGTGTCTCTCATTGCTGTTTGCAGTAGTGACATCATCAGAGCAGGATATCCTGGTGTCACACGTCACACTGCACAGGAATGTTTCAACCTTGTCTCCTAGTAACTAAAAAACAGAGGCACAGTTTACATCTTAGTGCATGCGTGTGTGTGTGTGTGAGTGTGTCCAAGCCTTAAATAAGTATCAGCTTGTAAAGATGGCATAGTACTTGATTGACAACTATGAACAAGGCTAGAAATATCAGCTTGAAATTATAAAGCTGTAGCAATAAAAACACATTTTTGATTGTATTTGTACAGAGATGAAGCTCTGATGAAATGTTTCTCTGAAGAGAGAGAGAACTTGGAGAGACAGATCGAGATGCTTCAGTGAGTTGTACCTGCATGGCACTAACAACACTTTAGTACCACTAGAAACTTCCCATGCTTTCAAAAATTATTCTCTTATTTATATCCCTCTTCATTTGTTGTATTATTATTTCCAAATTCCTTTGGTCGCAATGTGACCAAATTTCACAACCTGGTCTCATAGAATCACCTTACTATACTTACATTTTCACAAAATTATTTTTACATGGGTTGTTGGATGTATCGCAGCAGTTTCCTGGTGAAATGTACACTAGAGGCGCTATAACAACAAAGACTTTTATTCAGCATCACACAAATCATGACTATAACGGCAGATTACCAATTCATAAACACTTACTTTTCGCCCTGTTACTCACTAAATGCTGTCTTATGACATCAAAACACATTTAGTCTAGTGCAGGGGTGCCCACACTTTTTTGTGTGATGATCTACTTTTAAATGACCAACTCAATAAGATCTACCAACTAAAAAAGCACAGTTTCATTTAAAATAAGAAAATGCTTGTTGGGACTACTGCATGTATCCCTACATGGAATTCATCTTTTAATTAATAAAAAAATATATAATAATGTTCAATGTTGATATCATTCAGTTTTAAAACTAAACCCAAAACACCTACAGCACAATAGATTACAATAGCCAGGGCATTTACCTTATTCTGATGACGAGTAAATATTGACCAGACGAGGTTGTTTATTCAGTTGCCATGACAACTACGTTTGCGCATACGCGCCTTCCAAGGACTTCTGAGAACAGAGTGCGAAATTGCGATGCTACTGCCCGGATTAGGCAAAACTGTCTGATTCCATTCAGTTTTGCCTAATCCGGGCAGTAGCATCGCAATTTCGCGCTCTGTTCTCAGAAGTCCTTGGAAGGCACATATGCGCAAACCTAGTTGTCATGGCAACTGAATAAACAAAACCTCGTCTGGTCAATATTTACTCGTCAAGTGCAAGTCAGACAGAAATTAAAAGAAGGAAAGACATTATATTTATTTGTATTCAAATTTAACGAAAGTACATTTAAATTTTGTGCGATCTACCAGCATTGCCTTTGCGATCGACTGGTAGATTGCGATCGACGTATTGGGCACCCCTGGTCTAGTACATGACTTGTATGGTGATACATTTTAACGTTTGCAATACATAACCAGCTATGTTTACTTAAGCTTGATCAAGCACGATCAGATTGCGATGTAGCTTGAGTGTTGCACTTGCGAAGTAAATGACTGGGGTACGAGTCGCCGCGTGAACCAGAAGTGTCAGAGACAGCACAAAATGATGCGGGTGCTCCATTTTAGTGTTGCTTGATTTAACTGCTGCATTTGATACTGTTGATCATTCAGTTTTAATAGATACATTGAAGAGATGGGTGGGAATATATTTGGTGGCTGTAGACTGGTTTATTTCCTATTTGTCGAATAGGAAATTTGTAGTGTCTGTTGGAGATGAGATGTTCTACTCGTCAACAATAAATTGTGGTGTTCCACAAGGAACCCTGTTAAGGCCAATATTGATTTCTCTATATATGTTACCTCTTGGTTCTATGATTTAAAAATACAACATACATTTTCATTTCTATGCAGATGACCTGCAGTTCCCCTTCTGTCGCTCTCTCCACGTTGTGTCGGAGAAGCGACACTAGGGGTCTCTCTTGAGCGCCGATATCCACCTCTGATCTATGAAAAAAGGCCAATGAGAGTTGGCAGCCAGTATTTCATGTCCCGCCCCCGGACATACGGGTATTTAAGCGGCGCAAATATGGGAGTTCATTCAAAAATTTCTTCGGAGCCGATGGTCTGTCTGCAGTTTGCTGCGAGTTTACACACCACTATAAACGTTCCTGTTTCCTCTGACGATCTGCATGCTGTTGGATCTTGACGGCGCACAACAGCGGCTTTCTCCTTCACATTGCTTGGCGTGCATTGTTGCCCCTGAGCGCTTTGACAGCGCAGACACACACACACATTGTGTATTTAAACGAGTAAATTCCTATTAAAAGAGTCATTTCTCTAAAAGAGCAAAACACAGCGGTGTTGAACGTCCTTCTCAGGACGCGTCTTTTTCAAGATGCCCTTCCGCCCCTTTGTTGTTCCTGGATGCGGTAGAGTGCTCTCCACTTCAGACGGCCACAGGCGCTGTCTCGTGTGTTTGGGCCGCGATCACACCGAGACGGCGTTTGTGGATGGTTCATGTTCTCACTGCGAGAACATGACCATGACCACGTTGCGGTCGCGGCTTGCTTTCAACAGAAAGCAAGCCACCCCAGCTGCACCTCGCATCGCTCCTTCTTCCCACGGGATTGAGGACGATGCGGTTGGCGCTGGGGGCGATTTGGGGTGGCAGCGGGTGCAGTTTCGCCGGGTAGTCCCCCGCGAACCTCCCGTTCCCTGACACGCTCGCTGGTCCCCGTCCACGCTCGCGGCGATAGCGGCTCGCCTCACGGACTGGCTGTCTATCCTCCCGAGCCCGAAGCAGATGAGCTCGCCGCTGCATCGGCGAGTGTGATGTCTGATGCCGAGGACTCCCCTGGACTGCCGCCTTCGGGCCAGCAGACCCAGGCTGAGGCCGACGCTCAGATGTCTGACATGCTTTCCGGGCGCGCGTGAGCGTGGGGTTGGATTGGAACCCTCCATCCTCCCCACAGCCTTCACGGTTGGATGACTGGTTCCTGGGGGCAGCGCGCGTTTGCGGCCTCGCATCCCCTGGTCCCGTTTTTCCTGGAGGTGCATGACGAGCTGGCGTCTACGTGGAGAGCCCCGCTCTCCGCCCGTCTAGGTGCCACCCGCTCCACTCTCACCACCCTCGACGGCGAGAGCGCCACGGATACGGGCGATTCCCCAGGTCGATAGGGCAGTTGCGTACCATCTATGCCCCGGTAGCCCTACCTCCTGGCGTGGCGGCCCCGTACTCCCATCCAAGCCCTGTAGGACAACATCCTCGCTCAACGCGAAGGCCTACAGTGCGGCTGGACACGCTGCCTCCGCCCTGCATGCGATGGCCCTCCTGCAAGTCCACCAGGCCAAAGCACTCATGCACGGGGGTGGACCTGATCCTGATGTGCTGCAGGAACTGCGCTCAGCGACCGACCTCGCCCTGAGAGCGACGAAGGCCACAGCGCAGGCACTCGGACAGGCGATGGCCACCCTAGTGGTCCAGGAACGCCATCTTTGGCTCAATCTGGTCGAGATGCGTGAGGCCGACAAGAACCGCCTCCTGGACGCACCTGTCTCTCAGATTGGCCTTTTCGGCGACACCGTCGAGGACTTCGCCCAACAGTTCTCCGTGGTGAAGAAGCAGACGGAGGCCATCTCTCAAGCATCATGCCCCGCCGCAGACCTGCCGCTACGGGCAGACCTGCCGCTACGTCTGCCCGCCGAGGGCGTCCCCCTGCGAAAAAACCAGCTCCTGCTCCGCCTCAACCCGGGCACAGCTCTCAGCCCCAGCGTCGAGCACCCCGCAGGCACCCCCGCAGACGCCCCCTGTCTCACGAACCCCCTCTAGGACCCGGAAGGCTCCCAAGCGTTCCTGAGACAGCCGACCTAGAGCCGAAGACGTTAGCTCCGGAGGTGGTAAGACCATTTTTCATTTGCCACACCCCTTGACGGGGGCTGTGGTACCCACATTCTTAATAAGAGCTATTTCCTTTGCCTCTGGGTCACCTGGCCCGCAAATGCCGTTCTCACGGCAATCTGCTTTCAGACCTCCTCCTCAGTCACGAACCCGCCCCCTGCCGGGTGCGCGGAGCAAGGTAAGTGCTTTGAGTCTATTCTCAGCACCTCAGCCTCAGGCCGCAACGAAGCTGCCTGACGCTGCATTACCTGTTCCGCCCCGCTGCGAGGCCCCGCCGGGTACGTCCAAAATACTCGTCCCTTTGCTGCCCCTAGCGCAGAGCCGGGAAGCGTGGTTTTCGCTTCACAATGCATCACGCTGGCTGCACCGGACCATTCGACTCGGTTACGCAATTCAGTTTGCCCGGCTCCCGCCCCCCTTCTGGGGCGTCCGCTTTTCCGCAGTACACGGTGAGCATGCCAGTTCCCTGCGCACGGAAATCGTGACCCTCTTGGCCAAGGGCGTGGTAGAGCCCGTCCCTCCAACCGAAATGAGGAAGGGTTTCTACAGCCCTTACTTCATTGTACCCAAGAAAGGTGGCGGCTCACGACCAATCCTGGACCTGCAAGTTTTCAATCGGGCCTTGTTAAAACTCCCGTTCAAAATGCTCACGCAGAGAAATATTCTGGCTGGCGTTCAGCATCTAGATTGGTTCGCAGCGGTAGACCTGAAGGACGCGTACTTCCACGTCTCAATTCTGCCACGACACCGACCCTTCTTACGGTTCGCGTTCGACGGCCAGGCGTTTCAGTACAAAGTCCTCCCCTTCGGCCTGTCTCTGTCCCCTCGCGTCTTCACGAAGGTCGCAGAGGCGGCCCTTGCCCTGCTACGAGTAGCCGGCATCCGCATTCTCAACTACCTCGACGACTGGCTCATCCTAGCACACTCTCGAGAGTTACTATGCACACACAGAGACCAGGTGCTCCGGCACCTCAGCCGCTTGGGGCTTCAGGTCAACTGGGAAAAGAGCAAGCTCACTCCGGTTCAGAGCATCTCTTTTCTCGGGTTGGAGTTAGACTCAGTCTCAATGACAGCACGTCTCACGAGCGAGCGTGCTCAGTCGGTGCTGGACTGCCTCGCTTCCTTCAAGCCAGGCACAGTGGTCCCTCTAAAACTTTTCCAGAGGCTCCTGGGGCATATGGCGTCCTCCGCGGCGGTCGCGCCACTGGGGTTGATGCATATGAGACCACTCCAGCACTGGCTCCAGACTCGAGTCCCGAGACAAGCATGGCACCACGGCACGCATCGGGTAAGGATTACCCCCGCCTTCCTCAAAACACTCCGACCCTGGACAGACCTCTGCTTTTTACGGGCAGGAGTGCCCCTGCAGCAGGTGTCCTGACGCGTTCTGGTCACAACCGACGCCTCCCGGTCCGGGTGGGGTGCCGTGTGCAGCGGGCACGCAGCAGCGGGCACGCAGCAGTGGGCACGCAGCAGCGGGCCGTTGGAAAGGGGCCCCGCTGCATTGGCACATCAATTGCCTGGAGTTGCTGACCGTCCTTCTTGCTCTCAGGAAGTTCCTCCCGTTAGTTCGGGACAAACATGTCCTCGTGAGATCGGACAGCACCACGGTGGTGGCGTACATAAATCGGCAATGCGGCCTACGCTCCCGCCACATGTCACAACTCGCCCGCCGTCTCCTCCTATGGAGCCAGCAGCGACTCAAGTCGCAAGCTCAGCGTCGTAGCGGATGCACTATCACGACAACGCCTGCCCGGCGGGGAGAGGAGACTTCACCCCCAGTCGGTCCAGCTGATTTGGGAACGGTTTGGCAAGGCCCAGGTAGACCTGTTTGCCTCCCAGGAAACCTCCCACTGCCCGCTCTGGTACGCCCTAACAGAGGCTCCCCTCGGGACAGACGTGCTGGCACACAGCTGGCCCTCGGGGCTGCGCAAGTACGCATTTCCCCCAGTGAGCCTTCTTGCACCGGTGCTGTGCAAGGTCAGGGAGGACGAGGAACAAGTCACGCTAGTGGCCCCCTACTGGCCCACTCGGACTTGGTTCTCGGAACTCAGGCTCCTCGCGACAGCTCCTCCCTGGCGAATTCACCTGAGAAAGGACCTCCTCTCTCAGGGATGGGGAATGCTCTGGCACCCGCGCCCAGACCTCTGGAACCTCCACGTCTGGTCCCTGGACGGGATGCAGAAGAGCTAGCCGGCTTACCGGCGACCGTTGTGAATACAATCAACCAAGCCAGAGCCCCCTCTACCAGGCACCTTTACGCCTTAAAGTGGCGCCTGTTCGCAGATTGGTGTTCTTCCCGAACTGAAGACCCGCAGAGATGCGCGATCAAGTCAGTGCTCCTGTTCCTACAGGAGAGGCTGGACAGGAGGCTGTCCCCGTCCACCCTCAAGGTGTATGTTGCCGCCATTGCCGCCCACCACGATCCTGTAGACGGCAAGTCTTTGGGAAAGCACGACCTGATCCTCAGGTTCCTGAGAGGCGCCCGGAGGTTGAATCCCTCCCGGCCAGGCCTGGGATCTCTCGGTAGTCCTGGCAGGACTCCAGAGACCTCCCTTCGAGCCGCTTGAATCAATTGGACTCAGGGCCCTCTCTCTTAAAATGGCCCTGCTGATCGCGCTCGCCTCTATCAAGAGGCTCGGGGACCTGCAAGCGTTCTCTGGCAGCGACACTTGCCTGGAGTTCGGTCCGGCAGATATGTCTGTGATCCTAAGACCGCGACCGGGCTATGTGCCCAAGGTTCCTACCACACCCTTCCGAGATCAGGTAGTGAACCTGCAAGCGCTGCCCCGGGAGGAGGCAGACCCAGCCCTTTCGTTGCTGTGTCCAGTGCGCGCCCTGCGCATTTACCTGGACCGCACACAGAGCACCAGACGCTCTGAGCAGCTCTTTGTCTGCTTTGGGGGATGGCAGAAAGGGAATGCCGTCTCCAAACAGAGGCTCGCCCACTGGGTTGTCGATGCCATCACACTGGCTTATCACACCCAGGCCGTGCCCCTACCCTTGCGGGTCCGAGCTCACTCAACAAGGGGTGTTGCGTCCTCGTGGGCACTGGCCAAGGGCACCTCCCTAGCAGACATCTGTAGAGCCGCGGGTTGGGCAACACCCAACACCTTCGTGAGGTTTTACAACCTCCGCGTTGAGTCGGTTGCGTCTCGTGTTTTCTCAGGTCCGAGCCCGTAGAACTCGGTAACACGTAGACCGACCGGCCGGGTGGATCGCTTGCGCCCAGCGCCCTTTTCCTGACGTCAAGGTAAAGTAGTGCGCCTTCTTCCCAGGGCACCCCACCCCGAGTCGGGACCCTGGTCGATTCCTCCCCAGCCCTCCGGGTCCGCGGTTCAGCGGAGGAACCCGCCGACCCAAGCCACTGCGGGTACCCTGATGGCTACCCTGTACTGGTATAGGTGCTCCACAGGTAAGGCCTCCTGCTCGGACTCCCCCTGTGTGTAATTCCACGGTTCTGTCCCCTTGCGAGCGGACCCCCGTGTATCCCTTAGGCAGTTACAGCTGCCCCGGTCGCCGTGCTGTAGCAACTCCCCCCTTTCGAGGCTGGATCTACCACCGCACCATACTTTCCACACGAGCCCTAAGACAGCCGTGTGACGTGTCTACCACTTTTCCTCCCCAAGAAAAAGGGCAGGTGTGGTCTCCGCAGGGTCTGGGTAAGACCCCCTTCCCTATATGCGTGTAAGGGCCCCGGCCGTGATTGCTCTATGCGAGAAACATAGAGAGAAAAGAGGCCCAGCCAGGCTGGCCCGCTCCCATGTTGGCAAACATCGCCTTGTTCCCCTCCCAGGGTAACTAGAAGGATTCCAATGTTCTTATGGGGCATTGGGGAAGGGTACGTGCAGCCAGGTACAGACGATGCGCGGCACTGGATGAAATCACGTACACGGTTCAGCGCATGGCAAGATTGGAATGGGTCCCCTAGCGCCGCTTCTCCGACACAACGTGGAGAGAGCGACAGAAGGGGAACGTTTGGTTACGTATGTAACCTCCGTTCCCCGAGGGAGGGAACGACACGTTGTGTCTTTCCACCGCCATGTCGCTGAACCGAGCCACAGTTGTGGCCGGACCATTTCCGGCTCCTCAGAAAAATCCTGAATGAACTCCCGTATTTGCGCAGCATAAATACCCGTATGTTCGGGGGCGGGACATGCAAATACTGGCTGCCAACTCTCATTGGCCTTTTTTCATAGATCAGAGGTGGATATCGGCGCTCAAGAGAGACCCCTAGTGTCGCTTCTCTGACACAACGTGTCATTCCCTCCCTCTGGGAACGGAGGTTACATACATAACCAAACGTTACATTTGTCATTGAATCACCATGATCTGACTAATTTAACCCTCTGGAGGTGACGGAGGCACCGGCACAATCACTTGTTTTTTTTTCTTATAACAATGGCAATGACTTAAAATACTCCATCATTTATGGTCATATAGATAAGAGGAAGACATCATTCAAAACTGTAAAGGGCCTACTTTTATTTGTGTCCACTCACAATAAAATCAAAACGTTTGGCTTTTGGAAAATACATAAAACAAACAGGATGCACTTTCTGCTGCTTCAATCTCCGTGAACTGTTGCTTAGAGCGTGTTACAAAAATAAACCGAAACTCAGCATATAATTATCACACAGACATGATAAATATTTCTAAATATTGATATTGATTTGAATAAATTCAAATTAAAAAAATATATTCTCAGATTGTTTAATGTGAAGGAAACTAACAAGAGGTACAGTTTTTCGGTCTCATCTCATTAGCGCAGCTCTTAGAAACACCCAGTAGCAGAGTGGTCTATTCATACAGTAATGACCTGGGATGATCCTCACAAATATGGCAAATGCCCCCATCAGTGGTACAAAAGTGGCATCAAGCTTCATCAGACTCATTGATTTTTCATTGCTTTTGAAAGATGGCATGCTACTCACGTGAGGAAGCTATCCAAATGATCCTGAACAGTGAGAAAGAATTCTAATATTCCTCAGAAGAAGATTGCGATTCTGATGAATTTTTGATTGCATTTTAAATATCGACTTGATCCAGCGGAAGATATACTTTCAGGGCCTGTATTCACAACGAGTTTTATCTTACCACTAGGAGTTCTCTAAAGAGTTCCTAGCTTGGAGATTTTGCTTAAAAAATATACAAAAAACTGCTAAGAGCAAGTTTTATTAAGGAAATCTTAAGATGAGAGTAAGGATGAGTTGACCCTGTTGCTATGGATGACATCACGTGCACTTTTAAATCACCCTTAGTGATTGGTAGATAGGGAACCGCTATTTGTCTGTGAAGACATACAACGATATACATATAGTGCATTCAGAAAGTATTCAGACCCCTTAATTTGTTTTTCACATAAATCTTTTCACACTAAAATGTTTTAGCTAAATTTTTTTCCCCATCAATCTACACTCCATACCCCATAATGACAAAGCAAAAAAAAAAGATTTTTGATAACTGCAAATTCATATATATATATATATATATATATATATATATATATATATATATATATATATATATATATATATATAAAATTAAATATCACATTTACATAAGTATTCAGACCCTTTGCTATGACACTTGAAATTTAGATAAGGTGCATCCCATTTGACTGGATCATCTTTGAGATATTTCTACACTTTGATTGGAGTCCACCTGTGGAAAATTCAATTGATTGGACAGAATTTGGAAAGGCACACACCTCTCTATATAAGATCTCACAGCTGAAAATGCATATCAGAGCAAAAACTAAGCCATGAGGTCAAAGGAACTGCCTACAAAGCTCAGAGACAGGATTGTGTCAAGGCACAGATCTGGGTAAGGCTACAAAAACTTTGGCTTCATTGAAGGTTTTCCAAGAGCACAGTGGCCTCCATAATCCTTAAATGAAAGAAGTTTGGAACAACCAGGACTCTTCATAGAGCTGCCTGCCCAGACAAACTGAGCAATCTGGGGAGAAGGTAAGGCCTTGGTAAAAAAACTGACCAAGAACCGATGGTAACTCTGGTTGAGCTCCAGAGATCATGTGTGGAGAAGGGAGAAACTTGCAGAAGGACAACCATCACTTCAACACTCCACCAATCTGGACTTTATGGCAGAGTGGCCAGACGGAACCCTCTCTTCAGTGCAAGACACATAAAACAAGCATCTAAAGGACAGTCAGATTATGAGACACAAGATTCTCTGGTCTCATTAAACGAAGATTCAACTGTTTGGCCTCAACTAGAAAAAGTGTCATGTCTGGAGGAAACCAAGTACCGCTCATCACCTGCACAATACCATCCCAACGGTGAAGCATGGTGGTAGTGGCATCATGCTGTGGGGGTGTTTTTCAGCTGCAGGGACTGGGGGACTGGTCAGGGTTGAATGAAAGCTAAACACAGCAAAATACAGAGATATCCTTAATGAAAACTTGGTCCAGAGTGCTCTGGACCTCAGACTGGGCCGAAGGTTCCCCTTCCAACAGGACATTGATCCTAAGCACACAGCCAAGACAACACAAGATTGGCTTATGGACAACTCTGTGAATGTCCTTAAGTCATCCAGCCAGAGCCCGGACTTGAACCCAATCGAACATCTCTGGAGAGACCTGAAAATGGCTGTCCTGACAGAGCTTGAGAGGATCTGCAGAGAAGAATGGCAGAAATTCCCCAAATCCAGGTGGGCAAAGCTTGTCGCATCATACCCAAAAAGACTTGAGGTTGTACTTGCTGCAAAAGGTTCTTCAACTAAGTACTGAGTTAAGGGTCTGAATTCTTATGTATATGTGATATTTAATTTTTTTATTTTTAATAATTATCAAACTATTATCAAAAATTATTTAAAAAAAAATCTGGTTTTTGCTTGTCAATATGGGGTATGGAGTGTAGATTGATGTGAAAAAAAAATATAAAACATTTTAGCATAAGACTGCAACATAACAAAATTAAATTATCGGAATACTTTCTGAATGCACTTATTTTGATAAAGTAGATTAGATTGCCTTGATTTCCTGTGAATGCCCCCTTTTTTCTCTGCAGCGATACGCTATGATCTGTCGGATTATATGCGGTCTGGAGATTCTGATGACAAATAACAGAAATTCCCAATTCATCCACACTTCACGGTTTCATTTTGCCTGTTGCCATGGAGTGCAGAGTTTTTAAAAACTTTATCTCCAGTGTAATTGGGTTGTTTCAGTTGTATTTGTCCTATTCAATTTAGAAGTCCTGAGGAGGATATTTGCGATTCCTAAAATTAGGAGTGACACGCCCCTACTTTTTTTTTCTTCTCCCAATTTGGCATGCCCAATTCCCAATGTGCTTTAAAATCCTCGTGGTCGCGTAGTGACTCGCCTCAATCTGGGTGGAGGATGAATCCCTGCTGCCTCCGCGTCTGAGACCGTCAACCCGCGCATCTTATCACGAGAATCCTTTGATTTTATTTTCTCCCAAAACATTAAATAGTATCATTTTATTCCATACTACTGTATATATTATTCCAATATATTATTCTAATCACAATGGTGGCTTATTTGTTTATAGAATACTTGAGGGGTAATAACATTTCAAATGGCATTACCTTCATTTGTTGCTATATTTGATAATTGTTTAAAAAAGGTCAAATTGAGTCAGCACCTAATCAGGTGGGCCCAAATATTCAGCAGGTGGTGAAAATGTTGGGTGTCTAGTTTGATATAAATTTACATTTTGAATATCACGTCAGAAAGTTAGTTCAGTCTTGTTTTATCAGTTAAGGAACATTTCCAACGTGAGACAGGTTGTGAGTTTTAGGGATACAGAGAAGTTTATTGATGCTTTTATTTCGTCTATCCTTGAATATTGCAATGCTGTGTTTTCTACTAAAATCAATGCACTTTATCATGGCTACAATCAGTGCAAAATTCTGCAGCCAGACATTTGACACGAACTAGGTATTTTAATCATATTACTCCAGTTTTAGCTTCTTTGCATTGGTTACCAATTCATTTTAGTGTTGATTATAAGATTGTATTAATTACATATAAGGAATTACATAAATTGGTGCCAGAATATTTACAACCGCAATTCCAAAAAAGTGGGGACAGTATTAAAAATGCTAATAAAAGCAAAAAGGAGAGATTTGTAAATTATATTCACCTTTTGCTATATTGAAAGCTCTTCAATGAAACATTATATGATGTTTTAACTTGTGAATTTCAGAGTTTTCTTGAAAATGTACAGTCATTTCAAATCAGTTGATTGTAACACGCTCTGAAAAAGTTTGGACAGTCGAGTGTTTACCACTGGGAAACATCACCATTTCTTCTAATAGCACTTATTAAGCATTTAAGCACTGAAGACACAAGTTTAAAGATGTTAAGTTTAAAAAGTGGAATTTTCCCCCATTCATCCATTATGCAGTTCTTCAGCTGCACAACTGTATGGGGTCTTCGTTGCCATATTGTGTGCTTCATAATGCACCACATATTCTCAGTTACATTTACATTTATGCATTTGGCAGACACTTTTATCCAAAGCGACTTACAGTGCACTTATTACAGGCACAATTCCCCAGAGCAACCTGCCTTATGCCTTGCTCAAGGACACAATGGTGGTGGCTGTGGTGATTGAACCAGCAACCTTCTGATTACCAGTTATGTGCTTTAGCCCACTACGCCACCACCACTCCCCCAGTTGGAGATGGTCAAGACTGCAGCCAAGCCAATCTAGCACCCGCACTCTCTGCTTACACAGCCATGCACCTTTTATATGGGCAGTATGTGGTTTGAAGTTGTCCTGGTAAAAAATGCCAGGAGGTCTCTGGAAAAGACGGTGCTGGATGGCAGTATATGCTGCTCCAAAATGTTTACATATCTGTCTGCATTCATGGTGTTCTCATAGATGTGTGAGTTACCCATGCCATGGGCACTGACACACCCCTGGCCCATACAGAAACTGGCTTTTGGACCTGACACTAATAACAGCTGGGATGGTCCTTTTCCTCTTTGGCCTGGAAAATATAACGGCTGTGTTTTTCCAAAACTATTTGAAATGTGGACTCGTCTGACCAAAAACACAGTTCCACTCTTCTACTTTCCATCTAAGATGAGACCGAGCCCAGAGAAGTCTGCTGCACTTCTGCACAGTGTTGATGTACGGCTTCTGCTCTGCATAGTAAAGTCTTAACTTGCATCTGTGGATGCAGCGGCGAATGATGTTGACTAACAAAGGTCTACTAAAGTAATCTCAACCCATGTTAATGATATCCATTACAGATGAATGATTTTTAAGACCGTGACGTCTGAGGAATCAGAGATCATGTGCATGCAGAAGTGGTTTTCGTCTTACCCTTTACACACCGAGATTTGACCAGATTCCTTGAATCTTTTAACTATATTGTGCACTGCAGAGGGTGAAATAGCCAAAATCATTCCAATTTGTATTTGGGGAATATTGTTTTCAAAGTGCTGGATTATTTGCAGAAGAATCTGTTGGCAAATTGACAAGTCTTGAATGATCTTTGCTCTTGAAGGACTAGGCTGTTTTTGGAGGCTCCTTATATACCATGACAAGATTGCCTCACCGGTTTAACATCTGTTTCACATTACCTTGTTATTTTAACTCATCAAACAGTTTTTAGCCTTCAATTGCCCCTTCTCAACTTTTGGACCATGTTACAATCATTTGATTTGAAATGAAGGTATATAAAATAAAAAAATAAAAATTCATAAGGTAAAACATTAAATAATGTTTAGTTGTACTGCTTTCAATATAGCAAAGGGTGAATATAATTTACAAATCACTCCTTTTTGCTTTTTTCATACTGTCCCAACTTTTTTGGATTTGGGATTGTTGAACTTTTAACATTTAGACCTCTTAGATCTTCTTGTCATAAACTGTTGGGTTCCAAGATCCAGATACAAAACTAAAGGTGATAGAGCATTTGTAGTAAAGGCCCCACGATTATGGAACAGCCTTCACTGTGATATATTAGATCTGTGGAATCTGTGTCTTTTAATACAATTATTTATATAGACTTGCTTTTACTACTTTGTGAGTGTTTTGTGAAGCACTTTGTGCTAAATTGCTAAAAGGTGCTATTTTATTAAATGTATTATTATTATTAAATTAGGTATAAGTTTAAGGTGGAGAGGTAGGTTTTGTTGATTTAAAACTCCATATAGCATTAACCTTAAAAACCTCATGTGTTTAGGAGGACATCTAACTCGCTTTTAGCACCACACAGTGGACATTTCACCTAGCAACTGCTGCAATACTCGCAATGATCCCCTTAATTACAAAATAAAAATACAATTTTAACATATCAAAATAGTTTTTTCTCTTTCAAACACATGATAAAATGAACATATATATATATATATATATATATATATATATATATATATATATATATATAAATCAAATAGCTTGTATTTTGTCCATTTTATCTTAGCAGCAATTTGGTGTATTTGAGTATATCTGAATGGCCTTTGCAAATGTACAAAGTGGATGTGTGCTTTGGGTCATTGTATTTGCTGGAAAATTAATAGTTGTCCTAAAGGCAGGTCTCTGGCCAGTTCAGCAACATTAGTTCTAATTAATTATTTGCTTGAATCTGGCTCCTTCCATATTGCCCTTGAATGCACCAAAACTTTTAGTTCCGCTTGAGGAAAAGTATTATCTTTGCTCTCAGGCCAAAGAGCTCAGCTTTAGACTTCATTTATTTTTCCAAAAAGATTTTAAAAAAAAAATCAAATTGCTTCTTGCAAAGTCCAGTGTTTGTTAGTCAAAATGTTCTCAAAATTACTTACAAGGCCAGATCAGTAAGGTAATGTTCATTACTGTTCAATTACAGGAAAATTCACATTTTTATTTAGAATTTTATTCTTAAATGATCTAAATATGCTTAACTGTTTAATATTGTAACATTATCCGACATCACAACAGTTATGGTAAAATTATAAACAGGGGCTGAATACTTTCTGTGCCAGAGACAAATTTGGTAGAGGAGTCCAGAGGTATTGCAGACGTTTGTCAAATTAATTTATTTATTTGCTTTTGTAGTTGTTCTTTTAACATGTCTGTGATGTTCTCCTCTGATGTTCCAGAGCAGCAAACAGAAAGCTCCATGACAGTAATGACGGTCTACGTGCAACGCTGGAAAGCAGTCAGAGTAAAAGACAGACTCCGGTGAGTGATTCTATAAGCCCCCTGTATGTCGACACAGTTCCTTTAGTGTAAATGTTATTGGTAGATGGATTAAGCTATCTGAGAGCAATGTTTGAGGAGCAGGCTAATACTTTGATGGTCGTGTATGTTTTTTGAAGACCAGGATTAGGGTTAGCATAAATTGTATTTACACTTCTTATTATTAGTCATTTAAAACAGACCTGACCATTTTGTCTTGCAGCGTGTTACTGGGCTGTCACCTGGGGTTTCCATGAAGAGGAGAAAAAGCTTGAGTTCTTCTTTTTTTGATCGGTAAGTCATGTATAATACATGTAGTTATCATTAACTTTAAAATAATTGTTCACTCAAAAATGAAAATTTTGTCACAATTTATTTGTCACGTCATTCCAACCTTCTTCCCTGAAATGCAAAAAAGAGACCAGATTTTCAGGTCTTTTGTTTTCCTTACAATGAAAGTGGAAGGTGATTTATAGTGCCAAACTCCAAAAAGGACAGAAAAGCACCATAAAAGCTACATATGTACTATATTCTAAGTCTTCTGAATATGATAGCTTTTTGCAAGGAACAGACAATTTATGTTGTTGTTCTTCCCCTCTACCATAGCTCTCAAATTTAATTTACAAGCTAACAAACTTGCCACATCATTATCGGTCTCATGACAAATAATATGGCAAGACAGATTAATGAGACATTAATCAGATTCAGCATATTGGTGACGGTAAAGATAATCAGTGAAAATGTTTTAAATTTTGGTCTGTTCCACACACAAAGCTTTTGTATGTCTTCAGAAGACTCCTGTCACAATGCTGGGGAAACAGGACCCAAAAGCAGGGGGAAAAGCAGTTCAATACAAAAGCTCTCCCAACGTTCCCTTTCCGCTGTCCACCAAAGCAAACAAAGAGCTTCTCAGAGCATCTAAGGCTCTGTGTGTGATCCAAATAGGTGCACAAAGCAGGACACAGCAACGCTAAGGCTGGGTCTGCCTCCTCCCAGGGCAGCGCTTGCAGGTTCACTACCTGATCCCTAAAAGGGGTCGTAGGATCCTTGGGCACGTAGCCCGTTCGGGGTCTCAGAATGACGTTCGAATCTGCTGGACCAAACTCCAGGCAAGTGCCGTTGACAGAGAACGCTTGCAGGTCCCCAAACCTCTTGATGGAAGTGAGTGCAATCAGGAGGGCTATCTTCAGGAGAGGGCCTTTAGTTCGACTGACTCTTGTGGCTCAAATGGGTCTCTCCGAAGGCCCGAGAGGACAACTGAGAGATCCCATGAGAGGAACAGACATGGCCTAGGAGGGTTCAGCCTCCAGATGTCTCTAAGGAACCTGATGATCAGGTCGTACTTCCCTAACGACTTACCATGCACTTTGTCATGGTGAGCCACTATGGCAGCTACATAAATCTTCAAGGTGGATGGGGACAGCCACCCCTCCAGCCTCTCCTGCAGGAATGAGAGCACTGACCTGACTGCACACCTCTGTGGGTCTTCAGATCGGGAAGAACACCAATTTGCAAATAAGCACCACTTTAGGGCATAAAGCTGCCTGGTAGAGAGAGCTCTGGCTTGAGTGATCGTGTCTACGACGGCTGGTGGTAGACCGCTTAGATCTTCAGCATCCCATCCAAGGGCCAGACTTGGAGGTTCCAGATGTCTGGGCGCGGATGCCAGAGGGTACCCCGTCCCTGAGAAAGAAGGTCCTTCCTCAGGGGAATCCGCCAGGGAGGTGCTGTCACGAGGAGCGTGAGATCCGAGGACCAAGTCCAAGTGGGCCAGTAAGGGGCCACGAGAGTGACTTGTTCCTCGTCCTCACTGACCTTGCACAGGACATTTGCAAGTAGGCTCACTGGGGGAAATGTGTACTTGCGTAGCCTCCGGGGCCAGATGTTTTCCCGAGGGGGCTTCTGTCAGAGAGTACCAGAGCGGGCAGTGGGTGGATTCTTGGGAGGCAAACAGATCTACCTGTGCTCTGCCGAATTGACCCCAAATCAGCTGGACCACCTGAGGGTGGAGTCTCCACTCTCCGCTGAGCGTTACCTGCCATGACAGCTTGTCTGCTGTGGCGTTTGCCCGGTACATGAGTGGCGCGCAGCGACAGCTCAGATCACTCAAGCCAGAGCTCTCTCTACCACTGCTGACTCCAAAGTAGGACATGGCGGGTGAGTTGCAACATGCGACAAGAGTGAACGCCGCCTTGGCAATTTATATACGCTACTGTCGCTGTGTTGTCTGAGCGGATCAATACTTGCTTGCTGCAGATCATCAGCAGGAATCTGCACAGGACAAGTAATACAGCCAGCAACTCTAGGCAGTTGATGAGCCAGCGGCTGCGTGCCCATTGCACACGGTGCCCAAGCCCAACTGGGAAGCATCTGTAGTAATTATGACGTGTAGAAAACAGAGGTCTGTCCAAGGGCTGAATAAGTGATGGCAGGAAGGGGTCAGGATCACACGGTGTGTGCCACGTGGCCATGCCCATATTGGGACTTGAGACTGAAGCCAGTGTTGAACTGGTCTCAAATGCATCATCCCAAGCGGTGCGACCGCTGCTGACCGGATGCCATGAGTCTCTGAAATTGTTTCAGTGGAACTGCTATGCCAGGTCTGAACGTACTCAGGCAGTTCAGTACTGACTGCACACGCTCGCTTGTGAGGCGCGCTGTCATTGAGATCGAGTCTAACTCCATTATGAGAAAAGAGATGCTGTGAACCGGGGAGAGCTTGCTCTTTTCCCAGTTGACCCGAAGCACTAAACAGATGAGGTGCCTGAGCACCAGGTCCCTGTGTGCACAGAGCAACTGTCAATGATTTAGCCAGTCATTGAGGTAGTTGAGTAGTTGAGTTGAGATTCTATAGAGACAACCTCTAGACTCGTCCCCACCTGCTGGCCTGAGGTGCGAGTGTGGTGCTGTGGGGCATGTGAAGGCAGAAGGTCCACGTTCATGGGGGCCCAACTGCAAGTGCTCGGTGTCCAATCGCCGTGAGAACGGTGGTTGTGGGCACTGGCTAGGTCACCCAGGGAGTGAGGAAACTGCTTTTTTTGTGACAATGTGGATACGTGCCGTTGGGGGTGTGGCAAACAAAGAATAAGAAACAAAAGATTCTCCACCCGGCCCTCCACCAGGGGATGGAGTGGTCTGAACTCCAGCTCCATGGTAGACGTCTTTCTCCCTGGGTTGCACGTCTCAGGAGCGCTTGGGAGCCTTCCGGGTCTGGGAGGTGGTTTGTGAGACAGGGGGCTTCTGCCTCCTGTGGGGAGCTCTACGATGGGGCTGAGAGCTGGGGTGGAGCTGCCTGTGGTTTCACTGCTGAAAGCCCTCAGCGAGCAGACTGGGTGCAGGATCTTGGGCCGTGGCAGGGTAAGATGTGTTGGATGGCCTCCGTCTGTTTCTTCACCGTTGAGAACTGCTAGGCAAAGTCCTCAATGGTGTCGCTGAATAGGCCGATCTTGGAGATGGGGGCATTGAGAAAGGCAGCCTTGTCAAAGTCATCATCTCGACTAGATTCAGCCACAGGTAGTGTTCCCGGACCACAAGGGTGGCCATCACCTGTCCGAGTGCGCATGCTGTGACCTTCGTGGCCTTGAGGGCAAGGTCAGTCACCGAGCGCAGTTCCTACAGCACATAAGGATCAGGAATACCCAGGTGCAGATATTTTACTGCCTTGGCCTAGTGGACTTGCAGGAAGGCCATGGCGTGATGCGCTGCGACGTCAACCTACAGTCCTTGGAGGGGAGAGACGGTCGATCCCGCCAGGTGGCTACGTTTTGAACCGCAACTGCCTTATCCACTTGGGGGTATTCTTCTACAGGAAGAGGGGTAGGGGTGGTTGTGAGCGGCACACCGAACCCAGGAACCAATCGTCTAGCCGCGAGTGCTGAGGGGAGGACGGAGGGTTCCAGGCAAACATAGCGGGCAGCTCGGCGTCGGCCTCAGACTGGGCTAGCACACCCAAAAGCACTAGCCCAGTCGAGTACTCAGCTCTCCGATGCAGTGGCGAAACTCTCATCCAACTCGGGGGCTCCGAAAGAGACATCAGACTAGCCATAAGGCGAGCCAGTCTCATCTCGGAACAGGACAGGGGCAGATGAGCATCCTGGGGAACGGGCCGTTAATCTTCCAAAATTGCCTCAGCGCCAGCCACGCCGGCCCTATACCTTTGGGTAGAAGGCACGACGTGGGGGGTGGCTAGAGTGGCTTTCTGCCGGAAGAAGGAAAGCCGTGACCGCAACGTTGCCATGGTCATGTTCTCGCAGTGTATCGGGTATTTAAGGCCTATATAAATACTCACCTGACAATGGTGTGGGCAGCAAACAAGCAAAATTATCCAATGAGAACCTACAACAAGTCAATAATCCTAACTAAAACAGTCACCTGTGACCTACAGTAAAGATCATACAATATGTATCACAGCATCAACAATGCATTACAATGAAACTTTACTATTGGCATTGTAAATAGATTCATGATATTCACGCAGATTAAGTATACACCAGTAACGTAAACAAACAAGCATGAGAAAATCAAAAGTTACATGACACTTGAGCAAATTAGATTACCAAAAATGTAATCTAATGTAATCTAAAAGGGTTTACAAAAAAGGATTTAAATCTAAATCTGCCCTTTTGGACAGAGGGTATATATATTCTCTCTCCTCTCTCTCTGTCTCTGTCTCTGTCTCTCTCTCTCTCTCTATATATATATATATAATGCCTCTCTCTGTAAGTGGTGTTTGTTGACATAACCTCTTGTTCTAGATATATTAACCTGTTCAATCCCTGTGTATCAAAGAGTAGACAAATTATGCTTATATTGATTTAAGTGATCAGCAATATTTTTTTTTTTTCGTTTTATGTCTATGTTCGGCAATGCGTGTTTTTAAACTCAGCCCTAGTTTATAGTGCTGTGTTTTATATATTTTAAGTGATTATGGAATGTCTCAGTTTCTTTATAATGAACACAGGATGAGCAATATTTTGTGTTATATAATATATGTATAATATGTTCATATTAATATACTTGTAATATTAATAATAATTAATACTTGTAGGTGCTATAACACTTGTGCAGACGAGGGCTATGTTCATCTTCAGCTGATGGAGGATCTGCACAGACAGAGCTGTGATTCTCTGGCTCTGGCTCTGTGTGACCCCATGCGCAGACGTAGCTGTGAGGAGGACAGCCTGCCTGAGAGCTGCGTGGACAGCGGCATGTCAACCCTGCGCTCAAATAATGGCTACGAATATGAGGATGGGAGAACTTGCTGTCCAAGTCCTGTGCAAGCATTGGACAACAGCACCACTGTGTCTGGGGACACTTCAGATACAGAGGTATGATGTCATCAAAAAGTGTCCCATATACTAATAAAATGACCAATCAAAAACTAAAAACGATAATGCTTTTCTTCATGTAAGCAGAGGTGGGTAGAGTAGCCAAAAACTGTTCTCAAGTAAAAGTACAATTACTTATACTTAAATAATTACTTGAGTAAGAAATTATCCAATTAAAAGTGTACTCATTACTTTCACAAATGACATACTAGAGGTTTACTCCCCTATATTCCATTACATAATACACATTTAACATGCATTACAGAATTATTATTATTATTATTAATGGAAATTTTGTCATCATTCACCATCATGTTGTACCAAACGTGTATGACTTTCTTTCTTCCATGCAACACAGTAAATATTAAACCGAATGTTTGCTATTTACCTTCAGTGAATTTTTTTTCCTCTATATGTTGAAAGTGAATGGTGAGCAAGACTGTCTGTCCCTAACATTCTGTCTAACATATTTTGTGTTCCACATAATGCAAAGCATCACACTGGTTTGGAACAACATAAGGGTAGGGAAATGATGGCAGAATATTAAATTATGGCTGAGGTATCACTTTAAAGGGGTAGTTTACCCCAAAAATGTAATTCTCTCATCATTTACTCACCCTCATTCTATCCCAGATATGTATGACTTCCTTTCTTCTGCAGAACACAAAATATGATTTTTAATACAATATTTTAGCTCTGTAGGCCAAACTTTTGATGCTCCAAAAAGCACATAAATCTAATCCATAAGACTCCAGTAGTTAAATCCATATCTTCTGAAGTGTTGTGATAGATGTGTGTGTGAGAAACAGATCAATATTTGTAATCGTTTGCTTGACAGCAGGGGCAATATGCAGAGAAGTATGTGACTCACCAAAAACACAAAAAGAACAATGTGAAGGTGATCTGTTTCTCTGTTTCTCATCCACACTGTTTCTCATCCATACCAATCAAATCGCTTCTGAAGATATTGATTTAACCACTGGAGTCTTATGGATTACTTTTATGCTGACTTATGAGATTTGGTTTAGCTTTAAAATGTTGCCAAACATTCACTAGCATTGTATGGACATACAGAGCTGAGAAATTCTTCTAAAACACTTAATTTGAGTTCAGCAGATGAAAGAAAGTCAAACACATCTGGGGTGGCATGAGGGTAAATAATGAGAATTTAAATTTTGGGGTGAACTATCCCTTTTAGGGCTGTTGTCAGATCTGGATGAAATTGTCAATAAGAGAGTTTTGGAAACATTTCTTGTAATTATTAGTTAAAATGTGAAAAGGTCCCACAAGGACATTATATATAATGCTGAAATATAAACCAAAGAAAGATCATGCTTTATTAATGCCTTCTAAAAGTCCTGCGTGGATTCTTATTTCAGTGTAGTTACACTACATATTATAAGCAACTTTGTGCAAATTTTTGTATATTTTTGTATTGAAAAATTCCATTGATCTATGTATCAAATATGATACAATGGGCTTTTGAGGTATATCTCTCAATCACCCTTCCATTTCATTCATGTCCACAAAAAAAAAAAATCACAGAGCTTTGAAAATTCTGACATGTACTTTTTATAAGATATATTTAAAGTGTGAACTAATATTTATGTGCATTTTCCTGTTCTGTCATTATAAAGATCTCATTATTTAACATTACAAGCTATTATTATGTCATTTTACAATAAGTTCATGAGAGCCAGCGAAAAACAATTTCCCTTTTTTAAAAATCAATTTAGAGTTTGGTGCCTAAAATACATATGATAAAAATTGTTTATTGAAAAAAAGAATATTTAACTCTATATTGTATTTGATGTTCTGACTGTGATACATTTCAGTCAATATTTATAAACCAAGCATAGGAAGTTTTCATGGCCAATCTCTCAAACATTTGGTATCTCTGAAAAGCCCAGGGAGTCTTCTGATAATACTCAAAGAATTACCACTGTAGCATGTATGGGCTAAGAAAAATTTAATTAACAAATGTCCTACACAAAAATAAATTGCTGGGCCTCAGGAGGATAATGACCTTTAAAGCTTAATGTATCAAATATGACATAAAAACATAAACAAAACGTACATTTAAAAAAAAATTTTTTTTATAGTTTGTATAATGGAACTTAAAAATGTCAGGCTTTACAGGGTTAAGAAAATAAAAAGAGTCCTATTGACTTTATAACTTTTTCCATTTAGTTTAGAAAATTTAGGCTATATATACAGTATTTCTTATGACAAACAACAAGTGGCCTTCAACAGGGTGTGAAAGCCATGCAAAAAATTTAGCCACCTTTAAATCTGTGTTTTTCTATCTCATTTGAGAAGTTTTATATAAAAAATGTTTTACATTTTCTATAGACCCATGAATATCAAGCGTTGGTCCCTGACAAGCAAGTCTTTCTTTATTTTTTCTTTCTTTCTTTCTTTCTTTCTTTCTTTCTTTCTTTCTTTCTTGTGGAACGCAAAAGGTGAATTTTTGAAGAACATCCTTGCCACTCTTTTTTATTTAATGAAAGTGAATTGAGACTGAGGCTGTCAAGCTCCAAAATGACAAAAAAAAGTGATAAAAGTGGTCTGAATCACTTATTCCTTATTCATTAGCTGGCTCAAGCTCACATTTGAATTGAACTGTGTGTGTGTGTTGACAGGTTGTGGAGGTACGAGATGAGGATGCGTTTGGATCAGATAGTGAATCAGTTCTGAGCTGGACTCCATCACAATCTGCTCAGAAAAACGATTCAGGGAAGAAATGCCTCTCTGCTATCTTCACTGAGGTACTGGATTCACCCAACACAGATTACCTAAAATTATTAAAGCCACAGATCAGAATATTTGACCCACAGGCACAGCTTCTAACTTTTAACATGAGGAATAACATTTTCCTTGAACATTGTACTATAAAAAGTTTCAGAACTCAAAACATGTTCCTCAAAAAGAGCATTTGTTGAAACCAAGCTGCCAACACGACTCGTTCTCTACTTCCTCCACATTGTGATGTCACTCAGTGGTATACATTTGCATCAACACCCACTTTACCTTATCACTTCCATGGCCGGCCCAGCAGCAGTGAGCAGTGGATTGGCAAGTAGAGAGAGCAGATCAGTTACAGAAAGCTAATCATAACAGTGGGCATGTACAGTCGAGTCTTAAAAGAAAAAGCAGCACCAAAACAGAGCATCAGAATGAGGGTGGAAAATTATCATGTTTTACAAATATATGACTGTTTTGTGTGCAAAACATTTTACTAATATTGTAGGGAACATAATAATAATGTTGTGACCCTAAAGCTTAAATGCCCAAGTGTTTACTCTCATATAACCTATGCAAGAGATAATTATTACTTAGTAATAAGAATTTTATAAAAAGGTCCAGTTATGGCTGCCTGAGGGAAAGACGTCGGGATCGGGACTACCCTGGTGCAGGTCTTTGAGTGCCCTGGCTTGGTGTACCTTCAGGAGAGCCATGGCATACAAGGCGGAGGCAACCTGGCCAGTGGCACTGTAGGCTTTTGCCGACAGTGACGACGTTGTCCTACAGGCCTTGGAGAAGAGTACCGGGCTCCACCTGAGGGACCTCCGTGTACCCGTAGACCGCTCCACCATCCAGGGTAGCGAGAGCGGACGAGCGAGGAGGTCAGTTTCAGGCAGTAAAAGGTGCCCTCCACGAACTCGTCAGCTCATCATGCACTTCTGGGAAGAAAGGTACCGGGGGAGGGGGCATGGCTGGGAGCGGCGCCCAGAGCCGAGGCAAACCGTGAGGGTTGGGGGAGGATTGAGGGTTCCAGTCCAACCCAATGCTCACAGCGCCCAGGGAAAGCATGTCGGCCATCTGCGCGTCAGACTCTGACTGGGCGGTCTGACCCGAGGACGGTAGTCCGGTCAGGTCTTCAGACACCTGAACACTCTCCGATGCAGCGGCGATGTCGTCATCCAGACCTGTCTCCAGGGATGAGGCAAACTGGCTGTAACCGAGCCCGCTGCCATCCCCAAATCGCCTCCATCGCCAGCCGGGTCGTCCTCAATCCCATGGAAAGAAGGAGCAACGCGGGGGGTGGCTGGAGTGGCGTTCATTTAGAGAAATGAAAGCTGCGACCGCAAAGTTGCCATGGTCATGTCCTCGCAGTAAGAACATGAACCATTCACAAACGCTATCTCAGTGTGTTCGCTACCCAGGCACATGAGGCAGTGTCTATGACCGTCAGATCTGGAGAGATACCGGCCTCATCCAGGAACTAAACAGCGGCGGAAGGGCATCATTTTAAAGACGTGTCCTGAAAAGGACGTTCAACACCCGCTTGTGTATGTTGCTCTTTTACCAGAAAACAAACTCTTTTAGAGGAAAATAAAACTCTTTCAGAGAAGTCAAGTCTTTTATGAGAGAAGCACTGTCGAAGCGCCCAGGGGCAGAGTCAGCACAGTGTGCTGAGAGGAGAAAGCCATTAGAATGCACCATCAGATCCAACAGAAGCTCTCTTGCTGAGGTGGGTGAAGCAGTCGTGACACACAGCTCACTGATCACACAACCCCCCGACACAATGTCGAGTGAGTGACAGACGGGGAGCTTTAATCAAATACATTTCTAAATTCAAATTGCACGCCAAACGATAAGTTATATATATATATAAGTAACCTTCCATTTACCATCAGGCAAGTATCCTTCTAAACATGCAGGAGGAAAATTACTTACACAAATGAAGACATAAAAACAATTATAAATGTAAAAATAATAATTATAATAATAATCACAGAAATATAAATCATGGTTGCAAGTCATAATCCGTCCCTGGTATTTAGGACTGCAAATACCTGGGGATATATCTCAAGTATATAATTTGAATCATGTTCCCCTACTCAAAAAATAAGAAAAAGATTTAAATGTCTTCCTATCTCGTTAACTGGCTGGATGAACTCTATTAAAATGAACGTCTTACATAAATTCCTATATCTGTTCCAGACACTTCCATCCATGCTGCCAAAATCTTTTTTCAAGGACCTAGATAGGCTTATCTCAGTTTTTATATGGAAGGGGAAGGTAGCGCGGGTCAAATTAAAATCCCTACTCATGCCATTCCTTAAGGGAGAACTACAGCTTCCCAATTTCTATTTATTTTACTGTGCAGCCCAATTAAGAGCTTTGTAGATATGGCAAGCAGAAAATACTTATTCCCCTGCATGGCGACAAAAAGAAGTGCCGATTGAGGGTGTTTCTTTAGCTGCCGCACCTTTTGTCCCTTTAAATTATGTAAAGAACATAACTATAAATCCATTTATATTAGGCACTTGAAAAGTTTTGTTGGATATAAGGAAAAATGCAAACTGTAAGCAAAATTTTATGAGATCTACCCCTTTATCTATAACCCGGCTCTACCCAACATGATCACACAGAAATCGCTTTGCTGTTTCCGAAAGTTACGGTACCCTAGGATCGGCAACAGTATGCCGACTCACTGACATGCCCAATCTTCCATTGGATATATTTGGAATGGCTCAACAACAATTACTTTCCCTCATGGCATGACTTTTAATGAGTTGCATCAGTTGATTGGGAGACCACAGTTCAATCACCATTCAAACGAGGAAGTAATCACGTTTGTCTAAGCAATCACAAGCGTGATAAGGAGGTTACGGTTAGGGTTAGAGTTAGGGTTATCCCTAACATTAATACTGCTAATAGTTATGGTTAGATTTGGGTTTTGGTTGAGGGGTACATTAAATAAAATAAATATTTCTCCTCACTGTTTTAAGCTGAAAACTGTTATTTTTACAACTGGCTTCTGGTGATCTCTCACGGATATAAATGGATGTCACTTGTTTATATGCTCTGAAACACTTACCACTTTAGCCTCTGGAGGCAGTGTTTTCAAATTCGGTCAATGTATACCGATTTCGGCAAAAGAAAAATCAGCGCATACACTTGCTGAATTTTATTTGAGATCAGGCTGCTCTACCACCTATCCTTAGAGATGGGATACCTCAACAGTGGCAACTGAGGAGCATTCAGACATTTTGCGACTTATATGAAGAAGACAGCCTTATGTCTTTCAAGCAGTTGAGACATACGTTTTCTCTCCCATCCAAATACTTACAGTATGTAATTACAGGTGCAGCATTATATTTCTACTCAGCAAGGTGGTTGTCTCATGCCTCTTTCCTTTACTCCCCTGGAAGATGTTTTTAATCATTTGAAAAGGTCTAAGGGCTTGGTCACTTATTTTTATGGGAAAATATAACACTTGATGGAAAACATTAGTACTGTTATTAAATCAAAATGAGAAAAAGATTTAAAATGTCTATTTGAGGACCAAGAATGTACTTATACTTTGGTCTTGCCCAGAATTAAAGCAGTACTGGAAAGGGGTCTTAGACGCTATTGCAGAAGTTACTGGTGTTGAAATCAGCCCCAATCCCTGGGGAAATATCAGTGTTTCCAGAACAAAATTATGTTAATTTTAGGTTTGTAAGGATGGCACTAATAGCTGCCAATAAGTGTTTAACTTTGTTATGTAAAACCCCTGAACCACCCACTATTTCTATGTGGATGAGAGTTATCCTCTTATATTCCTCTGGAAAAAAATAACATTTTTTGTGAAGTGTTTAGGACATGTTTGAAAAATTCTGGGGTGTTTTCTTTTTATCTCAAATCAATAGAGTAAATTAGGTAGTCATTTTATTTCTCTAGTCTCCCATTTCTTATTCTGTTACGTATATTTTCTAAAAAATATAATAATAATAATAATAATAAAGAATTTTATAATAAAAAAACTACTATTGCAGTACAATGTAACAGTGATGCTATAAAATGTAAATTCCAATATTTTCATAAATAAAATACATTAACAGCATAACAATTTAAAAGAATCCTACTTTTACTTTAATGACCGCATGCTCTGGAGCTGCCATATGCTCCACAAGTTTGTGCAAAATCTGATGATCATGTTATCCAGCATGATTTGAGAATGTTTCAAAGAGCATGTTGTGTGCTTCAATGGAAGCAAGAAAATCTGACCTTTTATATAAAGGATTAAACTTGGTCAATGTCACGCATTTTCTCATGATTGATAAGTGACAAGTGATAAATCTTGCAGAATCTTAAATATTTATTATAAATTTTAGAGCAAATAATCCAAGATTTTGGTCTCAGAATGTTGTCTCAGACTTTTGTACCCCTCAGTTTATCTTAAATGATTAATAAATTCATGTTATTCATGGCATTACGATGGCACGTGTCCAAATAACTGTGGTATTACTGTGTAATCTTATTTTTAGAGGAACCACTTTCTTCATGTTTCTCCAGTTCCGCCAATAGTCACACTGAATTAAATGACTATTGGAACAAATTTTTTAGGAATACTTTTTATTCCATCTGGTATGTTTGAAAGGAATATATTTTCCTTAAAGTGGACACTCTTTTTTTTGTATGTCTTTGTAGAAAGAGAAGGATGAGTTGGCGGTGACTAAGGCTCAATCTGAAAAGGCTTATAGGATTGTATTGGCAGGAGACGCTGCGGTGGGCAAGTCTAGTTTCCTTCTTCGCCTCTGTAAAAACGAGTTCAAAGGCAACACAAGTGCCACACTAGGTAAGACCTCTCCAACACTCAAATGCACTTGAATAGAATCCAGTGTTAAATAAAAACTAAATGAAAATGTTTGTTAAAGGTATAGTTCACTCAAAAAAAAAAAAAAAGAACATTCTGTCATTGTTTACTCACCCCTGTGTTGTTATAACCCTATGAGACTTTCTTTCTTTCATAAACTGCCATTGTATGACACCACTGAGCAAAAACATTTTTCACAATTTCTCCCTTTGTGTTAAAAAAGAAAGAAAGTAATATGGGGTTATAACAACACAGGGGTGAGTTAACAATGAAGGAATTTTCATTTTTGGGTGAACTAATCCTTTAACATAATTGGAAAAAATTAAACAAACTAAAATATATTTTCATGACTTTTCATGATTTTTATAAACTAAAATAAAAATTACCCCAAATAAATTTTAGATTTAGATGTACAGTAGGCTATATTATAAAATTTGAAAACTTTAGAACCTGCCATAATTAAACATGAAAATGCCACTAGAAGCCCTGAAACATTTTACATGATTATGCAGATTTAAATGATATCAGTTAATGCATCAACTTTGGCAATCATACAATACTAAAACTGAAATGAAAACTAAATATACAAAACAAAATGTGTTTTTTTTTTATCTGTGAAAACTAAAACTTTGTCATAAAAATAAAACTAAACAAAATTTAAAGGACAGATAAAATAATATACAAATAAAAACTAGATTCAAAACCCTGATAGAGTCACAAATGTCACAAAGAAAAAACAGAAATGCATACTTGTAAAAATAACCCATTTGTGTACATTTCCTCACAGGTGTTGATTTTCAGATGAAAACCTTGGTAGTAGACGGTGTTCCAACAGTGCTGCAGCTGTGGGATACGGCTGGACAGGAAAGGTAAGATCTCAAGACTCAAGTTCTATGGCTACAGTAAAACAAGGAGGTCTATAATACCTGGAGAATACTCTATCTTTTAGCATTCCCATTGTTCTCAAAGGCAGTTGCTCAGCTGGAGCAGTGCCAGAAGTATGTGACTTGCTTGCTACCATCAATGTTCATGGGCACTCAGTTAATTAAGTCAATTACCTGATCTGTAAATGTCATGTGATTTATCACTCTGGAGTCCGACGATGATTAACTGATGGCACCACAGCAATGCACAGTCCCAAACCCGTCACTAGAGGTATATTAGAACTCCTTGCTCCAGACTAGTGCATGAGCTGTGATGTGAAAGACAAAAAGAGATATTTATCATGTGTCGCTTTATAACTTTGCATCTGGTTAGGAAATGGTGTAAGTACCACAACCAAAACCCATACTAATACCTTTCTACACCATTAAATTAAGATAGGAAACCCTGGCCTTCAGCTTGCCAATAATAAATAAATACAGATGGAATATACATACTGTAATGTCCAATGATACAGTTGTGGAAGGGATTTATGGTTTCTCTGTTGGTGTTTCTGTTACAGGTTTCGTAGCATTGCTAAGTCTTACTTCAGGAGAGCTGATGGAGTTCTTCTACTCTATGACGTCACCTGTGAGAAGAGCTTCCTTAATGTGCGCGAGTGGGTTGACATCATTGAGGTAAATTCCAGACTCAATCCCAGATTTTATTTACAATATTTGCCACTCTGTTTAAGGGACCACATTCTACACCTTTGTAGCCTTTGTAATATTCCGTTCCATGAAGTCCCACTTATAATGTTTGTCAAGGTTTCTTGAATAAAAAAAAAGGCAAAATTTAGTTGTGCATGACAATTTTTCACCCTCACCCTGACCCTTAATTAAAGAATTAAACAGGCTGTTTTTGCTACTGTACCTTTAAGACTTGACCTCTCCAAATCTAGCCATGATTTATATCGATATGATCAATAATAATAATATTACTGATATAAGCTGATTTTGTATAGCACTTTTCCAAAGCTCAAGGACACTGTACAGAAATTAAACAGAAAACATTAAACAGAAAAGCATTTACCAAATATAGATGATAACACAATGAGCAATGGGGGAGAATTAAAGCATATTTAATGCAGATGAGACACAGGCGAGCAGGGCGAGGGCCAACTTTCCAAGAGAGGCAGATAAGGAACATTCAACACATACGTTGCAGTCCAGATCAGCACAGGTGGCATTACATTCACACAGCAGGGAATGCATTGCATACTGTCTTGGTTACTATTGTAACCTCCATTCTCTGATGGAGGGAATGAGACATTGTGCTGATGTAGTGACACTAGGGGTCAGACTTGGGAGCTCCAAACACCTCTGATATTTGAGAAAAGGCCAATGAGAATTGTCGAGTGGAATTTGGTCCCGGCCATTTCAGCGGGTAGTTCAGTGTTGTGTGGCATGGGGGACACAACGTCTCGTTCCCTCCCTCCATGGAGGTTACAATAATAAACAAGACATTCCCTATCTGTCACTCACTCAACGTTGTGTCGATGTAGTGAGGGGTCCCTATACAGAACACCACAACCAACTGAACTATATTACGTGGATGCAGGTGCATGCAGGCTACCGCATGCCTAGTAACAAGTGCACACAGCCCCCATCGTAACCTTCCCAACGCCCTGCATAAGTCACATAGTCCTTCGTACCCCAAGGGGGGGGGACAAGCGAACTTACAATGGGAACAGGCTGCACCAGCTGTTTTGACCTTTTCTCTTTTTTTAAAAAATTCACTTAGATGGTACCAAGCATTTGCACCGGGGAAAGTGTCCTTTTCCACGGAGAAAAGACACTGCGGAGACCACATCCTGCCCGAAGGGGAGGTTATACATCACATGGACATACCAACCGGGAAGTACCACATATGGTAGGGAGTTCCTGCGGTAGGTCCTACCTGGAAGGGAGGAGCTCTACAAGCGCAGTGACTGGTGGCAGAGCAGAACTCTGCCCAAGGGAAGACACAGATTTACCGTCAGGGAAACCGTACGGTGGGAACACACCTCATATGGGGTTTCCGATAGGGAACCACCACATATGAAGCACCTATCCCAAGTACAAGGGCTGACCTAACAGGGCATACTTCACGAATACAGGGCCTGGCATCAAATTCCTCCACCAAATTAATCTGCCGCAGCGTGCTGGGAGAAAGGACATCCAGGGTTCGCCAACCCTAGGCACTCACGTCAAAAAAAAAAAAAAAAAAAAAAGAGCACGTTATCCCCTTGGGGAGGGGAATGGTGCTAAGTGCAAGTGGTACAACCGGCCAGCTGCCCGCATACTTACCTGTCCGTACCTGCTAACACACGGTATGAAACTAGCTCAACCCAGAGATTGTAAAATCTCACAAAGGTATTGGGTGTCGCCCAGCCAGCTGGCAAATGACAAATGTCTGTTAGAGAGGTGCCATTCGCCAGAACCCAGGAGGATGCCACACTCCTAGTGGAGTGTTCTTGTACTCCCAGGGAGGACGGCATGCCCTGGGCCTGGTATGCCAAAGCTATGGCATTCACAATCCAGTTGGCAATCCTCTGTTTGGAGACAGCCTTCCCCTTCTACTGTCCCCCAGAACCGACAAAGAGCTGCTGAGAGTGTGTAAAGTTCTCTGTGAGGTCCATGTAAACACGCAAAGCGCAAACTGGACACAGCAATGGCAAGGCTTGGTCTGCCTCCTCCTGGGGCGGCACTTGCAAGTTCACCCCTTGATCCCTGAAAGGGGTAGAGGGAACCTTGGGAACATAGCCCGGCCGTGGTCTCAAGATCACGCGAGAGTATGCCAGACCAAACTCTAGGCACGTATCACTGACAGAGAATGCCTGCAGGTCCCCAACCCTCTTGATGGAAGTGAGGGCAGTCAGGAGGGCTGTCTTCAGTAAGAGGGTCTTTAGCTTGACTGACTCTAGGGGCTCAAACGGGACTCCTGGCACCTCTAAGGAACCTGAAGATCAGGTCGTGCTTCCCCAAGGACTTACTCTCTACCATGTCTTGATGTGCCTCTATGGCCCTGGCCTGAGTGATGCTGTCTACCAATGCTGGTGGTAGCCCACTTAGGTCTTCCTCGTCCTGTCCAAGTACCAGGCATAGAGATTCCAGATGTCTGGGTGTGGAGGCCAAATCGTGCCCCGTCCCTGAGAAAGGAGGTTCTTCCTCAGGGGAATTCACCAGGGAGGGCCTATCGCGAGTAGCGTGAGTTCCGAGAATCAAGTCTGGGTGGGCCAGTACGGTGCCACCAAAACGACTTGTTCTTCGTCCTCCCTGACTTTACACAAAGTCTGTGCAAGCAGGCTCACTGGGGGAAACGCATACTTGCGCAGGCCCTGGGGCCAGCGTGCCTATACTGAGGGGTGCCTCGGTCAGGGCGAACCAGAGCAGGCAATCGGAGGATTCTGGGGAGGCAAACGGGTCTACCTGCAACAATAACTCTCTCAGTCTGCATTAAGGGAAATTTAGGCCCTACACATAACTGATTTTAATGTGATTATTTCATACATTATGATATTGAAAATAACTTTTTCATCTTTTCAATTCTGTAATCATGTCGCCCTTTTATTTATTTTTGAAAGTCAGATCGATGTAGTTTTTACAGTATCATAGATAAGTGATGTATTTAAAAAAAATCACAAACCAGCAATCACAACAAGCAATCACAAATGCTTTCTGGCAAATAGCCATTAAAGGGAATGTAAATTACAGTATGTGTGCTACAATTTTAAATTGCAGCATCAGGTTTTTATTATAAAGGGGCATAGTTTCACAACTCAATACTCAATACTCACTACTCAGGAGTACTTTTAAGTGAGCTACACTTTTACTCTTACTTGAGTAGATTTTAGGACAGGTACTCTACTCAAACAAAAAATTTTAAGAAGTAATGGTACTTTTACTTGAGTATTATTTTTCAGTACTCTTTCCACCCCTGGAAATAAAGGTGCAATTGCAAGATATAAAGTGAGAATTATCTTTTTTATGTTTTCTCCATGATGGAATCAAGGCAAAATGGAATTTTGTCCAAGCTGGTGTCCATTAGAAGAACACATCATTTTAAAGGGGTGTCACTGTTACAATTTAAATTAGATATTGGTTTCTGCTTTCTCTGATGCAGGATGTGTCTCAGGATGATATTCCCATCATGCTTGTGGGGAACAAGACAGACCTGAGGAATGAAGCTCTTCTAGATGGAGTCACCTGTATTCCAACCAGCTATGGAGAGAAACTAGCCATGGTTAGCAGTTATTCACTTTAATTCAAAATCTAATGACCTTGTGTTAATATCTGTTCATAGCTCTTCTACACTTTCACTTCTCACAATTTTAAGTCATATTACTTCATGTACAAGAAGAAATTACATTTTGACTCTGGAAAAAAGCCAAGTAAAGTGTATATGCTTAACTATGGCAGCTTTTTGTCTTTGTTGCAGACGTACAGTGCATTATTCTGTGAGACGAGTGCAAAAGATGGTTCCAACATCATTGAGGCAGTTCTTCATTTAGCTCGGTAAGCCCCATTTCACTGAGTAAAAACATAAAAATGGATACCAGGCAGATTGTTTTGCATTTGTAAGAGAACATTTGGCCACCAGAAGACTAGACCATAGGAATCAAAGAACTTTCAAATGAAAAACGCAGCGCATATTAAAAATTTGTGTGATATTATTTCATCACAAGAGGGCAGCAAATCTTTTGAATGATGATTGTCTGAGGATACCGCTTTGATGAGCCATTGCAAGATGTGTTTACATTCTTCCGTTTTTTTGTAAAACGCTGGTACACAATGTATCTTTTACTGCAAAGCCAAACGTTTTCTGTTTACATCACCAACTCAAGGGTGTTTCCAGCCTTTCATCATTACTAGGGCTCAAGCTGCCCATCAAGTTATAAGTTATCAAGTGTACCCTTCTTTTGTAGGGTGGTTCGGTGGCATGATTCCAAGGGAAAATGTTTTTTGCAAAAACCGCACCAAAGTGTTTAAATACATCAGCTTGTAACTTATATATTACACTTTAAAAAAAACATGGCTCTATGACTGATCTGTGACGTTGTGGACATTTTTTCTTTGTCCCGCACATTAGAGAGGTGACGAAGCATGCCGATGAATACAAGGAGCCGGTAGCAGTGGCCAAAATCTCCAGAAGTCATAACAAAAAGATGTCCAACCCCAACTGCTGCATGGGCTGATGTGTGTGTACATCATCCCCAAACAAAGACTTTCTGCAGTAGTCCTATCTGACCCTAAAAAAAACTTTCACAGGCACAACGCTTCTACAGACATCAAGCTAACTCATTTTTAGTTGTTAAACTATTTATAAACTATAGTTAAAATACTCACTGTTTCAAAAGTATAGCCACAAGGCATAAACTATATGCAAGTTAAGAAGATTTTACTGTGATAAAATCACTTATTAAACTTTTCTGTGTAAAGTTATAACCAATTTTACAACTTTGTTGCCACGATGATTAAAAAACCCTTAAACTTTACAGCTCAAATAACACATGAGTTTTAACAGATGAATTAATTTAAGTGCTTTTATTAAATTGTAAGATTCAAATTTCTGCCTTTAAACCCTCCAAAAATTGGTCCCATTCACTTCCATTTTAAGGACCAGATTTTTGCAATTTTTAAAGGAGGAACTAATAATAATTTTTTGTGGTAATCAACATTCTTTTTGGTTTACATACATTTAATTTGGAGTTTAGTATGCCGCACCTTGCCTTAAACTATTTATTACATGAAAACATTAATTGTCTTACTGAAAAGTAATCCATTCCAATATAGTTATGTCTAACAGGGTCATTTAATTTGTATTTAACTGTTTATTAGTGGTATGTGAAACAGGATAATTGATTGGAATAATCTGATAAATTCTATTTGTAAGGAAGAGTTAAAGGAATAGTGTACTTTAATTGTTTTGGTGAACTATCTCTTTAATTCACTTTTGTGACATGAGGTGATTTCTTATGAGATGCATAAAGATTTCTATGGATGAACCAAATGTTTCAGAGTTGGTACTACTGAAAACTGGTTCTTGATTCAAAGCATCCATTATTTTTAGACCGTAGTTATAAATGTGTGAAAGTTTTTTCTTTTTTACAGATTGACAAGCTTTTATGGGAGCCTCTAATTGTTATCTATTATTATCTTTATGCATTTCAAAATGAATATTGCTGTTATTGCATCATATTGTTTATGGAAGAGTACAGTCAGTTTTTATGATTGTATCTATTAGGTATTATGTATCTATTAATGCAACACTCTATTTTTTGTTCTATAACACAAATGCACAACTTTATTCTATAATAAACAGTGGACATTTATTATTCGTGTTCTTATAGTAAAACATTTCTAAATATGCTCACTTTTACTCTTCACTTTTTCAGTCATATTGCATGCGAGTTTATTATAAAATCTGATGCATAACTTGGCTTTAAGATTGACTATGTTGCAAGTAAAACATTGAATATTGAATAAAGTTTGCAATGTTTTCACTCCAATTTTTATTGTGGCAGTACTAACATATAAATCTTATTTTATTTGAACATATAAATGATAAAAAATAAATTTTTCAAATTTCATAAGGCGAGTCCCAGTAAATCTCAGACTGGGAACTGTTTTTATGTATTTATTTATTTATTTATTTATACTCCCAGAGTTGTATTTTGAAATAAGCAACTGACTGTTTTAAACCGAAACCTTTATAATGGCGCTAAACATGCAAAAAAAATCTCTTATCTCAATCCAAAATTAAAAAAAATAAAACAAATAATCATAAATAAACTGTAGGCTTTTTTTTAGGGCAATTAAGCATTTGAATTGACAATAATTGTGACAATTATGCACATTTTACTATCACCATTCTTATTTCTGTCATGCAAAAAATCCAATTCTAATTACAGTGATGCACTTTTATACTATCATGTTGAATGATATTCTATTTACATGATCAAAACTGTAATACAGTATAGAAATCATTGTCTTTATATATTAAAATCAGCCAAAGACAGCACAACTAATTCTTTCATGATGTATAAATACTTAATAACATAAATAATATTAAGTATTTTTATTTCTGTATTATGGTAATGAGAATGCAATTTTTTTCAGCTTCATGTCAAATAGGCTTCATTTTCCTCATGCAAAATGTATTTTCATTTGGAGCTGAAATAGACCTGGATATGTTTTTTACAAGCTTTTTCACATCAAATTTAACAAATAAAAAACACTTTACCAATTATGCTTAATATAATTCAGAACATTTGTATTCATGGCCACTGTTTAGCTCAGGTGTTGGACATAAAAATAATTAAAAAAGACAATATTAAAAGGAATAAAAAGCTAAAATATTTTTTAACCTCTTGAGACCCCACGTGTAACCCGACACACACACACACACACAAGTAGAGACAGTCACAATGATGAAAAACTGCTTTATTGTAAATAAAGCAGTGCAGGCAAAAGTACAAAGAGGGTTAATCCAGAGAGAACAATAACAAAGTGGGAACGAAGACAGGAGGACAAGTTGGCAAGCTAAGAGGTGACGAGTAGGGGCAAAACTAGACGGGACTAGCAGGGGCAAAACTAGACGGGACTAGCAGGGGCAAAACTAGACATAGACGGGAAACTAAACATACAATAACCAACACTAAACAAACGAAAGGATAGTGAGTTATATAGGGGCGAGTGCAGGTGTGAACAATGACAGGTGATTGGGACTGTGGCAGGTGTAACTAATATGTGGGGATAGGAAGCGCGTGAGTGCAAGTGGTCATGTGAGTCAGAGGGGGGAGAGAGTTTACGAGCGAGAGCTCGTAATAGCAAAACGAGCATGTGAGCTCGCGAGGGAGGAAACGGAGCGTACGAGCTCAAGGGGGCGGAGCGAGGAAGCGGGAAGCGAGAAGCGAGCACACTCGCGGAGTGCATGTGTGCGTGCTCGCGAACGCGGAGATGGGGCAGAGGAGCGGGGTTCGTGACAGTACTCCCCCCTCTGAATAGGATGGCTCCTGACGGCCGCGCTCAGCTGCGAGGAGCGCGAGGGGACAGAACGAGCGTGTGAGCTCGTGGGGACAGAACGAGCGTGTGAGCTCGTGGGGACAGAACGAGCGTGTGAGCTCGAGGGGACAGAACGAGCGTGTGAGCTCGAGGGGACAGAACGAGCGTGTGAGCTCGCGGGGGGCAGAACGAGCGTGAGAGCTCGCGGGGACAGAACGAGCGTGAGAGCTCACGGGGTGCAGAACGAGCGTGTGAGCTCGCGGGGTGCAGAACGAGCGTGTGAGCTCGCGGGGTGCAGAACGAGCGTGTGAGCTCGCGGGGTGCAGAACGAGTGTGTTAGCTTGCGGGGTGCAGAACGAGCGTGTGAGCTCGAGGGAATAGAAAACCCACAAAACACACAAACAATATGAGGGCAGTCCAAGGGGGATAGAAGGTACAAAAGGGAAATAAAACAGTCCATGGGGGTCAATGGGCAGTTCAAGGCAAGGTCAGGAGGAACATAGCGGACAGGCGGGTGGTCGGGAGATCTAGGGGGCAGCCATAGGGCAGAGACTGGGTCAGGAGGTCTGGAAGGTGACTGGAGGACAGGGACTGGGTCCGGGGGTCTGGAAGGTGACCACCGGACAGGAATAGGGTCCGGAGGCCAGGGAAGAGGCCACAGGACAGGTAGAGGGTCAGGAAGTCCGGGCTGAGCCGTGAAAGGCGGAGTCGTCAGAGGCGGCACCGTAGTTGGCTCTGGAGGTGGGGTCCTGGAAGGCTCCGGAGGTGGAGCCGACGGAGGCTTTAGGGGAAGGCCTGGAAGGCTCTGGAGGTGGAGCCGAAGGAGGCTTTAGGGGCGAAGGCCTGGAAGGCTCAGGAAGTGGAGCCCATGGAGGTGGCGCCGTAGGAGGCTCCAGGGGTGAAGCCCTGGAAGGCTCTGGAGGCAGAGCCGAGGGAGGTGACGCCGTGGGAGGTGGCGCCATAGAAGGCTCCAGGAGTGAAGCCCTGGTAGGCTCTGGAGGCAGAGCCGGGGGAGGTGGCGCCGTAGGAGGCTTGGGAGGTGGAGCCGCAGGAGGCTCGGGAGGGGAATCTCTAGAAGGCTCTGGAGTCTTAGGGAGCAGAGCCGTAGGAGGCTCGGGAGGCGGAGCCGCAGGAGGCTCGGGAGGCGAATCTCTAGAAGGCTCTGGAGTCTTAGGGAGCAGAGCCGTAGGAGGCTCGGGTGGTGGAGCCGTGGAAGGCTCGGGAGGCGGAGCCCTAGGAAGCTCTGGAGTCTTTGGGAGCAGAGCCATGAGAGGCTCGGGAGGTGGAGCCGTAGGAGGCTCTGGAGGGGGAGCCGTAGGAGGCTCGGGAGGCAGAGCCATAGGAGCCTCTAGTGGCCGAGCCCTGGGAGGCTCGAGAGGCTTGAGGGGGGGAGCCTTGAAAGACTCGAGAGACGAAGCCCTGAGAGGCTTGAGAGGAGGAGGAGCCCTGAGAGGCGGAGGAGCCCTGAGAGACTCGAGAGGTGAAGCCGTGAGAGGCTTGAGGGGTGGAGCCAGGAAAGACTCGAGAGGTGAAGCCGTGAGAGGCTTGAGGGGTGGAGCCAGGAAAGACTCGAGAGGGGAAGCCCTGAGAGGCGGAGGAGCCCTGAGAGACTCGAGAGGCGAAGCCGTAAGAGGCTTGAGGGGTGGAGCCATGAAAGACTCGAGGGATGGAGGCCTGAGAGACTCGTGAGGTGAAGCCGTGAGAGGCTTGAGGGGTGGAGCCATGAAAGACTCGAGGGGCGAAGCCGTGAGAGGCTTGAGGGGTGGAGCCATGAAAGACTCGAGAGGCGAAGCCGTGAGAGGCTTGAGGGGTGGAGCCCTGAAAGACTCGAGGGATGGAGCCCTGAAAGACTCGAGAGGAGGAGCCCTGAGAGACTCGTGAGGCGGAGCCCGGGAGGGCTCTGAGGGGCGAGCAGAGGCTGACAGAGCCGTGGTAGACTCTGAGAGTGGAGCAGAGGCCGGCAGAGTCGTGGAAGACTCTGAGGGCGGAGCAGAACCCGGCAGAGCCGTGGAAGACTCTGGGGGCGGAGCAGAACCCGGCAGAGCCGTGGAAGACTCTGGGGGCGGAGCAGAACCCGGCAGAGCCGTGGAAGACTCTGGGGGCGGAGCAGAACCCGGCAGAGCCGTGGAAGACTCTGGGGCGGAGCAGAACCCGGCAGAGCCGTGGAAGACTCTGGGGGCGGAGCAGAACCCGGCAGAGCTGTGGAAGACTCTGGGGGAACCTCTGCGGTCTTGAGCACAAGACGAGACTGGGGAGAAGGGGCCCTCTTCCTTCTCTGACGTCTTCGGCCAACAGGGGATGTGGCCATGGGGACGGTCGAGGCTACAGGCGCTGGCTCTGGGGCGGTCGAGGCTACAGGCCTGGGCGCTGGCTCGTTGGCCGTGGCGGGCATGGGCGCTGGCTCGTTGGCCGTGGCGGGCATGGGCGCTGGCTCTCTGGCCGTGGCAGGCATGGGTGTTGACTCACTGGCCGTGCCAGGCTTCGAGGCTGGGGCCGTGACAGGCCTCAGGATTGGGGCCGTGTCAGGCTTCGGGACTAGGGCCGTGTAAGGCTTAAAAACGGGCGCCGTGTAAGGCTTCAAGACGGGGGCCGTGTAAGGCTTCAAGATGGGGGCCGTGTAAGGCTTCAAGACGGGGGCCGTGGTAGGCTTCGAGAGGGGGGTCTTGGTGTGGAGCGCTGGTTCAGTGTCTGCCTCCCCCACAGTGAACGAGGAACCAGAGTACATTAGGGCGAGGTCAATAAACTGAACCAGGTTAAGGGGGCAGCGACCACCAGGCATTAATGATGAGGTTGGCTCATTCAGTCCACATTGAAAAATGTCTTTCAGAGCCACCTCATCAAAATTCACCTGGTCAGCCAGGGCACAAAAATCAAAAATAAAAACCTCCAAGGGTTGACTCCCCTGACGCAACCCCAAGAGTCGGCCCGCTGGCTCCATAATGTCAAGGGCGGGGTTATGCGTTACACAACCGCTGCCTTGCATTGCAAACCCTAGGTTAGCGCCCGAAGAGTGCACGGCGCTCAGAAATGCACTGGATGCATAAACGGGCTCGGGGGCAGACACAGGTGAAACAGGGTGACATAAATCAGACATTGTGCATACCTGCTGCCCCCGGGCCGTGAGCGCGTGGTCCTCTCTCCACACTGTAGCTCCGCGCGCCGAATGAGATGTGCTTCTCCGCTCTAGAGAGCTGCGCGAATCCTTAGCGTGAAACATTGTGACTGTCTGCGGTGAGGTTGGTTATTCTGTAACCCGACACACACACACACAAGTAGAGACAGTCACAATGATGAAAAACTGCTTTATTGTAAATAAAGCAGTGCAGGCAAAAGTACAAAGAGGGTTAATCCAGAGAGAACAATAACAAAGTGGGAACGAAGACAGGGGGACAAGTTGGCAAGCTAAGAGGTGACGAGTAGGGGCAAAACTAGATGGCACTAGCAGGGGCAAAACTAGACGGGACTAGCAGGGGCAAAACTAGACGGGACTAGCAGGGGCAAAACTAGACGAGACTAGCGGAGTCAAAGGTACGGGAAACTAAACATACAATAACCAACACTAAACAAACGAAAGGATAGTGAGTTATATAGGGGCGAGTGCAGGTGTGAACAATTACAGGTGATTGGGATTGTGGCAGGTGTAACTAATATGTGGGGATAGGAAGCGCATGAGTGCAAGTGGTCATGTGAGTCAGAGGGGGGAGAGAGTTAACGAGCGTGTGAGCTCAAGGGGGCGGAGCGAGGAAGCGGGAAGCGAGCACGCTCGCGGAGTGCATGTGTGCGTGCTCGCGAACGCGGAGATGGGGCAGAGGAGCGGGGTTCGTGACACCACGTCCACATGTGTGGACATTAGGTTTTTGCTTCGCTATAGGATATGCATAATTTTATTTAAACTGACTGATCTCAGTTCAAGAGATTCTAAGCTGACATTAAAGGGTTAAACTTTTGACGCACCGAGTCATGTGATAAAACAACATGGCACCGATCTCAGCTGAGTTTGTCTTTGGGAGAAATGGCAACAAAACTACATCTGGTAAGGAACCTAGTGACATTTTTTACATTAAAACCTGTTCAAGTCAAACGATTAGTCTCTACTTTCAAACGATATACCATTTACAAAATGTCAATGATTATTTGCAAAACGGCATGCTGTTAAACACAATGAACATGTATATGGACTATAGGCTCATTTTCCAAAACTTTTCTATTCACTGTGCATTATCACATTAAGAATCAATGGATGCATCCAAAAGCTGAAAAATGTTGCTTTCAGAGGATATATATGGAGTTACATTGCATTTTAAACTGTTCTGAGATCAGTGCAGACAGACAGCACAGTGGAGGTTAAGTTATTCCATAATTAGGGTACAAGGGAGCATCCTACAGATTTCCTATGCGGCCAAGTTCATACACTTCTAATATACAGTGCATCCGGAAAGTATTCACAGCGCTTCACTTTTGCCACATTTTGTTATGTTACAGCCTTATTCCAAAATTGATTAAATTCATTATTTTCCTAAAAATTCTACAAACAACATCCCATAATGACCACGTGAAAGAAGTTTGTTTGAAATCTTTGCAAATTTATAATAAAAACGAAACAAATCACATGTACATAAGTATTCACACCCTTTGCCTTTACTTTATTTACCTGTGGTAAATTCAGTTGATTGGACATGATTTGGAAAGGCACACACTTGTCTATATAAGGTCCCACGGTTAACAGTGCATGTCAGTGCACAAATCAAGACACGAAGTCCAAGGAATTGTCTGTAGACCTCCGAGACAGGATTATATCAAGGCACAGATCTGGGGAAGGGTACAGAAACATTTCTGCAGCATTGAAGGTCCCAATGAGCACAGTGGCCTCCATCATCCGGCCAAAAAGTAGCGATAAGGGGAAAAGGGCCTTTAGTCAGGGAAGTGACCAAGAACCCGATGGTCACTCTGAGAGAGCTCCAGCATATCTTCCAACAGGACAACGACACTAAGCACACAGCCAAAATATCAAAGGAATGGCTACGGGACAACTCTGTGAATGTTCTTGAAAGGCCCAGCCAGAGCCCAGACTTGAACCCGATTGAACATCTCTGGAAAGATTTGAAAATGGCTGTGCACCGACGCTCCCCATCCAACCTGATGGAGCTTGACAGGTCCTGAAAAGAAGAATGGGAGAAACTGCCAAAAAATTGTAGTGCCAAGCTTGTAGCATCATACACAAAAAGGTTGAGGCTGTAATTGGTGCCAAAGGTGCTTCAACAAAGTATTGAGCAAATGCTGTGAATACTTTATACATGTGATTTATTTGGTATTTTATTTTTAATACATTTGTAAAGATTTCAAACAAACTTCTTTCACGTTGTTATTATGGGGTATTGTTTGTAGAATTTTGAGGAAAATAATGAATTTCATGGACTGGCGACCTGTCTAGGGTGTCCCCCGCCTTTCGCCCAATGTTAGCTGGGATAGGCTCCAGCCCCCCGCGACCCTGTACACAGGATAAGCGGTTGACGATGGATGGATGGATGGATGGATAATGAATTTCAATTTTGGAATAAGGCTGTAACAACAAAATGTGAAAAAATTGAATCGCTGTGAATACTTTCCAGATGCACTGTACGGTCAATGGTCAGTTTCAGGCTGCAGATGTTGTTTGGACCTCTCAACATGTTTGGCTGACATGGGACAATGGTAATCAGAATTTGTCATGCAAATTGTATTTTAACATGGTTGGCAGTGATTGGATGATGCTGGTCATTACTTTTAATCAGAAGTATTTATGCTAAATTCTGATGTAATGTCTGTAACATCTCAAAAACATGAATAACCAACACTCCTGGAAACATAAGAAAGAATTTGATAAAAAAATAAACAAATCTGACTTTCTATAGTTTGGTATTATTTAAAATTCACAACTTAGTCCCACTGTCCACACATGTGGACATACATTTTTAGGAACTATTTGGTAAAACAATTTTGTTGCATGTTTCTTAGAGGCTAATAGTTACAAATCAGAAAAGGGAAATGAAAAATGCACACAGCAGGCACGCTCGGGTCTCAAAAGGTTAAAATAAGACCTTGGTTTTAATTAAATTGCATTTCTTTTGTGGACAGTCTTGTTAAAATAACTTCAACACAGACAAAATAAAAATCTCAGTTCTATGAAACATAAAAGGTTAAATAAGAATAAAACAAGCACAGCACCCCCTCATAGGGCAACATTAAAGTCTTAATATGTGTTCCTTCATGCAACAGAATGACAAGGCTAGAAAAACAATAAATAACAATAACTGAAGTGCATGACATTTCTGTTTTATATATTACATTTCTTTACCCTGGCCAATTAAAATGAGTTAGGACATCTACATTTTGCCACATTACAATACAATAAGTTCATGGCCATATTCAATCAACCTACTATTGCCTGTCAGAAAATATTATAAAGATGTTTATATCATTACCATCCCTAAACCATATTTAGGGACTATTATAGCAGTTTGGCTGAATTTGGCCACATTTTCGGGATTCATTGGTCATGATAACACACACTAAAGCACAAATCATTAATACCTACCATCTACATTACTAATATTTTTTTCCACACATGTGATGCATTCTAATACAGTGGTAACTACGACTTTCACAGCAAAGCATTAATGTAGGATTTATACTATTTTCTATTTCATGATGCTGAACGTATCAACAAATATGACTCAACCCTGAGCTGAGAGTAAAGAGAAACCTGTAGAGAATACAAAATACAACTAAAAAGCCTTTCTGTGTTCATTTCAAATGGAATGCGGTCATCGGAAAGTCCTATGATTATGTAAAACATGAATTAGATGTGTTAGTTCAGTACATTTGAAATAAGAATGGCCTGATTTCACTGTATTTACAGGCACATGCAGTCACAGGTGTGAAAACTCAAAGAGAACTAGTCAGCAGACAAGACATTTAAATGTAGTGCATATGGATGTTATTCAGATTTTGATTTCATAAAAGCACATTGTAGCTTATGTAATGCTTTATGTGATATAACGACAAACTCTTGAGCATGTATGGATGAATATTAAGCAAGAATGACATACAATAGCAATCAGATATTTTCTTTAAAATTACATATTCATATAAATACATATGCATATATTTGTTTTTTCTTTTTTCATCAGAAAAATAAACAGCTTTTTAAAGTTCCTTCAATAATTAATATACGTTCCTGAGAGCGCCACATGGTGTTTGACAGTAAATATGTGATCAATGGTTTTATATTATAAAACAAGAGATGTCCAGATAAAACATTTTTGAATGAGTACCAATACTTTCATTTTGGTACTTGCTGATGCCAGGTCTGTTTTGTTTTTCTGAATTCTATATCAACAATGTATGTATTTCAATTTTATCATCAAAATGGTGTTTATATGAATTAATTCATTAAAACTTTAATCAAATGAAAGAAAAAAAATTCATTTTCAACATGATATAATATCATTTTTATAAAAATCAAGTGATTTTACAGAGAAACATCATGGTTACTGTTGTAACCTCCATTCCCTGTTGGAGGGAACGAGACGTTGCTCCGAATGTAGTGACACAAAGGGTCTTTCTTGAGAGCCTCGCGTACCTCTGGATTTGAGAAAAGGCCAATGAGAAATTGGCAGACAAAATTTGCATGCCCCACCCCTGGAGATACGGGTATAAAGGGAAGTGGATGCGTGTCTGTCAGTCAGGTTTTTCCACTGAGGAGACGAGTGTAAGGTTCGGACTTTTAGAGTGGTAGGTCTGGTGTCGTGGCAAGGGGGACACAATGTCTTGTTCCTTCCATCAGGGAACGGAGGTTACAACAGTAACCATGACGTTCCCCTTCTGTCACTCACTCGATGTTGTGTCGAATGTGTAACACAAGGGATCCCATTTAAAAACACCATGCACAAGACCGTGTTATGTGAACTAAGACAAAGGTGCAAGCAAGCTACTGCGTGCTAGAAGCAGCTGTATCGGCCGCACATAACCCTCCCCATTGCCCCCAGAAAAAGGTGTCATATACAGACCTAGGTTCCCAGCACCCCTAAGGGGGGAATAGGCGACATGACTACCATGGGAGAAAGCCGGCCAGCCGTGGCCTTTTCTCTCTCTATGTTTCTCGTCATAGAGCATAAAGCGGTAAAATATTTAGAGCATAAAATATCTTCGTAGCGGGGGAAGCAGGTAATAATGCGTCGGGAGGCAAGAGCGTGTCCCGATGCTTGGGTGCTGAGAAAAGACTCAAAGCACTTACCTTGCTCCGCGCACCTGGTAGGGGGCGGTTTGGAGACTGAGGAGGAGGTCCTATAGGGACGTCTTCGGAACTCGTCAGCGCTAGCCTGCCGGGGATGGGCAGTCGCGGGTCCAGAGGAGAGGTAACTGCGTCCGGGGAACCGGGACTGTAGGATTTTGGTGCCGGGGTGCCCTAAGAACGGCACGTACTGGCTAGATGACCCAGGGAGTGAGGAAATTGCTCTTTTATTGACAGTGTGGTTACCGCAGCCCGAAGGGGGTGCGGCAAAAGAAAATAAGGGAAAATAAGGGGCCCTCCACCGGGGGACGGAGTGGTCCTGATACCAGCTCCGGAGTGAACATCTGACTTTCCGGGTCCTAGAGGGGGTCCTGGAGATGGGGGGCGTACGCCGCTTGCGGGGCTGAGAACTGGGCCCGGGTTGAGGCAGAGCTGGCTGTTTCTAGGACGCAGGGGGATGCCCTCTCAGGCAGACGGGGCGCGGGCTGCGCTGAGCTGGCGCCGTGGCATGATGTACCTCTTTACCTCCGAAAACTGCTGGGTGAAGTCGCCGACGAAGAGGCCAAGCTGGGAGATGGGGGCGTTGAGATAGTGGGCCTTGTCAACATTGCGCATCTCGACCATGTTCAGCCAGAGGTGCCGTTCCTGGACCACAAGGGTGGCCATCGCCTGCCCGAGTACCCGTGCTGTGACCTTCGTGGCTCTGAGAGCGAGGTCGGTGGCAGAGCGCAGTTCCTGCAGCACGTCGTGGTCGGGACTACCCAGGTGCAGTTCTTAGAGTGCCTTGGCTTGGTGGACCTGCAGGAGAGCCATGGCATGTCGGGCGGAGGCGGCCTGACCAGTGGCGCTATAGGCTTTCGAGGTCAGTGACGATGTCATTCTACAGGCCATGGAGGGGAGTACCAGGCGATCCCACCAGGTGGCGCGTTCTCGGGGCACAGGTGGATCGCAACCGCTCTGTCCACTTGGAGGACCTCTGTGTACCCGTGGGCCGCCCCTTAAGGGCAGTGAGAGCGGACGAGTGAGGAGGTCGGTTCCGGGCAGTGAAAGGTGTCCTCCATGACCTCATCAGCTCGTCATGCACTTCCGGGAACAAAGGTCCCAGGGGTTGGGGGTTGTGTGGCGTGGCGTGGCTGGGAGCAGCTCCCTGACCCAAGGTACCAATCGTCAAGCCGTGAAGGCTGTTGGGAGGACGGACGGTTCCAGTCCAACCCGACGCCCGGGAATCCAGCCCGGGAATGTATGTCGGACATCTGCGCATCAGCCTCAGACTGGGCAGCCGAAGGTAACGTGCCGTAGATCCAACAGCAATGCTCTGCTTGTAGAGGTGAGTGGAGCAGTAGTGAGACTCAGCTTGCTGCTGCACAACCCCTCGGCTCCTAAGAAAAAATCTGACTGACAGATGCACGTCCGCTTCCCTTTATACCCGTATGTCCGGGGGCGGGACATGCAAATTCTGTCTGCCAATTTCTCACTGGCCTTTTCTCAAATCCAGAGGTGCGTGAGGCCCTCAAGAAAGACCCCTTGTGTCACAACATTCGACACAACGTCAAGTGAGTGAAAGAAGGGGAACTCACAGCACAATCCTAAATACAACATTGGAGATATTTTTGTCAAATAAAGTGCTGCATAACAGAGCATCACAGATGTGAAATTTTTCTTAAATATAATAAAATTACAATTGATTTATAATAATAATTCTTATTATTGTTAGTATTACAGTGAATATTACATAACTATACAGTAGTGATCTATTTCTGTCACAATTTCCCCCCTCAATTAAATTTTATTAAATGTAAAAGCTTTTATTTTGAAGTGTTCGTGTTGTTATGACCAAAGAGCTCTGAAGTTATGACAGTAGCTTCTCACGGCAGTCGCTACGTGACCCAGTGTAATTATTAAACTTCAAAGGGCTGCTATTTAATGAAATACATATGTAGTCTGTATGTTCCTCACACTACAAAATTAATTAGCACTCTGTTTAATGTCATCTGCAGCAAAAAGAGGGTGCGATGCTCATGATGGGGTTTTCTGTGTATGATCCATGGATATTTAAAAGTTATGAGCACTTTGTGTCTATGCAAGCAAAACATTCACAAGCACTCACATTTAAAGTGCTGCACATGCAAACTGTTTATCTCATTTAATCACAGCTTTTGCAGTTTAATAAATCACTCTAGGACATAACGTGATTTTAAGTTGTGCCCTAAATACGTAATGACATTCATACGTCAGATGGTATCGGTTTTTGGTATTGGAGCATTTTTAGGAGCTGGAGTACAACTACATACGCGGTATCGGTACCCGATTCTGTAACCAGTATTGATATCGGGACATCCCAGTGGAAAACTTGTTTAAACTCTGAGTATGATTCAGTTTGACAGAAATATGTCATTAGCCCTTTTGCTTTTACATCAGCAAATAATGTGATATATCATCAAATTTGCATCACAAGTAGCCTTAGATTAAATCTGTATTTAATTGGGTAAGAGTGGATGTCTTTTTTTCATCCACTGTATTTATGTAGTGAAGTAGTTATGTTGTGTGAAAACAGTGATTAGTTATGCAAGATCCTCTCAAATATATCACCATCCTCTGTTTGCCCAGTTACAGATGCTATAGATGACATCTAAAAATCTTAAAAAAATAAAATAAAATCAATGCTTTAAATTTTGTGCTATATTATATAAAAACCACAGCACAGTGTTTTAAGGTAAATTGTTGGTGATAATAAACATTTTAACTCCTTTACCACCTCCTTAAATAAGATAACTTTTTTGCTGAAAATATAACTGTGAGCATCACATAAAAATTTATAAAATTTTAAAAACAGATATTAAGTTTTAGCATGTATCACTTGACCTCTCTCATATGTGTGTGTGTGTGTGTGTGTGTGTGTGTGTGTGTGTGTGTGTGTGTGTGTGTGTGTGTTTGTTTATAGTGTGTAAAAAAGCTTTGTTCCAATACAGTATTATGAGGTCAGAATTCGCTTATCTTAAAAAGGCTGTGATTTTATTTTTAAGAAATAAAAAGTCTTAATTTGGTGAAGTTGTTTACCTGACCGTGCATCTTTTACATTTTGACATTTGTTGTTATGAAAGTTGAATGGGTCAAACCTTAAAATGAGTTCAAATGGATGAGTATATATAGTAGGGTCATTTTCAGAAAACTATGTCTTTTGGGTGCTATGTGTGTCCACATGATTTATGTATAATTAATATATTAACATAATCATTAACATGATGGCCAAATAATCACATAGTTTGATACATTTAACAACGGCTTGTTTGTAATACTAAAGAACCTTAAAATAAAACTGAAATTTCAGACTTACTGTGACAGGGTTGAAATAATTTAGCACTTAGGGTTAGTAACGATATATAACTTGGTCCTTTGCAAGCAGTGTTGAGTAATAATCCACTACATGTAATCTGGAATACATTATCAGATTACAAAAATCAAATAAATATAATTAGATTATATACATTTAAATAGGTGTAATCAGATTACAGTTACTTTTTATTAATTACATGATTGCCTATTGAATACACTATCTATCAAGTTTTTATTTCATTTGTATTAATGTTTAATAAAAGGTGTAAATAGATAATATACATAAAATTATGTTTTAATAAAAATTACTAATCCAAAAAAATCTGATTAGATTTCCTAAAAAGTGTTAAATCTAAAGATTATGTTAAGGATTACAGTATCAGATTACACTCACTAAGCACTTTATTAGGAATGCCTGTACACCTACTTACTGTAATTATGCGATTATGTAATCAGCCAATCTTGTGGCAGCAATGCATAAAACCATTCAGATACGGGTCAGGAGTTTCAGATAATGTTCACATCAACCAAAATAATGGGGAGAAATGTGATCGCAGTGATTTCAACCATTGCATGATTGTTGGTGCCAGATGGGCTGATTTGAGTATTTCTTTAACTGCTGTTTCCTGGGATTTTCATGCACAACAATATTTAGAGTTTACTCAGAATGGTGCCAAAACAAAAAAATATCTAGTGAGCGGCAGTTCTGTGGACAGAAACGTCTTGTTGATGAGAGAGGTTAACGGAGAATGGCCAGACTGGTTCAAGCTGACAGAAAGTCTACGGTAATTTCAGACAGAGGGTTTACTCAGGTAAACCCTCTGTAGAATTGTAGTGAGCAGAATAGCATCTCAGAATACACAACACGTCGAACCTTGAGGCTACAACTGCAGAATACCATGTTGGGCACTTTATTAGGACCATAGTGTTCCTGATAAAGAACTAAGTGAGTGTATTTAGTATTGGAGTAAAGTTCTTGTACCCTGACACAAAATTTTCAGTTACAAATTTCCTGAGAATGACCCAGTACTAAATCCTGAAACAGATACCGTTTTGATTGTTTGTTTTGTTCATGTGAAATGAATGAAATATATTGAAATGGCTTTCATATCCACTATCAATTTGAAATATTATGTTCCAATGCATTTCTATCAGCACTATACTTTGCTTTTTCCGTTCATGAAGCTGACTGCATCAATAAATTCCCTTTTGTATACCCAGCTGCTGTCCTCTGCTACTGCTACAGCTAAAGACCTTAGGAGACTTGTCCAATCTCAATTACTGCTACAAAAACTTCAACATCCATCCCTAAACAAACATGTGGTTTAACAGAATTATGAGTTTGACTTGCAAAATATGTGAATCAGAACAAAGAAACTTGATGTAGGAGAGCAAAACTGTCTTCTTCATCAACCCCCACCCCCCTTCCCTGTGTGCCTCAGTCCCCCCATAGCTGCTCCACAATAAGTTCGAGTTTGCAGAGAAACCAGCGGCGCAGAGGGCAGTAGTACTCATAGTGGAACTGCTTGAACTCTGGCGTCTGCCGAATGTCATGCAGGAATGAGATGTCCAGGTCTGATTCCAACAGTACGAGGAGAAGAGGAAGAAGAACCATGAGAAGACCAGTTGCCATCACCACTAGTCGGGCGGCACTGTGTAGACAGGCCTGCATCTGCTGCCGTCCGCTTGACGAGCTGCACAAGGATTGGCGAAAGGCCTCTCTGGCCAGTTCCCGCTCCCTCTCGGCTTGTAGCTCAGCCTGCATCTCTGGATCAGTGTGAAGCTCCTTCAGCAAGCATGCAGGACTCTGGAACAGCAGGTCTAAGCTACCCTGGCCCTCCTCAACTGGAGTCGGCACCAGACTAGCAGTGGGGTTATACGCTGTGTCTGAGATAGTGAAAGTGCCGGCCACATCGTCTTCAGTGTCTGCATGTAGCTCTCTCCTCTCCTCATCTACTCTTGTCCTATTTGCCGTCATGTCCTCTCGTCTCTCCTGAACATGGTTTTCTCGCTCTTCTATTTCCACCTCCTCAGGCGTGACTGACTGTTTCAATGGGGAGAGATGAACCGAGTCTTTCAAAGCCGAGAGTCCTGCAGAGTGAATAAAAGTTGCCTTATGTGTTAAGGTTGATTGTGCACATTTTTGAAAAATATCAACATGATCAAACAAGAACTCAACATGTTGCTACCGAATATTCCGGGATCTTGACATAAACCCCATTCTGCTGACATACTAACAAGCACCATCTCCAATCAAACAATTTCACATTAATTCAAACCTGTTGACCTTTTAAAGTGCTGCTCCTGACAGCCTCTGAAACATGGGTTCTGGTCCCATCTAAACCAGGAAGTAATCTTGTTCACATAAACATCAGTGAGTGTGATTTAGAAGTTGCATTTTTGCTATAAAATGAAATTTTCCACCATTGATGGTTAGGTTTAGGATTGGGGTTTGGGGGTAGAGTTATGTAAAATATGCTTTGCTTTCGATTGTATTACATCATTTACATAACTAAAAAAATATCTGCTATACAACTTACTTTTGGCACCCTTCTTTGGGCATTTCACCCGGAAACTTCCAGCTTTGTCCACTGGGGAGCAGTGATACCAATTTCGGTAAGAACAGACCGATTTCAGCAGCAGAAGTTTTGACCTACTGTTGCTGAATTCACATTGGGATCAGGCTGAAATTACACATCAGTCTGAGACCACTGTTAAAAATGCTTATATTTGTCATTCTTCTAATTAGAAAGAAAATGAAACTTGATTTTTCAAACAAATTATATTATCAGCACAACCATTTGTGTTCATTCGAACTGGCATGGACTCCACAAAACGTAATGAGCATGTTATCCAGCATTTGAACATTTTCCAAAGAGTATTGTGTGTTTCCATGGAAGCAACACAATCCAACCTTTTGTACAAAGGAGATAATACTGGACCTCATAAGTAAGACATATAAGGGTTTAAGAAAACAAAAGACAAAGTTGTACTGAAGGGCCAAGACAGTTATTTACAACAGTATTGCGAGGAAATTATGCTATATCTCCTTTGCTGGAGAAAAGGGCATGCTGCTTACAGAGTACACATATGCCACTTTCGTGTCTTAAGCAAATTTCTTGAAAAGAATGGCTTGTAAACAAGCTGAAAATGCAACAAAATTTATGAAAGTGTTAGAAATAATCAACAATTAAAATAATTATAAATTAAATGTTAAAAAAAGATAAACCCTTAAAACCCAACCCTTTCTTTACTAATGTATGCCAGTTATTACGGCAATGATCAATTTTAATTTCACTTTTCATACACAAAATGTAGCAATAGCAGTTTGCCTGAAAGAACACAGAACATTCAGATTTACACATGATTTACGCAGGTGTAAATAAGAAAACATTCATGAATGCAGCCATTTAATAAAAAATGGCTTTACGAATGCTTTGCACAAAAATGTATTCTGCTCGTCATGAATGAGGCCCATCATGTGCATAGTGTGTATTTGTTTGTATGTGTGTTCAAACGGCTGTAGTCTGTGCTCTTTGGACAAATCAGGTCTAAATTTAGACCCAGCTGCCTGGGTAGTGTGGATTAAGACAAGTCTCCAGGCTAAGTTGTCACTGACGTCGATGCTGCTCCATGCAACTATTCCCAAACACACACAACTCTGACTTGGCAATGTAATTTAAAATAACCATCTCATCATTTCACAATAATATTTTAAAGTACTATTGAAAAAAGTCTCTTCACACAAAAAGCTGAATTGTTGGGTTTGATGTTGAAATCATTAATTCCACAGGTCAAGACTAATTAAAATCACTGAGCCGTCACTGAGAAGGCATACTGGATTTCAGCGCATTGGCACTGGCAGGCATTTAATAGTGCTTTAAATCAAACATTAATCTTGACAAATTGGATATTCAGGAGTTATCCAATTAATTCCTTTTATAGAAACACATTTAAGGGACTAGATGAGAGATGTCGCCATAGTGACACATATAAAGAGCCATTTAGCCTAGTAGAAGGCAAGAGTTGTCGCTGGCTACAGACCATCACTGCTACCATGGCAACATTTAGACAACAGTAACTAAATCTGAAGGTGATTTTCCTAAAGAATGTGAAAGACATGGACAAGAAAAGAGATGGACGTCATACTGTCTCTTAAAAAATTATTTGAAATCCGTTTCCTTCCCCCAAATTTATATGATTTGACAAGAAGTCAAAGTAGTTAAAACTAGATTTTGTTTTGCTTTATTTTTTTATTTTTTGTAAAATATGAGTTCCCCTTCTGTCGCTCTCTCCACGTTGTGTCGGAGAAGCGACACTAGGGGTCTCTCTTGAGTGCCGATATTCACCTCTGACCTATTGAAAAGGGCCAATGAGAGTTGGCAGTCAGTATTTGCATACCCCGCCCCCGCATACGAGTATATAAGCGGGGCAAATACGGAAGTTTAGTCAGAAAATTTCTTTGGAGCCGATGGTCTGTTTGCAGTCTGCTGCGAGAATACAGAAGCCTGAACGTTCCCGTTTCTCTGACGATCTGCCTGCTGTTGGATTTGACGGCGCACAACAGTGGCTTTCTCCTACTTTGCACAGCGTGCATTGTTGCCCCTGAGCGCTTCGACAGCGCAGACACACACACACACACACTGTGTATTAAAAGAGCAAATTTCCCTAAAAGAGCAAATTTCTCTAAAAGAGCAAACACAGCGGCGTTGAACGTCCTTTTCAGGACGCGTCTTTTTCAAGATGCCCTTCCGCCCCTGTGTCGTTCCTGGATGCGGTAGAAGCCTCCCTGCTTCAGACGGCCACAGGCGCTGTCTCGTGTGTTTGGGCCGCTATCACACCGAGGCGGCGTTTGTGGATGACCATGTTGCGGTCGAGGCTTGCTTTCAACAGAAGGCAAGCCACCCCAGCTGCACCCCGCATTGCTCCTTCTTCCCACGGGATTGAGGACGATGCGGGCCTACAGTGCGGCTGGACGCGCTGCCTCCGCCCTGCATGCGATGGCCCTCCTGCAAGTCCACCAGGCCAAAGCTCTCAGAAACATGCACGGGGGTGGTCCTGATCCTGATGTGCTGCAGGAACTGCGCTCAGCGACCGACCTTGCCCTGAGAGCGATGAAGGCCACAGCGCAGGCACTCGGACAGACGATGGCCACCCTAGTGGTCCAGGAATGCCATCTTTGGCTCAACCTGGTCGAGATGCGTGAGGCTGATAAGAGCCGCTTCCTGGACGCACCTGTCTCCCAGATTGGCCTTTTCGGCGACACCATTGAGGACTTCGCCCAACAGTTCTCCGCGGTGAAGAAGCAGACGGAGGCCATCAGTCACATCATGCCCCGCCGCAGACCTGCCGCTACAGGCCCCGCCCCGTCTACCCGCAGAGGGCATCCCCCTGCGAAGAAACCAGCTCCTGCTCCGCCTCAACCCGGGCCCAGCTCTCAGCCCCAGCATCGAGCACCCCGCAGGCAGCGCACGCCCCCCTGTCTCACGAACCCCCTCTAGGACCCGGAAGGCTCCCAAGCGTTCCTGAGACAGCCGACCCAGAGCCGAAGACATTAGCTCCGGAGGTGGTAAGACCGCTCTGTCCCCCGGTGGAGGGCCGGGAGGAGAATCCTTTGTTTTTTCATTTGCCACACCCCCTGACGGGGGCTGTGGTACCCACATTCTCAATAAAAGAGCTATTTCCTTTGCCTCTGGGTCACCTGGCCCCCAAATGCCGTTCTCACGGCAATCTGCTTTCAGATTACGACAGTCCCGGTACACCGGACGCGGCGATCCCGCCTTCCGCCTGCCCACGACTGTCCCCCGGCCGGCCGGTTCAGACGAGTCCAGAGGACGCCAGCATCAGACCTCCTCCTCAGTCACGAACCCGCCCCCTGCCGGGTGCGCGGAGCAAGGTAAGTGCTTTGAGTCTACTCTCAGCACCTCAGCCTCAGGCCGCAACGAAGCCGCCCGACGCTGCACTACCTGTTCCGCCCCGCTGCGAGGCCCCGCCGGGTACGTCCAAAATACTTGTCCCTTTGGTGCCCCTAGCGCAGAGCTGGGAAACATGGCTTTCGCTTCCCAACGCATTATGCTGGCTGCACCGGACCATTCGACTCGGTTACGCAATTCAGTTTGCCCGGCTCCCACCCCCCTTCAGGGGCGTCCGCTTTTCCGCAGTACACGGCGAGCATGCCAGTTCCCTGCGCACGGAAATCGCGACCCTCTTAGCCAAGGGGCTAAGGGGTGGAGCCCGTCCCACCAACCGAAATGAGGAAGGATTTCTACAGCCCTTACTTCATTGTACCCAAGAAAGGCGGCGGCTTACGACCAATCCTGGACCTGCGAGTTTTCAATCGGGCCTTGTTAAAACTCCCATTCAAAATGCTCACGCAGAGAAATATTCTGGCTGGCGTTCAGCATCTAGATTGGTTCGCAGCGGTAGACCTGAAGGACGCGTACTTCCACGTCTCAATTCTGCCACGACACCGACCCTTCTTACGGTTCATGTTCAACGGCCAGGCATTTCAGTACAAAGTCCTCCCCTTCGGCCTGTATCTGTCCCCTTGCCTCTTCACGAAGGTTGCAGAGGCGGCCCTTGCCCCGCTACGAGTAGCCGGCATCCGCATTCTCAACTACCTCGACGACTGGCTCATCCTAGCACACTCTCGAGAATTACTATGCACACACAGAGACCAGATGCTCCGGCACCTCAGCCGTTTGGGGCTTCAGGTCAACTGGGAAAAGAGCAAGCTCACTCCGGTTCAGAGCATCTCTTTTCTCGGGTTGGAGTTAGACTCAGTCTCAATGACAGCACGTCTCACGAGCGAGCGTGCTCAGTCGGTGCTGGACTGCCTCGCTTCCTTCAAGCCAGGCACAGTGGTCCCTCTAAAACTTTTCCAGAGGCTCCTGGGGCATATGGCGTCCTCCGCGGCGGTCGCGCCGCTGGGGTTGATGCATATGAGACCACTCCAGCACTGGCTCCAGACTCGAGTCCCGAGACAAGCATGGCACCACGGCACGCATCGGGTAAGGATCACCCCCACCTGCCTCAAAACACTCCGACCCTGGACAGACCTCTGCTTTTTACGGGTAGGAGTGCCCCTGCAGCAGGTGTCCCGACGCGTTCTGGTCACAACCGACGCCTCCCGGTCCGGGTGGGGTGCCGTGTGCAGTGGGCACGCAGCAGCGGGCCATTGGAAAGGGGCCCCGTTGCGTTGGCACATCAATTGCCTGGAGTTGCTGACCATCCTTCTCGCTCTCAGGAAGTTCCTCCCGTTAGTTCGGGACAAACATGTCCTCGTGAGATTGGACAGCACCACGGTGGTGGCGTACATAAATCGCCAAGGCGGCGTACGCTCCCGCCACATGTCACAACTCGCCCGCCGTCTCCTCCTATGGAGCCAGCAGCGACTCAAGTGCCACTCACATCCCCGGCAAGCTCAACGTCGTAGCGGACACGCTATCATGACAACGCCTGCCCGGTGGGGAGTGGAGGCTTCACCCCCAGTCAGTCCAGCTGATTTGGGAACGGTTTGGCAAGGCCCAGGTAGACCTGTTTGCCTCCCAGGAAACCTCCCACTGCCCGCTCTGGTACGCCCTAACAGAGGCTCCCCTCGGGACAGACGCGCTGGCACACAGCTGGCCCTTGGGGCTGCGCAAGTACGCATTTCCCCCAGTGAGCCTTCTTGCACCGGTGCTGTGCAAGGTCAGGGAGGACGAGGAGCAAGTCACGTTAGTGGCCCCCTACTGGCCCACTCGGACTTGGTTCTCGGAACTCAGACTTCTCGCGACAGCTCCTCCCTGGCAAATTCCCCTGAGAAAGGACCTCCTCTCTCAGGGACGGGACACACTCTGGCACCCGCGCCCAGACCTCTGGAACCTCCACGTTTGGTCCCTGGACGGGATACTGAAGAGCTAGCCGGCTTACCAGCGACCGTTGTGAATACAATCAACCAAGCCAGAGTCCCCTCTACCAGGCACCTTTACGCCCTAAAGTGGCGCTTGTTCGCAGATTGGTGTTCTTCCCGAACTGAAGACCCGCAGAGATGCGCGATCAAGTCAGTGCTCCTGTTCCTACCTACCATGCCGCCATTGCCGCCCACCACGATCCTGTAGACGGCAAGTCTTTGGGTAAGCACGACCTGATCCTCAGGTTCCTGAGAGGCGCCCGGAGGTTGAATCCCTCTCGGCCAGGCCTAGTTCCCTCCTGGGATCTCTCGGTAGTCTTGACAGGTCTCCAGAGACCACCCTTCGAGCCGCTTGAATCAATTGGACTCAGGGCCCTCTCTCTTAAGACGGCCCTGCTGATCGTGCTCGCCTCTATCAAGAGGGTCGGGGACCTGCAAGCGTTCTCTGTCAGCGACACTTGCCTGGAGTTCGGTCCGGCAGATACGTCTGTGATCCTAAGACCGCGACCGGGCTATGTGCCCAAGGTTCCTACCACACCATTCCGAGATCAGGTAGTGAACCTGCAAGCGCTGCCCCGGGAGGAGGCAGACCCAGCCCTTTCGTTGCTAAGTCCAGTGCGCGCCCTGCGCATTTACCTGGACCGCACACAGAGCACCAAACGCTTTGAGCAGCTCTTTGTCTGCTTTGGGGGACGGCAGAAAGGGAATGCCGTCTCCAAACACAGGCTCGCCCACTGGGTTGTCGACGCCATCACACTGGCTTATCACACCCAGGCCGTGCCCCTACCCTTGCGGGTCCGAGCTCACTCAACAAGGGGTGTTGCGTCCTCGTGGGCACTGGCCAAGGGCACCTCCCTAGCAGACATCTGTAGAGCCGCGGGTTGGGCAACACCCAACACCTTCGCGAGGTTTTACAACCTCCGCGTTGAGTCGGTTGCGTCTCGTGTTTTGTCAGATCCGAGCCCGTAGAACGCGGTAACACGTAGACCGACCGGCCGGGTGGATCGCTTGCGCCCAGCGCCCTTTTCCTGACGTCAAGGTAAAGTAGTGCACCTTCTTCCCAGGGCGCCCCACTCCGAGTCGGGACCCTGGTCGATTCCTCCCCAGCCCTCCGGGTCTGCGGTTCAGCGGAGGAACTCGCCGACCCAAGCCACTGCGGGTACCCTGATGGCTACCCTGTACTGGTATAGGTGCTCCACAGGTAAGGCCTCCTGCTCGGACTCCCCCTGTGTGTAATTCCACGGTTCTGTCCCCTTACAAGCGGACCCCCGTGTCTCCCTTAGGTAGTTACAGCTTCCCCGATCGCCGTGCTGTAGCAACTCCCCCCTTTCGAGGCTGGATCTACCACCGCACCATACTTTCCACATGAGCCCTAAGACGGCCGTGTGATGTGTCTACCACTTTTCCTCCCCGAGAAAAAGGGCAGGTGTGGTCTCCGCAGGGTCTGGGAAGACCCCCTTCCCTATATGCGTGTAAGGGCCCCGGCCGTGATTGCTCTATGCGAGAAACATAGAGAGAAAAGAGGCCCAGCCAGGCTGGCCCGTTCCCATGTTGGCAAACATCGCCTTGTTCCCCCCCTAGGGTAACTAGAAGGATTCCGATGTTCTTATGGGGCATTGGGGAAGGGTACGTGCAGCCAGGTACAGACGATGCGCGGCACTGGATGAAATCCCTGCCCGCCTCTGTATCGGCGGTTCACGTACACGGTTCAGCGCATGGCAAGATTGGAATGGGTCCTCTAGTGTCACTTCTCCGACACAACGTGGAGAGAGCGACAGAAGGGGAACGTTTGGTTACGTATGTAACCTCCGTTCCCCGAGGGAGGGAACGACACGTTGTGTCTTTCCTCCGCCATGTTGCTGAACTGAGCCATTTCCGGCTCCTCAGAAAAATCCTGACTAAACTTCCGTATTTGCCCCGCTTATATACCCGTATGCGGGGGCGGGGTATGCAAATACTGACTGCCAACTCTCATTGGCCCTTTTCAATAGGTCAGAGGTGAATATCGGCGCTCAAGAGAGACCCCTAGTGTCACTTCTCCGACACAACGTGTCGTTCCCTCCCTCGGGGAACGGAGGTTACATACGTAACCAAACGTTATTCTTGCCTGTGCAAAACTTGCTACAATGATGATAGGTTATTTGCTAAGGCATTGCTAGGGTGTTTCAATGGTGGTCTAGGTGGTTGCTTACTGACCCAAGTCAAAAGTGCCTATTCCTAAGTCTCTATGAACTACATTACAATACCTACATTTTTGCAAAATGATTTTTACGAGGCTTATTGTATGTATCGTTGCATTTTCCTGATGAAATGAACACTAGAAGTGCTACAACAACAACGACTTTTATTCACTTTCATACAAATCACGAGTACAATGGCAGATTACCAGTTCATAAACACTTTTACTATAGTGCATGACTTGTTAGGTAATATTGTTTGTACAACAAGTTGACACATGAGCCAAAAGTCTCATAGAAGTACCAAAAAGAGACATGGCTGCTTCAGTAATTGTGGTTTTCATCACACATTTGTTTTTATGACACTATTGGTTTAGGTTTAGGGTAGGAAGTCGTTTTTTTTTAATTAAGGGTGCTTTCACACTTGGTTCGATTGCTTGGACCAAACCAGAGTTCGTTACTTCCCCCTCCCACTGGTCTGTTCACAAATATTTGGGTCCAAACCAGAGTACGATTACATCATCAACGTGAGTACAAGTGGCATCTGTTTTCAACTGTAACTAGGTAACAACTCTAGAAGACATCAGCTTCACTGTGTTAAGTGAAGTATTAAAGTTTGTCTCTTTGGATATACCATCAAAATTTGTCTCCCGCAGATGATTTGAATGTGCAATGATGCAATGAATGTTAGTGTTTGTCTGCCGCGACCAGCGGATGCATTGCAAGAGAGGTTAAGAATGTGAGCTGCTCTTTGAAAGTGGTGTATTTGGGACACAAATAGGTAGGTGAAATGGTTATACCACAATGGTTGCGACCGGGAGCCTGCAAAGACGCTAATTATACTGTATGTCATCACAAGCAGTTCACTTCTGCGATTGGATATGATTGCATTCATATCAGCAGCGAACCGAATCAGAGTTTACATACCATACCCCTGACCACCTTTTTAAGTGGTGCGGTTCCCGGGTGCACACCCGAGCTCGGAAAACAGCATTCACATCACCCAAATGAACCGAACTGTAATTCGAACTCATGTACGCACTGTTTGGGAGGAATTGTAACTCTCTTTTATGCCACAATATGTGTAATAAACCACGTAATGTTCTTTTTGCAAAAACATCGCCACAGTCACATAATTGTCATGAGATCCGGCTCATAATTTGATAAACCACAATTTCTTTTATCACAGCCCTGTTACTGTAGTTTACATACTTATAAAGACTATATAAACAGCAAATATCTAACCTGCCATTATCAAGCCGTCATCAAACACAAAGCATAAATTCGGTTGTCAATTCACCTTTTAGAGGTTAATCTACATTCTACATTCACACAGTCAGCATTTCGGATCGACAACCATATTTACTTACAGGTATGAGTTTTAAAATGTCCTGTTAATTCAACAGCTTACAGTAGCAGTTTGAATACAGTCTGTATGAACAAACACCCAAAGTCACACTATATAACATAACTATAACCATAGTGACAGTGACTAAAGTAAATTTCAAATATGGTGACGCCCGTAACACAATTTACGCCGCATTATTAATTAAACAAGTCCAGTCAAGGTGTGAGTTATATATCAGAACAGATCATAAGTAACCGACAGCGGCTTTGAATTTTTTTTTTTTAGTGATTAACATATTTATTGATTCAAAGAAGACAAAGAAAAACAAAACATATAATGAATCAACATTTAACTCCCACTACTACTCCCCAATCAAGAACCCCACCCTGACCCCAAACAAACAACTCAGTGGTCACACACACACACACACACACACACACACAAAATAAAAATAAAAAATATATAATAATCATAAAGCTCTAAAACTATGCCTCTCTCTCCACAGTCCCCCTCTGAGAGTCCCACAAAATCATCAAATAACTACCCCATTCGGTGACAGAAGTGTGACAGAGAGAGTTATGGGCAGCTGCCCGACACCGGTGTGTGTTGTCTTTTTGGTTACGTTTATAATTAAACTATCATTTATATTGTCAAGCCGGTTCTTGCCTGCTCCTTTCCGTTACACTAAAAAGAGAAATACACACAGGTGTTGGGCAGGTGCCCGTAACTCTATCTTGGTCGCACTGCCGTCATCATTCGCCCTTATCCCTCTCGGGCTTAATCAGCCTAATTATGGGCCGGGTGTGTGGAATCACGACCCGGCCCTGCCCTGCCCTACGCCCTGCCACAAAGTTAAAACTCCGTCCCCCAGACTCTAAAACTAGTAGGGAGTAATACACTGATGCCTCATGACCTTTTCCAAAAGCAGTAATCACCACTCCCAAAGTGTCAGCCGCTTTAGGCGGGTGATGCTACTCCCAAAAATAGTACAGAGCAGGTGGCGCAACAGTAAATACCTAAAAAACTGAGATCTGGGAATGACGTCCACTGAAAATGTTGAACCAAATTATCAAAGGATCTCAACACTCCACTCTAAAAAAGGACACCGAGCGTAGAAACCCCCCTCACAATCCACTCTGACCACCAGAAAGGGGACTTATTAATACATAATTGTGGGGCAGCATTTAAATAAATGTCTGAATTAAACACACTGGACACTTTTGTCCATACCAAGTGCATATGCGAGATAATGGGGTGTAGCTTAACTTCTCTGGTTAGTTTGATAGAAAAGCTTTGCAATGGTGAAATAGGGGCAAGAACTTCCTGTTCAATGCAAAACCAGGGAGCGGCTCTCTCAGATGGAAGTGACCAATAAGCCAAGTGTCTGAGACCAAATGCATAATAATAAAACTAAATCTTGTGTAAGCCTAGCCCACATTTGTCAATCGGCCTATGTAATTTGTTGAAATGCAATCTGGGGCATTTCCAAATAAAGATCAAATTGCTTAAAAAAAAAAGAGAGGGAGACATGTAGCAGGTAGTTGAATTTTGGAATACAATTCATTTTAATAACATTAACCTTCCCAATAATAGATAAATGAAAAGCCCACCTACTCACACCACTCAAAAGCTTTTTTATTAAGGGGTCAAAATTATCTGATAAAATTACACAAATTTACTGGGAATAAAATGCCTAAATACTTAAAGCCCTGTTTGGGCCACTAGAAGGTGCCCGGTTGAAAAGTGGTTACTGGGCATTACACTATCAGAGACTAAGCTTCCGAAGTAGACCAATTGACTCCGTATCTTGAGAATTTAGAGAAGTAGTTAATAATTCTGTGGAGGCAAGGCATAGATCTAGTGGGCTCGGAGACTAATAATAAAATATATCATCTGTGTAAAGCAAAAGCTTATGTGCCACACCTCCCGCCATCAACCCTGGAAATCATCCTCCTTTCTTATTGCAGCTGCAAATGGTTCCAGGGCAAGACAGAACAATAATGGGGCAAGAGGGCAACCCTGCCAGGTGCACCTATCCAGAGTAAAATAATCTGAAATTAATTAGTTTGTTTGTACAGCCACTACGGGTGTCTATAAAGTAACTTAATATAAAATTATAATAAAAAATAATAAAGCCTTCAACCGTAAAACCATATTAAACGCATTTTCGGAGTCAAGTGAGATGGCAATGACCGTAGTCTGATTATTCGCCACTGACCACATGATATTGATGAAATGTCAATGTTATCAGAAGAGCTACGACCTCGAATAAACCCCACCTGATCTATATGTATACGAGATGTCATAACTTAATCGGTTAGCCAAAATTTTGGACAAACTCCACCTTCCGTGACAAAATAGTATTATATCTGTATTTCAGTTGGGTCAATTCTCTGAGGCCGTCAGACATTTGGTGCTTCAGCTCTGCCTCAGCATTTTTTATATTCACTTCTATCTCCACGAGTTCTCGTGCTTTGCATTTTTGATGAATGTGGCATACTGTATGATCCGACCCCTAAGAACTGCCTTAAGTGCCTCCTAAGCCACACCCACAGTGGATATGGAGGACCAGTTGGTCTCCATATAAACATTCATTTCAGTCTTTAACATTTGTTGGAATTCAGGATTTTGCAAAAGGGATACATTAAAGTTCCAACTATATGATTTATTCTTCTCTGTATATAGCAACACCTCTAAACTCACCAGTGTGTGATCTGAGACTAAGATGTTTCCAATTGTTCAATCAACAACAGATAAAATGAGGGACTAAGATATATATATATATATATAAAAACATTTTCTAGAACAAATCTTATGGACAGATGAAAAACTATTATAGACCCTATCAGATAGGTTCAATAGTCTACAAATATCTGTAAGACCAATAACTTTACACATTTTGTGAAGCATCAATGTTGCTCTAGGTGTCTTACATTTGCTTCACTATAATCAAGGACTGAGTCCATCAAAAGACTAAAGTCTCCTCCCAATATTAAAACATGATGGGTGCCAGCGACTTGCAACATCCCTTCAATATCTATAAAAAAGCCCTGATCGTCAGCATTAGGGGCACAAATATTAGCCAAATTTAAGCTTTGCCCCTGATTTTCTGCTAAAACAATAAACTCTTCCTAATTTATCATTAATCTGTTTGAAACGTTTGAATTGTTGATGTTTACTTATCAATGTAATGACTCCCCTGCTCTTACTTGAGCCAGCACTAAAGTCCATCCCATATCTTCCCAAATTTTTCAGCTTCCTGCGGGAAAGATGCATTTCTTGAAGAAACACAATGTCATATTATTTATGTTTAAGAAAAGAAGTAACCTTCCTTCTTTTTATGGGGTGCTCCAACCCATTCACATTCCACGTGGAGAGAGAAAATCCACTCATATTAACATTTGACATTTTGACAAAAGATACAAAAAATAGATTGAGTGTCAAAAACTAAATTATAAAGACCACATTCCAACATTAGAACAACAAACAAACCACAACCCCCCCCCCCAAAAAAAAGAAAAACATGCGCATTAATCCCACGCACGACAGCGCCAACCGCGTCCATCCCTCTAAACTCAAACAGTCCATGTACGCATACAAGATTCTCCGTGACAAATTTGTCATCAGATTGCTCAAGTCCAGTGCTCCTGTATTACACAACAGAAAATAAACTACAAAACAAACTCCAGTCAATAGGCGAGATAAACACAAAGATGAGTAGATTCCTCCACATAACTGTTCCAAAGGTGTGTTCCTCCCAAAACAAACTCCATCCACTAGGCGGAATCAGCACACCAAAAAAACAAACAAAAAAAGGCGCTCAGTTCTTCTGACAGTCACGTGAATGTCAGTGAGTCAGGCTCACTTGGCTGTTACATGAGTGCAAACAAAATGCCCTAATCACTCCAAAGTTTAGCAAGAAATATTCCACAGAACAAACTCCAACCAATAGGAGGCATAAGCACAAAGAACATACAGATTCATCCACAACTGCCCGAGGGTTAAACTGGTGGAATTCATGTTTCACAGGTGCGAGATGCTGCCGTGTTGCTATGATAATCACTTGTCAATCATCTGAAATGCAGGAGTCAGTCCTGTATCTTACACAGATAGAAAGAAAATGTAGGGGATTCACTACCAAAATGTGGTTGTCACTCAATTTTATAGTGTGTACATGCCCATAAAGACTAGATAAACAGCAAATATCTCACCAGAAATTATTTAGCCATCATCAAACACAAAGCATAACAGGATAAATCAGAGCACCCTTTTATAACCCAAAAGTTCAAGTCTAACTCATTGCACTGAAGAAACACAGCTTACTCTTAATGATGAACTTAAAATTAAGTCAATGCCTTTGAATGTTATTTGAAACTAAAATGCTCAAAAATACATACATTTTATAGTAGCCATAGAATTAATAAAACGTATAGTTTTGAAATCATGATATTTACATCTCTATTAAAATTTGATTCTTCTGTGGAATTAAATGGATACATTTTGAAGAATGTAAACACTGTTCTGTTTCCAGCCTAATCTAATGAAAAATACGTGACTGTGGCGACATTTTTGTAAAATGATTTTACGTGGCTCAGTTCCGAGGTGAAATGTCCACTGTGTGGCACTAAAAGTGACACAAAACACATCAAGTTTTAAGGGTTAATGCTCTATTGAGTTTTAAATCAGCAAAACCTACATCTCTGCCCTAAACCTTAAATTGATAGTGTCATAAAAAGCAAATGTGATGTAAAATGTGCAATTGCTGAAACAACCACTTTATTTTGTGGTGCTTCTATGACAATTTTGGCTCATGTGTCGACTCACCTGCTCTTCAGGACTCGTAACACGGTCCTTTGCGTTGCAACGCTCTATCAGTTAACCTACCGCAAAACTTCATGTCTGAATAAGCTTTGAAATGTACTTGTTATTAGTAAAAGTGTTTAGATGTCATAAGATAGCATTGTGTGAGGAACAGGGCAAAAAGCAAGTGTTCATGAACTGATAATTTGCCATTTTCCTTTACCAGGAAAATGCAGCAAAACATACACAAACACTGAATTTCTGCTTTTGTGTTCCATGGAAGACAGAAAGTCACACAGGTTTGAAACAACATGATGGTGAATAAATGATGACAGAATTTTCATTTTTGGGTGAACTGTCCCTTTAAGATTCCAAAATGAAGCAAGGCTGCTCCTCAAAAAAACAACAAAAAAAGTAGGAACTGTGTTCCTATATTGATAGATAAAGCATCTGCCCTGTAACTTGGAAAACATCATCTCAGCAGATTCTGGTGACTTCCATACCGGTTCGTGAGATGCGTTCCCCTGTGGCCGAGCAGCCGTACATAGACATCCCGCACTGTGTAGTTGGCCATGCGGAGCTGCAGGTTGCGTCGCGTAGTGATCTTCACCTGACAGCGCATGGCGTCCACCTGTTCCTCCAAACCATCACCAAGAACAACATTCAGAACCCCATTCACATCTTGTAGAACATCCTCAGCAACTTTTTCACAATGCAGCGCATCTTGTACACCCCTTCCATACTCCCCTTCCTCTCTGAGAACCTCCATGTCCGACCCCCTCAACACATTCCTTACAAACCCCCCTCAAACTCACGGCACAATGACCTTCTGCTGGATTCTGCTCCAGTTCAATGATGTCAAACACTGTCCCGACACGTCTGGTTAATGCTGTGATAAATGGACTATTGGATGGGGTCCGGATGTCCCCTTCTCTCCACTGGTTAGTGGACATGTGGACAGTGTTCACAAAGTCAGGGTATTAGGGGCCGGATCAGCCCAAATGCAGGATGAGCGATTTATACTGCTTTGTTAATCACAGGGGCTGATAATGGAGAAAAGATACACTCTGGAGAACAGTACAGCTCTTAGACATCACACACACAGACAAACACATGCACACACACAGATCGAGTTTAGTCTGGGGTCTCCTGAACCATCTCTGACTCTATTATTCTATTAATATTACATGACCAGATATGAAGGCTTCTAGCTAGCAATCAGTTTTGTGTGTGTATAAGTTTCCACTATGTAAACAGTCCATTTCTGGTATCCTTTTGTGTTTCATGCAAATTACTGGGATTACCGGCTTTACATGGTCATAGATTGCATATAACTTTTCACAGGCAAGGTTAATCACATGTGAACATGTGGATAAAGTCTTGTGGCTATACGTTCGATACACGGTGTATTTTAATGTTTAATCCAGTGTAATACCTTGCCCCACAGACTCCCATTGTAAACAGTACTCGAAGTGGGAAAACATCTGTGCAGGTACACAAGGAACAGGTGACACAAATTGCGCATCATTGCTGGTAAATTATACTGGTACACACGAGCACACTTTGAACACGGATTGGAAGTGCATTTCTAAAAATGTTATTTTTGTTTTTACAAAATGCGGTATGAGTTTAAATGATTGTCTATGTAATTAACAGCATGTCACAGATGCTGTAGACAGGGCCGTAGCTAGAGGTGTGAAAGGTGATAATGATTCTATGGGTACACAGGTCCAGGGGGGGCCCCACAAAAAAAATCGAAACTGTATTATTTAATAGGAGAGGGACCCAAAGCAATATACACTCAGGTTCCCAGAATACCCAGCTACAGCCCTGGCTGTAGATAGAGCTTAACTTGTGGTGAAGCCACAACATTCCATTAAACATTTCTTACCCTAACAGTGTAACAAATCAAATCATTGCACCAGTCGAGACTTGTTTGAAAACCATTGAAAATATTTAATAAAGAATGAATTAAACAACAGACACTCTCGGTAACACTTTAAAATAAGTACACGGTTATAAAATATTTGTGAAGCATTCGTTTGTAGTTCATTGATAATATGTATTTAGTGTTCCTACATTATTAATATATGAATAAGGCATGTATAGCTATTTGTTTATATTTACTTTAGCAAATTATTTATTATTGTTTAATAAGTTCATATACAGGTATTTGCAGCTTGATAATGTTTTTTTATCCTTAGTAAACAACTTGTTAATCATTCCTAACTAATGTATTTTAGTTGATGCAAACCAGTGGTAAAAAGTGTTTATGAGAACATTAAGAAAGCATAAATTCATAGGTAATAAATATATAAAAAATTGAATGAATTAGAAATGTATAACTTCTTAATGTTTTAGGATCACTTGCTATTTAATCAATTAACCCTTAATAAAGGTCATAATAAAGCCCTGACTAATTGTTAGCTAAGCATTCTGCATGACCTAATCTAAAGTGAGAGCTATATATGCCTAATTAAACATTTATTAACATGGTTCAACTGTAAGTATGGCCAGCTGGTCTGGGGCCAGTGTGAGTGTTTTGACCATTCAAGTTAGTACTATGTTGTCACCATGTGTTGTACATGTGTCCTAGTATGATTATTAAACCTTTCATACATACAGTCACACATATGTGACAGTTAATAACTGGGCCCCACAGAGTAGCATCACATATGTGTTTCTGCAACAGCCAGTTAATCATCAAAAACTATCTTTCTCCATCAAAAAACAGCTACTCAAAGAGATTTTCAAGCACATAATATGTTTATTTTATGTAACAAACAGCCTAACTGTCACCAAAGTACCATGATAACAGTTCACAGCTTGTATATGTGAAGCCATCATATCTAAATGTGATCTTCCCATGCACATAGCCACATATTCTTAGGTGCAGATGCGGTTTTCATTCACACAAACAGCAACTCAAACTGTCTTTTCAGGCATATAATACATTTGTTTTCTGAAATAGACAGCCACATTATTACAAAAGCACCACGATAACAGTTTAAAACTGGTATACTCACAGTGAAAACATGCTGATAGAGCGTGATTATCTGATGCACGCAGCCAAGTCTGTTGTTACGCATGCACATACACACGGCTGTGCAGTGTGACGTGCAAAAATAACCAGGGGGCACTGCAGAAGAAAAATCCAGTGCTCTTGTGCATCACGCTTCAAAGCGAAACACCACATTATGACTAGGCACGCTGTGTCGGCGTTCTATTTGATTCTGGCAGCTTGTAACGTAACTGGCTGTTGCAGAAACACATATGTGATGCTACTCTGTGGGGCCCAGTTATTAACTGTCACATATGTGTGACTGTATGTATGAAAGGTTTAATAATCATACTAGGACACATGTACAACACATGGTGACAACATAGTACTAACTTGAATGGTCAAAACACTCACACTGGCCCCAGGCCAGCTGGCCATACTTACAGTTGAACCATGTTAATAAATGTTTAATTAGGCATATATAGCTCTCACTTTAGATTAGGTCATGCAGAATGCTCTCATTTAATATGAAGTGCACAGCACATTTATTTATCCAGACTATTTATTTAATTAAATTGCAGCCTGTTACAGTGTAATAATCATGAGCTTATCTGGAAGTGATAAACGGACACATGAAATTTAAGAATTTACTACTGAAATATATTACTACTGCATAGTAAAAATGCAATGTTCATTTTAATAATTATTATTTGTATTATTATGAAAATGTTCATTATTATTTCATGAATAATTATATTTAAGCAAATCTCATTAGCATGTGCTCTGTTGTGCTCACGTGATTTGACAATGTGATCGAAGCACTAAATATTTTCATTTGATGAATGCTTCATTAATTAATTTATTAGTCATCTCTTTGATAAAAACAATTAATTAATATTTTAAACATGGAATTCAGAAAAATAAATTAAAATGGAAAACAGTATTTGGGAAAACAAAACAGAATTAGGAAAAAAATCTTTCATAGATATTTTTTCCTTGCAAACTTAAATATTTGCATTTTCTTTGAAGTAATAAAAGATTTGATGTATTGAATATTGAATTTAGATCATTGAAACTTGTAACCAAAGTGGTGATTTAGATCAAATTTGTTGTCTTCCTGATGGGGCGCTTCCTGGTCTGAATCCTGAAAGCTGAATTTATTGTTGACCAATATTCAAATCTTAGGATGTTTTGTGATACTGCAGACATTTGTACATTAAATACTGTACTTGTATCTTTTTACCTCATGGATTGGTACATGCGATACAAATCCACCCCAGCAATCTCTGGAAAATTATTAAATAAAATGCCCTATTCACTAACCACAAATGACTGTGATTGTTCCATTCAGCCCAGCGCTGAGAAAAGTAACATGTATGGCGTGACAATGTCGCTCGTTCACTTTGGCAGCAGTCTGCATGACAATACTAATGACGTTTAATAGACACTTAATAAGCAAAATATCGTTAAATTCAATAATATAATGTTGCATGCCATTTCCTATTTCTGTTCTTTTATCATTATTTACCATTTCATCACTGTCATGTGATGTGCTGGCTATTTCCAGAGCACACTGGCAGACTGTAGCGGAGGGATTTTGACTTTCCTTCTGGAATCTGATTAAATGTAATTAAATATTTATAATAGGTCCACATATGAAGCTGAATTATACAGTAATTATAATTGGAAATCTGAGTAATAGTAAGAAGTAGAACAAGTCTGCTCATAAATCTTAATAGGATGGAACATGCTGCTTTAGTATCTCTGGATGTTTCCTCTTCATGATTGAGATGCTGTGGAGATGCTTATTTCATGGCAAAGTTTTCAGAGTAATGGATCATTAATAAATGTTTAATTATGCATAAATATTTCTCACTTTAGATTAGGTCACGAAAATGCTTTATTAGGACATTTATTAAGTAATAATGGCTTTAATAGTAAGTGTTTTTAAAAGTGTTTTTCAGTAACAAATACATTGTTTAAATGTAAATCCAATTAATTACATATTTAATTTCTTTATTAACTATGACTTTGTGCCTTTTTCATGTTCTCTTAAACACTTCTTTGCCACTGGTTTACAACAACTAAAATATATCAGTTAGGTATTACGGCAACATACGGTTGTGCATGTCACTACGGAGACTCCTCATGTGGAGGCTCATGCTACTCTCCGCGATTCACGCACAACTTACCACACGCCCCATTGAGAGCGAGAACAACAAATCACGACCACGAGGAGGTTACCCCATGTGACTCCAACCTCCCTAGCAACCGGGCCAATTTGGTTGCTTAGGAGACCTGGCTGGAGACTCAGCACAGCCTGGATTCGAACTCATGACTCCAGAGGTGGTAGTCAGCGTCAATAATCGTTGAGCTACCCAGGTCCCCATAAATGAACTAACAATAAAAAATTATTTGCTACAGTGAATATAAATGAATAACAAACTATTTGTACATAGCTTATTAATATATCAATAATGTAAAACAATTATTTATAAATGATCAGTTAACTATTAACTAATGCTTTACAAATACTTTAAAATCATGTACTTATTATAAAGTGTTCCCAACACTCTGATAGCTAAGAGGAGAGCCAGCAAATAGTACATTTTAATAAAAAGTCATGATAATGTCACTTTCTTGAGTTAAAAATGTCCAATCCCCAAAAAGCCACAAACGTCTATGACTGTCAGATCCAGTGATCCAAAGTGAAGCCAGATATTCAAGCATAAATCACTGTTCTTGTGAATGGAAATAGCATTTGTCCTAAAAGACTTGAACACAATCCCTTGTAATTTTGTATTGCAGAAAAACAAACGTTTTGTTAACTTCTGTTGTAAATGCTTCTTACATTTACAATAATTGCAGCTTTGGAGGTCTTCTTGACATGATCATTTTTAGTGGTGCTTGCAATTAGTCATGTTTTTCAAAACAGCAAACTAAAAGTATTATATTTTAGTGCACTGTTTCTTTGGTGCATTGAGGAGATGTGTGCTATTACTTTTCTAAGCAACTGGAATAACAATTTTCACCTGATAAATACATTGCAGTGGGTTCTATTGACTTGGACCAGTAAGCATTCACCTAGAAACCACTCAAAACATATTATCAACCACATAGCAATGGCCTGGCAATTGCCAGATCAATATAAATTGTTTAACATTAATATTAATAAAAGCCTTTATATGCTTTTTGGAGCTTCACATTTCTGGGCACCATTCACTTGCATTCTATGGACTAGAGAGCTGAAATATTCTTCTAAAAATCTTTGTGTTCAGTAGAAGACAAAGTCAAACACATCTGGGATGGCATCATTTTTGGGTGAACTATCCCTTTAAGAGGAACTGACTTTATACAGTACATCCACTAAAAAACATTTGTTTGTTGTCCCATTGGTTTGGTATTTTGCTATCCAATGCATTTTATTCAAACATTTAAGTGTGGCTTAAGTGCTCAAATAATTTTTGGGCACACTGTATTTGCAAGCATGTAGGCAATAAAGTTGTAATGATAATTATGATAAAGCATTAAGCCACAAGAGCCCATGGGTAAGGGTGTATTTAGGCACGATCGGATGTGGTTCACAATATCTGTTTTATAATGAACATTAGGCACTGTAAAGGATAGATTAGTGATGGCAAACAACCAGCAGGCAAACATATTCATAAATGATATGGTAATTTGTCCAGCTGGGAGAAGCATTTAGGGATAATGCTACAAATAAATTGATGAGCATATTAATGTGTGGAGACTGTGGGTTAGGATAACATGATCATAAAAAACAAAATAACATGTTGTGCACTTTGCTAATGCCCCTGTGGGAGGGTCCATTGTGAAAAGATTCCTGTGCTCACTTTCATTTGGAACGACCCCACAAGTCATGTCCCCTTCCTGGAATTCACCCTGTGTTTGTACAAGATGTAAAGGAAAGGCCTGAGATGGGCCTATGTGATATTCAGTGCTTAAAACCTTGCCCTCTCATCTGGTAACTCGATCCGTATGGGGCTTAAGATTGATTGCAGACTCCTCAAATGTAGCCCAACGCTTTCACCTCTGACTCACGTGACTAGAACACTCCACCAAATCAACGGTAACGTTGTAAACGTTCTAATCAGTCCGCTCCTTTACTCTACCCAGAATGAATAGAGTTTAAATGTCTAAACGAATTGATTGAAGAACTTGAATTTAACCAGCGGCTTCAAAATGTATGAGTTCATGTCTACTCTCACTGCACACGCCCGAGCATGCCTCTTTATAATCACCGCTAACATGGTGTCTGCTGGGATAATCACATGAGTATTTATAACCCTCTGATTGGAGCCTCCAGAGACCAGCTCAATTTTATAAGATCCCCTGAGAACTGCTGTCAACACCATAGCTCTGTTCCAAAATCTAGTGAGCTAGGTGTATCAAGTGTAGATACAAACAGTTAAATCTAATTAGAAATAGAGCATTTTACCCAATATGTGTGTCTGCTATACTTTTTATGCTTACTCAAATATTGTGTTGTTAGCATAGCAACATGCTAACGTCAAACTCAATCTAGTATCAACAGTTGCTTATAAATCTTTAAAGGCTGACCTACCAACCATATGTTCATGTTGTGTTCCAAATTAGTCACTTATGGGGTTCTATTTCTGTTAGGATGCAGGAAGGCGGTTCAGTAGGGTTTGGAACAGGCTCAGTTGTTTTAAGGTGTATATGATCATAAAACAGCATGTGTTGTGTGTTACCATTGTCTGCTGAGGTTTCTCTGTATTCCCGGCAGGAACTGAGTGCTGGTAAGAGGGGCTCCATGTTCATTATAAGCTGTTTATGACTAAGAGAAATAAAGCTTCTGCTTTCACCAAACTGACACCTGAAACAAGCAAAGGAGAAAAACAAAGAAAGTTCAAATTACGGCTGTTTTGGGGGCAAGAATTCTTGAATAATAATAGTGCCAAGTGGACTTCAGGGAATAATATAATGCTACTAAAAGGGCCATTTCCCACTGTAGGTACTAAAGCCCATTTTAGGTACTTTTCCCAAGGACTAGCACATTTTGTTGTCTTCGAAACCATTTTAGGGGACATTTTTAGCTCCTACTCCGAGGTAGGTACTTTTGGGGCCTATAGATATGGTGGGAGGTGCTGCAGCCTGTAATTGTTCAAAAACCTATGATGTATAAATAGCTTTGAGAAAGGAGAGGAGTCCACAGTCGCCATTTGTAAACAAACTAGCTGCTAGCCAGCAACTCAGAGGATTGCACTAATTTTCCCTTAAGAGTAATAAAATAAAACAAAGTATCCAAAGAGAATCACCCATTTCAAATATGTGTGTGTGTGTATGTATGTGTGTGTGTGTGTGTGCGCAAGGGGTAAGCAGCGCTGCTGCGTGATTTCATCTGGAGACGCTTTGAGTTTTCATTGCATCTGTACTGTTTGAACTGTGACTATACAGAAAATAAAAGGATTTCTAGATTAGTACATAAAATTTTTTTTTCCTGGGATGATGGATATAAATGATCAGATGTTTATCGAGAGTGGGTAATTGAACTCTATTGTACACTAAACTGTCATGCAATTTAGTTTACATGAAGGAAGAATTGTGTGCCTGTTACTGTCTGGTTAACTTGCATCAAGATACACTAGCAGACAACATTTTGAAATAATGTACAGATTTTGCTGTTTTGGAAGGAACTTTAATTTACCACAGTGGCATTCAATTGATCACAAAGTATAGTCAGGACATTACTGATGTAAAAACCAGCACATCACTATTTGAAAAAAAGTCATTTTTGATTAAATCTAGACAGGCCCCATTTCCAGCAGCCATCTCTCCAACACCTTATCCTTGAATAATCATGCTAATTGCTAATTTGGTACTAAAAAATCACTTGCCATTATATCAAACACAGTTGAAAGCTATTTGTCTTTACATTGTCTTTGTGTTTGTTTTTGAGTTGCCACAGTATGCAATACACTGGCATGTCTTAAAGTCAATATTAGGTCAACAATGGCAAAAAAGAAACAGCTTTCTCTAGAAACTCATCAGCTTGAAATTGCCAAAAAACTGAAAATTTCATACAAAGGTGTACACTAAAGTTTTTAAAGACAAAGGACAACTGGCTCTAACAAGGACAGAAAGAGATGTGGAAGGCCAGATGTACAACTAAAGAAGCGGATATGTACATCAGAGTCTCTAGTTTGAGAAATGGATGCCTCACATGTCCTCAGCTGACAGCTTCATTGAATTCTACCCGCTCAACAACAGTTTCATATACAACAGTAAAGAGAAGACTCAGGGGTGCAGGCCTTATGGGAAGAATTGCAAAGAAAAGCCACTTTTTTTTTATTCTTTATTAAAAACTGTATATTTTAACAGATAAACATCCAGAATAGTTAACAGGAGGGCAAATACAGGAAATTGTAAGCAAAGTAAAAAAATAAATAAATAAATAAATAAAATAATAAGTGGGAATGAATGGAGATCTAAAGTAAAAATTTCAAGTCCATAAATCAGGCAGAAAAGCCACTTCCCCTTCTGTCGCTCTCTCCACGTTGTGTCGGAGAAGCGACACTAGGGGTCTCTCTTGAGCGCCGATATTCACCTCTGACCTATTGAAAAGGGCCAATGGGAGTTGGCAGTCAGTATTTGCATACCCTGCCCCCGGACATACAGGTATTTAAGCGGGGCAAATACGGAAGTTTAGTCAGAAAATTTCTTAGGAGCCGATGGTCTGTCTGCAGTGTGCTGCGAGTTACACACCACTCAAACGTTCCTGTTTTCCTCTGACGATCTGCATGCTGTTGGATCTTGACGGCGCACAACAGCGGCTTTCTCCTTCTCATTGCACGGCGTGCAATGTTGCCCCTGAGCGCTTCGTCAGCGCAGACACATACACACACACACTGTGTATTAAAAGAGTTTTTACTAAAAGAGTAATTTCCTCTAAAAGCGCAAACACAGCGGCGTTGAACGTCCTTTTAAGGACGCGTCTTTTTAAAGATGCCTTTCCGCCCCTGTGTCGTTCCTGGATGCGGTAGAGTGCTCTCCGCTTCAGACGGCCACAGGCGCTGTCTCGTGTGTTTGGGCTGCGATCACACCGAGGCGGCGTTTGTGGATGGTTCATGTTCTCACTGCGAGAACATAACCAAGACCACGTTGCGGTCGCGGCTTGCTTTCAACAGAAAGCAAGCCACCCCAGCTGCACCCCGCATTGCTCCTTCTTCCCACGGGATTGAGGACAGTGCGGTTGGCGCTGGGGGCGATTTGTGGGCGGCAGCGGGTGCTGTTTTGCCGGGTAACCCCCCTCGAACCTCCCGTTCCCCGACACGCTCGCTGGTCTCCGTCCACGCTCGTGGCGATAGCAGCTCGCCTCACGGCCTGGCTGTCTATCCTCCCGAGTCCGAGGCAGATGAGCTCGCCGCTGCATCGGAGAGTGCGATGTCTGATGCCGAGGACTCCCCTGGACTGCCGCCTTCGGGCCAGCAGACCCAGGCTGAGGCCGATGCTCAGATGTCCGACATGCTTGCCCGGGCCGCCTTGAGCGTGGGGTTGGATTGGAACCCTCCATCCTCCCCACAGCCTTCTCGGTTGGATGATTGGTTCCTGGGGGCAGCGCCGTTCGCGGCCTCGCATCCCCGGTCCCTTTCTTCCCGGAGGTGCATGATGAGCTGACCTCACGTGGAGAGCCCCGCTCTCCGCTCGTCTAGGTGCCACCCGCTCCACTCTCTCCACCCTCGACAGCGGAGAGCGCCACGGGTACGACGCGATTCCCCAGGTCGATAGGGCAGTTGCGCACCATCAATGCCCCGGTAGCCCTACCTCCTGGCGGGGTCGCCCCGTACTCCCATCCAAGCCTTGTAGGAAAACATCCTCGCTCAAAGCGAAGGCCTACACTACGGCTGGACGCGCTGCCTCCGCCCTGCATGCGATGGCCCTCCTGCAAGTCCACCAGGCCAAAGCTCTCAGAAACATGCACGGGGGTGGACCTAATCCTGATGTGCTGCAGGAACTGCGCTCAGCGACCGACCTTGCCCTGAGAGCGACGAAGGCCACAGCGCAGGCACTCGGACAGATGATGGCCACCCTAGTGGTCCAGGAACGCCATCTTTGGCTCAACCTGGTCGAGATGCGTGAGGCTGACAAGAACCGCTTCCTGGACGCACCTGTCTCCCAGATTGGCCTTTTCGGTGACACCGTCGAGGACTTCGCCCAACAGTTCTCCGCGGTGAAGAAGCAGACGGAGGCCATTTCGCACATCATGCCCCGCCGCAGACATGCCGCTATGGGCCCTGCCCCGTCTGCCCGCCGAGGGCGTCCCCCTGCGAGGAAACCAGCTCCTGCTCCGCCTCAACCCGGGCCCAGCTCTCAGCCCCAGCGTCGAGCACTCCGCAGGCGAGCACGCCCCTTGTCTCACGAACCCCTCCAGGACCCGGAAGGCTCCCAAGCGTTCCTGAGACAGCCGACCCAGAGCCAAAGACGTTAGCTCCGGAGGTGGTAAGACCGCTCCGTCCCCGGTGGAGGGCCAGGAGGAGAATCCTTTGTTTTTCATTTGCCACACCCCTGACGGGGCTGTGGTACCCACATTCTCAATAAAAGAGCTATTTCCTTTGCCTCTGGGTCACCTGGCCCGCAAATGCCGTTTTCACGGCAATGTGCTTTCAGATCACAACAGTCCAGGTACACCGGACGCGGCAATCCCGCCTTCCGCCTGCCCACGACTGTCCCCCGGCCGGCCGGTTCAGACGAGTCCAGAGGACGCCAACATCAGACCTCCTCCTCAGTCAAGAACCCAACCCCTGCCGGGCGTGCGGAGCAAGGTAAGTGCTTTGAGTCTATTCTCAGCACCTCAGCCTCAGGCTGCAACGAAGCCGCCCGACGCTGCATTACCTGTTCCGCCCCGCTGCGAGGCCCCGCCGGGTACGTCCAAAATACTCGTCCCTTTGGTGCCCCTAGCGCAGAGCTGGGAAGCGTGGCTTTTGCTTCCCAATGCATCATGCTGGCTGCACCGGACCATTCGACTCGGTTACGCAATTCAGTTTGCCCGGCTCCTGCCCCCCTTCAGGGGCGTCCGCTTTTCCGCAGTACACGCCGAGCATGCCAGTTCCCTGCGCACGGAAATCGCGACCCTCTTAGCCAAGGGTGCGGTAGAGCCTGTCCCTCCAACCGAAATGAGGAAGGGTTTCTACAGCCCTTACTTCATTGTACCCAAGAAAGGCGGCGACTTAGGACCAATCCTGGACTTGCGAGTTTTCAATCGGGCCTTGTTAAAACTCCCATTCAAAATGCTCACGCAGAGAAATATTCTGGCTGGCGTTCAGCATCTAGATTGGTTCGCAGCGGTAGACCTGAAGGACGCGTACTTCCACGTCTCAATTCTGCCACGACACCGACCCTTCTTACGGTTCGCGTTCGACGGCCAGGCGTTTCAGTACAAAGTCCTCCCCTTCGGCCTGTCTCTGTCCCCTCGCGTGTTCACGAAAGTCGCAGAGGCGGCCCTTGCCCGCTCACGAGTAGCCGGCATCCGCGATTCTCAACTACCTCGACGACTGGCTCATCCTAGCACACTCTCGAGAGTTACTATGCACACACAGAGACCAGGTGCTCCGGCACCTCAGCCGCTTGGGGCTTCAGGTCAACTGGGAAAAGACCAAGCTCACTCCGGTTCAGAGCATCTCTTTTCTCGGGTTGGAGTTAGACTCAGTCTCAATGACAACACGCCTCACGAGCGAGCGTGCTCAGTCGGTGCTGGACTGCCTCGCTTCCTTCAAGCCAGGCACAGTGGTCCCTTTAAAACTTTTCCAGAGGCTCCTGGGGCATATGGCGTCCTCCGCGGCGGTCGCGCCGTTGGGGTTGATGCATCTGAGACCACTCCAGCACTGGCTCCAGACTCGAGTCCTGAGACAAGCATGGCACCACGGCACGCATCGGGTAAGGATCACCCCCGCCTGCCTCAAAACACTCCAACCCTTGCTATGGGCAGGAGTGCCCCTGCAGCAGGTGTCCCGACGCGTTCTGGTCACAACCGACGCCTCCCGGTCCGGGTGGGGTGCCGTCTGCAGCGGGCACGCAGCAGCGGGCTGTTGGAAAGGGGCCCCGCTGCGTTGGCACATCAATTGCCTGGAGTTGTTGACCATCCTTCTTGCTCTCAGGAAGTTCCTCCCATTAGTTCGGGACAAACATGTCCTCGTGAGATCGGACAGCACCACGGTGGTGGCGTACATAAATCGCCAAGGCGGCGTACGCTCCCGCCACATGTCACAACTCGCCCGCCGTCTCCTCCTATGGAGCCTCAAGTCGCTGCGTGCCACTCACATCCCCAGCAAGCTCAACGTCGTAGCGGACGCGCTATCACGACAACACCTGCCCGGCGGGGAGTGGAGGCTTCACCCCCAGTCGGTCCAGCTGATTTGGGAACGGTTTGGTAAGGCCCAGGTAGACCTGTTCGCCGCCCAGGAAACCTCACACTGCCCGCTCTGGTATGCCCTAACAAAGGCTCCCCTCGGGACAGACGCACTGGCACACAGCTGGCCCTCGGGCGGTTTCCCCTGAGAAAGGACCTCCTCTCTCAGGGACGGGGCAAGCTCTGGGACCTTCGCCCAGACCTCTGGAACCTCTACGACTGGTCCCTGGACGGGACGCAGAAGAGCTAGCCGGCTTACCGGCGACCATTGTGAATACAATCAACCAAGCCAGAGCCCCCTCTACCAGGCACCTTTACGCCTTAAAGTGGTGCTTGTTCGCAGATTGGTGTTCTTCCCGAGCCGAAGTCCCGCAGAGATACGCGATTAGGTCAGTGCTTCTGTTCCTACAGGAGAGGCTGGACAGGAGGCTGTCCCCGTCCACCCTCAAGGTGTATGTTGCCGCTATCGCCGCCCACCACGATCCTGTAGACGGCAAGTCTTTGGGTAAGCACGACCTGATCCTCAGGTTCCTGAGAGGCGCCCGGAGGTTGAATCCCTCCCGGCCAGGCCTAGTTCCCTCCTGGGATCTCTCAGTAGTCTTGGCAGGACTCCAGAGACCTCCCTTCGAGCCGCTCGAATCAGTTGGACTCAGGGCCCTCTCTCTTAAGACGGCCCTGCTGATCGCGCTCGCCTCCATCAAGAGGGTCGGGGACCTGCAAGCGTTCTCTGTCAGCGACACTTGCCTGGAGTTCGGTCCGGCAGATACGTCTGTGATCCTAAGACCGCGACCGGGCTATGTGCCCAAGGTTCCTACCACACCATTCCGAGATCAGGTAGTGAACCTGCAAGTGCTGCCCCGGGAGGAGGCGAACCCAGCCCTTTCATTGCTGTGTCCAGTGCGCGCCCTGCGCATTTACCTGGACCGCACACAGAGCACCAGACGCTCTGAGCAGCTCTATATCTGCTTTGGGGGACGGCAGAAAGGGAATGCCGTCTCCAAACAGAGGCTCGCCCACTGGGTTGTCGACGCCATCACACTGGCTTATCACACCCAGGCCGTGCCCCTACCCTTGCGGGTCCGAGCTCACTCAACAAGGGGTGTTGTGTCCTCGTGGGCACTGGCCAAGGGCACCTCCCTAGCAGACATCTGTAGAGCCGCGGGTTGGGCAACACCCAACACCTTCGCAAGGTTTTACAACCTCCGCGTTGAGTCGGTTGTGTCTCGTGTTTTTTCAGGTCCGAGCCCGTAGAACTCGGTAACACGTAGACCGGCCGGGTGGATCGCTTGCGCCCAGCGCCCTTTTCCTGACGTCAAGGTAAAGTAGTGCGCCTTCTTCCCAGGGCGCCCCACTCCGAGTCGGGCCCCTGGTCGATTCCTCCCCAGCCCTCCGGGTCCACGGTTCAGCGGAGGAACTCGCCGACCCAAGCCACTGCGGGTACCCTGATGGCTACCCTGTACTGGTATAGGTGCTCCACAGGTAAGGCCTCCTGCTCGGACTCCCCTGTGTGTAATTCCACGGTTCTGTCCCCTTACGAGCGGACCCCTGGGTCTCCCTTAGGCAGTTACAGCTGCCTTGGTCGCCGTGCTGTAGCAACTCCCCCCTTTCGAGGCTGGATCTACCACCGCACCATACTTTCCACACGAGCCCTAAGACGGCCGTGTGACATGTCTACCACTTTTCCTCCCCAAGAAAAAGGGCAGGTGTGGTCTCCGCAGGGTCTGGGTAAGACCCCCTTCTCTATATGCGTGTAAGGGCCCCGGCCGTGATTGCTCTATGCGAGAAACATAGAGAGAAAAGAGGCCCAGCCAGGCTGGCCCGTTCCCATGTTGGCAAACGTCGCTTTGTTCCCCTCCCAGGGTAACTAGAAGGACTCTGATGTTCTTATGGGGCATTGGGGAAGGGTACGTGCAGCCAGGTACAGACGATGCGCGGCACTGGATGAAATCCCTGCCCGCCTCTGTATCGGCGGTTCACGTACATGGTTCAGCACATGGCAAGATTGGAATGGGTCCCCTAGTGTCGCTTCTCCGACACAACGTGGAGAGAGCGACAGAAGGGGAACGTTTGGTTACGTATGTAACCTCCGTTCCCCGAGGGAGGGAACGACACGTTGTGTCTTTCCTCCGCCATGTCACTGAACCGAGCCACTGTTGTGGCCGGACCATTCCGGCTCCTCAGAAAAATCCTGACTAAACTTCCGTATTTGCCCCGCTTAAATACCCGTATGTCCGGGGGCGGGGTATGCAAATACTGACTGCCAACTCCCATTGGCCCTTTTCAATAGGTCAGAGGTGAATATCGGCGCTCAAGTGAGACCCCTAGTGTCGCTTCTCAGACACAACGTGTCGTTCCCTCCCTCAGGGAACAGAGATTACATACGTAACCAAACGTTTTGATACATAAAAAAAAGGTTAGAGTGGGCAAAGAAACACACATTAGACAACAGATAATTGGAAAAGAGTGTAATGAATCAAACCAATTGAGCTTTTGTGGGATCAGCTAGACTGTAAGGTGCAAGGATCTGCAAAGCTGTCATTGCTGCACGTGGTGGATTTTTTGATGAGAACTCTTTGAAGTAGGGCTGGACGATTAATCGAAAAGTAATTGAAACCGAAATTCAGAACCTCTAACCGACGTAATTTTCCCATGTCGATTAATTCGTTTTTTTAATCCGGTTACTAATTTCCCTTTAAAAACATACTACCGAGTGTGGTCACGTGACTCTGCCCCATCCAGTCAGCAGCATGGAATTCAACATGGAGGCGAACTCAATCACCGAGTTAACTGAGCAACAGGAGCAGGTTGTACCAAAGAAAAACGCAGTGTCTGTCGTTTGGACACATTTTGGCATCAGTCAAATGTAAACACTGCAGAAAAACTGTTTCAACGACCAAAGGTAATACCACCAATCTGTTTCAACACTTGGAGATCACAATTACCGAATATGAACAGTGCATGGCTCAAAAAAAGAGAGAGACTGACAAGCGCCCAGTAACAAGTACCTCCACAAAGCAGGTGTCGATAACACTAGCATTTACAAATTCTGCACAATATGAAAAGGATTTTTGTTGAACGGCATTTGTTACTACATCGTGAAGGATATGGCTCCCATAGCTACAGTGGAGCGCAGTGGGTTTAAACACCTTATTAACACTCTCGACATAAGATACACTGTGATACATCATGACCATATTTTTCCCAAACTGCGCTGCTTCAGATCCTGCCTGAAACCTGAAAAGGTAAACATGCTAGTGTTTCTTAGTAAGAACCTAGAGTAAATAAATACTTGCAGATAGAGTGACAGTGCAAGATCACTGAGAGGAAGATCACATGCAACAGCGATCATGAGTCAGATTAAAATCTATAACACTATGAGCACACAGCCTGCTGATCCACTAGAGGTGCCCTGTCCAAGCCCGGCTCTTGCTCTTAAGCAGTGTTCTATTTACATTTTTGCACATGGCATTATTTAAAATATTTTTTTACAGGAGATGCAAGTTATTTCCTACTTTTCACATGACAATATTTAAAATAATTAATTTTCTTTGCAAAAATCAAGTTATTTATTTTCTACTTTTTTATGAATCTTGCCTTTACACAAACTGAAATGTGACTTTTTTTTCAGAAGACGTTTTCATTTCAAGCAATGTGTGCTTTGATTTCAAATGTTCAAAATATTTAATAAATAACCATAAATAGTTTCAATTATTTTAAAATCACAAAGATAAGAAATGCACTCTTTCATTAGAAAAAAATATCCCACCTTTAATAGTTGAGCATATTTACAGTACAAACTTTGTCAGTGAACTATGAGTGCAAAAAACAAAACAAATGAATCGTTCATTAATCGTAATTGAGGTAAACTGTTCAATTAATAGAGATTTTGATGCTTGTTTTAGCTTATCGCGGCCGACACACCGGCCCACTCGGTTCTCCCGATGGACAGTTCGCCCCTGATCGGCCCACCAGGAAAATGCCCAGAATGCCAGATTATCAGTCCAGCCCTGGCCACCAGTGTATCTTTTTTATGTCAATAAGTGAGTATTTCAGCACAATAATTTATGTTGAGTCATAAAAGCCTTTTTTGTAAAATATTGTGTTGATAAATAGGTTTATAGTGCATTTTCAATATGTTGTCCGTGGAGTTCATCGTGTGCTGTGTGGTAAAAGAGCGCCTTGTCTCCTCTCACTGCGGCTTCGGTATGCAGCATCACTTGCGCAGCTCACGCGCAGTCTAAAACTGTAAACTGAAGACACAGTCCGAGTCAGAAAACTGGAAAATGCTGCCTTCGGAGGCTTTATAAGGAGGTAAGATGAAATAAGGTGCTTTTTAAACTTTTCAGAGAGTTTCCTTAAGAGTTCCATTCATCCAATAACTTGTTTAAACCATTAACTGATTAGGCAGCTCCCTTCATTTTCAGATGTAGCCAAAGTTCGTATAAAACAGCCCTAACAAAAATGTAACTCCAATCCTGCCGTCCTCCGTCTGTATTGTTGATTTTGTTGTTGTTGTTGCAATTGAATTGCACATGCAAACAGTGTCACAAGACAAATGGTCGATCCTAGATGACGTCACTACAGGGGTTACTTCTGTGAGTATGAAAGCGAAAAAGGGAAAGTCTTCACGGGTGTGTTGTTCCTCGTAACAGTTCTCATCTAGAAAGTTACCGAGTGAAAAGCACCAGGACTGTAGGTAGGAAGGGCCTCAATGTGTCAAATATATCCCCTTTAAACTATATGAAGAGTCCGAATAGCATAACCTGTAAACCAACTAAAAAACACATTGCGCCTCATTCTCCAATCATGCATATGCGCTTATTTGTCCTGTGTGCAAACGTTTTCACTCAGAAATAAAGATTAATAAGAAAATTAAGATCCAGCTGAAACCACGTATGCACAAAGCGATATAGAAAGGAAGTCTCGCCTTACAGCTAAAAGTACCAATAACCTTTTAGATACAGACATCGCTTGTCAATCAACTCAAGAATGCGCATGCCCATTAGCTATACAAGCTGGACATTTTTTATTTTTATTTTAGTAATCTGAAGTAAAGAAACACAATTTAAGATGCCAGTGTTGCCAGATTTGACTGCTGTTTTGAAAGATATTCTTTGATCGTAAACTTGACCAACCATTTTGTAGATTTTGGTCTTTCCCCTTTCAAGTAGATAGGACCCTACACTGTCATAATTGGAAATAGCTTCCCAAGAGGATTACAAAGATGGCCGACAGTGGACTGACTTGCTAGATAGACTTTGGCTAAATAGAGGGGGAGGGGAAGCGTGAGGCCGGGTGCTTTCCACCATGGGAGGCTGATTAGGGTGAAATACATCGAAATACATGTATTTCACCCTAATCCAACACAATACAACACACGTATTACAATTTATATAGGATAATATAGAAACTGTATTATTGATTAAGTCGCAGGGGTGTGGCTCTGTTTGTTGGTCACGACTCAAGTCTCTGTGTGTGTGTGTGTGTGTGTGTGTGTGTGTGTGTGTGTGTGTGTGTGTGTGTGTGTGTGTGTGTGTGTGTGTCAGCATATGTGTGTGTGTGTGAGAGATATTACAGACATTGTTTGTCATTCTTATCCGATGTACTTAAGCAGTGTCTTTGTTTTTTATTTTGTTATTTTGCTGTGGTAGCCTTTATTTCTCTTTGAAATAACTGAAATAATTTGGTGAATTGATATGGAACCACTATGCGGACTATACCTGGAACTACTTCATAGCCATGTGTTTACTCAAAAAATTATTACACACCTTAGAACGTCTGTCAACCAATCAGAATAAGCATTCAACAGACCCATGGTATAAATACATATAAGATCCTAAGTTCAGTCATGAAAATCTACATGGCACAAGCTAAAAGATCCTATGAACATGTAATCTGTTAAACCAATCAGTTTGCATGTTGCAGCTGATGGGTCTGTTGACATGTAATTGGTTAGCCAATCAACTTGTCTAAAGCCTCCTCCTCCCCAGCACCACTTGTGTACATCTGCTTCAGGGGGATTGTATGAATGTTTAATTGTGTGGCAGCAGCATGTCTTACATGTCAGTGTATGTTTTAGCGGTTGCAAGTTTTCGTACTACTGCTTGTCATATCGATTATACCCTTAAATTTAATTTTTGGGCCTATCCAACTTCTTCCTTAAATGCGGAAGTATTCCACGATTCATAACGGTTTTAGGTTCTCCAGTGTTTTTACTCACATTGACATTTGTTCACAGTTGATAGTGTGGTGTTAAGCATATTACATTTGTAAAAATATTCAAAGAAAATCATGTGGCTCCATAGCGCTGATACTTTAGAGTTTCGCAATGAGTGTCTTTTGACGGTGATTGTCAAACTTTAAGATGTGGGTTGATGACATGAAGCTATGAACCGAGGTTACGTTGATATCATTAACTACTTTGAGTTGTTACGACAGTAAACAAGTGCACAAGATGAGCCTGAACAAATTTGTACTCCAACTAACGCTTAAAATAGTTGATGTTCCCCATCTGTAATGTATGAACAACGAAAAAATCATATTGGTATTTTTTCATAGAGACCGGAACAAGAACAGACCAAAGGCAATTAGAATCATCATGGCGCCGTACAGTGGTTAGTCAGGAAACTGGTTTAGTTACAACTGGTTTTGAGAATGACACTTAGTTTTACTTGAAGATCTTGCCGTGTGTGCTGTTAGGTGAGAGAACATCTTTTAGGATAAGTTTTCAGAGAGTGACGAATGGCTGGACAAGAGAGGTTGTGAGGAAAATATCTTTCAGTGCAAGGATGTCATTTGGTGTGTTTTATGCACATTACTAACTGTGGGGATGTGCCCCATCATTTAGAATACTCCAGATTCATCAACATCAGAACAAAGTAAAAAAACATTATGTGTTTATGCATCTGTTGTGAATTCAAACATGTTGCAATTGCATATTACTGAATGAGACCCAATATTACATTCTGGCTGAATGAAGTGGGATCTGGATTAACAGTAAGAAAAATATCAGTAATATTAATTAAAACTGACCTGTGTACAACTGGTGGTTCTCTCTGAATCTTTGAACTGGCTTCAATCACTTCTTTTGCCACCCGCCCACTGGAATTAAACCACAAACACAGTTGATTTTCTTAGTGTGATTTTTGCAATAATTGTTCATTTTGCAGTCCAAAAATATGTAATATACACTGCTGGAACAAGCAAATAATTTTTGACATGTTTGACATAAGGTCAAAAAGTACATTTAAACAAATGATCTCACCTGAAGCGAAATCTGCTTCCCTTGAAAAATATACTGCTGCTGGACACAGTCTTTATCTGACTTGATTTTGCACATCTAAATCACAAACATCAGAGACAATAATTTGCACATTATACAAGCATTTCTAAATAACCAGAAATGTGTGTGTGAGTGTGTTATTATGTTATGATCAGAATACAAGATTGAACCTAAGGATAATTAAATCACAAGCTTGTCTAATATTTCATGTTCCATTAATCTTGCCACATGTAATCTGTGCCGGCAGAATTCCACAGAGCGCTCCTCAGAATTCTAACTCTAATTCAAACTGCATTTTAAGAGATATGAATAAAATGTGTTCAGCTACCAGTAAAGGTGTAATACTCTAAGGTCCTTTTAACACTTCTCACTGCATTTAAAGCTATTTGTTTGACTTTTGTTGTTGTTGTTGTGCACCACTATTATCACTAAATGGAATTGCAAAAAATTCAAAAAGGTTTTTGAACTCTCAACCCGCCTTTTACTGGTCAAACAGATACCCCACTGTTGTTGTGTCAGCTGATTGGAGATGCTCAAACCAGCAGAGAAATAATTTTAAAGAGCAACAGAGCCACAGTGTTAAAATCTTTGGGGAAAATCAACCTAAAAGTGGCTTTTTTGGTTGTCAGTACATGATAAGCTGGGATAGGAGAAAGCATTTCAATTGCTAATATGGAGACAGGGCTAATTGACAGTGTTGTTGCTTGACATGGGCAGACCTGCTGTCTGGCTGGCATTTCAGCTCTTAATTAAAGGGCTTTTATCAGAAATGTGATCCCATTTACACACAGAAACCAGAGACAGAGCAAGAGAGATAGAGGCACTAAGATAAGAGGTCATTCTAACCCTTCTTTTCATAGGAATATCAGTCAATTTGTATGTTCTTATTCATGACCATTACATTTTAATAGGTTATATGGAATTACAAAAATCTAATTCCACCCAGTTTTTGCATCTATTTAAATTGATCATGCTTTCATTGTATGTGTTATGCTGTGACATTGCCCTCTTTAAAAAAATAATACATTTCATTATTATAATATTATATTTTATATTATAAACTACAGTATAAACTACAGTATACTATATACATATATACACACACATATATACATACATAAAAATATACATATATATATATATATAGATATGCTTGCTGTTGGATCGACGGCGCATAACAGCGGCTTTTCTCCTTCTTGCACGGCTGTGCATTTTGCCCCTGGGTGCTTCGACAGCGCAGACAACTCGAAAGAGTTACCCTAAAAGAGGGTGGCACCGCGAAGGCCTACAGCGCCGCTGGACGCGCTGCCTCCACCCTGCACGCCATGGCCCTCCTGCAAGTCCAGCAGGCCAAGGCGCTCAGAAACATGAACAGGGGTGGCCCTGATCCCGATGTGCTGCAGGAACTGCGCTCAGCGACCGACCTCGCCCTCAGAGCCGCAGTCACTCGGGCAGGCGATGGCCACGCTCGTGGTCCAGGAATGTCATCTTTAGATGAACTTGGTCAAGATGCGTGGAACCGACAAGACTCGTTTCCTGAACGCCTGTCTCCCAGTTTGGCCTTTTCGGCGACACCTTCGAGGACTTCGCCCAGCAGTTCTCTGCAGTGAAGAAGCAGATGGAGGCCATCTCTCACATCATGCCCCGCCGCAAACCTGCAGCCACGGGCCATGCCTCATCTGCTCGCTGAGGGCGTCCCCCTGCAGCTAAGAAACACCCTGCTCCGCCTCAACCCGGGCCCAGCTCTCAGCCCCAGCATCGAGCACGCAGCAGGAGGCGCACACCCCTGTCTCATGAACCCCCTCGAGGACCCGGAAGGCTCCCAGGCGCTCCAGAGACATCCGACCCAGAGCCCAAGATGTTAGCTCGTCCCCCGGTGGACGGCCGGGAGGAGAATCTTATGTTTTTTAATTTGCCTGTACCCACATTCTCAAAAAAAGAGCTATTTTCTTTGTCTCTGGGTCACCTGGCCTGCAAATGCCGCTCTCACGGCAATTTGCTTCCAGATCTCAACAGTCCCGGCTTCCTGAACAGGGTATCTCCGCCCTCAGCCCCACGACTGTTCCTTGGCCGGCCGGTTCAGACGAGTCCAGAGGACGCCAACATCGGACCTCCTCCTAAGTCACGAACCCGCCCCCTACCGGGCACGTGGAGCAAGGTAAGTGCTTTCAGTTCTTTCTCCTGACACCGCATCACCTGCTCCACCCCGCTGCGAAGCCCCGCCGGGTACGTCCAAAATACTCATCCCCTTGGTGCCCCTAGCACAGATTTTGGAGACGTGGCTTTCACTGCCCAACACGTCGCGCTGGCTGGGCCGGACCATTTGACTCGGTTACGCAATTCAGTTTGCCAGGACCCACCCCCCTTCATGGGAGTCCGCTTTACCGCAGTACACTGTGAACATGTCAATTCCCTGCTCATGGAAATCGCTACTTTTTTACTCAAAGACGCGATAGAGCCTGTCCATCCAACCGAAATTATGAAGGGTTTCTACAGCCCTTACTTCGTTGTACGCCGGCTTACGTCCGATCTTGGACTTGCGAGATTTCAACCAGGCTCTGCTCAAACTCCCGTTGAAAATGCTCACGCAAAAACATATCCTGACCTGAAGGACGCGTAATTTCACGTCTCGATTTTGCCGCGACATTGACCCTTCCTACGGTTCGCGTTCGACGGCCAGACGTATCAGTATAAAGTCCTCCCCTTCGGCCTGTCTCTGTCCCCTCGCGTCGTCACGAAAGTCACAGAGGAAGCCCTTGCCCCGCATCCGCAACTATCTCGACGACTGGCTCATCCTGGCCCCCTCGCGAGAGTTACTATGTGCGCACAGAGACCAGGTGCTCAGGCACCTCAGACGTTTGGGGCTTCAGGTCAACCTGGAAAAGAGCAAGCTCACCCCGGTAAAGAGCATCTCTTTTCTCGGCATGGAGTTAGACTCAGTCTCAATGACCGCACGCCTCTCCAACGAGCGTGCGCTGTCGGTGCTAAAATACCTCGCTTCCTTCAATCCAGGCGTAATGGTCCCTTCAAAACTTTTCCAAAGGCTCACTGGCACATCAACTGCCTAAAGTTGCTGACTGTTTTCTTTGCCCTGAGGAAGTTTCTCCCCTTTGTTCGGGACAAACATGTCAGACAGCACCGCAGTGGTAGTGTACATAAATCGCCAAGGCGGAGTGCACTCCCACCACATGTCACGACTCGCCCGTCATCTCCTCCTTTGGAGCCAGCAGCGACTCACATCCCCGGCAACCTCAATGTGATAGCGGACGCCCCTCCCTGGGGAGGATCTACTTTCTCAGGGATGGGGCATGCTCTGGCATCCACATCCAGACCTCTGGAACCTCCACGTCTGGCCCTTGGACGGGACACAGAAGATCTAGCCGGTCTACCACCTACCGTTGTAGACACGATCAACCAAGCCAGAGCCCCTTCTACCAGGCATTTTTACGCCTGGTAAGTGGAGCCTGTTCGCAAATTGGTGTTCTTCCAGGGCTGAAGACCCACAGGTGCGCGCTGTTAGGTCAGTGCTCTTATTTCTGCAGGAGCGGCTGGATGGGAGGCTGTCCCCTTCCACCCTTAAGCTGTATGTTGCCGCCATCGCAGCTCACCACGACGCAGTAGACGGCAAGTCTCTGGGTAAGCACAACTTAATTATCAGGTTCCTAAGAGGTGCCCAGGTTAAATCCCTCCCGGCCAAGCCTTTTCCCCTCCTGGGATCTCTCTCAGGAGACCCCACTTCGAGCCGCTAGATTCAGCTGGACTCAGGGCCCTCTCTCTCAAGACGACCCTGCTGATCACGCTCGCCTCCATCAAGAGGGTCAGGGACCTGCAAGCCTTCTCTGTCAGCGACACTTGCCTGGAGTTCGGTCTGGCAGACACGTATGTGATCCTAAGACCGCAACCGGGCTACGTGCCCAAGGTTCCTACCACGCCCTACAGAGATCAGGGAGGAGGCAGACCCAGCCCTTTCGTTGCTGTGTCCGGTACGTGCTTTGCGTACCTATCTGGACCGCACACAGAGATCTAGACGTTCTGAGCAGCTCTTTGTCTGCTACAGGGGACAGCAGAAAGGGAACGCTGTCTCCAAACAAAGACTCGCCCACTGGGTTGTCGATGCCATTTCATTGCCTTATCACACCCAGGCTGTGCCCCCCTTACGGGTTTGAGCGCACTCAACCAGAAGTGTTGCGTCCTCGTGGGCACTGGCCAGGGGCACCTCCCTGGCAGACATTTGCAGAGCAGCAGGGTGGGCAACACCTAATACCTTCGCAAGATATCCAGGTTGAGTCGGTATCATCCAGTGTTCTCTCAGGTCCGAGCCCGTAGAACTCGGTAACATGCTGACAAACTGGCCAGGTGAATCGCTTGCGCCTAGCACCCTTTCCCTCAGCCGAGGTAAAACCATGCGCCTATTCTTCCCAGGAGATCCCATCTCTCGGATCCCTGGATGATTCCTCCCTAGCTCTCATGGGTCCGCAGTTCAGCGGAGGAACTTGCCGACCCAATCCACTACAGGTACTTAATCTACCCTGTACTGGAATAGGTGCTACACAGGTTAAGGCCTCCTACACGGACTCCCCCTGTGTGTATATATTAAAGGATTTTTCTCACTTGTAAAATGCCTGGTTTTCCACAGCACATTTCCATAGGTGTTTACAGGCTGCTGGTGTGGTGATGTGGAATGTCAGTACCAGTTTCTTCTACAGAGAGATGAATAGAGAGCAAAATTAATGGAAGTGCAAAATATCTGTAAAGGTAACAAAAATCAGCTTAAGTGAACAGGGTTTAAAAGGAGGAAAGGACATAAAGAAGTTCCATAAATTACAGAGATGGAGTCTGAGCACAGTACCATAAATAATAAGGGCTGAACAAAATGCTGACCCAAATCTGTGTGCATGTTAGTGAGAGTGACGGCCATTGAGTGAATTTGCAGGCAGCTGGGCAGCTTTACCGGGAAATGTGCAAGGAATATGAGAGTGAGGATCAATATAACACATTATAACAACACAGTGAGCCAGCCAGTTAGCCCTAATGTACACAATATACACTACACTAAGTAACCTTCATTCACACTATAAAAAGTGTAATATGTTTAACAAGGACATACATTAGTGCAGTAAAGCAATAAATCAAGAGAGGCTGTGTTTTATGGTGACATTACGACAGAACAAGCTGTGTTGTTATAAGCATGACAAAGTGATAGAAGCTGTATGATGAAAGACTGAAAAGCAATGTAAATAATAACTTAATAATCATATAATAATAATACCAATAAGCAATTATTTCAACAAGTAACATACAGTGACCCTAAGTTGTTTGCATTTAAGTCAGGACGTACCCTTCCCCAGTGCTAAGAGAGTATTGTCTCTGAAACCCTCCTGCTCCCCAGCACCACCTGTTGCTGTTCCAAGGGGATTGTCTTATTGTACAGCAGCAATATGTCTAACATGCTCGATGCATCAGAACAGGAACACTTCATTTTAAAATTCTATATTTTTTTGATTAACACACATGCATGTGTGGATGAAGTCATCAGGGTTATTGTGCAATGAAGGGAAATATATAACATATATTACAGTTACACTACGTCGCTATGCATGGTATTACCGGTTCTCCATTTGACAAGACTGAGTCAGGGTTTAGATTACAGTGCTATGTTTCAGCCTGATTTAAACAGATATACAGTATGTGCTGAATTATAAATTCAAGACTGACATGGAGGTGAATAGGTATGTGTTAGGCCAGTATGGTAGAGATATATACCAGGCCTGATAAAGTGCTCTGAACAACAGGACTGTCAGGAGAATGAGTTCAATTAAACCTGTGCGTCGTGTAATCTAAGACGAGGATCAATAGATAGTGTTCTAAGCAGAACAGTGAATCCACGTAGAAATCAATACAAACCACTACCAGGCTTTTTAGCAACAGACTGCTGCCCAATTCAATACTGCTCAACACAAAAGTCACATCATTAAACTAAACAATGTCAAAGCAGTGCCCAAATCTATGGTAAGAGAGTAATCGTTTATTATATTGGCCTTGTCAAGCTCAATATTTCAACTTCATTGAAAAACTATTGTTCCCTATCTGTCACTCACTCAAAGTTGTGTCGATGTAGTGACACTAGGGGTCGCCCTTGGGAGACGCAAACACTGCTTATCTTTGAGAAAAGGCCAATGGGAATTGGAGAGGAATTGGTTCAATGGGTTCAGCGTCCGTTTTACCTCAGTAAAGGTTCAGAGCATTGCTTTTTCTCAGGTTGGAGTTAGACTCAGTCTCTATGATGTCACACCTCACGAGAGCATGTGCAGTCGGTGCTGAACTGCCTGAAGTCTTTCAGGTGGAAGACGGCGGTCCCACTGAAGCAATTTCAGACTGTTAAGACTTAGTAAAGTAATTAGCAATGTAATAACTTTGTTGTGACGTATCAGAAAATTTAAACAATCTCCTGTGGATTACTCACCCATTCTCCAGCGATCTCCTGTGAAATACTCATCTGTGCCCCAGCGATCTCCTGTGAAATACTTATCCTCTCTCCAACGATCTCGTGTGGTATACTTACCCATTCTCCAACGTCCTTCTGTGGGTTACTTACCAAAGCTCCGGTGTTCACCTGTGATAAACACACCTTTTTCATTCACCTTCACCAAGTTAACACCTCCCTTGACATCAGCTCAGATACAGATCCATCTGTATGTCTACATCTCACATCAATGGATGATTTCATTGGATTGGAGAAATGTATTCAACATTCCATCAAGTCTCCCATCGTATGCAGTCTTGTCTCCACTAAATGTCTACACGGAAGCCTCTGTCACACAGCCGGCCTTTCACCCACCTGAACTCTCAAGAATCCAGCCCAGAACCCATGCAGGTGGACACATCCAGTTTAATTTCGGCAGAGTGTCAATGGTGGCTGAACCAGAGGTTATGTCTATATTGTGGTGGCAGGGGATATGTCATAGCAGCATGCCCCATTCGACCTCCACGGCCAATGATCAAATGTTTGTTACTCACCCTTGGTTACATCTGTAACACTTAATGCTGGTACAACTTCTGTTACAGTTTCCACCCCTCTCGGCTCCGGTTCATCTGTGAACTTCGTCAGATGCTTTGAAGGCAACTCAACTTAGTAAAGAGGGTCAACGACTCAGTATATCGGATCCACTCCATAACCATTAAACCTCTTCTCAGGGGACCAGTACAACACTGCGTGGGACCTCACAGACTACGAGTGGGTTTATTACACGTTGAAGACATCATGCTGCTGGTTCATGAGAGTTCAACATCTGATATCACCTTGGGGCGCCCATGGTGAATTCAACATTCACCAGTTATCTTATGGTCTTCTAGAAACGTCCTAAAATGGGGTACCAAGTGCATCTTAAACTGTATTCCCTCTTTACCCATTGTAAAACAATATCACTCACTCCAGGAAACCCTACCCATTGCCTACAACCACAACCACTATTGAAAGCCCAGTAAACCTTACCTCCACTGACATCCTCTAATGCTATTCCCAGTTTCAGGACATCATCTGCTCCAACGTGCCACTCAACTCCCGACACATCGACCATGGGACTATGCGATTGACATTTTACCCAGAGAACCAGTGCCTAAAAGGAAAGATTTACCCACTGTCACTCCCAGAACAGAAGGCCATGGAAGAATACGTGGAGGAGGCACTTAAACAGGGCTATATTAGACTAGCAACTTTCCCTGCTGCTTCCAGCTTTTTATTCGTGGCTAAAAAGGATGGTGGTTTGAGATTGTATTGATTACCATGCCCTCAACAAGGTGACCGTCAATTTCCAGTACCACCTTCTTCTCGTCCTATCTGCCCTGGAGCAATTGCGTGGAGCTACTATTTTCACCAAGCTGGACCTACGCAGTGCATATAACCTCATTTGCATCAGGGAGGTGGACAAATGGAAGACAGCTTTTATCACCCCAACAGGCCACTACGAGTACCGGGTGACGCCGTATGGCCTGGTAAACACCCCCTACGTCTTCCAGGGGTTCATGAATGAGGTGTTCCGAGAGTACCTCCATCAATTCAACCTAGTTTACATCAATGATATCCTGGTTTACTCCCGGAGCGAAACAGAACATCGTAAGCATGTCACACTTGTGTCGGATTAGCTGAGGAAGTTCCACCTGTATCTAAAAGCTGAAAAGTGCTCATTCCATCAGGTCTCCATGCAATTCCTCAGATACAACATCAGCTCTGAAGGCATCCAGATGGAGGAGGGGAAGGTGTGAGATCCTGGCCCACTCCAACCACCATAAAAGAGCTCCAATGTTTTCTTGGCTTCACCAATTTCATTTCAATTTCAAGTGAACACATCCCTTGACATCAGCTCACCCTCCATTTCCACCAAGAACAGTACTTCACCAGTCTGCCTTCACTTGTGCACAATTTGTAAATAAACACCCCTGCTTGGGTTCGAAACTCCATCTTTTGTCAGTAGTTACATAACATATATAGCGATTTCATAGGATTTTATTAGATCTCGTTTAGCTGACAAATTAAGTTACACTTACAAATGAAATTTGTATAGGTTAAATCAAGTAGAAATTGATCCTTAAGATAACAATTGTATAGTAGGAGAATAAGTGAATGAAAAGGGTGTGGTAATCTTGGGGTGAGTATGACACATTAAACTGCGATTGCGGATGTGGGTGATGCTTGACTGAGTATTACATTTTATTAATAAATAAACTCGATTTTAAAATGAGAAGAAATGTGTGTCATGAACAATGTCCAATGATAGAGAGTGCTTCCAGGGTGGAGTGTAAACTTAAGGTGCTCCATGTTCAAGGGTTCATGGGAGTCCAAAAACAAAAAGCTGTATCACCATGGCACTCTTATTAATTAAAAAGCCTTTATCATCACATTCCTTACTACATGAGTTAAAACAGCTCTCCTACATGTTTTGGCATGAGCCTTCCTCAGGGAGAGTAACAAACAAGCTTCACATTTGTAAGAGTAACATCACTCATTTAGTAAGTCACATGATCAACTAGTTAACTATAGTGTCAAACATTCGCTATTGTTAATTGTTTTTGTAATCAAAGAGAATATTACAAATAATACACACACACACACACACACACACACACACACACACACACACACACACACACACACACACACACACACAGACTAAAATCAAAATCCTCATTCAATCCAAATTGTTTAACCAAAAAGTCTCTATTTGACTAACTTTTTGTTCTCCATTACCTTTCCTGATTTAAATAATTGTATGGTCACAACATTGTATTATAACAGTTGTGAATTAATCTAAAATGTATAGCCATAGGATACTCTTCATTATCCTTCCGATTTTCCTTTAGATTTATCCTCACAATCTTGCTATTTGTCATACAAAGTCCTTGTCCTTTGTCATCCTACACAGTCTTTGAAATTGTCCAAAAGGTATGTTTTGTATCAATTTACGAGGATGGAAATTCTTAGCATGAATAACTGTATTTCTAACAGTAGGTTTCCTAAATATTGATGTATGTAAAAAGCCATCTTTATCTTCTCTAATTTCAAGGTCTAGAAAATGTATCTTTTCCTTATTGTACTACAGAAATAGTTTAACATTTGAGTTGGTACTATTAAGATATTGGTGAAACGATATTAAATCTTCCTCTGAACCCGAAAAAATAGGATAACCTCTTCAATGTAACATCCCCACCAGATGATGTTATCTAGGAAGTGATTTGTTCTAGGATTCAATACATAATCATTTTCCCATTTACCAGCGTAGAAAGGACTGCACTTCATTTGTCAGCTCTTTTTATGACAATTCTATAATTTATCATCAGACTTGTAAGAAATTATATATTACTAAATTATTGATATTAATGTCACCAGTATGAAGCTTGTTTGTTACTCTCCCTGAGGAAGGCTCACGCCAAAACGCATAGAAAAATGCGATAATATAGGCTTTTTAATTAATAAGAGTGCGTCATGGTTACTAACTTAACCCCCATTCCCTGATGGTGGGAATGAGACGTTGTGTCGATGTAGTGACACTGGGGTGTCTATAAAGTCCTATATGTATGTCCTATATCTATAAAGACATATCTGATCTTTGAGAAAATGGCAATGAAAATTGAATAGTGGAATTTGCATGCCACTCCCCCAGACATACGGATTTGTGACAGCTGTGCCGCCTCCGAGGCGCCGAACGTGCCAGAAAAAAACGGTGCCCGGCGGTCGTGATAATGACAGCCGTGGACACAAGAATAGGGCCCAGGACGTGAGGAAATGGCTCTTTACTTGAGAAAGTGGGTACCGCAACCTGTTGGGTGTGCGGCAAAATCAAAAGAAAATGGAAATCAGGATTCTCTGCCCGGCCCTCCACCAGGGGAAGGAGTGGTCTTCTTACCAGATTCCGAAGTGCAGATTCTGGACCTCCTGGGCAGCCCATCTCAGGGGTGCTTCGAAGCCTTCCTGGTGGCCGGCAGTTAGACGAGTGGCATCTGCTTCCTGCGGGTGGCTGCACACTGAGGCCGGCCCACTGGGGCGGGCTGTGGTGGAGCCGGTGTTACCTCTGCAGGGGGACGCACTTGGCGACGAGCAGATGGGGTGCAGGATCTTGAGCCACGCTGGGCAAGGATGTGTTGAATTGCCTCCGTCTGCTTCCTCACCGTCGAAAACTGCTGGGCAAAGTCTGTCGCCGAACAGGCCAACCTGGGAGGTAGGGCTGTCAAAGAATCGAACCTTGTCGGCCTCTCTCGACTTGACCAGGTTGAGCCAAAGGTGACGTTCCTGGACCACCACGGTCTTTCGCCTGCCCGAAAGACCGTGCCGTGACCTTCGTTGCCTGGAGGGCGAGATCGGTCGCAGAGCGCAGCTCCTGCATTAGTCTTGGGTCAGGACTACCCTCATGAAGTTCTTTAAGGGCCTTGGCTTGGTGCGCATCCAGCAGTGCCGTAGGACTTAGCCGCCAAGAGAGTGAGAGATGAATGGCTGGCAGAGTAATTCAGCTCAGTGAAATACAACCGCTCAGCTCTGAAGAAGTCTGAATGAGTGTTTGCATTCCATCTGCTTATATACCCATATGTCCGTTGGAGTGGCATGCAAATTCCACATGCCAATTTTCATTGGCCATTTTATCAAAGATCAAAGATGTCTGGGGCTCCCAGGAGCGACCCCTAGTGTCACTACATCGACACAACATCGAGTGAGTGACAGAGGGGGAAACATGGTTATCCAGCTTTTTGTTTTGGATAAATATATGTTGTGCTTGCACCTGCAAAAGTTGACACCACAATGCTAGGATGTTTTAAGTGGTTGCAAGTGAGTTCATATTTTTGTTGCTAGGCTGTAACCGGTGGGAGCTAGGGTGTTGCACTATGGTTTCTAGGGTGTTCTAGGTGCTTGGCCATTGCTTACTGGCAAAAGTCAAAGGAGTCCACCCCCAAGTCTCTATAATATTCTGATCTCCAGATTTGGCTCACATTCTTTAAATGTAAGAGATTTTTCACTTGTCTGGCAGGCAACAAAATATAATACCTAGGTTTAGGGGTTTTCAAATACTCTTTACCCTAAGAACGAGCAATAATAAATAATAATCGGTGCTTTCCTTAGCAAACCACTATTATAGAAATCACTGTGTGAGATTTTAAGAGTGGACAGGTCAGCTATTGCTCAGCCTCTCGGGAAAGAACAATTCTGGGTAGAATAGTGTGTAAACAGATGTGTGCTTGTATATGAAACATGAGTCCATTATAAGCGCAAACTCCCACATTCTGTTGTAGTGTGTGTGAACATGCAGAGAGGGATCTACTTGAGAACAGAAAATAATGATTCTTCCTTTGCGCACACATACAGTATCAACACAGAAACTTCATGGATGGTGGACCCAAACAGACGATCGTTACAGAATGAACCATTAATCAACACACACACACACACACACACACACACACACACACACACACACACACACACACACACACACACACACACACACACACACACACACACACACACACACAAATATAAACATCAAAGAACACTTTAGTTTTATGCCCATCATATGATAAACATAATTTCATATGCAGCCCTTACAAAATTTAGGTTAGCATAACTCAAATTTAAAATTGTGTCATAATTTATTCTCCCTCATGATGGTCCAAATCGTTTTGAGTTTCTTCTGTGGAACATAAAAAGTTAGACAGAGTTTTTTTTTTATTGCAACACTTAATAAGGTTCCATTTGTTAACATTAGTTAATACAAACTATCACTGAACAATACTTTTCAGCATTTATTAATCTTTGTTCATGTTAATTTCAACATATAGTAATTAGCGATGTCGAGTAAAATGTTTAATCATGATTAATCGCATAATTTTCCGTAGATAATTGGGATAAATTGCAGATTTTAAAAGTGTTGAAATTGGACTGTAAATACTGTATACTTCTTTTCCTGTCAAAATGCATTTATTTCCTTCTTAGGAAAGAAAACAAAACAATGTAACAATATAAAGCTTTACAAACATTTTACAAACAAAGATTTCCACAGTATAAAGATAGAAATGCACTAAAATAGCACTAATTAAAGAACATTAAACGCTTCCCAAAGTGTAAGTGAGAAATTGACTAATTGAAAGAACTAGTCCCCGCATAGGTTGCATATTCATTACAATAGGCATTAAATTACTTAAACTCTCATCTTCCACAATATTAATCTGACAGTAGACTGTGGCTATCCGCTTTTTTACATTAATTATGAAGCCGTGTTCGTGATTCACGTCAGGGCATGTCTCAAGCAAGACAAAAACATCTCATTCTGTGTTTTAGTGATAGTTAAGACTTGCCGTGCTTCTGTGGCAATTAAAATGCAGCTTACTTAGGTTGAAAAATTATTGATTTCCGTCACAAGTCCCATCTAGGCTTGTATTGTACATTAAATTGCATTAAGAGCTCCTTTCCCCGTCATTTTATCACTGGCAAGGTGGCTATGTCTCATTTCGGAGGCTGTTGCTAAGTAGAATGCATCCTCTCTAGGCAGCCGTATATAGAGCGTCCTCAACTTAGAAATAGCTTTGTTTAACGAGACGAAAACAGAAAAATAATGAATCATGGTTGCTATGTAGCAACACTCTGAAACTGCACGAGGGCTCTGAGTGAGAAGGTAATCTCTTAGGTAAACTTTAGGAGAGTTATAATGATGTAGAGATAAAAGAAAATGGATTTTCTTCATAATATTTTATATTTATATTTATGCATTTGGCAGACGCTTTTATCCAAAGTGACTTACAGTGCAATTATTACAGGGACAATCCCCCCGTAGCAACCTGGAGTTAAGTGCCTTACTCAAGGACACAATGGTGGTGGCCATGGGGATCAAACCATCGACCTTCTGATTAACAGTTATGTGCTTTAGCACATGTGCTTTAGCCGTGGAGATGCACGACGTTGACAAAGCCGCTTTCAATAAAAGAGCGATTTCCTCACTTCCTGGGTCATCAGACCGGTGTGCGCCATTCTCACGGCACCCTGGCACCAAAACCTTACAGTCCCGGCTCCCCAGACATGGCCATCTCGCCTCCGGACCCACGACTGCCCAGCCCTGGCAGGCCAGCGTTGACGAGTCTCAAGGACGTCCCTACAGAACCCCCTCCTCTGTCTACAACCTGCCCCCTGCCAGGTGCGCGGAGCAAGGTAAGTGCTTTGAGCTTTTTTCTCAGCACCCAAGCCTCGGGACGTGTGTTTGCCTCCCGACGCACTATTACCTCCTCCTCCCCCCCGCCACGAGGCCCCACCCGGTACGTCCAAAACGATCACCCCGATAGTGCCCCTCGCACGGAGCTTAGACGCATGGCTTGCGCTTCCCAGCCCATCGCGTTGGCTGGCCAGGCTCCCGCCTTGTTTCAGCGGTATTCGCTCCACTCCGTTGCGTGGCGAAAACGCCAGCACCTTACGAGCAGAGATTGACACTCTGCTACTCAAGGACGTGATAAAGCCTGTCCCTCCAGCCGAGATGAAGGGTTTCTACAGCCCTTCATCGTACCCAAAAAAGGCGGTGGGTTGCGGCCAATCTTGGACTTGCGAGTTCTCAACCGGACTTTACACAGACTCCCGTTAAAAATGCTCACGCAGAGGTGAATTTTAACCTGTGTTCGGCATCAAGATTGGTTTGCGGTGGTACACGCATACTTCCACATCTCCATTTTGCCTCGACACCGACCCTTCTTCCGGTTCGCGTTCGATGGCCAGGCGTAGCAGTACAAGGTCCTCCCCTTCGGCCTGTCCCTGTCCTCTCACGTCTTCACCAAGGTCGCAAAGGCAGCCCTGCAGGAAAGGGGCATACGCATACTCAATTACCTCGACGACTGGCTCAACCTAGTACACTCTCGAGAGTTACTATGCGCCCACAGGGACAAGGTCAACTGGGAAAAGAGCAAGCTCTCTCCGGTTCAGAGCATCTCCTTTCTCGTTTTGTAGTTAGACTCGCCTCAAGGCAGAGCGCGCACAGTCAGTGCTTACGTGCCTGGTGACAGCTCCACCCCCAGGTGGTCCAGCTGATTTGGGGCCGCTTCGGCAGGGCACAGATAGATCTCTTTGCCTCCCAAGACGCTCTGGTACTCCCTATCGGAGGCCCCTCTCGGCACAGATGCCAAGCCAGAGCTCCCTATACCAGGCAACTTTACGCCCTCAAGTGGCGTCTGTTCTGCTATTGCAGCCCACCACGACGCAGTAGACGGCATGACCCTAGGTAAGAATAACTTGATTATCAGGTTCCTAAGGAGGTGCCCGGAGGTTAAATCCTTCCCAGCCGCTTGAGCTCAAAGCCCTCTCCTTGAAGATGGCCCTCCTGATCGTGCTTGCTTCCATCAAGAGGGTTGGGGACCTGCAAGCGTTCTCTGTCAGCGACACTTGCCTGGAGTTCGGTCCGGCTGATGCTCACGTCATCCTAAGACGGCGACTGGGCTACGTGCCCAAGGTTCCTACGACCTCCTTCAGGGACCAAGTCGTGAACCTGCAAGCACTGCCCTGGGAGGAGGCAGACCTAGCCTCTCCGTTGCTGTGTCCGGTACGTGCTTTGCATATCTACATGGACCTCACACAGCTCTTTGTTTGCTTTGGCGGGCGGCGGAAAGGGAACACAGTCACCAAACAGAGGTTATCTCACTGGGTTGTTGATGCTACTTCTCTAGCCTATCAAAGCCAGGCCGTGCCCCCTGTGCCCACGAATCGACAAAACGTTGAGTGAGTGACAGAAGGGGAACATCATGTAACCTCCATTCCCCGATGGAAGCAACGAGACGTCATGTTCCTCTCACTACAATCGACACAACGTCTCGTTCCTTCCATTGGGGAATGGAGGTTACAACAGTAACCATTACGTTTGTTTCCATTGACGCAAATAATTGTGGGTTGTGAGTGCCAATGAAGGATACACCCACTGCATCCTCCGGATTCCTGTGAGAGAAGGTCGCATTTGAACACTACATTCAGTGTGTCCTACTCCCTTTTCTGAAAGAAACCACCTTTCTGATGTTTTTTTTTTATTAACTAACATTAACAAAGATTAATAAATGCTGTAAAAATAGATATTGTTCATTGTTAGTTCATGATGCCCAGTGCAACTATTGTGAACAAATGGAACTTATTTGTAAAGCTTTGTAATTTGTTTCCATGTAAATTCTATTTATTAAAATAAATAATTGCTAGTCTCAAGGGAAATAAATTATAATTATTATTATAGTTAATAATGATATATTCTGAATTTCTTGCTAAAAGCAAAGAAAATAACTTTAATCATTATACCTTAATTATAACAGTAATTATTATAATTAGTTAATTATTATTTTTGCCATAATTATGCAGCGTTAATAGACAGTGCTGCCCATTGCTCGTGAAATTCTTATGAATACTCAATGTTGGGCACTACAACTAAAGTCTGACTTAAATCAAGGTAGATATGGGTCAAGAGCACTACGTTAAGGGTTTATAATAATAACACAAATAATTATAATGAACTGATCATATGAGTTAAAATATAATTGCCATGGTCTATGTTTACTCACCAGCAATGGAAAAGTGCACACAGAGAAAAGAAGACAGAAGCACATGTAAAACTAGATTTAAAGCGTGAGACACAAACAGAATGAAAAGCACAGGAAGCTGAATAAATAATCTATACTGACAAACATAGCAATAATCTGAGATCTGAATGAAGATGGGCAGGTGAAAGAGCATTTTAACTGGTTTTATTATGTATAGATCAATGAAATGCATTTTTTAGTAATTGAGTGAGTATAATGGGCATACATAACATTTCCAAGGCTCTCACACTAATTAAAACACACAAGTGTACAATATTAGACTTATAAGATAACATAACATCATGTAATATCAGCCTTAGTATGTAATGTACAACATACAAAAAATATTTTATTGCTTTTAAGCCAGGTGTTATAACAGTGGGTAAATGCAAAATCACATGAGAGTGTTGCTGATTAATATGAATGAGAGCTTTAATTCAGATATAAACAGAAAGAGACAGAACAGTTTAATAGAAATATTTCTTACCTCTCTTTGTACTCCAATCACATAGAATGTTTTCCCTTCAAACTTAAATTTGCTGACATCTGCCCTGCATGAATCACACAACGGTCATTCAAAATGATCAATGATCCTTACACTACATAATAGATCCATTACATTATTTTGAAAGATGCTTAAGAGTTTTGTCTGAGACAGACTATGTAATCTTCTCTGTTTTAGATTTATCTGCCTTTAAATGTCATGTTAAAAGGAACTGAGGTTGTTCACTTTACAAATTTGCAGCAGACTATATGCTAATGGTCAAAAGTTTGGCTACATGAGACTAGACCTGGTAGAGTGATGGAGATGAGGAAAATTTAAGCTAAGGATAAGAAGTTCCTTAGAGTTACCATTTTAAAAGGTGGATCCGCTTATTTCCCTGGAAAACCACAAACCCTCTTCCAGTGAATCCCAGGAAGGCTGTGGATCCTGTGAAATCCTATAAGGAATTACAGCAAACCACAACTGCTTAATATTCAGAGCATAAATGCTGTTAACATTTCTAAGAGAATGATTTTTAAAAAAAGGGGCGAAGGCTTTGAGAATATCTGAGTGATGTTTCAGTATGAGAGAACACTTATCTCTGAAATTACTCGATAATTAACCTCCATATCACTGCACTGGTGTCTACCAAACAAAGAGTCAACTAAAGCACATTACAACGATATCGGGCAGAAGAGGCTACAATGAACAGTGCAAAAATGGCAAGGTTAAAGCAATGTGTGAGAACTATACAGCATCAATTACAAGTCCAACAGAATGACATTTGGACCTTGCAGGGATGTGGATCGACTCCATACGTGTCCAAAGTGTGCGCCCTCTGAAGAAGGTTTAACTCCGCGAGTGCAGGACACTGTCCCCTACAGAAATAAACAAAAGATCTTATAATCTAAAATCTCTCTTTGTTTTTAATCTCACTTTGAGGGAAACAACATAATACTTTTGTTGTTAAATATACTATTCAACTAGATTTGGTTGTTTAATGGGAGTTCATTTTCTCTCACCTCAGCTCATTCTGATGGATCTCCATGATCTTGCGTTCCAGTTTGAGGGACTGTTTGGGGAAAAGCTTGAAGTCACTGATGTAGTCTGCAGGATGTTCCTCAGGGTCATAATCTCCAAGCTCAGCTACAACAAGACAGACAACCTTAATGAAAATTTTCACTCAAAATTCAAACGTATGTTACTAATAGTAGTTATATGACTTGTTTGATACATTCCAAGTCTTCTGAAGACGTAGGATAGGTTTGTGTGAAAATTTGAGAGCTACGGTGAATATTTTCAGTGAATAATTATTTAAATTATTAACTGTTCCTCATGCAAATGTATAGAATGGCTACAGAAGACTTGGAATATAGGTCACAAGTCGCAGGCACTACTTTTATGATGGTTTTAAGGTGCTTTTTTTGCCCTGGTCACTGTATGCTTTGTTGTATGGAAAAGTGCAGCGTGGAGATTCTTCTAAACTTCTCTTTTTGTGTTTAACAGAAGAAAGAAAGTCAGAAACATTTGAAATTATATGAAGGAGAGTCTATGATGACAGAATTCCCTCTAAAACTCAGAAAAGAAATGTGAAAGAGCTGACAGGATGTATGGAGTCTGTAATCTGTGTTCAAATACACATATGATTATTCACTCATTTGATCTTTATATTAACCAGAAACTGACCTTACGTTTCTTTTGAGAGTAGGGAACATCTAAGAAATATTTAGAAATATGACTTAATTAGTTTACAAAATGCCTTGGGAACACTGTATTCTTAATATTGTGAGTCTGCTGTCAACTAATACTCAAATATGTTTTTGGTACCTTACAAAATGAAATGAAATGTGTGAATGTGTTGTCTCAAAATAAGGTTGTAGACTCACCCTGTACTATACAGGCTCCAAGATACGCAGCATCAGCAAATGGACATAACAGCCTACCATGGTACACATCTCTCTTCAGCTGTAGATACAACAGGTACCTGACCAGAGAGACAGATGGAGAAACAACAATAAAGGAGACATTTGAAAACACAGCTGATGATAGTTTCAATAGTGGATTCCATTTCAATGGATACACCCAATGACCTTTTAAATATGGCCCATATCAGACACCTGTTTAAAAAAGTGACACTCCTAAACTGACTATTTCACATATGTAAAAAACATTTTTTAAAAACATACCCCGTTAATCATATTGTCAGCAAATATCATAATACCACTTAATATTATTTCACTTTTTTTTTTACTTGAAACTATAACATTTGGATTTCCAACCTTAATTCTATTCATTAGAATTCACATTTTAACCACTATAGTCACCGTTCAAAGCAGATGATGCAACTAAGTAAACACTTTCCGTGTAATATGTTATGTTGTGCAATAAATTATAAAATGAGTTCAGGCATGAAACTCTGGATGGTGCAAATTGATAGGTTCTTTGAACTTGTTATCTTTTAGCCAATCAGCTCTTTCACATATGATATGTCAAGCAAATCGGCTCATATTGTGTAAGCTGATAGGTCCCTTGATGTGTAATCGTGTAGCCAATCAATTGCGTTCACTTTCTTTCCCTAACATTAAAATTTGCTCAGTTTGCTGTTTCACTGCAGCGAGCTGTGAGTTTTCTCTGAAACCCTCCTCCTCACCAGCTCCACAGGTCTGTATATGTATTTATGTAAAATTGTGTAGCAGCATGTCATACGTGCTTGATGCAGCATGTCTTGTGTTTTTCGAATTGTGCAGCAGCATGCCCACATGCTTAACTCAGTATGTCTGCATATGTTCTAGCAGTAGCAAGTCTCAGTCAGCCAAGACCAATATCCTATCAATATGTTGTACTAGGGGTGGGTGAAATGACCAAAACCTTATATCACAACATGAGTATTTTTATATCACGATAATAATATATATCAGGATATAGCACATTTATTTATTTATTTTGGAAAATCAATATAAATTGTTTAAATAACCATACTGTACCCGTTTTAATAACTTCTCTTCTTTTTTTACTTGTTTGGGAGTCATCTCGTTCTGTTGAGATGTTTTTCAAGGTTTTTTCTGAGTCAAAAATGATTGAGCATCGCAAGTGATCCAGCTCTGCACTGTCTTCTGGACTTGTGCACTCTTGCATGCTTTAGTGATAACGCCTGTGATATCATTCACAAAAAACACAGATGAGAGTGTCAGATGGGAAGCGTATTAAGCGTGAATGAAATGCCAAACGCAAGATGAATGTAATTGAATTTGCTTTGGCAGCCGGCAAAAAAAAATGTCATGCCATAAAAACTTTTCATGTTTCTTAAATTCTGTCAGTCTCACGTGCAGCCCTGCCCACAGATAGATAAGCCTGTGCGAACATGAATATTTTCATATCGCGATAAACGTGATATAGCAAAATCTCTATCGATTGACACTTAATATCGTCACGATGAACTATATCGTCATATCACCTGGCCCAATGTCGTACCTATATTAACATGCAATATCTTACTGAGAGTTGTTATGACTGAATTATAGATTGATTCAAGGGTAAATAAAGCATGCAATGATAGCGAATGTTCTGTTAGATTACAATAAAAATAAATGCATGAAACCTGACTGTTCCTCCTGAAGTTATGTTGAAATTTGTTTCCGATTTATTTTCAAAATCAAAGTGACCCAGATCGGCAATGATAATGTCAAATTCACAGTGGTTTTGCAAGTGTAGGCACAAACACTTCAGTGAAAATGACTGCAGGGTAAAAATGTCGATCAGATTGCTTATATTCACTGGACAGCTAGCTTTGCTCCATTACACCAACATTTTACATAGGAATTTTAGATTTTGAGCACCTGCTACTTATTAAATCCTCTGCATTAATGCTTATACATACACCTCATAAAGGGTAACTGAATTGATAATGACACTAAAGAGTGATTGGATTTTAGTTAATTAATCCTTATGTTATTTTCTGGTAATTTTGGTAAATTACGGACGGTGGTGCAACAGAGAGAGAGCGTTTACGGGCAGCTGTCCGTCATATGTGTGTGTTTGTATCTTTTTGTTCTTCATTAAAAAGTTGTTTATATCATCAAGCCAGTTCTCGCCTCCTCCTCTCCAATAATCCCTTTACAATATATATATATATATATATATATATATATATATATATATATATATATATATTATTATTTTTTTTTTTTACTTAATTAAATTTTAATAAAACTTTATTCACACAACACATGGCATCTGAAAACACACACACACACAAATTTGACTATTGTGTTTAAATGTTTTGGGTTTTATTGGTCCAGTTGCTAGGGAGGGTAGAGTTGCATGGGGTAACCTCCTCGTGGTCACTACAACGTGATTCTCGCTCTCGGTGAAGCCTGTGGTGAGTTGTGCTTGGTTGCTGCAGAGAATAGTGTGCGGTAATGCGCTCAACAAGCCACATGATAAAATGTGCGTGTAGGGCGGGGCCGGAACGATGCAAGCCTGGTCCATAATCAGTGAGTTTATTTTCTCTCTCTCTCTCTCTGTCCCTGTCGCTCCATATGTCCTTTCCCCCTATTTTGTTTTTATGTTGTTTTTCCCCACCTGTTTCCTCCCAGGTCGAGGAAGGCGGGGATGACCAGCTGGCGCAAGATACCAGAGCCCCCAGCATGACGTACATTATTTATATTGTCAAGCCAATTTTTGCCTCCTCCTTGTCAATCTTAACTCCTTTACAGTGTGGATTGAAGGTCTCAGATGCGACGGCAACTGAGATTCGTCCTCTGCCACCCGGATTGAATCACTACGCCACCACGAGGACTTAGAGCACATTGGGAATTGGACATTCCAAATTGGGTAGAAAAAGGGGAGAAAATTATACAAAAAAATTTTGCCACTGGAAATTAATTGATTAGAATAAAAAATACAGAAATATTACATGTTCAGTAGCATCCCAATTCTTTAGATGACATTGCACAAATACACACACACACACACACACGCGCGCGCGCGCGCACGCCCACACACTGTGTGTTGAGCACCCTTTTGTCCTTCATCTTTCCAAGTACTGCACACTCTTTGAGGAATGTTTCAAGATCTACTTATCATATTAAATTGAGTTTGGGGATGTTTGAATCAGAATAGTCACAATATGTCATTGTCTATGTTATACATGTTTCAGGAAGTAATAAGGAAAAACGTGACAAAAAGACACTTCTGTTTATTATATTCAATGAATCCTTCTATCAATAAAAATATATTTAAAAAATATGTTCAAAAAGAGAGTACAGAACCATAATTACTAAAAAAAAAAGAAGTTAATAAAAAGATCAAATGCAATATCTTGGGTCTTGTGATAATATATGCAATATGAGAGATTTATAAACAATCTTAGTGGGATGGCCATTTTTGACCGGGAACACAAAATGTGTTAGCACAAAACAAACATAACATGGGTTAAGATTAAAAAATAAAAAAAAATGTTTATATGTTTGTAAGACAAGGAAAGTGTATTAACAAAGAAAGAAAAGAATGAAAACAGAGCATATTTTTATTTTATGTTTGTTACGCATTTGTGTCTGCCAATGTGTACTTGCATAAAGAGTGTTTCTGACCTCACAGTTTTTACAACACTGCACTCAAATTCAAATTTCCAATTAAATATTAAAGATCAAGAGTGGTAGAGAAAGATACATAGTTGTTTTATATGTCAAAGTGAGCTTTAACAGAATAAAATCTAGTATGCAGTAGAAAATAGCTCAAAAAGGCACATTAATGCATTTTCGTCCATCTCAAACCATTCCTTCCTGTTTCACAGGATGTAACTCATTTAACCCAAATAAACTCAGACTATCTGGACTCCAAATACACACACACACACACACATACACATGGATACATGCCATGTACTCTCTCAATCTCTTGTCCAACCACAGGATCTCCCTTTTCAATGCACTGAGAAAGCATGGACGATACAGAGAGACAGAAAGATTTATCTTCACAGTTCAGATGGTGTTCATGCACAAAGCATCATGTTGTGTAAGCAGTACTAATGACTTAGTCTCACTAACAATCTGTAAGAGTTTAAGTGGGCGAGTGTGGGTCTGAGTGTGTGTTTCTTTCTTTATTTATTTATCAAAGCTTGTTTTTGGAACAAAAATAATAAAAAACAAATCCATTAAAGGGTTAGTTCACCCAAAAATGAAAATTATTCTATAAATTACTTGCCCTCAAGCCATACTAAGTGTATATAACAATTATATACTATAATATTCTGGTAACGGCCATCTGCGCGTTCACTGGTTCTTCTATCCTCTGTGCATTCTTCGCTTCTCACCGGCGCTTACGCTATGTGCCTATGTCATACGCCAGAATTCGACTCTCTCATGAACGGGCGGACGGCCGTTACCGGAAGCCAGTGATTATAGTTGATAAAGTTAAAAATATGGATATTTTTCTTACAAAAACACATAGCTTCGCTTCAGAAGGCTTTTATTATCCCCCTGGAGCTGTATGGATTACTTTTTTGATGGATGCGCATTTATGGGCTTCAAAATCTAAGGTGCCATTCATTCCCATTGTAAAGCTTGGAAGAGCTAGGATATTTTTTAATATAACTCCGATTGTGTTTGGCTGAAAGAAGAAAGTAATATACAATTAGGATGGCTTAAGAGCGAGTAATTTATGGTATAAGTTTCATTATTGGGTGAACTAACTCTTTAAATAACGAAATAAATTCATTCTTGGCATTAAAAAAAAAGCAGAAACATCTAATAAAAAATTGCAGATTAAAAGAAATGCGGACAAAAAACATTTGTTGAGATTTTTAGGGCCCGAGCACCGAGGTGCAAGGACCCTATTGTATCTGCTCCACTTATTATTATTCCATATTCTTTTTTTCCAAAGTGAAGCGCATTTTTGAGGATCTAAACATCCTCGAAAGATCATGAAACTTTGCACACACCTCAAAAGTGGTGAAAATGTACATCTGATACAGATTTTAGAATTAAGTGTTGCAAAATGGCTCGATAAAATGTCAACAAAGCAGCCCTTCTGCCACATTTCACCTACACATAAGAAAATTGGTAGGCATATGTAACATGTCAACACGTACAGAAAGTCTCTGAGAGCCATATCCTAAACCCAACAGGAAGTCAGCCATTTTTATTTTTCTCAAATTTTGCCATTTCCAGGCCTCATACTTTAACGAACTCCTCCAAGAGATTAAATCTGATCAACAACATCATATTCAGTCAGTCTAATCTAAGGGCCTTTGTGATGCTAAATGACAAAGCTTTTGAGTTTTCTTTGAACGGCGTGTCTGACATAATTCGATGTTTCGCCATGAAACAGAAAGCTGTTGTAACTCAAACTTACAATGTCCAATCTGCCCCAAACTTCACATGTTTAATAACAGTCCCGGCCTGAATACACCTACAAGCCAATATTAAGTTATAGTTATAGCGCCACCTACTGGCAACAGGAAGTGGCATGTTTTGATCAATAGTTATACAAGTCGTATTTGTTGTGAAGTAATACGAGTCTTACATCAGGAAAAAAATTACTTTCCAGTCAGATGCAGCTGAAGCAGGCCTACTAAACTGCCTAAGAAAAACACGTTGTCTTGTTTAAATATCTGCTGTGATATAAGATTCTGTCAGGCTATATGTCAGTATCATTATTCTAATGTTATTTCCATATCTTTGATCAAATTTGTTGTGAAATAAAAAGTCTTAACCTCCTTAACTCTCCTGTCCTCTCAAAATTACATACAAATACATGACCTGAAGAATGAAATACATCATAACATAAAAAGTGCTACAAAAATTGAATGCCATTCCCCTGGCACAGCAGCCCCAACGTGCACCAGGGTGCAAGGGCACATTCATCGCTGCTTGCAGCTTTAATTTAATTTTATTTTTTCTGAAGAAGCCTATTGAGAAAAAACAAAAAATCACTTTCTAAAAAAAATAAAAAATAAATTAAAAAAATTGGAGTTCAGGGCTTCCATATGTTTCACAAAAAAAAAAAAAAACTTATTTTGAAAATGTATTTTTTACAAATATAAATTTCTTAAATTTTTTGAAACAAGCATTTTATCAATGTAACAAAGCAGGGGGACATTTAGAATGAAGTAAGCACACAAACAACACAGATAGAAGTGACTGAAGTGGCCATTTGAACAACTGCCTTGCACTGTGCACCAGAGTTTTAGTGCTAGCCAACATGTCCAGGAATGACAACTTTTGCCAGATAATTTGGAAAAAAATCAGCGCATCTCATCTCTAAGCATTTGAAGCTCTGTTAATTCAGGTATTACACTAAATTAATTTGAATTCTGCTCATAATATCATGTTTGTGCTGAGATTAAATGCAACTATAATTAAGAGAAACAGATCACATTTTAAGCGCCTTCTTTCTTCTTTTACTTTTTGCGCTATATCATGCAATAATACACTGACATACGACTAATGATTAATGTGTCATTATACCAGAGTCACTCCTGTGAAATTCAAACACATGTGGTCAAAAAAAGAATAATATGACCAGCTATGACGGTGATGTGTCTCACTTGTCCACTTCTGATTGAATCACCCCAAACGGTTGCAAGCTGTTTTTTTATGTTGTTAGTTTACATGTTATAATGAATTAACTCTCCTGTTGAGTTAGAGCATGAATTTCGGGATCAACTCACCTGTTAATCAACCGATGCTCTAAAGGAAGAGTTTTAAACTGGCATGCGAGACAGGAATAAAACAGGCTGCTTTTGAACTTTGCAAACTGTGGGGAATTCACGATGTGAATTTTTGATGGTACGATTATTGTCTGATAAATAAAAAATGACAATTTCACGATTTTTCCAATTATCTGCAAATTGACCTATTATGCAACTATAAAACCCTCCACAAACATATCACAAGTTTTGTTGCAGTATACGTTAGGATATGCAGTTAACATTCGTTAGGATATGCAGTAAGTTGAAAACAAGTAGGTAAAGTATTTGTATTTAAGTAGATGTACCTTTTCAACAAAAAAAGTATGTATACACTTTCAATAAATACAAATAAAATTAATTGTAAATAAAATATCCAAAAACAACTATAACAAACCATATGTTTAAAATAAAATGGTGTCATGTTAGGATAACCATCTTTCTTTATTCAGTAATCTAACGATCAGCCAGATAATCACAGCACTTTTATGCTCACTGAAATCTTATTCAAATAGAAAACACTATTTGGAAGCATCGCATTCACAATATAAAGCAGAACCCCTCCTCTTTTAAACTTAAAACATACAACTCTTCGGATTTACAGTTTCAATTCAGTGTTTGGCTTTACCAAAATGTAAGTACACTACATATAATATTTGCTGTGTTTGTAAAATTTTTACCTTCATCTGGGCAAGAATCTGTGGATCCCTCAGGTGCTGGAACATATTAAATGTGTTCACCGCTTTTGCTGACACTTTTTATCCGCACGTTTTGCATACTGGATACCAGTCTTCAACAACTCCCGTGTTATTTTTTAGATAGCCAAAATGCTCCTAAATAGCTTATTTAATTAGCTTCTTCTACGGATACAACTGCGGGAGATCGCGTTGTTCTGCCATGTTTTCATTTTGAGAGTTACACGTGCGCTGAAAGTTCACAAGCTGTCGCGACCATTGGCGCTAGATGTGGGCGTGTCCAGCGACGCGACAAAGTTGAGAAACGTTCAGGTGCGTACACACTGCCAGCGACTTTGTCGCTGCAGGTCGCCAGTGGCTGGCGGTGAAGTCGCTAGTGGGTGTTCCCACCACTGGTTGCCTAGTAACGTTTATAAATGACATTCACGGATGCCATTCCATTGCTGTTGACAGCGAATCTCTTTTCTTGCCACTAAAAACAAACATTTTGGAGGGAAAAGACTAAATATAAATGGAATCAGTACATAAAATGCTTTATATCAAAGATGAATGAGAAACAAGGCGTGCTGTTTGCCAGAGTGGCTGTTTATCTGCGGCGAAAATGCAAATGCCGGTCTGTCTGGGTCCATAAAATCCCTGCGATCTCAGATACACCTTTCCACGCAGTATTTTTCTTAAAAATGTCCTTGTACGTGGGAAGAGACATATCATAGAGCACTGGAAAATTTCTAACAGCAAGAATTAGCCTTTCATCCATCTTTCAGAGCTGTTTTTACAGTGACGGACCATAGTTGTTTTAACGTTATTCTGCAGTCAATTTTACATTGGATCAGAAGCATGTTACCTTGTCAACTCTTCTTTGATCTTGATTGGCTCCTGAGGGTAGAACTTCACCCTGAAGCACATAGTATATGGCTGCTGACCTGAAAACAACACACACCAACAGTCAGATGGAAAGAGAGGGAGACGGCTTGAATGTAAGCCCGTAAATTTGAGAGAGATTATGCAGACAACTGTAACCGAGGGCATGAGTGAAGCTAAAGTGATTATATTCATGCATGAGGTAAGGGAACCCCCTCTGGTGAGGAATCAAATGAAGTCTTCAAAGATAAACTAAATGAGTCTGCGGAGAACAGAGCCCAGAGGAAAAAACTTTCTGCTTAGGAGTTCTTTGCACCATAAACATGAAAAGAACTTAACCATTCAGACACATCAGCACATGATTGTTTTTCAGCACACATATACCTCATCCTATAATTACTAGGGCTGTCAACTGATTAAAATTTTTTATCAAATCAATGCCATAAAATGCAGATTAATTAATCTAAATTATCGAATGTATCAATATTTTCTGAGAAAGGCCCCCATTTTAAGATAATTCAATATTAATAATACACGATAATTAATAATAATTCTAAATATAATATGCAAGGCCTATAATAAATATAATAATTCAGATATTCAGATTGAGGCTGAATTCAAAACAGTATTTTTGCACCCTTGAAGGGCATTGCAGGAAGGGAATGCCACTTGAAGTATCGTTCCAAATGAAAGTAAGAAAATTTATCTTTTCACAAAGGGCCCTTCCACAAGACTGTTAGTGAAGGGTATATTCATACAGTAATGCCATGATCCTTTCAGAGTAGTCACTTAAAGAGTTCCACCAATCGGAGTGAGTAGGGAATAAGGATGCTCACTTTCATTTGGAAAATGCATTATTGTTTCAGACAAGCATGAATTAGACAAAAAGTGGCTTTGGAAGTCAATCTGTTGTTTGTTTTATTCTCATATCATTCAACAAGCCTGTTGTCAATAGCAATTCATTTTGCAACTGAGTTCGCCAGACTGTCCTGTTCCAATCTGCGTTTCAGTTTGTAATTGTTGTTCTGTGTACATTTGCATCAGACAGACCATTTAAAACACTGGTTTTCTGCATCATAAATTATGCCTTTTTTGGATGCTGTGTCAATTTAAAATAGTTGAAACTTTGAAAAAGGCTTCTCAAGATCTAGTGCTTCGTCTAGCTGTCGGCTCTTGTGGCTACGCTACTTTTGAGGTTTGTTAAGGTGTGCTGACTGCCCCTTGTTGACGTGGCACAGAAATACTTTAATTGCAGATTTAAGTTAGATTCAGGGGGCACGATTAATTGCATACATTTATTTAACATGGTATTTTGTATTAGAGCATCAAAATTAACCCATTAACGCATGCGATTTATTTAAAAAGTTTAACCCGTTAATTTTTCTTAATTGCAATTAACGCATTTGCGGTTAATACAGCATGAACCAGCATAAACGCTTGTTGGAAGGGTGAAAACTTTGCGATGTGTCCGCCTTTACACTGAGAGTCATTACACTGACACCACAAGCACACACAACAGTGATTCAGTATCAGTGATAAAGTGATGGAGAAAGGAGCTCTAAATGCTATTGATGTACAAAACAATCCCAGATGTCACACTCTCACTACTCTCGACAGCGGGGCGGTACACGGAGGTCCTTCAGGTGGATAAGGCAGTTGCGATGCACCGGTGCTGGCAAAACACAGGCACCTGGCGGGACCAACTGGCGCTCCCCTCCAGAGTCTGTAGGACTAAGTCATCTACGACTACGTAGCCCAGTTCTCGGCCCCAGCATAGAGTCCCTCCTCAGTCGCTAACCCACCCCAGGCCGGTTTCGCAAAGCAAGGTAAGTGCTTTGAGCTCCCCCTCAGCACAACCATCTTGCGTCGAAGCAACACTATCTGACGCGATGTCGCCTGCCCCCCCCACGAGGTCCCATCTCCAGGTTCATCAGACACGATTGTCCCCTTAGTGCCCCTCGCCTGAAGATGGAAGCGTGGCTAACGCTTTCAAACCTGTCGCGGTGGCTGGCCCCGGTTCAGCGCTGTCAGCTTCACTTCGGTGCAGGACAAGGACGCCACAACCCTGCGTGTGGAGAGAGCCTGTCCCTCCAGCTGAGATGGGAAAGGGTTCTACAGCCCTCACTTCATAGTACCAAAGAAAGGTGGTGGGTTGCGGACAATCTTGCACCTGCGAGTTCTGAACTGGGCCTTACACAGACTCCCGTTCAAGATGCTGATGCAGAAACACATTTTGAAGTGCATCTGGCATCAAGATTGGTTTGCGCCGGTAAACCTGAAGGACGCATACTTTCACGTCTCAGTTCAACCTCGACACAGACCCTTCCTATGGTTTGCCTTCGGCGACCAGGCATAACAGTATAGGGTCTTCCCCTTCAGACTGTCCCTGTCCCCTCGCGTCTTCATGAAAGTTGCAGAGGCAACTCTTGCCCCGTTAAGGGAAGTGGGCATCCGCATTCTCAACTACCTTGATGACTGGCTGATTATAGCACACTCTTGAGAGTTGCTGTCCACGCACAGGTATTTGGTTCTCAGGCACCTCAGCCGTCTAGGGCTTCGGGTCAACTGGGAAAAGAGCAAGCTCTCCCCCGTTCAGAGCATCTCTTTTCTCAGCATGGAGTTAGACTCGGTCTCAATGATAGCATGCCTCACAAGCGAGCGTGTGAAATTAGTGCTGAACTGCCTGAACTCATTCAGGCTGAGGACAGCGGTTCCACTGAAACACTTTCAGAGGCTCCTGGGGCATATGGCTTCCTCAGCGGCAGTCATGCCGCTCGGGTTGATGCATAAGAGACTGCTTTAGCACTGGCATCAGACTGGAGCCCCGAGATGGGCATGGCACTGCGACACACTTCGCATAGCTATCACACCGCTCTGCCACCACTTATTCAGCCCTTGGACAGACCTTGCATTTCTATGGGCAGGAGTCCCCCTACAGCAAGTGTCCAGACCTGGACGGGACACAGAAGATCTAAGTGGCCTACCAACAGCAGTCGTAGACACGATAACTCAAGCCAGAGCTCCCTCTACCAGGCAGCTTTATGCCCTGAAGCGGTGTTTCTTTGCGAATTGGTGTTTTTCCCGAGCCGAAGACCCCTAGAAATGCGCAGTCGGGTCAGTGCTTTCCTTCCTGCAGGAGAGGCTGGAGGGGTGTCTGTCACCCTCCACCTTGAAGGTATGCATAGCCGCTATATCCACACACCATGACCCAGTGGATGGTAAGTCCCTAGGGAAACACGACATGATCGTCAGGTCCTTAGAGGTGCCCGGAGGCTGAATCCTCCCAGGCCATGCCTCTTCCCCTCATGGTATCTCTCGGTGGTCCTCTTGGTCCTTCGGAGAGCCCCATTTGAGCCACTAGAGTCAGTCGAGCTGAAAGCCCTCTCCTTAAAGACAGCCCTCCTTGGTGGAGGAGTTCACAGCCAGCCCCACTATGGGGTCTAATATGCCCTTTACTGAGATAGGTGCTCCACAGGAGCCGATTACTCCGGTAACCTCTGTGATGTATATTCCAAGGTACGGTCTCCTTGTCGGCGGACTCACGTCTCCCTCTCTCTGTCCCCGGTAACTGTGCTTGTAGAGTCCCCCCTTTCGTGACGGGACCTACACCGCGCCTTTTCCATGTGCGACTGCTGAGCCCATGTGTCGTGTTGCCACATGCTGACCTCCCCTTTTGGGCAGGATATGGTCTCCAATGGGGTCTTTTCCTCCTGAAAGAATAGGAAAGGAAAAGAACACCTTCCCCAATAGCATATGATAGCATAAGATGGCCCCAGCCGAATCTAATACTCTGTGGAGAGAAAACACAGAGAGAAAAGGCCGCGGCTGGCGCGGTCTGCTCCCATGCTTACATCGCTCCCCCCCCCTCAGGGATGTGGGGAACTACATGACGTCTTTTGGGGTGTTGGGGAAGGTTACGTGCAGTCTGATGCACCTGCTATTATGCACAAAGCAGCTTCACGTAACGGTTCAGCTGCTGTGGCATTTTTCTATAGGGACGCCTAGTGTCACTACATCGAAACAATGTCAAGTGAGTGACAGAAGGGGATCATCCTGGGTTACTGCCGTAAACTCCATTCCTTATGGAGGGAACGAGACGTTGTGTCCCTCTTGCCACAACACTGTAATAGCTGCTGAAATGCCCGGACCTTGTCTCTGCTCCTCAGCACAAAACCTGAATGGAATCGCATTCCAGCTCCTTTTATACCCGTATGTCCAGAGAAGTGGCATGCAAATTCTTTTCTCAAAGAATGAGAGGTGTTCTGGGCTCTCAAGAGCGACCCCTAGTGTCACTACATCGTGTCTCGTTCCCTCAATCAGGGAACAGAGGTTACAACAGTAACCAAGACGTTTTATGACTGTTTTTTTGTGCAAAAAAACATTACTAATATTTTAAGTGAACCATGTCATGACCCCTTTCATGTCTACATCAATGAAAAAAAGAAAGTTCTAGATTGCTTTACACTGCAAATTAAAATAGGGGCACTATGTTTCATCACAACTCCATATTGATCCAGTTTAAATACATATCCAGCAAATGGGATTAACACTTTGGGGGCAAGAAAGACAGAAATAAAACTCACATTTCATTTGTTTCACCACTGGTTTACTCGGGTCCAACCAATGCTGTGAAATTCAAAGAAAAGAACAACATGAGAAAGAGGGGGAAAACGATTGCGTCAAAAATGTATTGATGTTCACTGAAAGATGGTGACCAATAAAAATAAATTATGGCAAGCACTTTGCACAAGCATTCTGCTCAGCAAAGGATCGTAAACACAATTCCCAACAATGAATCCTGAATTTGTTCCATAAAGTGCATTAATATTACAACATAAATGGCTGTAAATAATTCACTGCATGCTGGGGGAGATTTTCTGCATGACAGAAGAAACATTGTTGTACATACAGCTGGGTAAAACCCCTTGGTCGACTGTCATGGGAACTTTGCTCAGTATTTATAGCCAGTAAAATGGGCTACTTAAGGATGAAGTTTCTACCCTGGTGAGAGTGTAGAAACAAGAATGTTGGATTTGTGAGCTTTTTTTATGTCATGTCTGTGTGACTGGAGTTGTGATTGTTACCTAGTCCATGCAGGCTATTGATAAATGTTAAAGTTACTCACCCACATGCCATCCCAGATGTGTATGACTTTCTTTTTTCTGTTGAACACAAATGAAGGTTTTTAGAAGAATTTCTCAGCTCTGATATACAACAATGCAAGTGAATGATGGACACAATTTTGAAGGTCAATAAAGCACTCAGGGAGCATAAAATTAATCCATTATACCCTAGTGGTTTAATCTATATCTTCTGAAGCGATATGATAGGTGCAGGTGAGAAACAGATCAATATTTATGTCATTTTTTACTATAAATCTCCACTTTCACATACTTTTTTTTGTTTTTGCGATTCACATTATTTGTGTATTTCACTACTTACTGGGCAGGGAAGAGAACTGATAGTAAAAAAGTACTTAAATATTAATCTGTTTCACACCCACACCCATCATACCGCTTCTGATTACATGGATTTAACCACTGTAGTCATATGGATTACTTTTATGTTTCCTTTATATGAATTTTTGAACTTCAAAGTTTCTGGCCACTATTCACTTGCATTGTATGGACCTACAGAGCTGAAATATTTTTCTAAAATTAATTGTTTGTGTTCAGCAGTGTTCAACCCCAATTCCAAAATAAGTTGGGACAGTATGAAAAATGCAAATAAAACAAAAAGGATTGATTTGTAAATTATATTCACCCCTTGCTGTATTGAAAGCACTACAACTAAACATTATATGATGTTTTTATATGATCTTGTGAATTTAATATATTTTTTTAATGTACAGTCATTTCAAATCATTTGATTGCAACACGCTCTGAAAAAGTTGAAACAGGCAATTTAAGACTAATAACAATATGATGAGTTAAAATAACAAGGCGATGTGAAACGGGAGATTTTAAAAGGTTATGCTCCTTATATAGTATATAAGGAGCCTCCAAAAACCGAGTGAGGATCATTCAAGACTTGTCAATTTGCCAACAGATGCTTCAGCAAATAATCCTGCACTTTGAGATCAATGTTCCCCAAAGAAAAATTGGAAGTATTTTGGCTATTTCACCCTCTACAATGCACAATATAGTTAAAAGATAGTCAAATCTCGGTGCGTAAAGGGCAAGACGAAAACCACTTCTGAATGCGCATTATCTCTGATTACTCAGATGTCACTTCTTTTTAAAAACATCATTCATCTGTAATGGATATCATGAACATGAGTTTGAGATTACTTTGGTGAATCTTTGTTAGTAAACACCATTCACCGCAGCATCCACAGATACAAGTTAAGTAAAAGCAAGTTAAGCATAGTAAACTATGCAAAGCAGAAGCCATACATCAACACTGTCCAGAAGCGCTGCTGATTTCTCTGGCCTCAGTCTCATCTTAGATGAAAAGTAGAAGAGTGGAACTGCGTTTTTTGGTCAGATGAGTCCACATTTCAAAAAGTTTTAAAAAAACACAGCCGTCGTGTTCTCTGGGCCAAAGAGGAAAAGGATCATCCAAGCTGTTATTAGCGTCAGGTCCAAAAACCAGTTTCTGTATGGGCCAGGGGCATGTCAGTGCCTATGGCATGGGTAACTCACACATCTATGAAAACACCATCAATGCAGAAAAATATGTAAACATTTTGGAGCAGCATATACTGCCATCCAGCACCATCTTTTCCAGGGATGTCCTGGCATTATCAGCAGTAAAACTTCAAACTACATACTGGCCAAATAAGCAGAGAGTGCGGGTGCTAGATTAGCCTGCCTGCAGTCCTGACCATCTCCAACTGAGAACATGTGGCGCAATATGAAGCGCACAATAAAGCAACAAAGTCCCCTTAAAATTGTACAGCTGAAGACCTGCATAATGGATGAATGGGGGAAAATTCCACCTGTGTCTTCAGTGCCTAAATGCTTAATAAGTGTTATTAGAAGAAATGGTGATGTTTCACAGTGGCAAACACTTGACTGTCCCAACTTTTTTGGAGAGTGTTACAATCATCTGATTTGAAATTACTGTAAATAAAAAACAAAGAAATTCACAATGTAAAACATATAATGTTTAGTTGTATTGCTTTCAATAAAGCAAAGGGTGAATATAATTTACAAATCACCCCTTTTTGTTTTTATTAGCATTTTTGAAACCATCCCAACTTTTTCGTAATTGGGGTTGTATTTAGCCATTGTGTTAACAAACTGATTTAAGACAGATCAGCTTTTAAGAATCCAAACCGTACTGAAAGCTTTGCTGATGTATCTGCTTCAGTAATAGAAACGTTCAAATCACTGAAGGTTATGAACTTTGAGGTCAAATGACTGCATATGAGTTAGAATGTAGTTACCCTTTGTTTCTCAGGATCCACATATCTGATGCCAAAGTAATCTTTCTCCAGCAGACTGTAGTGGTTACACACATGGTCCAAGATAAACTGCCCTTTTGTGTCTCTCTGTAGAGGTAAGGAAAAAAATTAACACTTTTATAAAATCAATACAAACAGCATAAAAATTTAAGTATTAAAATAATCTAGCCAGTCATGCAGATTGTTTAGTTTAACTTTACAACGCCGCCTGCATCAAATTTGATACGCTATTTTCTAAAGCCTGTGCATAATTAACAATCAGACTTTTGCCAAAAGTCCTGGTGTCTGTAATGTACTAGATGTCTGCTGCCACCTGGTGGACTTTCTGGGCATTTCTTAATGGGAAAATATTTGTTAAAATAAAAATAAAAATGTCAGCTTTTGTATTGCATGCACTTGTTTTTTGTTTGTTTTATCCCTTAAATCTTTGCTGATTTTAATAAAGTAAAAATGACAGTAATGATTATATTGATGCTGATATTTTAAAATGAGTATATTCTGAATATAAGTAACTTGTGCTTGGTTAAACTTTTGTACATTATTTTATTTTATTTAAAAAGCCATTGAAATCCATGTATTAAATATGATACAACATGCTTTTGAGGTACTGTGTATCTCTTCATCACCATTACATTACATGCATGCCCACCACAAAAAAACACATTGTCATTATGTGGTATTGTTTGTAGAATTTTGAGGAAAAAATGAATTTAATCCATTTTGGAATAAGGCTGTAATGTAACAAAATGTGGAAAAAGTGAAGCGCTGGAAATACTTTCCGGATGCACTGTATACTTGCAAGCTGTTGTCTGGCTTTTTATGTTGGTTTTGGAGCAGTGGTTTCTTCCTTGCTGAGCAGCCTTTCAGGTATGTAATATGTTTCAGTAAAATTCAGTTAATACATTTTTGATAATTTAATAAATACATATGCAAAATGCAATGATCTAAAAATGACAATGTGTAATCAATGTACTATGAATAACTGCATTATGAATGTTATTCAATATGTTAGCTATTTAATAATTAATTTATTGATTTAATTATCATTTACTCAGTTTAATAATCAAAAGTGCAAAGCAATGGAAAAATGAAGCTTGGCTTCTCTGAGGAGAACTACAGCCTTTCTGTCAAACTTTGTATGACCCAAAGGGAGATGTGTGTGGAGGATACTAAAAGGATAATTTAATGAGCAGAGCTGGTGTCCAAAAAAGGCAGATGATATATGTGCGTTAATTAGTGCTAGAAATTACATGAAAAATGTGTATGTGGGCAGACATACAACTCTCCATTTTTAGGAATATGTGTAACCAATGACTGTAATAAGGGAAATATTTTTATATACTAATCAAATTAATACAGGAAGTAAAGATAGTTAGTCAATATAAAATATGCAACCACATGAAGTGATTATAGTGTGTTTTATACATATAAAACGAAATAGCAATTATTTTGCCATCGCCGAAGCAAGTTGGGGTCAAGGGTGACCAGCTACATGAGAGACGGCGATGATTAAACAACGGAGGCATAGAACGATTTCAATGGATGAAGAGACCATCACTCAAAGAGATAAAGGGGAACAGACACTGTATAAAAAATGCATGATTCTCAAGTGTAAATTTAGATGCTCCATGGACCACCTCGGCTTTGTTACTCTGTAATAAAAGTCTATTTTTGGAATCAGAACTTTGCACCTCCAAGAAATCTTTGACTCTACTGTGCTTTGATGGCTGTTTTGGGGAATCTGCCATGACACAGGTTGTCGATATAGGACTCATTTTACTGTGGATATAGATACTTGTCTACCCGTTTCCTCCATCATCTTCACAAGGTCCTTTGCTGTTGTTCTGTGATTGATTTGCACTTTTCGCACCAAACTAGGTTAATCTCAGAATGCATCTCCTTCCTGAGCGGTATGATGGCTCTGTGTTCCCATGGTGTTTATACTTGCATACTATTGTTTATACAGATGAATGTGGTATCTTCATGTGCTTGGAAATTGCTACCAAGGATGAACTAGACTTGTGGAGATCCACAATTTATTTTCTGAGGTCTTGGCTGATTTCTTTTGATTTTCCCAAGATGTCAAGCAAAGAGGCACTGAGTTTGAAGGTAGGCCTTAAAATACATTTCACAGGTACACCTCCAATTCAGTACACCTCCTATCAGAATTATCTAAAGGCTTGACATCAATTTCTAGAATTTTCCAAGCTGCTTAAAAGACACTGTATGTAAACTTCTGACCCACTGGAATTGTGATAGAGTCAATTAAAAGTGAAACAAAAGTGAACCTAATGATCAGGTCATGCTTCCCTAATGACTTAATGTCCATTGCTTCGTGGTGAGCTGCTATTGCGGCTACATAAACCTTCAAGGTGGAGGGGGACAGCTGCTCCTCCAGCCTCTCCTGCAGGAATGAGAGCACTGACCTGATCGGGAAGAACAAAAATTTGTGAATAAGTGCCACTTTAGGGCATACTGCTGCCTGGTAGTGGGAGCTCTGGCTTGAGTGATCGTGTCTACGATGGCTGGTGGTAGACCGCTTAGATCTTCTGCATCCCATCCAAGGGCCAGATGTGGAGGTTCCAGAGGTCTGGGCCCAAGAACCAATCATCTAGCCACAAGGTCTGAGGGGAGGACGGAGGGTTCCAGTCCAGCCCAACACTCTCGGCGCCCTGTGCAAGCATAGCGGACAGCTTGCCGTCTGCCTCAGACTGGGCAGGTACACCCAAAGGCACCAGCCGGTCGAGTCCTCAGAGTCGGAGTCCGCCATGATGATCTCCGATGGAGCAGCAAAACTCTCATCCAGCTCGAGGATCAGAAAGAGACATAAGGCGAGTCGGTCTCATCTCGAATCCGGACGGAGGCAGATGAGCGTCCAGGGGAATGGGTTTCACAGGGTTTTAACCAGCGAAACCACGTCTGTTGAACTCCCGAAATTGCCCCCAGCACCAGCCGCACCAGCCCTATACCCGTGGGTAGAAGGCGCGACGCGGGTGGCGGCTGGAGTGGCTTTCCCCCGGAAGAAGGAAAGCTGCGACCGCAACGTTGCCATGGTCATGTTCTCACAATTAGAACACGAACCATACACAAATGCCACCTCAGTGTGTTCTCTGCACAGACACGTTAGGCAGCATCCAGGAATAACACAAGGACGGGAGAGCATCTTCAAAAAGACGCGTCTTTAAAAAGACGTTCAACGTCCAAGTGCTTGCTCATTTTGAGAAATATACTCTTTTAGAGAAATAAAACTCTTTTAGGTGTCTGTCGAAGCACCCAGGGGTGTAGTCTGCACTGGGGTGCAAAGAAGAGAAAAGCCGCTGATTTGCATCATATCTCCAACAGCATACGCTCTTGTAGAGGTGAGTGGAACAGTAGTGGATTTATTCAACTCGCTGGAACACAACCGCTTGTCTCAGACGAAAAAAATCGGTCTAAACAGATGCACGCTTCCCTCCTTTTATACCCGTATGTCCGGGGAGGGGCATGCCAATTCTGTTCGCCAAATCCCATTGGCCTTTTCTCAAAAATAAGAGGTAACTGAGGCTCTCAAGAGAGAGACCCCTAGTGTCACTACATCGACACAACGTTGAGTGAGTGACAGAAGGGGAACTAACCTTTCTATGTATTTTCATATATGCAGCTTCCTCTGTCATTATAAAGATCTCATTATTTTACAGTACAAGCTATTATGATGTAATCTTACCATAAATTCCTGAGACCCAGCAAATAATGTATTACAATTTCCCTTTTTTAAATGTCAATATAGTGTTTGGTGCATAAAATACATATGATATAAAAAAAATGTATATTGAAAAAATAATATTTTATTCATATTGTATTTGATGTGCTGAACTGTGATATATTTCAATACATATTTATAGGCCAAGTAGAGGAAGTTGTCATGGCCAAATTGTCAAACATTTGGTATCTCTGAAAAGCCCAGGGAGTCTCCTGATAATACTCCAAGAATTACCACTGTAGCATGTATGTGCTAAGAAAAACTTAAATAACAAATGTCCTACACAAAAATGAATCGCTGGGCCTCAGGAGGATAATGACCTTTAAAGCCTAATGTATCAAATATGACACATTAAAATGTGTAAAAACGTTTTATAGTTTATCTAATGTTACTAAAAACAGTTTAATATTCCTGACAATTCTTTCATGTCATAATTTACAGGGATAATCTTTACTCAACAATCACTCAAGCCCATTCTCACTAATATATTGAAATAGCATACTATAATATTGATGTCATGTGTGTATAAGTTCATAGACAGACCCCTGAGTCTTCTCTTTTCAATGAAGCTGTCAGCTGAGGACATGCGAGGTGTCTATTTCTCAAACTAAAGACTCTGATTATCCTTTTGTTGAGTTGTACATCTGGCCTACCACATCTCATTCTGTCCTTGTTAGAGCCAGTTGTCTTTGGAGACTTTTCAAAGACAAAGACTTTGAAGACCTTTGTATGAAATCTTCAGTTTTTTTCAAGAATTGTGTAGCCTTCATTCCTCAAAACAATGATTGACTGATGAGTTTCTAAAGAAAGCCAATTCTTTTTTGCCATTTTTGACCTTGAGACATGCCAGTTTTTGCATACTGTGGCAACTCAAAAACAAACACAAAGACAATGTTAAGCTTCATTTAACAAACCAAATAGCGTTCAACTGTTTTTGATATAATGGCAAGTGATTTTCTAGTACCAAATTAGCAAAAAGGATAAGGTGTTGGAGTGATAGTTGCTGGAAATGGGGCCTGTCAATATTTGATCAAAAATTACTTTACAAATAGTGATGATGCTGTTTTTTACATCAGTAATGTCCTGACTATACTTTGTGATCAGTTGAATGCCACTTTGGTGAATTAAAGTACAGATTTCCTTCCGAAACAGCAAAATCTGTACATTATTAAAACATTTTGGCCACCAGTATATATATATTAGCTTCCACAAAAATGGCAAATATAATTTCATATGATTTCCTTTAATTATAACGTATCATTTTTAGTGCTGCTAGGGCCAGTAAATAACCCAGCAACCATTTAGAGGTCCCTAGAAACCACCTAGAACAAGCCAGATCTATCAACCGTATAGTAAAGCACTAAAAATCACTCAGAAGACCTAAGCAATGACCAGGCAACCAACAGCAATACCTTAGTTTATGACATGAACCTGTTCATGTCATAAACTAGAAAGCGAAGTGGAACTTGACCAAATGAGAGACAATCAGTGTGAGATCAATGGTACCAGGTAAATCAGAGGGACTCAAGACCAACAATGAGCTCTAATCCTACATTTCCCCCAAAAAAGTAACATACACAAAAAGTAGAAACAGTGATAATGGAAAAGGCAGATGTTATTACAGCATGCTTACTTGTCTTATTTACGCTGTTGGCCATGCGTGAAAGACAAGCACATTTTCAATTCCCATTAAACCCTAATTCTCTCAGAATGGTTTAGCCTGTCCTTGGCCCAGATACATAAGAAGGACTTGACAATGTTAAAGGCCTGGGGGGGGGGATCTTATGTGGCCTTGTGAACAACCTTAATTAGGACTCAGTAAATTTCTGCTTTGTGACAAGAATCTTTACAGATTCTAATATGGTGAGAATGGTGACAAACTGTAACTGCTAGAATGTATATATACTAGGGCATGAAAAATTAACACGTTCATTTCTGCAGTCAATACTGCAGAAACGTTACAATTATTTTTTTTTAAACGTAAAAAAACATTTATGCAATTCATGCAGTATCCATTTTTTCACTTCCTGGAACTACATTAATGTTTTTTTCCTAATTCCTGTGGTAGAAATTGTTTTTTCTAAATGTTCAGGAGGTGCATGCTTAACTCCACTGGATATCCTAGCACAGAAACTGATTGTGTGGAGCTGTGCATGCTTATTCATTACGCATGTCCCAAGCATAACAAACACGGGAGCAGATTTACCGTACAGAGAATAGAGACTTCACCCTCAAGCGGCATCGCCCGAAAACGCTCTCTCAGGGACATATGAACCAGTGTCATAAGCACCCAGCATGTGTGCGATAGAGAGTGAATGGCAGCCAGAGAAAATAATAGTTTTGAGATTTTAAACTTCAGCCAATTAAATTTCAGCATTCAATTTGTTTAATACCTCTATGTATAGTGTCTAATAATGTATTGGCAATGTGCACTTAAGTTTATCTTGCCAATAAAGCTTGATATGAATTTAATCTGCCCATTTGATCCTACTTTTAAAAAAAGTCCACTGGAGAATGCCAGAAGATTTTGTCAAACTTATAATTACAGAATGTCCACAGATTTTTTTGGCATGTATAGATATACTTTAATTAAAGATTTATACCTGTGAAAATGTGTCTAACCAACTCTATCTGCAAAAAACTGAACATTTTTAACACAGTATCATAGAGGGTTAATATTAGGGTGCACCAATATGAAAATGTTTTGACTATACTGATACTGATGGTAACAAATAATTATAGGCCGATACTGATAACGATATTTTGCCACTTACTTTAATAAAAAAGAGGTACAAAAGCTTTTTTACAGCCCTGCAAATAAAGAATTTTCATTGAACATGGATTGGATCTATTGAACGCATGACAGGCCATAATTTTAAAGAGAGTCACAATGAAAGATTAGAAGATAAAAAGATACAAAAAAATTACAAAAAAATACTTAAATATGATAACATGTTGATTGGTATGAAAACAATTACTTTGTACTTCTAAAAAATGTTTGCACTTCTGTTTTTACAGTTCAAAACTACAGATCTCAAATTGTACATGTATGTACTGTATATGATAGAACACTACAACTTCATACCATGCATAATGTATGCTAAACAATACCATGGAAATTTCAACCAAATCATGGAAAAATAAAAAGTTCTAACCAAAAGACTAAACCCCCTTTTAAATTCTGTATTATAGTGGTAAAATGGACAATGTATAATGCCATCCAGACCACTAGACTTTTAATGTTTAGTAATCACAACATAACGCCATATTGCATTTCAATCTTAATTTAATCAACCATGAGCATTAATGGAATCATACCAATATCTCAGAAGCCAAAGTCAGCTGGTTTCAAATCATTTTAGATGGTTTCCTTCATCTTGTAACCTATCAGTAAATGATGCTTTCACAACGGTCACATCTGTTTGTAGCATTTTTTTCTGCATTAACGTGAAACTGAGAAAGAAGAAATATATATATATATATAAATATAAAATTTTCTTTGGAGTGCCATCCCTTCTTTATATTGTGGCTATTATTATTTCTGGATTGTGCATTTTAATTCACAACTAACAGCATCAAGATTAGTTCGCAGCGGTAGACCTGAAGGACGCATACTTCCCCATCTCTATCTTGCCTCCACACCGACCCTTCCTACGGTTCGCGTTCAACGGCCAAGCGCATCAATACAAATTCCTTCCCTTCGGCATGTCCCTGTCCCCTCGAGTCTTCACGAAAGTCGCAGAGAAAGCCCTTGCCCCGCTAAGGGAAGTGGGCATTCGCATACTCAATTACCTTGATGACTGGCTCATCCTAGCCCACTCTCGAGAATTACCATGCGCCCACAGGGACCAGGTGCTCAGGCACCTCAGCCGGCTAGGGTTTCAGGTCAACTGGAAAAAGAGCAAGCTCCCAGTTCAGAGCATCTCTTTTCTCAGCATGTAGTTAGACTCAGTCTCAATGACATCACACCTCACCAACAAGCGCGCTCAGTCAATGCTGAAATGCCTCACCTTATTCAAGCCAGGCATAGCAGTCTCTCTAAAACAATTCCAGAGGCTCCTGGGGTATATGGCATCCTCCACAGTGGTCGCGCCACTGGGGTTGATGCATATGAAACTGCTTCAGCACTGGCTTCAGACTCGAGTCCTGAGATGGGCATGGTGCCACAGAACGTACCGTGTGTTCATCACCCCTGCCTGCCGCCAGACTTTCAACCCCTGGACAGACCTCTGTTTTCTGCGGACAGGAGTCCCATTACAGCAAGTGTCCCAACTTGTTCTGGTCACCACAGCAGCCTCCAAACAGGGTTGGGGCCCGGCTGGGTTGGCACAGGGTTGGGGCCCAGCCTGGGCAGGTGGTGGTCTCCGTGGGGTCTTTTCCCCCTGAAAGAATAGGAGTTGGAAAAGAACACCTTCCCCGACGCGTGTGATAGTGTTAAGATGGCCCCAGCTGCTTTAAATCTATGCGATAAACATAGAGAGAGAAAAGGCACGGCCTGCTCCCATGCTTCGGAGCAGCATGCTCCCCCTTTGCCGGGAACCTAAAAATGTTATGACGATTTTATGGGGCGTTGGGGAAGGGTACGTGCAGTCTGACGCAGCCTGCCGCTTTGGCACGCAACCGCTGGCCTGCACCTTCATCAGCAGCGCACGTACACGGTGAATAGGGACCCCTAGTGTCACTTCACTCGACACAACGTATAAGTGAGCGACAGATGGGAAACATCTTGATTATTGTTGTAACCTCCGTTGCCTGATGGAGGGAACGAGACATTGTGTCCCCCAGGCCACAACGCTGAACCGAGCCACTGCTATGGCTGAACCTTACTCTTGGCTCCTCAGTGCAAAACCTGAATGGAAAGATGCATAATTCCCTCCTTTTATACCCGTATGTCTGGGGGAGGGACATGCAAATTCTGTCTGCCAATTTCTCATTGGCCTTTTCTCAAGTTCAGAGGTAACAGAGGCCTTAATAGAAGTCCCCTAGTGTCGATTCACTCAACACAACATCTCGTTCCCTCCATCAGGGAATGGAGGTTACAACAGTAACCTAGACTTTTTCCTTATTACAGTCTTATTTGCTTCTAATATCAGATTTATCGACCAATATTGATTATTTTAAAATATGATGTGTTCATTGATATATTGTGAATCACTATTATAGACAAAAAAACATATTATAAACCAAATTTATTTTAAGAGGAAGACTATTTACCCAAGATTCAATTTGGTCAAATTTTATCTCTTTATATACTGTACTATTTAAATTAATATTTCATTATTGTTAAGTAAACCACTCTAATTGTCATTCTGAGAGGGTCAGTAAGTAGTTGTATGGGCTCTGTTGGCTGTGATATGCTTTCACTCCGAAATCACCAACCAGAACTGTTGTGAGTGTGTGTATTTGTTTGTGTGTTTAACGGGTCATATATCCCCGATGGCCAAACATGCTCTTAAAATATATATCACACACCACACACTGTTGCTGCACTGCCCCAGGCTAGTGATGTACAAACAGAACAGGACATTTCAACACACACACACACACACACACACACACACACACACACACACACACACACACACACACACACACACACACACACAGGTTTTTATTCAAATAAAATGTAGAATGTTAATTAAGCTGGTCTCCACATTGTATATGGTTTCATATATGTATATATATACTGAAACAATTAGTTGGCGTTATTAACAACATCGACAATAAAAAATTGTTGACAAATTTTAGTTGTTGTATAGTCGTTTCATATAATTTAACATAAAATTAGATCACATTAAACTCTAATGATAATGCGCAAGAGCAGCATTGCAGCTCGTGCATGACTGAGGGAAGGAAGAATTACACAGCTCACAGTCCAGATGCAGTCCAAAATTTTCAAACAGCTACAGATGTGTATGAGGGAATTATACCAAATAAGTATATACAGAAGCACTCTCGTTGTGGAATAAGTGGAGCTGTCGCTGTCGCTCCTCTGAAGCAAAACTTGTGTCGAGCGTCTTTAAAGAAACACCGTGGCATTACATCTTAAATGCAGTTATATTTAAATGTGTTAAAGCTTTAATAAGTTCAAATAATAAGGAAGCAGATCATGTAAATATCTTCAAACTCTGAAACTGGTATTTTTCTGTGCGGTCAGTGCCCTTTCAATGAGTTGCGCGAATGTCCCGATCTAAGGGGGAGAGATTGAAACTGACAGCGGTTCAAGTACGTGCTTAATGCAGCTAGATTATAATGTGATGGCTTGCAACATATTGTATCATAATATACAGGTATGTCACTGTGCATTTCTTATCGTGAGAAAAATATATGCAGTATGCATATGGCAATATGCAGCTTTATTTATATGGGAGTTTTTTTTTTGTGAGTTAAAGATAGAGTGAAGTGAACAGAGTGTGAGAGAGGTAGTCTTCACCCCATTATACGCTGCAACAAAATTTATTTTTTTATTTGTTTTGGCTTGTTTTCCAACATAAATGTTTAAAACTCCTTTAAAACAATGTACATTTTCTTTAGCAGCTATATTGCAGAAGAAAATATTGTTATCAGAGAATGTTGAATATAATATTAAAAATACAAATATTTAAAAAAAAGATGCCTTTACCTGAGAAACAACACATACGATATTTAGACTTGTTTTTAGAGAATAAATCTTGAATACAAGTATAATTTGTCTTTACTGCACTTGCAGAAGTATAACCAAGTGAAAAAATACACTTTGTGGAGGGGAGGACGTGGTCAAGTGCCCGTCTGGGGAGAGAGACAGCAATAAGGACATCCACTGGGAGATGAATTGTGACGAATTAACATCTCAGTGTACACAGTGAGAGTCGGGGGAGATAAAAAGACTGCCAGTTCACAGAAAGAGAAGAGAGACAGATAGCCACGACCCTGACAGCAGCAAACCCCCATGTGATGCTGGCGAAGATGTGGGCGCAAGATGATCCGGAGGCCTTTCTGGAGCTCTTCGAGCGCACGGCCCAAGCTCTGGAACGGCCGCAGGTGTAACGCTGCTGACCGGGGAGGCCCAACTCGCACTCCAACAACTCCCGGTCGACAACCTCCTGAGGTACCCTGAGCTGAAGAAAGTCATCCTGCAGCGAGTTGGCTGCAATCCCGAAGAGCATCGACGGCGGTTCCGAACCCTGATGCTAAGCGAAGTCGGCTGCCTGTTTGCCTTCATTCAACAGCTCCGCGGTGTCTACCAATGCTGGGTGCTGGCCGAGGAATCCAGCGATGTAGGGGGAGTCATTGATCTCATGGTCCTGGAACAATTCGTTGCCAAACTACCAAAAGGAACTGCGGAGTGAGTCCAGTGCCACCGACCGGCATCACTGGAAGAAGCAGTGCAGTTGGCGGAGAACCATTTAGCACCATACCCGGGGGTCAGCGAGCCCCACTCTCTCTCTCTCTCTCTCTCTCTCGCTCTCCGTCATCCCTCCCCCTCTCCTCCTTCTTTCCGACCTATTCCATTCCCCTGGAAATGATGGAACAATTTGGCAGCATGATTAAAATTGGTGAGATAGACTCGTACATACGAGTCCCCAAGAGAAGTCTGGCAGTTGCGTTTTACACGAGTTGTAAACGGGAAAGAGAAGATTGAGAGACACCGTAGTAAAGAGAATTGCAGTAATCTAGACAAGATGTTACAAAGGAAGGTTACTCTTGGATAAAAAGGGTTTAACATTAGTGGAAAAAGCATGACTTTACAACAGTACTCATCTGCGTATCAAATTTTAGATTATTATCAAGCACAGGTTTCTAGCACAGTGAGTTTTGTATGAGGCAAGAGAACCAAGGTCCAGGTCAATGACACAATTTTCCTTAGGCCCAAATAAGATAATTTCTTATTTGATTATTAGCAGCAGCATATACAGCAGCAGTATATGATTGGCAGCGGCATATTCAGCATCTGAGGGCAGTTCTGAGGTCGCTGCGACGAGCAAGGCTCACAGCAAACCCGAAGAAGTGCACAACTGGACATGTGGAGGTATGGTATCTGGAGTTTCACTTGGGTCACAAGCAGGTGCGACCTCAAATTGATAAAACCGCAGCGATCGAGATCTGCCCAAGACCCAAGGACAAAAAGGCTGGCCGGCTACTATTGAAGGTTTATGCCTAATTTTTCTAACGTCACCAGCCTGCTGACTGATCTCACTAAAAATGGAGCCCCAGACAGAGTCGTGCCAACACGCTTTCACACAGGTAAAAGCTGCACTTTATGGTGGGCCGCTTCTGCAATCCCCTGATTTCTCTCCCCTTTGTTTTGCAGATGGACGCATTGGACAGGGGGCTGGGTGCTGTTCTGTCCCAAGAGGTGGAGGGGGAGGAACGCCCGGTATTGTACATTAGTCGAAAGCTCTCTATGAGAGAGACGAATTACAGCACCATATAGGAGTGTTTGGCCATCAAGTGGTCCGATACTATTTGTTGGGATGAGCATTCACCCTCTTTTCGGACCACACCCTGCTCCAAAGGCTCCACCACATGAAGAATGCCAATGCCTGGATCACCGTTGGTATCTGGCACTCCAGCCATTTAAGTTTCCTATTTACAAGAAGCATCTGCTGATGTGAACCATGCATCACAAAAAAGAAGACCTACGATCAAGAATTGTTGCTTTGCATAAAGCTGGAAAGGGTTACAAAGTTATCTTGAAAAGCTTATATATTCATCTGGCCACAAATTGTCTATAAATGGAGACAAATTAGTATTGTGGCTACTCTCCCTAGAAGTGGCCTTCCAGCCAAGATGACTCAAAGGGCACACTACAGAATGCTCAATGAGGTAAAAAAGAACCCTAGGGGGACAGCATAAGACTTGAAGGAATCAGTGGAAGTGGTTAACATCTCTGTTCATGAGTCTACTATACGGAAAATATTAAAAAGGCATGGTGTCCATGGCAGGACACCACAAAGGAAGCCGCTGCTTTCCAACAAAAACATTGCTGCGCACCTGAATTTTGCCAAAGACCACCTTGACACTCCAGAATGCTACTGGGGAAATGTTTCGTGGATTGATGAAACTAAGGTTAAATTGGTTGGGAAGAACACACAACACTACGTATGGCGTAAATGGGCATAGCATACCAACATGAAAACATCATCCCAACAGTGAAGTACAGTGGAGGGAGCATTCTGATTTGTGGCTGCTTTGCTGCTTCGATGAATTCCCAAGTATATCAAGATATCCTACAGGATAATGTCAGGGTGGTTATGCACCAGCTGAAGCTCAGTAAAAGTTGGGTGATGCAGTAGGACAAAGACCATATACATCAAGGTATACCACTACAGAATGGCTTAAAAAAAAGAAAATCCATCTTTTGGGGTGGCCCAGTCAGAGCCCAGACCTTAAACCAATAGAGATGCTGTGGAATGACCTAAAGAGAAATATAGCTAAGTAAACCCACACAGACTCACTCACAGACTCTGCCTTACTACATCGGTCTCAATTAAAAATTAAATATTGAAAAATTCCACATTTCCAAAAAGAATAAAACAGCTTTACCTAACAGTGCTGGAGTCTAAACACTTTGTGTCTTCATCTTAGACATACAGAAGGAGTGCGTAAGCGCTAGAACATATGCAAAGCACTTACACATCATTCATCACGAGTGCCAAGACGTCATTCTTTATACCCCTCTCCCTATGCTTTATTATTATACCTCTTTTACTCAAGTCATTCTTACAAAATATCATAAAAAGACATGGAGGAGGAGGATAAGAATAGACTGAGTGCTATTTATAGTCTATTGAAAGAATGCCTCCACCACAACAGCACCTTCCTCTCTTCTCTCCAGACATTTATTGATGAAAAGAGAGAATGAGGGATATATTTCTGCAGATGAGGCGATTTGCATTTGGTCGGTGTAATACAAAAATAGAAATGTGTAATCAATAATGACACCAATGTATTTTTAAGAATAGCAAGGACAGCATATGAAGAGGTTTCAAATGGCAGTAAAGCTATGACATGCTGGCATCTCGATAACTCTTATAAAAGTGTACTGTGGTAGTACTAATGTGTCAAATGGTAATGCCATGGTACTTTGATATACTGTAGGGGAGATCAGGGCTAGTTTGTTCATTTAACACACATTGTCACCATAGGAATAGTCCATTTAGTACCCTGTTTAGTGTTTTTTTAACTAAATTGAAACAATAAAACCTTTATGCTGCAGATAATAATATTGTGCTACAAGGCACTTAAAAAATACATTAATATGACCGTGGTACTATGCCTAAATAATACGGTAATACCGTACACTCATAACATTTTTATGAGTGAAAACTAAATACAAGCCATTAAGACAGCACACATTAAGAACCAATGATACGGCATATTTTTAACACACAAAAAAATGTAATCTGGCATTTAAATATTAATTATGTCATTCCAGCATGAGAAAGACATTGTATCAGTGTTATATAAAACATTATCAGGTTTAAGAGAGGAATTCAATAAACTCAACTAATGTCGTATGTCTTTAAGAGGCACTCCAACGACTAAATACTTCTGTAAATGTTGCAAGCAGCTCAATTTAGTCCAGTTTCGTACAAACAAAGATTTAAAAAGCAGCAACTGAGTGCAGCATCAGTAGCACATGAGTGATGTAGCAGGCACACTGAAGAGCATGATCCGCTTTAATAATACATGAGCTATCTGTCCCTCAGACACTGAGAAGTCTGTCGACACAACCGTGTCAGCAGTGAGCACTGACCCACACATCAAACACCCACATCTCATTTAGAGATACTCTTTTTTTTAAAGATGGGATTATTATTCTAACACTGTATCTGCACTAGGGCTACACAATTAATCAAATTATAATCGATATCACGATATAACCTTGTGCGATTATTAAATCTCAAAGGGCTGCAGTATAATTAAATAAACAAATAGCCTGCTCGCATCAAAGTATATTTGCGCTGCTCTTTTAAGTCTATATTAAGTTACATTAAGTTACTTTATTAATTATTACAGTGTTTTCAGAGCGGTTCTGCGCTCACAACTCCATTAAATGCTTAGAGTAACAGAAGTGCTCAGAGTTCGGTTCCGTTTGTTTACATGCACTAGATGCACTAAATGACATTCACTGAATTAAAGGGGGAAAATATTTTTTTAATTAAGTTTAATTCAGTAAAGAAATTCACAGCAAAAAAAAAAATACTATTGTTATCAAGTGTTTTTGTCTTGTTTTCCATTTAAATTGTCTAAAAATCTTAAAAACAAGATACATTTAATTGAGAAGCAACATATAAGATATTTAGACTTGCTTTAAGAGAATTTATCTTAAATATACAGTAAGTGTATTTTGTATATACGTGTATTTTTTCACTTGGTTATGCTTCTGTGAGTGCAGTAAAGACAAAATATACTTTTATTCAGGATCTATCCTCTAAAAGGTGAATGCATCTTTTTTAAAGGATTTTTAGATATTATAAAATATTTTAATATTATATTCAACATTCTCATATAACAGTTTTTCTTCTGCAGTATAGCTGCAATATAGGGTGCAGTTTCAATCTCTCCCCCTTAGATCGGGACATTCGCGCAACTCATTGGCGCTGACTGCACAGAGAAATGCCAGTTTCTGAGTTTGTATTTATTTATATGATCTGCTTATGTATTATTTGAATTTTAATAAAGCTATACTGCATTAAATATAACTGCATTTAAGATGTAACGCCGGGGTGTTTCCTTTAAAGACGCTCGGCACGCAAGCTATGCTTCAGCGGAGCGACAGCTCCAGCTCTGCTTATTCCACAATGAGAGTGCTTCTGTATTTACTCGTTTGGTATTTTTGCATTATAATTCCCTCATACTTTGCGATCTACATCACCTGAAGCTGTTTGGAAAGTTTAGAGTGCATCTGGACTGTGATCTGTGTAATTCTTCCTCTCCTCAGTCAGGTGCGAGCTGCAGTGCTGCTCTCGATTGTTTTCAATAGAGTTTAATGTGATCTCAAGTTACGTTAAATTAGATCAAATGACAAATTCGACAACGAAAATTTTTGTCGACAATTATTTTATTGTCGATGTTGTTGATAACGTCGACTTATAGTTTGCATAAGCCAACTTGTTTTGAAGCCTAGAGTAAAGTGTAAAATGTAATATGTTGTTTATTTAATAATTCAACCAATTAACAGTATTTTTGACATCACAAACTTGGCAACAACAATGCTTTTATCAACAGGGAAATGCAGTTAAAAGTAACATTGAGCAGAAAATTTACATATAACCAGTTTTGACAGAGCTGCTGATAAAAAGTTAAATGATCAGCATCGGATGATGTTGTAAACCTGATTGGAGCATCCCTAATATTCAAGTTGACTGAGTTTAAAAAAATGAATGATGATGATTAGTGGGCTGAGACCCTATCATAAAATGGACATAAACGAAGAAGATAGTGTGAATATGAAGAAGATAGTGTTTTTAATTTGTTTCACTGTTTATATATTTATTTATTTTGGGGTGAATTGCAAAAACTTTCTCAGATTGTTTCTATTTAATGGGCACAAGTGTGAAAACCCCAGTAGCCTTTTGGCAGTTCAACATTTAAAAAACATTACCATTTTTTTAATAAAATTTTTTGTCTATAATAATCAGTTCAAATTGCAATTGCAATATTTTTCAAAATAATTGCAATATGACTTTTTGTCCAAATCGTACAGCCCTAGTCTGCACTTCAAGCATTCTTTAATGTTGACATGGTGTAACGAATCGGTTACCTAACGTAACCTCGGTTCTCTCTAGAAGAGGGAACGAGTATTGCGTAAGCTAGCTTACGCTACGGGAAAGATTCATCTTTTCTGAGATATTGAAGCCAAAAAATTATCCTTAATTTTGTATCCATTGTCAACGCAGTGCAGCAACTGCATAGCTAGCGAGCTCATAGGTTACTCTGCGGCAACTGCTGCAGCCTATAGACGAACTTGAGTGAACTTGCGTCCAATGACAGGCACCCGCGCCGTCACTGCATCAAAGCCCGCCAAAATGGGCGTGGCTAGATTGCATATAAGCGTAAGTTCGTAGGCTGGAACCCTGGTTTTCATTGAATGAAGCGAAAATCGCTCGTGGCGCGAGCACGGCCGGCTACACAATACTCGTTCCCTCTTCTAGAGAGAACCGAGGTTACATAAGGTAACCGATTCGTTCTCTTACGAGAGGTTCTCTCGTATTGCGTAAGCTAGCTTACGCTACGGGAACCCATTGTCAACGCCGTGCGCACCAAGCATCCACTGCATGAGCCCCGGGGGCGGGGGGGACCCGGGGGAGCCCTTGTGAGTGGGGAAATAACATTTGGCCGGCACGAGTGCGGGCCAGTGTGTGTGTGTAATACATAAGCACATAGTGGGAAGGAAAAGACAGAGCGGCGGTGCCGGTCTGTGTGTAATGTGTCCCATCAGTGCAGCTCACCAGGGGAGCTGTAGCGTATTAAACCGCTAGTAGTTTCGCCTGCAGGGCGGGCACTTCCAGATTGTAAAATCTGACAAAGGTGGAGGGGGAAGCCCAGCCCGCTGCAATGGAAATCCCGCTGGACCATGCCCACGAGGAGGCCATGCCTCTAGTGGAGTGAGCCCTAATGCCTAACGGGCATGGTAGGTCCTTTGACGCGTACGCGGCAGCAATAGCGTCCACTATCCATCTAGACAGTGTCTGTTTCGGTGGCGAAACCCTTGGTGCGCCCTCGAGCGAAGCGAAAAGCTGCTCAGAGCGTCTGAAAGAGGCGGGCGTGCAGTATACAATCTCAGTGCTCTGACTGGGCAAAGGAGATTGGCGTCGCGTTCGCTATCGGATGCTGGCAGCGCCGATAGGAAATGATTTGTGCTCTGAAAGGAGTACCGATCACCTTGGGGACATAGCCGTGTCTAGGCTTTAAAATGACCTTGGAGTCACTTGGTCCAAACTCAAGACACGCATGCGCTGACAGACAGCGCGTGAAGGTCTCCCACACGTTTAACTGATGACAGGGCAGTCAGAAAAGCGGTTTTGAGTGAAAGGTATTTCAAATCCACGGATTGAAGCGGTTCGAAAGGGGGCTTTCATAGCTCGAGAACTACGAAAAGATCCCAGATAGGAACCGATGGAGGCGTGGGGGTTCATCCTTCTAGCTCCCTGAGGAAGCGGATGACCAGCTCGTTTTTTCCCAGTGACTGGCCGTGCAGGGGTTCAGCAAACGCCGCGATGGCCGCCACGTACACTTTGAGCGTGGATGGGGATCTGCCCTTAAAAACACGAGCAGAGACGACACCCCACATGTCCGTGGGTCCAGGTCTCTGTCGGTGCACCATTTTGAAAACACAGACCATTTGGACGCATAGAGTCTTCTCGTGGAAAGGGCTCTAGCGTGTATGATAGTGTTTATTACTCCTGGCAAAGCGACGGGTAGTCGTTGATCACCCACGCGTGCAGCGCCCAGCGCTCTGGGTGGGGATGCCAGATCGTGCCGCGAGCTTGAGAGAGGAGATCTGCTCTCACTGGAATGGGTCCGGGAACCATGTCTGATTCTCCCAGTGCGGGGCTATGAGGAGCACCGAGTGACGCGTTTCCCTGATCCTCTGCATTACCTGTGGCAATAGCGAGATGGGAGGGAAGGCGTAAAGCGGGCGGTCGGGCCAGTCCTGGGCCAGCGCGTCCTCGCTTTTCGAGAAAAATACTGGGCAGTAAGAGTTCTCTTCTGATGCAAAGAGGTCTATCTCTGCTCTGCCGAATATACTCCATAACTTCTGGACTGTTTGAGCGTGCAGGGACCATTCCCTGGGGAAATATTGTCTCTGGACAGTCTGTCTGGGCCGTCGTTCAGGTGGCCTGGCACGTCGCGTCGCCCTCAGCGGCGCAGGTGGCACTGGGACCAACTCAGTATGCGTTTTGTCAGATGGAAGAGGTTCCTGGATCTGACACCGCCCTGACGGTTTAGATAGGATACCACAGATCTGTTGTCCGAGCGGACCAGGGCGTGGTGACCCTGAATGACCGGGAGGAAGCGCCGGCGGCGTACTCGACCGCTATCATTTCCAGACAATTTATGTGAAGGAGATTTTCCTGAACTGACCATAGGCCAAAAACCGGAGAGCCCTCGCGAGACCGCGCCCCAACCCGTGTTGGACGCGTCTGTCGAGATGACTTTTCGGCGAGATACAGCTCCCATCGTCACTCCCGCTGATACCATTCGGCCACTGCCCAGGGCTGCAGAGCTGAGATACAGGTCTGAGTCACTCTGATCGGCTGGCGGCCCGTGGCCCAAGCCCGGCGAGACGCGGGTGTTTAGCCAATGCTGAAGCGGCGCATGCACAGTAAGCCCAGCTGAAGTACTGCTGCGGCTGAGGCCATGTAACCTAGCATTCTCTGAAATTTTTTCAGAGGCGTGAGGCTGTTCATCTGAAAGGACGCGGCTAGTCAGCTGAACACGGCGCTGGCTGTGTAGATAAGCGAGCCGTAATCGCCATGGAGTCTAGTTCTATTCCAAGGAAGGAAATTGCCTGACTGGGCTGTAGTGAGCTCTTGGTCCAATTGACTGCAAGGCCCAAACTGTTCAGATGACTGAGGAGAACTGTCCTGTGAGACAGAAGCTCCGTATGTGACTGTGCCAAAATCAGCCAATCGTCCAAATAGTTCAGAATTTGCAAGCCCTGACTCCGCAGGGAGTGCGGCGCCGCATCCATGCACTTCGTGAAAGTACGGGTGCTAAGGACAGGCCGAGCGGAAGGACGGTGTATTGATAAACCTGGCCGTCGGCGAATCTCAAGAATGGCCTGTGACGGGGATTTATCTGAATCTGAAAGTAGGCATCTTTCAGATCGAGAGAAATAAACCAGTCCCCTTAGGCACATGCGCGAGGAGTTTCCTGATTGTAAGCATTTTGAGCGGTCTTTTGCGAGCACCTTGTTCAAAACCCTGAGATCTAATATTGGTCTGAGGCCGCCGTCTTTCTTGGGGACAAGAAAATAACGGCTGTAAAAACCCGACTTCGCTCAGAGAAGGTGGCACTCTCTCTATGGCCCTTTTGCACAGAAGGTTTGCTATTTCTGAATGAAGCATGCAGGCTGCTTCCGTGTTCACAGTAGTTTCGAGCAGCTCTGAAGCGGGAGGGCGGCGATCGAACTGTAGCAAATAGCCCTGTTTTATTGTGCTTAACACCCATTTGGAAATCCCTGGGATAGCTTTCCACGCTTTGAAGCGTAGCAGCTAGAGGGTGAATGGCCAAGTCAGCCCTGATTGCCGCACACAGCGAGCTGAACAGAATGTGTGGCCGCTTACTGTGCTTATGCATGACTGCTCGCAGACAGCAGGGACAGGCTGTTCTGTGAGTGACTTCCGATTGAGGTGAATGGGGAAAGAGTCACATCTGTGAAGTGATCTTGCGAGCATAGTCACGGGCATGGGACTTACATACAGAGAGGTGTTTACTGGCCGTGTGACAGAGCGGGCAGAGAAGGGCGCGCGACGGATTCGTGGGTGCATTTATTGACTCTAACACTCGAGCTGGCTGTGCCTGCTTTATGTGAGTGGGCTCTGATAGGGACACGGGAAGTGTAATGCTTGTGTGTAGGGGTGAACACTGGATTGTGGGCACATTTTCTACACATAAGGCATGTTTGCTTTTCACAAAATGTCTTTTGTTCGCCGTGAAAACGGCATTTGAGTGCAGGCAAGCGGGCAGTATCACCGGCTTGTTGGCTGCTGAATCCATCACTGCAGTAGCCTGAGAGAAGGGGACTGACAGGGGGCGAAGCTTTGACGGTGGTCCGGCCGCGGCAGGACTGAGCCGTCGTTTCTTTAACAAAGCTAGGAGGAATTCGGTTGCTCAGGTTTCAGCGCAATCTTAGGCCGAGGCCCGCAGGGGGGCGGCGGTCTGCGGCGACTGTCTGAGCGCGTTCTAGGGTGGCCGCCCTGTCGACACTGAGAAGTCTGGCTTTGCTGAGCTGGGCGCTGTGAAGAGGCTCGTGCAGGAGGCTGGTCACGTGGGCGGCCTGCAGAGGAGCTAGCAAGACGAGGCAGGAAGAGATTCATGGCTTGAGTGGCTTTCTGGACTTCCGAAAAACGGTCAACAATGCCACTCACCGCGGAACGGAAGAGACCGGATGGAGAGAGCGGCGCGTTGAGGAACGTGGAGTGCTCAGCTTCTCCCATATCGGCTAGTGTTAGCCATAGGTGTCTCTCGGTCACAGTCAGTGCGGCCATGCACTTCCCTAGGGCTTGAGCTGCAGCTTTGGTGGCGCGAAGGGCGAAATCCGTCGCGCTCCTTAGATCTGAAACAGCCTCTGGGTGCCTGCCTTTCTCATCCCATTCCCGGAGAAGGTCTGCTTGGAGGATCTGTAAAACGGCCATGGAATGCAGAGCAGATGCGGCTTGGCCGGTGGCGGCATAGGCGCGGCCAACACAGGCGGAAGTAGTTCTGCAGGCCTTAGACGGGAGCACTGGCTTAGACCGCCATCTCGCGGAGGGCGGGCAAAGGTGTGCTGCTACCGAATCCTCGACCGGGGGGATGGAAGAGTAGCCCTTCTCGGTGGCGCCGTCCACCAGAGCAAGAGAGGTGGAGACGTGGGATCGGTTCCTGGCCGAGAGAGGCGCGTTCCACGATTTAGAGAGCTCGGCGTGGAGTTCCGGCAGGAAGGGCGTGGCCCGGGCCGCGGGCGCCGCGCGGCGACGGCTCTGAAGAAAGCAGCCGTCGAGTCTGCTCAGAGGGCGGTGTTGGGAGCCTGCTCAGAGGGCGGTGACCACTCGAACCCGAGGCGGTCGACGGCCTGTGTGAGGAGGCGCGTTAGTTCTTCCTCGACTCCGGCGCGGGTCCTGCTGGATTCCTGGGCCGAGGAGGAGGCTTGGGAGCCTGACCACTCCTCGCTGTCTGAAGCCATGATGGAACAGCAGCCCTTATCCTCCGCCTCGTCATCCGAGATGGCAACAGTGCGGCCGCTCGGCGGCAACTGCGCGTCACGGGAGGGCGGGGAGGGTGAAAGCGATGCTCGAGGGAGAGGCTCCGGCGAGGTAGTCGCTTCTAACACCGGTTCCGGCAGCCTTTGGGAGCGGCGCTTCTTTCTGCGCGGCGAAACGAAAGGCTGCGCGGCGGCTTCGGTTTTGAGTGCTTCGAGTCGAACCCGCAGGGTCGACATCGGAAGCTCCTCGCAGAGGTCACATCCGCCGTCAGCGAGGGCGAGCTCTGCATGTTCCAGTCCCAGGCAGAGAGCGCAGATGAGGTGGCGGTCTCCGGCGCTGAGAGGGGCGCGGCATGAGGTGCAGGTGGTGCGAGGCATCTTAAAAAAGATGCTCATTGCTCTTTTAGTGAAGTTCTCTGAGGAACTTGCTTGCTCTAAAAAGGATACGTCGCCGGATGGCGTAGCTCGCAGGATGGCTGAAGGTGGTGAAGACGGCCGGCTTCTTCGAGCGCTGTCCAAGCTTGCTAGATGCCCCTCGAACGGCGACGCGGCTTCTGCAGTTCAGAGATGCTAAGAGCTTCGCTGAATAGATGAAAACCAGGGTTCCAGCCTACGAACTTACGCTTATATGCACTCTAGCCACGGCCATTTTGGCGGGCTTTGATGCAGTGATGGCGCGGGCGCCTGTCATTGGACGCAAGTTCACTCAAGTTCGATCTATAGGCTGCAGCAGTTGCCGCAGAGCAACCTATGAGCTCGCTAGCTAGCCCGCTCAAGGTATGCAGTTGCTGCACTGCGTTGACAATGGATACAAAATTAAGGATAATTTTTTGGCTTCAATATATCAGAAAAGATGAATCTTTCCCGTAGCGTAAGCTAGCTTACGCAATACGAGAGAACCTCTCGTAAGAGAACTATTGATTGGTTTGCAGTAAAGGCAGAACTAGGAAGTAATCTTGTTCGCATAATCAGTGACAAGCACGTTTGCATTTTTCCCTCTAACATTATATTTTTACTACAGTGATGGTTAGGGAACGTTTCAGCTATTTTAACTTCACACAGCATACTAAAAACTTGGCATTTAATACTTTTAAAACTGATGAGATGCTGCAAAAATTGTTTGTCTGATGCATGTGTACATAGACAATATAATTAAAAGTAGTGCAGACAGAATGCAAGAACAGGGATGAAACTACTCATTTTCAAGCAAGTATGAGATATCTACACTGGCGCCCCCTTTCGGTCTCTGGCGTAGGGGTCTCCCTTGAACGTTTATGCCTCCCCTTAATATGTTTTTGGCACAAGAATGCATCTTGTGAGAACAGGACAGACTGATGGTCTCAATTGTAAAATTGATTGCTGTTAACTATAAGCTTATGTTAAATAATATGGGGGAAACAACAAACAATACATTACCTTCTAAAGCCACTTTTTGAATTGCTTTTAATCAATGATTTACTCGTCTGCTACATTAATGCAATTATCTCAGTCTGATTACATATTTGAATTACTTGTATTTTTATTTATTTATCTTTATTTGGGGGCCTTTCTCAGCAATAAAGATATTTGTTATTAATTGTGATTAATTAATCGGGAGGACATGTAATAAATGTTAGAAACATTTTTAATGACAGCCTTAATTTTTATACCATACAATTTCCTGTGTCATCTCTTACAGTGCACTGAATAGATTAAGAAGATATTTATTAAAATATTGTTTTTTGTTTTTTGTATGCCCGTTATTAAGTATCTTTTTAAGGATAAAACATTATGAGGAATGCGGCACTAACTACTAATCTGGGATCCAACACCTTGTGAACAATACATTTCAATGACTTCCAGTTAGATGTGAATAAAGAGTTTTTATCTTGCTAGGCCAAGATTTCCATTTGTATGTTAATTTAAATTGAATTGTACTTATTGGTGTAAATAAGTAAATCTTGATACAGAAGGTTCCATTAATTTTTCATCCATCCATCCATCTTCAACCGCTTATCCGAAGTCGGGTCGCGGGGGCAGCTGCTACAGCAGGGGGCCCCAAACTTCTGTATCCCGAGCCACATTAACCAGCTCTGACTGGGGGACCCGAGGCGTTCCCAGGCCAGTGTGGAGATGTAATCTATCCACCTAATCCTGGGTCTTCCCCGTGGCCTCCTCCCAGCTGGATGTGCCTGAAACACCTCCCTAGGGAGGCGGCCAGGGGGAATCCTTACCAGATGCCCAAACCACCTCAACTGACTCCTTTCGACGCAAAGGAGCAGCGGCTCTACTCCAAGCTCCTCACGGATGACTGAGCTCCTCACCCTATCTCTAAGGGAGAAGCCCGCCACCCTTCTGAGGAAGCCCATTTCGGCCACTTGTACTCGCGACCTAGTTCTTTCGGTCATTACCCAGCCTTCATGACCATAGGTGAGGGTAGGAACAAAAATTGACCGGTAAATCAAGAGCTTTGCCTTCCGGCTCAGCTCTCTTTTCGTGACAACGGTGCGATACAGCGAGTAAAGGTACTTGAACTCCTTCACTTGGGGCAATACCTCCTTCCCTACCTGGAGTACGCACTCCATCGGTTTCCTGCTGAGAACCATGGCCTCAGATTTAGAGGTGCTAATCCTCATCCCAGCCGCTTCACACTCGACTGCCAAGCGATCCAGTGAGAGCTGAAGGTCACGGACCGATGATGACATGAAGACAACATCATCTGCAAAAAGCAGCGATGAGATCCCCAGCCCACCAAACTGCACACCTTCCCCACCCCGACTACACCTCGATATCCTGTCCATAAATATCACAAACAGGATTGGTGACAAAGCGCAGCCTTGGCAGAGACCAACCCCCACATGGAATTAACTCGACTTCGTGCCGAGGACCCGGACACAGCTCTCACTTTGGACATACAGGGATTGGATCACCCTAAGAAGGGCCCCCCACCCTGTACTCCTGCAGCACCTCCCACAGTCTCTCCCGGGGGACCCGGTCATACGCCTTCTCCAGATCCACAAAACACATGTAGACCGGATGGGCATACTCCCAGGCCCCCTCCAGGATCCTTGCGAGAGTAAAGATCTGGTCCGTCGTTCCACGGCCAGGACGAAAACCGCATTGTTCCTCTTCAATCCGAGGTTCGACAATCGGCCGAACCCTCCTCTCCAGCACCTTGGAGTAAACTTTACCAGGGAGGCTGAGAAGTGTGATACCCCAGTAGTTGGCACACACTCTCTGATCCCCCTTTTTGAAAAGGGTCATCCACATCCAAAGCTTTCAGCATTTCTGGTTGGATCTCATCAATCCCCAGGGCTTTGCCACTGCGGAGTTGTTTGACTACCTCAGTGACCTCCCCCAGGGAAATAGAATCTGATCCCCCATCAGCCTCCGGCTCTGCCTCTAGCATAGAGGGTGTGTTGGGATTTAGGAGTTCTTCAAAGTGTTCCTTCCACCGCCCAATAACCTCCTCGGTTGAGGTCAACAGCATCCCATCTTTGCTGTATACAGCTTGGATGGTTCCCCGTTTCCCCCTCCTAAAGTGGCAGACGGTTTTCCAGAAGCACTTTGGTGCGGACCGAAAGTCCTCCCCCTGGCTTCTCCGAACTTTTCCCACACCCACTGCTTTGCCTCCCTCACGGCCGAGGCCGCAGCCCTTCGGGCCTGTCGGTACCTTGCAATTGCCTACGGAGACCTCCTGGACAACAAATCCCGGAAGGCCTCTTTCTTCAGTCGGACGGCTTCCCTGATCACCAGTGTCCATCACGGTGATCGAGGGTTACCACCCCTTGCGGCACCTAAAACCTTAAGGCCGCAGCTCTCCACCGCGGCTTTGGCAATGGAAGCTTTGAACATTGCCCACTCCGGTTCAATGTCCCCAACCTCCGGAGGTGTGAGTTGAAGATCTCACGGACCTCCTCCAAACGTTCCCAGTTCACCCGCACTACTAGCTTGGGCTTCCCAGGACTGTCCAGAGTCTTTCCCCACCTCCTGACCCAACTAACCACCAGATGGTGATCGGTTGACAGCTCTGCCCCTCTCTTCACCCGAGTGTCCAAAACATATTGCCTCAGTTCCGACGACACGATTACAAAATCGATCATCGACCTTTGGCGCTCTGGTACCACGTACACTTATGAGCATCCTTATGTTCGAACATGGTGTTTGTTATAGATAATACATGACTAGCACAGAAGTCTAATAACAAACATCCACTTGAGTTCAGATCGGGGAGGCCGTTCCTCCCAATCACGCCTTTCCAGGTGTCCCTGTCATTTCCCACGTGTGCGTTGAAGTCACCCAGCATCACTATGGAGTTCCCTACTGGGGCCCTATTCAGGACTCCATTCAGGGTCTCCAAGAAGGCCGAATACTCTGAACTGCTGTTCGGTGGATATGCACAGACAACAGTCAGAGTTTCCCCCCCACAACCCATAGGCTTAGGGAGGCGACCCTCTCGTCCACCGGGGAAAACTCCAACGTAGCGGCGCTCAGCCGGGGGCTCGTGAGTATCTCCACACCCGCCCGTCACCTCACACCCTGGGAAACTCCAGAGAAGAATAGAGTCCATCCCCTATCCAGGAGTACAGATCCAGAGCCAAAACTGTGCGTCAAAGTAAGCCCCACCAGATCCAACTGGTAACGCTCCACCTCCCTCACCAGTTCCGGCTCCTTCCCCCCCAGTGAGGTGACATTCCATGTCCCCAGAGCTAGCCTTTGCTGCCCGGGTCTGGTCCGTCGAGGCCCACGGCCTTCACTGTCACCCATATGGCAGTGCACCCGACTCCTGCGATTTCTCCAATGGGTGGTGGGCCCAAGGGATGTAGAGGGGGGTTTCACGTCGCTTCTTCGGGCTGTGCCCGGCCGGGCTCCGTGACAAGCCCGGCCACCAGGCGCTCACGAGCCCTCTATCTGGGCCTGGCTCCAGACGGGGGCCCCGGGCTTCCTATGGGCAGGGTAACTCCTCCTCTTTCTGTTTTTTTTCATAGAGTCTGTGTGAACCATTCTTAGTCTGGCCCCTCACCTGAGACCACTTTGCCTTGGGAGACCCTACCAGGAGCACATGGCTCCAGACAACACAGCCCTCAGGATCATAAGGGCACACAAACCTCCCCACCACGATAAGGTGCATACATTTTTCAAGTCTTTTAAAATGTGATTAATTTCCATGAATTTCCCTTATATTTCCAGATTTTCCATGCACATTTATAACTGTTTTTTATTTATAACTGACTTTGTGTGTTAACAGAACTGTAGAAATTTATTTCTATTGCAGCTCACACTGTATAGCATATATAGTTTTGAATGTTCAGTGCAATTGCTATACACATGTCCTTGCTTCTTTTTAATGTAATCATTTATTTATTTTTTAGAATATTGGTTTCACTGTGTCTCTAAAAATATACTGAGGAATGATTAACAGTCACGCTAAATGTGCACTTAATTTTGTTCTCCTAGAGCAGTGGTTCCTAAACTTTTAACAGTGATGTACCCCTCCAAATATTCAACATCCTTTCATGTACCCCCCTCTATAATGCATAGATAACTTTCACACAAGGTATTTTGACACAATTATCTTTGTAAAACAACTCCCTTATTAAAAACATGTTATATTTGTACGTTTTGTACATATTGAATAAATGGCTCACCAATTGAGATGGGTATGCTAGATATGATATAACTGAATAACTTGAAAACTCCCCCTTCATCGCATCACGGTATGCAAGAATCTGTTTCTGTGCCTGGAATTGCGCATCATTGCAGGTACGTCATTGCCGGCAGACTTTGAGCATTTCTAGTAACTATCTGTGCAATTGCATGATCAGCTCAAGGTGCTTTTTTTAAAAACATCATGCAACAATGTAAAAACAGGTCTCTAGCATGCAACAAATGTGAGTGAAAATTACTGCGTGTGAAAGTGGAAAATTATTTGGCTGCACCAGATGTCTGACACCTGTCAAAGCTTTTGAACTTATACCATCAGTATCAAAATTCCTGACGCATCTAACCTTAAATACAAATTACGTTTTAAACTGCGAAAAAATAAACAGACAAACTATAATCATGGACAACTGACATGTGCGAGTCGGGTAAAACAGTTAAGTATCAATTTTACTTGCTATGATTAAGCTATGTCACCTAGCAGTGTGCTGGGCTGGCGAAAAAAGATACTTTTGTGACGCACGACGCATGAGTATATGCGTTTTTTTAACTGCAAAGGATAATGTTATTTGATTGCATATTTATCTGACCTTTATAACACAACCATTGTGGTGTTTCTACACTAGAGGGCACAAAACTTTGTTTTTGCCAGTGAGAAATACATGAACTTGTTTTGAATGTATTTTAGACTGATGAAATTAAAAGAATGGTAAATCTCAGAGTTTTATTTGCATACCCCCATTGTCACCTCACGTACCCAAGTTTTGGAAACACTGTCCTAGAGATATTATATTTTATGTACAAAATATTAACTTTGCCCAAGAAACTGGAAAATAAGTTATTTGCCTCTGGCAGCACTAAACAGAATTACAAAAGACAGTCCGGCACCGTTGGTTGAGCCTATATTGCTGTGGTGGGCCTGTCTGAATGCTTAAATAAAATAGCAATGTATAGAAAGCGCAGGAATAAACCTATTAATTACTCAGTATTTTAACATTTAAAAAATCACACACATCACCTTTAAGTATTAAAGTCATGGTTTGTGGCGTCTTTCATGGCTCAAAGATGATAATCATAACATGCTTGGATAGTTTTTATGGTGTATTAAAATCCCTAAATGAGAAAGCTGACCTAAACTATAAAAAATGACAAAACAGAAATAAACTCAGAATTTAAATCCTCTTGTATCTGATCAAATGTATAAACCGAGTGCTTATAACATGTAAAAGTACACTGATGGAGGTGCAGTCTTTGTCTATGTGGATGGTCATAAAATATGCAGCAGAAATCTATCAGAGAACAAGAAGCCATTAGAGCCTTGTTGCATTCTGAAATATTCATAAGACCAAACAGAACGCTCCTTTTAGCTCAAAAGTTTATAAACCACACTGGAAAGACCAACAAGATCTTGAAAAGATTTAAGGGGAAGACAGGTGATGGTGATGCGCATCTCTCTCTCACTCTCTCTATTATTTCCAGTTCTCGTACACTTCCTTCAACAGGTACAGATGTAGGAGCAGTGTGAGTCATCAGAAAATTATTCACCAACAGAAATTTGTAAAGTTCAGTAAAATTGGGTAGAAATTTTATAGAAGCTTTTTTTCACTGATTCAAGATTAGCTTGCCCTGGAATTTACAGTATATTGCTTTGCAAGTTGTCATACTTAAACAAAAATGTTCACAAAAGTATTTCCTCGATTTATTATAATTAAACATTAACTTCATTCACAGCAAGCAGGACCAGGAAATGACTGTGATGTAGCAGCACTGTACTGTAGAATCTCATTGATTGTGTCTGTGTACATTTCGGTAATCTCTAGTAGAAAAACTGTAATAATAAAATGGTTTTTTTAACTGTTTAATGGGAAATATTTTGCTTTTGCTTTTGTTGTCACTTTAAGTTACTTGTTTTGTAATACTGTCTAAAATTATGTTTGCTGATTTTCACCATTGTTGAGTTTTATATGCTGAGTGTTGATATCTGCATGTCACAGGCTGACATTGCGTACTAAAAGTTAATCTAAGATACCACTATGGAAGCCAGATCCCGCCACAGAATAAAAAAAATATTCTGAGGTAAATAAAAAATCTTAATTTATTTCTCACAATTGCAACTCTCGTAACTATAAGATATAAAGTCTCAATTGGGAGATATAAAGTGAAAATTGCTAAATATAAAGTCGTATTTGCGAGAAATAAAGTAACAATTGCAAGATATAATGTATTAATGTAGTGACTTTATATTTTATCATTTCAACTTTATATCTGACAGTTCTGATTTTACATCTTGCAATTGCAAGAATTTTTTTTTTACAATTGCGAGACAGAGGGGGCCTGGTTAGCTCAGAGAGTATTGACGCTGACTATCACCTCTGGAGTCGTGAGTTCGAATCCAGGGCGTGCTGAATGACTTCAGCCAGGTCTCCTAAGCAACCAAATTGGCACGGTTGCTAGGGAGGGTAGAGTCGCATGGAGTAACCACCTCGTGGTCACGATTAGTGGTTCTCGCTCTCAATGGGGCGTGTGGTAAGTTGTGTGTGGATCGCGGAGAGTAGCATGAGCCTCCACATACAGATTCTCCACGGTGTCATGCACAATGAGCCACGTGATAAATTGCGTGGATTGACAGTCTCAGAAGCGGAGGCAAATGAGACTCGTCCTCCGCCACCCAGATTGAGGTGAGTAATTGTGCCACCATGAGGACCTACTACGTAGTTGGAATTGGGCATTCCAAAATGGGAGAAAAGGGGATAAAAATAAAAAAATAACAATTTTACATTTTTAAAATTGCGAGACAGGCCTGTCAAGTTGTAAATGTGAGACATAAAGTCAAAACTGCTAAATCTAACGTCACAATTGTGAGAAATAAATTTGCAATTGCAAGAAATAAAGTTTAAATGGCAAGGATATAGTCGCAATTGCAAAATAAGTTGTTCTAGATATTATGTTGCAACTTTATATTTCACAGTTTCGACTTTATATCTCACAATTACGACTTTATATCTTGGAATTGCAAGAAATAAAGTCGAAACTGCAAGATATAATGTATTAATGTTGTGACTTTATATTTCGCAATTTCAACTTTATTGTTGACAGTTCTGACTTTACATCTTGTATTTTCTAGAAAAACATTTAAAATTGCGTGATAGGCCTGTTAAGTCGTAACTGGGAAATACAAAGTTGAAAATGCAAAATAAAGTCGCAACAGCCAGAAATAAAGTCACAACTGACAGAAATAAAGTCACAACTGCGAGAATTGAAGAAGAAATTGCTAGATATAAAGTTGCAATTATGTTGATATAATGTGCAAGATATTATGTTGTGACTTTATATTTTGCAATTAAGACTTTACAATACATATGTTGTGTTATGGCAGAAAATCACCTTAATTTTGTTAGAAATTACTGTTGAAACCCTGGCGAGTTTATAAAGTGTAAGTAGAACCATTTTATGACTGCAATTTCCTACATTTACTATCAATGTGTGGTTTCCTTAAAAGGAAGGTGTGGAAATGGATGTTGCTTCCACTAGAAAGACAAAACTGAGCACACTTTGGCCTTGGACTCCACACACATTAGATTAGTGTATAAGATGCGCGGGTACTAAGAGTGACACTGAAAAGAACTAGAATGCAAATCATCAGCGGTAATCATCAGTTATCATCAAACACTTAAGCCTCTGTGCAGTGCAGTTGTATGACGATAACTACATTAAGGCTGCCTCATGGCTTTTAGAGATTTAATTATATTCATTTTAGAAAAACTACAGGCAGATGCTCAATAGAGATGTTTTCATTGCTCCCAGGAATGCTTTAAGAGAAATTCTCCAACTGCAATGTCAAGAGTGTTTCCCAGAAACCCTCAAATGGGTTTACTCATCTGGCCTGACTGGAACATTGGGGGCATGGTGGAATTATTTGGCTCTGTCTCAACATCTAGTGAGCTTCCTACCTAGACATCACTTGGGTTCACATGTTAAGACATTTACTATGCAATGTTTGCAATGGCTTTTCAAAGGTCTAGAAAAGAGGAATGGCAATGTTGAAGGCTTGGCGACTAAATTAATTGGTTACAGCATATCTGCATTCAGCTAAGTGCTCTCTGAACTACTGATAAAAACAAAGTTCTGATTGTAAGAAGTGGCAAATTTTGATGTCCATCTAATGAATTTTCTGTAAACTTCCATCACTTTGGAAAGAAAGATGAGAGATCTAACTTAACATGGCGGTGGATTGCATCTAGAACTGTCATGCATGTTCAAAATAAAAGTTTTGAGCCAATAGGATTCTGAATGCAGGTTTGTTAATGAATTTGCACAATTATTCTAAGGTTAAAGTGTTTGGGAATCAAAAACGAGTCCACCAGAATGCTGAATGGAAACTGATAAACTTTAAGGCTGCTAACACTTAATTAAAAACGAATAAGTTGTTTAAAAGTGTTCCCCCTTTTAGTCAATTAGTATTAATAGATAGCCAGGACTTTCACTGGTACCTCCTCAAAAAAGGTAGCCTACATAACGCCCCTGCCTTCAGCCTCAGTACAAGTCATGTTTTCTGTTCCAAAACCACTACATTTAAATTATGAAATTATACATTTGAAGAATAACGAATACGCTTTTAATATGTGTATTTGACACAATTCTCGTATGAACCAAATACGTTTCGTATATAAAGCTTCCTCGTGTAAATAAAGTCAAGGGCGTAACTGTTTGAACGGGCAGTCCAATGACGAGAAATATGTAACAAGCACAACATGACGAAAGCGTCCTCACTCCCTAAGCATCCTCATTCCCTAGGCGTCCTCCACATAAACAAGCGCAAATGTATACAAAAAACGCTTTCGACTGCCAGTTTAGCTCTTGAAAGAGGCAATATCAATATTCGCAATAAAGAGCGTCGCATCACTGAGCGCGCGGACACTGGAGCACACGCGCTCGCTCGCGCTTACCTGGATGCTGCACGAGATCTCTGAGTCGTCCAGCAGACGAACCGTGCACTGGACCTCCTGCGCGAGGGACGAGATGCTCGGACTTCGGAACCGAAGCATTTTCATGGTTCTTGGTTCCGCATAGCAAAGCAAAGCTGTGCCTTTGGTCTCAGGGAGAGGACGCTGTGTCTGTTACGCGTCGTCGGTAGGAGAGGTGTCGCGTGACATGACCGGGAGAACGATACCCGTTTTCATTCACCCCCCTCCCTCCCGAGCGAACGCGCGCGCGCCTCCCTCCATCAGTTCAATCACATAAGCGACGTCAGCGCTTCACCTGTAATAAACAAGGACACAAAACGTGTTGCCATGACAACGGGAGTACCTCATGGAAACTCTCATTTTATTTTTCATGGCAGAGGTGGCTAATGCCAAATTACCATGATTATTATTATTATATATACACATACGCGATTAACTGTACAACTTTATTTAAGAAAACAATCCAAAATACCATAATTACTCCAGTTAGCGTTACTGCTGTCAAACCATAATACAATTTTATTTATTTTTGGCATTTGCTTTATTTTTATTTCATTGTATGAAAGTGGTTCTACAATTACTGATATTTCGGGAAACTATTACAATGGTAATTTTTGTAAGGGAAACTATACGGTCAACATGGAATTGTATTTATTTGTATTTTTTATTGAACATTCACAACATTCAACGCTACAAGACAATTAAATGTTATTTTGAAAGGGTAGTTTGAGCTTGTGTGAACAATGTGTGGTCATAAGTTATTTCCATAAACAACTTACCATGGCAACCATAGTAATCGTATTACTACTATCGGTATGTATTTTCATAGCTCGTGAACCATATAAAAAAAAAAAAAAAACTTTCAGAATCCAGCACCCCATTTATTTATTTAGTGGTGGGTAATAGCAAAGCAAGTTGCCGTGAGCGGAAACTGTAATTACAATTATACATTTTTAGTCAGGGCATTTGCAGCCACATTTGTTAGTTTAACTGAAGTTAAATAAGATATTTTCATTAAGCAAATGTAAGTCCAAATTATTATAATGCAAGTGGTCCAAAAAGCATATAAATGCAGCATAAAATTAATCCATATCTTCAGAAGTGAGGTAGGTGAGAAACAGATCCATTTTTAATAATTGTGTATATATTATTTCCCTAACCCACGCATCTGGGATGGCATGAGAGTACATTTTGAGAGAATTTTCATTTTGGGGTGAACTATCCCTTTAAATTAAATGAAAACTGTTGCAGAGTCCTTTCATGATATTAAAACAAAGCAATGCTTCCCGTTCAGTTAATGCACAAATATCCAACACTTTGCAAAAGCAGATTAGTCTTTTTATTGAAAAGAACTCAAGATTCAAAGACTTTCATTACTAGTGCACAAAACAACAGTAGATTTCTTCTACGGTTTAGAAGCAGTGACACTAACAGATGGGATTGCATTACACACAACTGAAACATGAAACCGAATCGTAACAGAAGGTGCCCTGTAAGGATGATTATACCAGAAGCCAGTGTGATGAGAATTCAAAGGATGTCTATGATGACAAGAGCTATAAGTATACTGTTTAATGGAAAAGATGAGAAGCGTTTGTATCTGTGATGCTGTTTTAATCTGTAATCTGTAGCAGCCTGACAAAGGAGGTGGAACATTCAAGCTGTCTATTTCTTTTTACGAGCGATCTTCATAAATCCCCATCTGATGCTTTCTTCCCCTTCCGGTTCCCCTGTAAAAAAAAAACAACAACAACAAAAAACTTCCAATGAGCAAACTGGTGAGATCATTTGTTTCCATTTTAGGATGTTTGTACATTTAAAAGGATAGTTCACCCCAAAATTCTCTCATTTCCTCATGCCATCCCAGATTTGTATGACTTTCTTCTGCAGAACACAAATTAAGATTTTTAGAAGAACATTTCAGCTCTGTAGGTCAATACAATGCAAGTCAATGGTGACCAGAATTTAAGGTCCAAAAAGCACATAAATGCAGCATAAATCAAAATCTAAAGTAGCCCACATGACTCCAGTGGTTAAATCCATGTCTTCAGAAGCGATATGATAGGTGTGTCCTTTTTTTTTTTTTTTACTGTAAATTCTCCTCCCTGCCAGTAGGTGGCGATATGCACGAAGAATGCGAATCACCAAAAACCAAAGAAGAATGTGAAAGTGAAATTCGAGATTTAAAGTAAAAAGTACTTTAATGTTGATCTGTTCCTCACCCACACCTATTATATTACTTCTGAATACATGGATTTAACCACTGGAGTCATATGGGTTACATTTATGCTGCCTTTATGACCTTCAAAATCACTTACATTGTGTGGAACTACAATGCTGAAATATTCTTCTAAAAATATTTGTGTTCTTCAGAAGACAGTGTCATACACATCTGGGATGCCATGGGTGAATAAATGATGAGAGAATTTTCATTTTGGGGTGAACTATCCCTTTAAACAATGTTATATTGGTATTGATGACATAATTGGATAAAACCTGAAAGTATCAAACTTCAACCCAAAGAAAAAAATAATTCTTGCATAAACAAAACGAGGCCTATTCTGACATTATTATTTTTTATAAATTAAGCATATTTCACACATTAGTGTGTTGAGAAAAAAAAAATGCCTTTATTATCAAAACACAGAAATAAAAATCATCCTGTATAGACAACTTTTAATGTAACAAGTAATGAGATAAAACATTTCTAATTAATGTAATGATAATTTAGAAGGGATTTTCCATGCAAATTAGGTCACTATGCCAAAAAAAAAAAAAAAAAAAGTCACTTTCTTTTTTTTGTGTTAATTATTGCTTTTCCCTTTTAGTGTGCAAAACGTACACGGATGCTGTTGTGTAAATGTCCAGACTTGTTTAATTCATCCCTTAGCTCAGAGTTTTCTATTTTATTTACACCTTTCACTGCATCAGCTCCTCTCTAGTGCTGCTTACAAACCTACTATCTTCCCTTATATCTTCACTGCCCTGTGTCGGTCTCCATACCTTTTGTGGTCAGGAAAGCATTTATCATTTCATTTATATTATTTTCTTATATGCATGTCATATACACTAATCAGTCACAACATTAAAACCACCTGCTTAATATTGTGTAGGTCACCCTCGTGCTGCCAAAACAGTGCCAACTCGCATCTCAGAATAGCACACTGAGATGATATTCTTCTCACCACAATTGTACAGAGTGGTTATCTCAAACCGTAGACTTTGTCAGTTTGATCCAGTCTGACCAACAATCATGTCATGGTTGAAATCACTGAGATCACATTTTTTTCCCCATTCTGATGGTCGATGTGAACATTAATTGAAGCTCCTGACCCATATCTGAATGATTTTATGCACTGCAGCCACACGATTGGCTCATTAGAAAATCACATAGATGATTGTTGGTGCCAGATGGGCTGGTTTGAGTATTTCTGTAACTGCTGATCTCCTGGGATTTTCACACACAACATTCTCTAGAATTTACTCAGAATGGTGCCAAAAAACATCCAGTGTGCAGCTGTTCTGTGGATGGAAATGTCTTGTTGATGAGAGGTCACAGAGAATGGCCAGACTGGTTCAAACTCACAAAGTCTACGGTAACTCAGATAACCGCTCTATACAATTGTGGTGAGAAGGATATCATCTCCGAATGTTATTCTGAGATGCGGGTTGGTGCTGTTTTGGCAGCACTAGGGGGACCTACACAATATAATGCAGGTGGTTTTAATGTTGTGGCTGATCGGTGTATAACACAATCATGCAGTGCTGTTTTCTAATAGAGAAAATGGCTTAGAACTGGCTTTGCTCTTCAAGTTACTCACATCAAACTGACATAAAATCTATAAAATATTGGCTGTGTCCAAAACTTTAAAAGGGTGCTTTATTCAGTATCCAGAGGAAGGATGGCAAAAAAGCAAATCCAAATTCTTCAGTACATTTGCCAAACTAAGTTGTGTGATAGTCATAGGAGGTTTGGACGTGTCATCACCTGATGTTTCGGTTGGTCTGACTGCAAGCCTTTCACCTTAGACCTCTCCTGTTCAAGAGCTGCGTGCAGTTGTTTCACCTGGAAAGGATGAACACAATTTGGTACTCCAAAAATATCATAAGAGCAACCACTACCATAACCAGACTGTGAAATATTCATTATTTTCTATTGGCATCTTGTGCAACATTTGCCAAACTGAAAACATGTGAATGCACAGACACACACCTGTGAGGACAATTCCTCTTTTATGTTCATGAGCTCCTCCACCTGCAGTAAAATCTCAGCTTTATCCTTCACTGAATATAGAAATTCAAATAATTTAAGGATCAAGAATAAATGACAGATTTCATTAAGTCAGGTATTTTGTTTCTTAAATACGTAATGTACTCACTCTCTCCCTGTTGAAGCATTTTAAGCAGCTGAGAGTTTCTGGCCTTTACTTCCTTATATCGATCCTGAAAAAGACAGCAGAGAAAGTCAATCATTAAATTCTTAAAAACAGAAATTTTAAACATTCTTCATCCTGATAAAATCATTAGAGCTGTTAATGTAGCTCTAATAATAAAACAAAAATAACCAAAAACATGCATGTTCACACTTACAATTCTGAGGTTAAGAATTTTAGACAGCAGACACATTAAAGCCAAGTCAGTAAAGTTGTCGTTAACGATCAATTAAAGCCGCCTTTTCACTGCATCCGATAAAAAGCAGACGATAGACTGGAAGTAATTCATTTCCAATGGAGAGTTGCATGGGGGCTGCATGGGCTTGTGACCATCTCCGGATGCATCATTTTCCGATTTGAGCTTTGACTGCGTTGAAATATTTCAACTTGAGCGACCAGATTGTATGTGACCGCCGACTTAATGTCATGTATTCATTCCAAACTATCAGCGCAAAGTGAGAAATATCAATGGATTTTGACCTAAACTTTATTCTAAATGCCAACTACTTCTATATTTTGGACAATTAGAAATGTAGAAGTCATAAATGTTTGTTTACATTGCAAATATATCACAAAAAGCTTTGTAATTACAGTAAATGTATGATTAAATGTACGTGTCAATTATTTCTGCACACACACAACCTACATATTTAAAAATCATACTAAAACATGCTAACAACACAGCTACATACTAGAAGATATTAAATATGCTAGAAACATGCTAGCTATGCAGAGCTACATGCCAAAACATGATAGCTATGCCTAGCTACATGCTAGCAATATGTTAGCCATTTTACATGCTAGAAGATGCTAAACACATACTAGCAACACAGCTACATCCTAAAACATGCTAGCTACACCAAGCTATGTGCTACCTACATGCTAAACATGTTAGAAAAGTCAAGCTACATGCTAGCAGCACTATCAGATATGCTAGAAATACCTAGCTACGTGCTAGCAACATGTTAAAATTAGAGGTCGACCGATTAATCGGCCGATTTACGGCCAATATCCAAGTATGTCAAGCCGATTATTAGGCAGGCGCATCTGTGGGCAGCCAAGTGTTGTTGTGGAACACGTGTTTGACGTACGCTGCCCCTAGAGTCATTTTCCAGTAGAGTGAGCAGACCTCAAGGAAGGAGCTAAGTTCCTTGGAGAAAACAGTAAGGATTAAATTTGTATAACTTCTTTATATTTAATTAAAAACTTTTGATATGTTACTGCCAACTTCAAGAAAAAATGCGACAAATGCGATAGGCGACATGACGTTCGGCTACTTTGGATATTGATAGCGTAGTTGAAGTTGCATTATCACAGCAGAAGGGTTGCTATCATGTCACAATAAGCAAGCAAGAATTTTGCAATTACAGACAGTGAATCTGAGACTTTTATTTGTTTTGTTTGTGTGTCTTATATTTGAGAGGGTTGTCACTCAATGCAGAGAAATAAGTAATAAAAAAAGATACCAGCGCACTATAGGCTATTGAAGGACTGGCTTTGGTAAGCTCGGACGTTATCGGTTCTGCTGTCGGTACTGGAGAAATTACGAAAAGACATTTATTATTGCTATAAAGAGAAAGTTCTATGTATAATAATATGAAACCATTTGTCTGTGATGCAATTTAACTATTCGCAGTCAGAGAGAGAGAGATCTCGCTCACGCGGTGACACAGCGAGCACAACATGAGCCCTGCATAATGAGTGACGACAGAGGACAGAGCTAAACATTCAAACGTAGCCTGGTTTAGATCTGTGATATTAGTCTGATTTTATTTTAGATTTCGCCTTCCAAAGATTATAAAAAGAATATTTATACATAAGCCGCATTCTGTCTAGCACAACTTCCTTCCCTTCACAGCGGTGCACTGACATTTCTCCCTAAAACTCAAACTTAACGTCAGAATCAGCACAATCGGTGATTGTTGTAAAATACTACTGTTGCTAAATTGCGGGACGCGTTTAATAATAAAAAGAGCGCAAGAGATATCGTTCCCAAGACGGCGCGCGCTCCAAAACACACCGCAAAGAGACAAGCAAAGTATAGGCTACTTTGGGTTTCATGTGCGCATCTAAACGATCAACTATACACAAAAATATGTCAAAACGACCGGCTTGGAGATTCACTTAAACACAGTTTATGTCTTAAATGGACGTAGTTATGGAAATAGTTGGGAGAAAATATGCTGCATCAGGAGTCTATTAGACTCGGTCTTAAAGGGGAAGCTGTCTATTAAACATGTGACGATTGAGCCACTGCGAATCAAACAACAAAAGGCAAAGAGAAAATCACTTACAGCTCTTGAATGAATAACTTCTGCATTAATAAGCGTTAATCTGTCTATGATAAACTATGCAGTGTTATTTTACAATTGATTACTTTATTAGATTTCTTTTTAGACCACACCTGAACAGTAATGTTAGTAGACCTTCCTGAAATTAAATCACTGTGCCTATATAACGTTTATCTTTGTGTAATATATATATATAACAAAAAGAACCGTTAAGAATACCGTTAAAGTACCGGATCGATAAGCAGTATCGGTAAGATAGTAATACCATTAAAACCTTAACGATACCCATCCCTAGTTATGCCTGTGCTTCTCTTGGATGCTCTGAATATTGGATTACGTGTCTGGATTGCCCCTTAATTAAAGCTGCATTTGGATCTCAACCTTCGTGTCTCGGAGCAGTTCGTAACACCTGCTTTGTTTATTTAATATATTTGTTATACATTATTTATACAATATGTTTTTACATTATACATTTTTAATTTACGTGTACAAGTGCAGATTGGTCAAGTGTTCAATAAATGTATTTGTTGAGAAATGTTGTCTATCTTAAGTAATTATTTGTGTTACATTTTATCTTTCAAATAAAAGGTTCAAATAAGAGGTTAAAAACAAGCACATATCGGCCAAAATAAATCGGCAGCAATTATCGGCCATCGGCCGACCCGGATTTCAAAAGATCGGCATCGGCCTGAAAAAAACAATATCGGTCGACCTCTAGTTAAAATGGTGGCTTAAGAAGAAATATATTTTCTTTAGCCAAACCTAACAGTTTTAAAGAATAACTGGAGTAATAAACATGAAAAAAGTAGAAGGTTTTGAAAGTACAACTGTGTGCATTGACACAAAGAGGAACAAACATTTCTGTTAATCAGCCAAGCCAGCAGGGTTATCAGCCAAAGCAGGGCAAATTTTAAATATTTAAAAAAAGGAATTTTCCAGGTTCCATACAAGTTCAGCTCAATCAGCAGCATTAGTGACAATATAGATTACAACAAAAGAACATTTTGGCTCATCCCTTGTTCATAAAAAATGAAACAAAGCTGAAATCAGAATTAAGGTGATTTTACACGGGATGCGATGGCCGGCAAGGTTTGTTTGCGATCTTGCTGCTTCTTGTTTGTACAGGCGTATATCAGTGATAAGTGATTACATAAATAAAACAGCACTTATTTTTTCATAAAATGTTTTCACTACAAATTAGGCAATAAGCAATTTTTTGTATTAGTGTAAAATGATAGTATCAAGGCTAAACAATTTAATTGTAACTATTGATGGCGTCTTGCCACCTGTCTTGCAGAATGCTCCTTTATTAAACCTGGACATATATTACTAGTTCAGATGTTTTCATTTATCTCTTCCCTTTCTCAAAAACAAGTCAATGTTCATTGCAGCTTTTCTGGATTTTTTGTTTTCTTTTTTACCAAGGTCTTACCTCCCATTGTGAAATTGTCTTTTTCAGCTTTCCAATTTCCTGGTCTTTCTTTTCCAGATCATACTTTAACTGCTCTGTTCTCACATCCTGAGAGATTTTGAGGGGGAACAAGGACAACAGATCTGAGGGTATAATGAACTACATTCTAAACATTGAAGTTCAGTATGTGCATCTTGCTTAATTTTTAAAGCTTTTGCAGGTTTTTCTTAAAGAGTTTATTGACAGAGTCTGACCAGCTCTTGTTCTGAGGAGGCGTTGACCTCATGGGCGACACTGTTGCTGTACTGCTCTCTGCGTTTGTCATGCTGAACGATCCGACTCACGTCGTCCTCTAGCTGGTTAAAGAACCTGTCGTCACGCAGCGCAGGGTTCACGGGCTTCAATTCCTGCAGGATGCAGAGAAAGCAGGTGGAAGAATCTTAAGTTGTTTTGAACCTTAAAAGGAACAGAATAAATGGAACATTCCTTGTATGTAGCATTGGTATGTGAATAGGATTTGCTTTGACTTCAATGTATATTAGTCTTCAATGAATTCACTTGGGACTCTGTCCAGTCACCATTCACCATTCATTCATTGGCAAGGAGCAGTCTTCATCCCAATTGACATCCTTCGTTCTTTAAGTATTTACTGTGCTGATGATGGGAAAGTATGTACTGGTACTTTTGATTATGTAGAATGTAAGAAACAATTGGAACATACTACGGTTTCATAAAATTGCTACCTTATACCACAGACCTCTTTATAGTTTGAACAATAGTTAGCATCTAGCTAAATGTATTACCTTAAAAAAGGAATAATCCAGGTTTAATACATGCTAAGTGCAATCAACAGCATTTGTGGCATAATGTTGATTACTACAAAGATTATATAGACTTCTCGTAAAAAAGATTTTTTTTAAAAGTGTGGGTTCCCACTTACAATGGAAGTGAATGGGGCCAATCCGTAAACGTTAAAATATTCACTATTTCAAAAGTATAGCTACAAAACTTAAACAATGTGTTAACATGATTTAAAGGAATATTCCAGGTTCAATAAAAGTTAAGCTCGGTCAGCGGCATTTGTGGAATGATACTGATTACCACAAAAATAAAATTGACGATCCTCTTCTTTAGAAAAAAAACACAAAAAAAATAAACGTGTCCAATATTTGGTTTAAACAGAAATGTGAAGCTTATAATTTTATTAAAGCAATTATATTCGTATGTTAAAACTCATGTATTATTTGAGCAGTAAAGTTGTTTAAATCATAATCTTCAGTCATTTTAGGGTTTGTTGACATTACATCGTCATTTTTGTTAAAGTTGTTAAATTGGCTATAACTTTACAATTAAGATTTTATCACACTAAAATCATGTTTACACTCATACCCTTTATGTCTTGTAATTATACTTTTGAAACAGTCAGTATTTAAACATTAAAAAAATTGTCCTCCATTCACTTCCATTATAAGTGCCTCACTGGAACCTCGATTTTTGCTTTTTTTTTTTTTTAAGAAAAAGGAGGAACAAGTTGAAATACATTTTTGTAGTAATCAACATTATGCCACAAATGATGTCTATTGAGCTAAACTTGTATTGAAGCTGCAACATTCTTTTAAGTGTGATAAAATCACTTAATGAAATCCAATTTTACAACTTCATTGGCATGACGACTTAATGCAGTAAATACTAAACCAACTGTAAAAATAGCGATTTTAAGAACTTTACAGTTCAAATAATGTACAAGTTTTAATGGAAGAATTAATACAAGTGCTTTCATAGAATAATAAGATTCACATTTCTGCCTTAAAACCCTCTAAAAATACACTTTCATTGTAAGTGCCTAGCTGTAACCTAAATGTTTGCTTTTTTTAAAGAAAATTAGGGACGAGCAGAAATTAATATTATGCCACAAATACTATCGATTGAGCTTAACTTGTATTGAACCCAGAATATTCATCAACTTTCATACAAAAGGTGCATACATTTAGAACTGCTGTGGCATCTCTGGTCTACACTATTCCACCATGTTCCTAAAAAATAATTCTGTGCCTTAGCTTGGTAGCTCATAGAGACATTCCTTTTCCCAGCCATTTGCATCTACATGGACACTCACCTCTCTGCCAGACCTCTTTGGCTGATCTGCAATAAGAGAAGTCAGTTAGAATGGCTCCTGTTTTTCCTCTAACAGTTGTACAGTAACAGTATAGCTCTCTTACCCATACTGCCCTCCTGCTGAAAGTCTTTGAGAGACACAGTCACTTTTTTGTCCTTCCCCTGCTGAGCCTTCTTCCTGTCTTTCTTCCCTCCGGTCTTGGCCTTTGGTGATGCTGTCTCAGTTTTTTCAACAACCTTTTGAGAGACCAGATTACAAGAGTGACATTAACTGCCAAGCAAATTTGGAAAAATGCTAAAGATAATTCAAGAAGGATTTTAAATGAGTACAGAAATAGTTTCATTCAGTACTATTAGTATAGCGGTTTCATACATTTCTAAATTCTAACATTTTACAGTAACCACAAGGGGGGATAGTTACCAGTGTCATTAGAGTTTGGGCCAAAACAAGACTTTAGCTGTAGTCTCCACTTTCAGATGTGAAAGTGAAAGTGGAGATTTGTATCTGTTTCTCACCCACACCTATCATAGCATTTCTGAAGATATAGATTTAACCATTAGAGTCGTATGGATTACTTTTAGGTTTCCTTTGTGATTTTTGGAGCTACAAAAGGTCTGATCACCATTCACTTGCATTGTATGGACCTACAGTGATGACACATCTGGGATGGTATGCGGTTGAGTAAATTATGAGAGAATTAAAATTTTTGGGAGAACTATTCTTTTAATTGGATGCCAGGTTTGCCAACTCCTGACTCTAATTAGCATTTGTTGACGTCATTAGCCTAGGGGTTTGCATACTTTTTCAATATGCACTGTGAATGATGTATTCAATATGTACAAGAACAATACAATAATTTGTGTTATTAGTCAAAACAGATTGTTTTTGTTTATTATTGTTAACTTATGTATCAGATGTTACGACAGTTTTATACATACAGTAAATGCAGGTAATTCCAAAGAGTTCACATACTACTTCTTGCCACTGAAGTACATGAGTCTTATGGACTTTTTGTCATTTTTGGAGCTTGATAATGTCTGTCCTCGTTCACTTTCACTATATTTACATTCTGCTAATCTTCTGCTCTTTTTAGGGATGCTCCGATCGATCGGTCAACGATCAGTATCAGACGATTTTCACGTCTAATGACTCGATCGGTGATCGGTAATTTGGCCGATAGCTTAAATCGATCGCTCATGTCACAAAAGATGCGCATCTCCTTTAAGACTTCAGCAGCACTGTCATGACATCACAGAGTGTGGGGAATACTGGCACGGTGTTGTAAGACAACAAACTTGATTCAGCAGCAGTTAAGAACCATGTAGTGGGAGAGGTATGGCGAATATGAAAATTCTGTGTACTGTACTGTTAATGTGACGTTTCACATGTGAAAAGGCAAAGGGAAAACAGCACGAGCTGTGAAACGATCCTTAATGTCATTAATGGCGGCAGCTTCTCAGTCTCCGCCGGTCATTGACAACTCAGTAATAACATGAGTTACAAGATGTGGTGTAAAACAAACATCTTTATTAAATATCTCCCGATTAAACCGCATTAACAATAGTAGCACCCGTACAGTCCAGAAACAGGCGCTCGTTCTCCACTTTCCTTTCATCTCTTGCCCTCATGGGAGAGTGTACTTGAGTACTTGAGAAACAGACATATGATTTACCTTTTGTTCAAATTGCAGTTTACTCAGAATTAAGGCCTTCTCCAGGTCTGCCTCATACAATTCACTGGTCAGCTGTGACAAACACAAATATGTTTGCAAAGAACGATTAGAGAAATAGCAGGGCACATTAAAAAAAATTAGGGTTACCTAAGAAAGTTGTACCTGTTCATCTCTCTGTTTCCACTCGTGCCAGTTCTCCTGTGGTGTTGACTTTGGCTGGACTGCTGCTGGGACCAGTAGATCATTCGCCAAATCCTGTAGCGAGAGTGTGGAGGAGGGTGCTGTGGACTTCTGAGGGGTCTTCTTAAAGGCAAGACTCCGGAGCTGCGGAGCAGAAAACAACAAAGACTCATTGTTTGGAGTTTGTTTGTTGTTGTTTTTAATGCCATGCCAGCTCCTATGTCTAATGGATAATTCATGGCGAAATAAGGTTAAAATCGGAAAATACCAATCATAATAATAACAACAATTAGAGGTTAACCAATTAATTTAAAATCTATTTAGTTTTCTTACTATTCTTACTGTAACAGGCACAGACATAAGAGGGTACAAAGAATAAAGAAGAAATAAAATCCCAAATGTCTTTTATTGAGCAACCAAACATCTACAAATGTAAAGAATTAGTGCATGACGCTGGACTACAACAACCTGGTAAACTGCAACCAATCTGGTACAAAAGCGGACACTCTATGAAAAAAGCCCTGCTGTCTGTTACTGAAGCTATAAAACTGGCAAAGGCTGCATCCAAACCATCTGCTCTCATTCTGCTGGATCTGTCTGCTGCTTTTGTCACTGTAAACCACCACATTCTACTGTCAACCCTCACGGCAAAGGGCATCACAGGAACCGTACTCTGCTGGTTAAAGTCTTGCCTAAAAGGAAGGTCCCAGGGTGTCTCTGAGGGAAGCGGTGTCCAAATCTTACCAACTAACTACTGGGATACCTCAGGGTTCAGTGCTTGGACCTCTCCTCTTTCCATATACATGTCATCACTGGGATCTGAGGTTCAGGCACATGGCTTTTCCTATCATTGCTATGCTGATGACACAACTATACCACTCATTCCAGCCTGACGATTCTACGGTAGCTGCACAGATCTGGGAGACATTTCGGATTGAAAGAACACCACCTCCAACTCAACCCTGCAAAAACTGAGCTTTACGTGGTTCCAGCGAGCCCAGCAGTTTATCACAATTTTACTATTCAACTAGACTCATCAGTGATTACAGCATCCAGGACAGCTAGAAATCTTGGTTTTTATGTTTGACGATCAGTTGAACTTCATGGACCACATTTCAAGAACTGCCTGATCTTGCAGCTTTGCTTTGTAGAACATCAGGAATATCACACTCTTCATATCGGAGCATATTACACAAGTCCTTGTCCAGGACCTTTTGCATACTGCAAGGGAGCGCACATCACGCCTCTTCATTAAACTACACTGCTGCCAATGGTCGCTCGTATTAACTTCAAGACATAGATGCTTGCTTACAGAACAATCACTGACTCCACACCTCTCCATCTATACTTACTACTTCAGGTCTATCTGGCCTCCAGCTTATTTTCTGCAGGTGAACAGCGCCTTGTGGTGCCATCTCACAGAAACACAAAAAAAGCGTTTGACAGTGCCCTGCTGGTGAAATGACCCACCAAATTAAAACTGTGCAGTTGTTTCTCTAGCCTCCTTAAAAAAACAGCTAAAGACACAGCTCTTCGTGAGCACTTGACCCTACCCTAATAATGCACTCGCGGCTTCATTAATATATAAATAAAAAATTAAAATCTATCCATTCTTCCACCTCTTTTCTTTCACTTTCCTCACTACCTTTACATCTCTAAGCAATTTTAAAACTTGTATTACAGCACACTGTTTCCTTCGGTCTCCTTTAGGATGAATCGCTTCCGTTTGTTCTCCTCATTTAAGTCGCTTTAGATAAAGGTATCTGCTAAATTAATACATGTAAAGGTAAATGAACTGAATTGGGTGGTCAACAGGGCAGCACATAATGAGCACACACAGGTGAAGTGATAACATTGATCATCTCTTAACAAGGGCACATGTCAAATTCTCGAGAAATGGGCTGGAGTAAAAGAACTGAGCGACTTTAACAAGGGTTAAATTGTTATGGCCAGACGAATGGTTCAGAGCATCTCTGAAATGGCAAGGCTTGAGGTGTCAGCAGAGGAGAGTACCTACAGTGGTCCGAGGAGGGACAAATCAAAAACTGGCGACAGGATGTTGGGCGCCCAAGGCCCATCGTTGCGCGACAGCAACGAAGGCTACCCCGCCTGGTCTGAAACGACAGAAGGTCTACTGTGGCACAAGTTACAGAAAATTTTATCAATGGTTACGGAAGTAATGTGTCAACACACAGTGCATCACACCCTGCTGCGTATGGGGCTGTGTAGCCGCAGACCAGTCAGAGTGCCCATGATGTCCCGTCCACCGTCGAAAGCACCTACAATGGCCACGCGAGCGTCGGAACTGGACATTGGAGTAGTGGATGAAGGGCATCTGGTTCGATGAGTCCTGTTTTCATTTACATCATGTGGCGGGCCCTGAATGTGTGCACCGTTTACCTGGGGACGTGATGGCACTAGGAAGACGACAAGCCGGTGGAGAAAGTGTGATGCTCTGGGTAATGTTCTGCTGGGAAACCCTGGGTCTGGCCATTCATGTGGATGTCAATTTGACATGTGCCAACCTCCTATACACCGTTGCAGACCAGGTACACCTCTTCATGGCAATGGTATTCCCTGAAGGCAGTGGCTTCTTTCAGCAGGATAATGTGCCCTGCTACACTGCACACATTGTTCAGGAATGGTTTTTGTGATCCTCCATTCTATCATCTCCACAGGAATAGAGTTAGCGTGCGTCTCCTCCTCTGTGTCACTGGGATTCATTAACACTGCATGTATGGGGGGGCCTGGGTAGTTCAGCAAGTAAAGGCACTGACTACCATACCTGGAGTCGCAAGTTCGAATCCAGGGTGCGCTGAGTGACTCCAGTCAGGCTTCCTAAGCAACCAATTGGCCCGGTTGCTAGGGGGGTAGTCACGTTGGGTTAACATCCTCGTGATCGCCATAATGCGGTTCTTGCTCTCGGTTGGGCACGTGGTGAGATGTGAGTGGATGCCGCGGAGACTAGCGTAAAGCCTCCACATGAGCTAGGTCTCTGCGTTAACGTGCTCAACAAGCCATCTGATTAGATGCGTGGATTGATGGAGGCAACTGAGATTCGTCCTCCGCCACCCAGATTGAGGCGAGTCACTATGCCACCACGAGGACCTAGAGCGCATTGGCATTTCAAATTGGGGAGAAAAATAAATAAATAAAACACTGCGTGTATGAACCCAAATGACCAAGAACATTTTAGACCACAAAATCTGTGAGTGTGGAGGTTTGTGCCAAACATGGCACGTTCATCAGTGCGCTTCAGAAGCGGTTAATTTCTTCTGAGTGCGGTCTGTGGAGCGGCTCAGTAAGACGGTCAAGGTTCAGTTGAATAAGACACACAAATATTTATATATCCAAAAATCCCTTATTTGGACAGTAGAATGAGTGCACAATAACCAGATATAGAGTATACAATAATATATTTAATATTCACCACAGGCCTAATCACATGGCATCATATATTTTTGAATATAGCGCATGAGTCGTATGGAATACTTTTATTGTGCGTGTTATTTTTGTCCTTTTAGGAGCTTGATAGCCATGGTCACAGCCATGAACCATCATCATATGCCAAGGGCTGCATAAAGATTCTTTAAAATTTCTCCTTTTATGTTCCAAAGAAAAAACAACAATATAGAGAACTATTGGGTGAACCATTTAATTCTCTAAGTGTCTTTACAGCTGAAAGCAGAGCCAATGTATACTAATATGGGCTGCTGCAGCCCATAATGAACAAGGTCTATTGCTTTTTGTTGCGGTTACATCTTTATTCACCTCATTGGCTTCACTTTGCTGCTGTTCCTTCTTTCGTCTCCTCTTCTCTTTCTTCTTGTCATTGTTTTGGGTGCTCTTCCCACTGGGAGCTTTCCCAGAGTGGGGCTTTCCTGCTCCACGACCTGTCTTCGGCTTTCCTGCATCTGAATCACTGTCCGAATCTGAGTCGACCTGCAGCAGAGCAAACCGTGATGCTGTGGTGGGTACGGAGATCATCGTTGATGTCATACTGTATCTGCCAATGACACAGTCAACACATTAAGCACATGTGTTTATTTAAATGGATAACTCAACCATATTCACTGAAATTTAAAGGAATATTACAGGTTCAATACAAGTTAAGTTCAATCAGCAGCATTTGTAGCATAATGTTGATTACCACAAAAAAATGTATTGACTTGCCCCTCCTTTTCTTAAAAAAAAAAAAAAAAAAGTAAAAATCAAGGTTATGGTAAGACACTTACAAGGGAAGTGTTTAAATACAGAAATGTGATGCTTATTTTATAAGCATTTACATTAATACTCCTGATAAAACGCATGTGTTATTTGAGCTGTAAAGATGTTTAAATCATGTTTTTGTACAGTCTTTTTAGAGTCTGTTGACGTTACATCGTCATGGCAACAAAGTTGTAAAAATTAGCTATAACTTTACACAGAAAAGTTTAGTTGATGATTTTGTCACACTAATCTTGTGTCTAAACTATTATACGTTTAAAAATAAACTTTTAAAACAGGGAGTAGTTTAACGTTTACAGATAGGCCCCATTCACTTCCATTGTAAGTGCCTCACTCACTGTAAAGTAGACTTCTTTTTTATCAAAAGGAAGGGTAATACAAAATAATTTTTTTTGTGGTAATGAACACAATGCCACAAATGCTGTCAATTGAGCTTAACTTGAACCTGGAATATTCCTTTAATCATCATTTACACTTTTTTTTTTCTGTAAAACAAAATGACTTCCATGGAACACAAAAGGAGATGTAAGGCAAAGTGTTAGCTTCAGTCACACTTTCATTGCATCCATTTTCCATAAAATGAGTGTGTCAGATTAGTAACAGTTGATTACTTCAACAGTGTTTGAAGTCTAGGATAGAGAAACATTCATTTACACTGATTTCAGCATTCATGCATGCCCCAGTTGAATCACTGCTATAAATAACAGAGGTAGCTCTTGTTGCATAAGCATATCTTTTATTACAATGCTCTCAAATAAATAATTAACACATAAAACACGTGTAATTTGCACTGATTGACTTGCAAAAAACATAGATTTTGATATCGTTTGGTAATGGACTAGACAATGAGGTATAGTAAATAATCGATTCGTGTTGGATTAGATGTGGTTCTCGCTGAAGAACAGCTTCCGGATGAACACTTTGTTTAGTGACGTAAAAAAAAAATCTTTCTTTCTTTTTTTTTGCCATGCGCCTATGATGGCTAAAAATGCTACCTGGGTAGGCAGCACTATGTTTGGCAACAGTGTTTTAGCTAGCCCGTGCTAAAAAACAGACAATACATAAAACCTGCTAGTTTTCACAAGCATGATTTATAATACAAAACATGTATTGTGTTAAAATGACTTTTCGATGGGAGTCGCGGTTTGAATAAACTCAACAAACTTTCACCTGGTTAAGGCAGTCTGGATCCACGTCTTGGTGCAAGAGCAAACTGGAACAACAGACACAAGTACGGAGGCCTGTATGGACAGGAGTATTTTAAACGGTGTCAAATATCTTCAACAGAGATTATTTTATTCGAGGAGATAACAACCTCCGCCCTTTTACCATGGCAGAGAGCTTTACGGTCTAATAGCGATGTTACGACAGTAAGTTACCGTTTGCGGATACCATACAAATGAATACAGAGAGCCGTAAACTAACAGATACCTGTCGTAAATTCGTCCGTGTATTCTATAAAATAGCTATTTGATCGTAGTAAATTCCACATATACTGTTTCTGAAATTCACTCGTTCACTCAATCACTATTTCCTATATAGTGAATGCCAGTGAGTGCACTATATCTCAGCAGTGAATGAACGAAATGAGTGAGTGAATTCGGACGCTGATTTATAAACAGAGCGTCGGAGCCCTGGGGCTGACGCAGAAACAACGTCACATATGATTTTTTTAAAATACTTGGGCCTTGTCATTCTTAAATAATTAAATAATATATTAATACAATAAATATTCATTCTGTTTGTCATTTTTAATATATATGGTATTATAATCAGTAAACAAATTTGATCAAATGTACATTATTGTATTTATTTGTTATACTTTAATATCTTTAAACTCCAGTACAAGCTGGGTAGTGTTTCTGGGCACATAGGGCCCTCACCTGACCAAATTTTCAAATCTGGCTTTATTCAAATCTCTGGGCCACTTTTTATTTTCTTTTATTTTTTGGATCTCTTCAGAAAAATAAGGTCTGTGGTAAACATTGATATGCATAACATCATGCAGATACGGGTCAGAAGCTTCAGTTAATTTTCACATCAACAATCAGAATGGGGAAAAAATGTGATCTCAGTGATTTGGACCGTGACATGATTGTTGGTGCCAGACGGGCTGGTTTGAGTATTTCTGTAACTGCTGATCTCCTGGGATTTTCACACACAACAGAATTTAGAATTTACTCAGAATGGTGCCAAAAACAAAAAACATCCAGTGAGCGGCAGTTCTGTGAACGGAAAAGAGGTCAACAGAGAATGACCAGACTGGTTCGAGTTTACAGAAAGGCTAAGTTAACTCAGATAACCACTCTGTACAATTGTGGTAAAAAGAATATCATCTCAGAATGCTATTTTGAGATGCAGGTTGGCGCTGTTTTGGAGGCACAAGGTGGTTTTAATGTGGAAACTGATCGGTGTACTTTGACATACAGTATTTCACAGCTTTCTTATTTTTCAAGTTCAGAATTGTTTTCAAGTATTGTTGGACTTCTGTTTTAGAAACAGTGGATTGTTCTTCTCATACTTAGCTCTATGTATACTACAATGGGCACTGGCCCCATTGACCCAGTCGGTAATCCATCCCTGTGCGCGAGCGAGAGACTCATAATATAATATAATTATTATTATGATTATGATTATTACTTGCTACTTTTGAGAAATGTATGATATTCCGGTTAATATGCTATGCATTTTTTTTTTTAATGTTTAAATATTCACTTATTACTTTGAATCTACTTCGGACACTTTTACAAAACTGCTCCATGAATGAAATCTCAAGATTGTCCAATTTTGAATGCCCATTGTACATGGGGCCTCAATATGTTCCTGGTAATTCATAACAATATGGAGCCTGTAGTGAGGACATCAAGGAAGTGGACCAGTGAGACTGTGGAGGATCCCCAGACATGTTTTGACACTACTGACTGGGATGTGTTCAGGACTGCTACAAACAGTCTAGATGAGTTCACAGAGGCTGTGACGTTATACAGTATATCAGCTTCTGCAAGGACTGCTGTATTCCATCACGCACCAGGGTGAGTTACAACCATGACAAACCCTGGTTTCCAGCCAAACTCAGAAGGTTAAGGTTTGATAAGGAAGAGGCCTTCAGGAGTAGGGACAAAGACAGATTTAAAGAGGCGAAGTACAAATTTAGGCGGTGAAAGAGGCTAAATGACGGTACTCTGAGAAGCTCCAACACCAGCTCTCAGCCAACGACTCTGCATCTGTCTGGAAAGGGCTTAGGCAGATCACCAACTACAAGCCTAAAGCCCCCCAGGCCATCAACGACCGACGCCTAGCCAACAACCTGAACGAGTTCTACTGCTGCTTTGAAAGACAAAGGGACAGTCCTGAAACCATCCCCCATGACACCTCCCAACAGCTCCAGCCACAGTGCATCACCTCCCCCACCTCATCAGGGGCCTGGGCACCCCCACCACTGCCCACCTTAATGGTACCCCCCTAGCCTCAGTGACGACACTTTCCATCCATGAGAGGGACGTCAACAAACTCTTCAGGAGACAGAACCCCCGGAAAGCAGCTGGACCGGATGCTGTCTCCCCATCCAGCTTGAAGCACTGCGCTGATCAGCTGTCTCCAGTGTTACCAGACATTTTCAACACCTCCACACTGGAGACATGTCACGTGCCAGCCTGCTTCAAGTCTTCAACTATCATCCCTGTTCCCAAGAAGTCAAGGACCACAGGACTTAATGACTTCAGACCCGTCGCCTTGACCTCTGTGGTGATGAAGTCTTTTGAGCGCCTTGTGCTTTCTCACCTCAAAGACATCACCGACCCCCTCCTGGACCCCCTGCAGTTTGCATACAGAGCCAACAGGTCTGTAGACGATGCAGTCAACTTGACCCTCCACTACATCCTCCAGCACCTGGTCTTCGCAGGAACCTACGCCAGGATTTCAGCTCTGCTTTTAACACCATCATCCCAGCTCATCCCAGCTCTGCTCCAGGAGAAGCTCTCCCAGCTAAGTGTGCCTGACTCCACCTGCAGGTCTGACAGGAAGCAGCATGTGTAGGATGTACTTCCTGCGGCAGCTGAAGAAATTCAACCTGCCAAAGTCAATGATGGTGCACTTCTACACAGCCATCATCGAATCCATCCTCACATCCTCCATCACTATCTGGTATGCTGCTACTACTGCCAAGGACAAGGGCAGACTGCAGCCTGTCATCCGGTCTGCAGTGAAGGTGATTGGCTCAAATCTGCCGCCGCTCCAGGACCTGTACGCCTCCAGGACCCTGAAGCGTGCTGGAAAGATTGTGGCTGATCTCTCCCACCCTGGCTACAATCTCTTTGAATCACTCCCCTCTGGCAGAAGGCTGAGGTCCATCAGGACAAAAACCTCACGCCACAAGAACAGTTTCTTCCCATCCGCCACTTGCCTTATCAACAAGGCCCGGTACCCACCCTGACACTCTCCACAATCCACCTCTGGCTCTACATTCCACTGTACTACTCTGCTCTCTTTTATTTTATACTTACTTTTAATTGATACTGTGTGGACATATTTATATTTATATTGCTTATATTTTAATTCTTGTTTCATATATTCAGAGATTGTGTGACACGCACCTACAACACCAAAACAAATTCCTTGTATGCGTAAAAACTTACTTGGCAATAAAGCTTTTTCTGATTCTCTGTAAGGAACAATGAGAGGCACCATTCTCCCATAGTGATTTTTAACTCAGCACTTCTGCCTCATTGTGTGTGTTTTTCAAATTTTATACATCATTTTTTTGCTCGTGTGAGCTCCCTAAAGGCCTGGCCCCTTGGGCACATGCCCATAAAACCCATTGGATGATCCGTCTGTGACAGTCATATCTCAAAGTCATACTTAAAAATAAAACAAATGCACGGCAGTTTCAAAATTCACATTTGAGGTACAACTTGTGTAATTTATGTTGTAGAACAAAACGTCCACGTATCGTCAAATAATGTTTACCACTGACCTTATTTTACACATAAGATCAAAAACCCCATTATAAAAACCCATAGGAAAATCCTGAGGGAACCCAAGGCGAATTAGACGGGTTCGCCTACAAATTGACGTCATGGCTGAACATGGATATTGTCATTCCAATTATTATCTTTCCATAAACAGTAGCGGTCAAAAGCATCTTATAAAAGATGTATGAGCTCTACTGTACAGTAGTGATGGTAGAAACGAAGCTTTTCAAAACTCTGAATCAATTGAACCAATTGCTTTGTAAAATGATTCACTGTTTCGAAGTGCTTGAAACACTGCACGCTGGGGACAACTGCTGGTCAAAACAGAGTAAGTAAAACCAGAACACAGCCCAAACATGTTTAAAACCTGTTAACCTCTGGTGGGCCTGTATGGACCCACCTGAGTGCTTATTTACATTAACTACATGTTTAGATGGTCAATTATGAAGTAAACGTTAAGACCAATACATCATTTGAAACCTCTAAATCTCATGCTTTGACGACTGGAAGTTGTTTCATGATCAATATGTTATAACAAATGTATTTCCATAATTTATGTAAAGAGTGAACATCAAAACATTTGTATCATACATTCTGCAAAAACATCTCCAATCATGTAACATCCAGTATACTTGTCATTTGTTGTCTTCTCTAATAATCTACATTAAATCTTTTAGTCAAAAAGTGTGTACATTTGGAAAAATTATGATGGATTTTACTTTATATTTCTAATTCATGTAAATTTTCTACAAATGCAATCTGCAGGGGCGGGTCTACGTGGTGCCCCCCTATAAGATATCTTCTGATTGGTTCATTTTACGGCCAATCAGTTTATAGACTCTACTGAAGTTCGTGATTCAAATAAGTTTTTTTTTTTTTAAAGCTTAATAAAGTCATCTTTAATGCCAAAAAAAGGATACAAATCACAAGTGACTTATCAAAATATACATAACAATTTTCTCAAATAACTACTGTTATCCTTCAACAGCACAAACAAACAAGGTACATCAACAAATCTCTGAATATAACTTCAATTGTTCAGCCATAGGTTGAGCATAGCTAGTACAAAGAACAGAAAACACACTATGAACAAACCAATAATTAAATAGAAAAAAACAAAAATAAATAAAATGAAAAAATAAATAAAAAGGGACTTTTTAAATTAATTTAAATGTATCCAAAAGAGAAATCAGTTTAAGGGCTTTCTGATTTTAAAACAAATTTTAAAGATTTGCACAAGAGTTTAACCTCATTCATCCAGTGATTAAAGTTGGGTTTAGATTTAAACCATCTGCATTTATGAATGAAAAACTTTCCAAAACATAACAAGAAATTAATAACAAAATCACAATCTTTGTTTTCCAGACAAACACCAAACCTAATTAACTTCCACGTGAGAGGTGGGAGTTCAACCCTCCTAGACCTTAACCAATTCTGCACCTCACTCCAAAAGGGTTGCACCAGATCACAATCAAAGAAGACATGCTCTAGATTTTCAATATTTGTTTCACAAAAAACACAATTATTCACATCAAAATTAAATTTCAATCTTAAAAATTCTTTAGTAGGATAAAGCTCATTTAAAATTTTGAAGTTCACCTCCTTAGCTTTAGGAGGGAGAGGAAAAGACAAATAATTTTTCCTAATTATTTTTATTTCAACCTTATCAAAATCTTTAAGCACGTATTCCCGTCTAATTGGGTTTGGGTAATAAGCCTGTAAAAAAAAAATTCTAATGACATTTGTACATTTTTTATCACAAAAATCATAACCTTCTAAGGAGAGCTGTCTCAGTACTGGGGAGATCTTGGAGTACAACATGTCTTCTTTAACCATTAATCTTAACAGAATTGGTATAGCGCTAATCATTCTATTAAAAATATTAACGGTACACTGTACTTGGAATTTCTCACAAAACTCTCTATACAGTAACACATTTCCATTATCATCCAAGAAATGGGCAATAGCCCAACTCCCTTTAGATATCCATTCTTCAAGATATACAGATTTTCTGCCAAACTTTATATATCTACTATTCCACACTGGAGTGTTGTGAGGAGTGAAGTTATGTTTGAACAATAGTTTCCAATAGAGCAGCACTTGCTGATGGAAGGATGAAAGTTTAACTGGTGACCAGGTGCACTCAAAGTCACAACATAACAGAAAGTGTATTCCCCCCAGTTTGTTAAAGATTGCATTGGAGACAATAAACCAAAAAGAGTGGCTATTTTGAATGAAGGATTTTAACCATCTCAATTTCAAAACACCATTCATAATGTCAAAATCGATAGCATTCACCCCACCGTCTTCATATTTTGTAATCATGTCTTCCTTTCTAATGTACTGACACTTATTTCTCCAAATAAATTTAAAATTCACCTTATTTATTCATTTAATCATTCGTGTCGATATGGGCAAGGAGATGGCTGGATAGATGAGTCTGGACAAACTATCCATTTTAGATAACAGAACCCTTCCAAAAATTGTAAGATCCCTCTGCAGCATCTATTCAATATGGATTTACATTTATCTGTTATTCAACACATTGTTATTCTCCATAACATCTTTATCTTTAGAAATAATAATCCCCAAATATTTAACTTCCCTTTTAATTTGTATATTGGATAATGACTGCAAAGGAAACTCATGCAGTGTTAACGTTACACATTTGTTTAGGTTTAAATGTGCCGAAGCTTTAGAAAACTGGTTAATAGAATGGAAAGCTAATGGAATTTGATATTCATTCTTTAGAAACAATGTTGTATCGTCAGCAAACTGGCTTATAAGTAACACTGAAAGACCTTCAATACCATTATTTTTAATCAATATAGATAATAACTCTGCAACCATTATAAATAATAATGGTGAGTTTGCCAGTCACCACCGAAACAGAAGAATCCAGCTGTTTTAGTTGAGGTCTGCCTTCTTTCTTTTTCGACTGTTATCCTCTCTTTCTGCTACTGTTTTTATTGTTTCTAAACTAAAGACTGTTCTTTAATATATTAGCAGAGCACAATGTAATGGATCCATATTTTATTTTTAAACTGTGGTGTTTTCATTTGAACTGTTACAGTGCTAAACTTTAACTCTGTGTTACTCAGCTTTTTTGTAAATTAATCTGACAGAAATGTTGAATGAAACACTATGATGTTTTGGCCAAACCATTTGAATTATTACAGTGGGTTTTTTTATTTTTTTATTATTATTATTTGAAAGAGATTGTGAATAAAACTACTGTATATTGTAATGGCCAAACTAATTAAAAGAAAATAGTTGACATCGTTTCTGCTTATGGGTTTTTAAAATTGCTCATTATTAAAATTGCTTTTATTTTATAAACTTGTTAGTTTTATGAAAACACTAAAAATAATAAACACTGGCTCTCACATTTAACTTAATGGCTATATACAGGATAACAGAAAACTAAATTAATCAAAAATGTGCTTTATTACTACATTTGTTTACAAGTAACTTTATTCAAGTTAAAAAAAATTATATAATAAAAAAATCAATAGGATTTACGTAATATACTGTAGAATTCAGCTTTTTTTTTTTTTTGGTCACTGGCGGCCACCCCGTTTGGAGGCAGTGCCCCAGCATGGCCCCCCACTGAAAATGCTCTAGACACGCCCCTGGCAATCTGAAGCACTACAGGACTCGAATACTCTTATATAGTGTGTGTTCTGTTGAACAAGGAAGACAGAGGCCACTGTAGCTCCAGAAATGATCCGTATATGGACTGTAGAATAGGTTAGAAGATTTTCACATCAGAGATCAAATGAAAGGTGTTCCTCATCCCTTACCACAGAAGGATATAAACTGTAAATCATTATATCACATTTAGAGTAATTAAGTATGTTGTGAATAAATAAAAATATATATAAATATTTTTGAAGCGATTGCTGTAATTTGTATTGATTTGATGTCTGTATCCTTGAAGAATTTTGCATCTGCCACTGAACCTGCTGTTTGCTATAGGCTGCATATTCTATAAATATTGTGCTTTCTGCTTCATTCTATGAATGGAATCCAAATGAGATCAGTACAAGGAGCTGTTATAGACCATTTCAAGATGTTTCAACAAAAACAAAGAAATTAGAACAGTTGTCACATCTAGATGTATTTTTGAATTGAGTATTTTAATTTCCTGTTTCCATGCCATGTTTGTTCCTTGTCATGTGATTTCCTGTTCCTTCATGTGATCTTGTCATGTGTTTCCCATGTTAATGTGTCTTGTTTTCATTGGTTCTTTGGTTTATTACTTTGTTATCAGTTCTAGTTTATCATTGGTTTAGTTTAATATTCTTGATATCTTGTTTATAGTTCTGTCTGTTCATTGGTTGTCTTGTTACTCACATCTGTGTATTTAAGCCCTCATGTTTGCCATTGTCTCTTGTCAGGTATTGTGAATGTAACTTTGTTGTTCTAGTCTAGTCTAGTCACACATGAGTCGAGTCATGTTTTGTTCATGTTTAATATTAGTGTTATTGGTTTCCACGTTTGTAAACTAAAACTGCACTTGGGTTCATCTTCACATCATCGTCTCTTCGTCATTGCCTGCCATCATCGTTACAGAATACCTGACCTCCAACCATGAACCCAGCGGTCCGACTCCTGTGCCTACATCAGGGGAATCGATCCCAGAAAGAATATGTGGGGGACTTCTGCTCTCTGGCCAGCGAGGTGGACTTTAATGAGGTCGCCTTCAAAGACTGTTTCCGTTTCGGATTGAGTGAACAAATCATAACACTGACATTCCTGTCTTGCAGAAAATCACGCACAGAATGAGCTGTATGGCTGGTGACATTGTCATGCTGGAGGGTTATGTCAGGATGAGCCTGCAGAAAGGGTACCACATGAGGGAGGAGGATGTCTTCCCTGTAACACACTTTCTTTTGGAGTCAGTAGAAGGGTCTCTTTAGTGTCCCAAGTTTTCGTAAGTGTCTTAATGACTGTTCCACAAGTGCATGTTCATTATTTGTTTATGGTTAATTGAACAAGCATGGAAAACATTGTTTAAACCCTTTACAATAAAGATCTATAAAGTTATTTGGATTTTTATAAAAATTTCTTAAATTAAAGTGTCATGAAAAGGAGTGTGTATGTATATATTAGTCACGATTCAGAATCTGCTCCTTAGAGGGGGGCTTTGTCACGATTCACTGTTGTCTGGCCTGTGTTTCTCCCCTGTCATCTGTTCCCCATGGACTACACTTCCCATAATTTCCTGCTCTCATCACTGCCAGCTGTCTTTCATTGTCTTCACCTGTTTCATTAAGTCATTACCCACTGTGTATATAATGCTCTGTTGTTTGCAAGTTCTTGGTCAGTTGTTGGATGTACTGGAATGTATCCTGATCTAAGGTGTTTGCCCGTGCACTTTGTGGATGTTTTGCCTACCCTCGTGGATTTTTTTTTTTCTTTCTTTCTTCTTTCTCTTGTCTATGTTTTTGTCTCCCTTTGTGGATGTTTTATTTTGTTCCTGTGTCTCCCAGTTATTTGTATTTGTTTATTTTTATTAAAATCCTTAGCTGCACCTAGATCCGGCTCTCTTCTTCCCGGTGTTGCAAAACAACTGACCAAATAATGGATCTAGCAGCCGTCAGAATTCTCCTCCTCAGGCAAGGGGACCGTCCAGTTGAGGATCACGTTCATTAGTTTTTAGAGCTGGCAAATTTAGTGGACTACCCAGAATTTTCCTTGGTGGTTTTCTTCAGGACGAGTCTCAGTAGTTCACTAAAGAAGCTATTGCCTCCAGCGAATCCTCACTGGACGCTCCTCGAGATTGTGGAGGAGACTGCGAGGTAGCGGCTCGCCTTTCACTGTGGGTGTAGAAGAAGAGGGCTTCACAACTCCTCCCACAGTGGTCACCCCCCCAGCCTTCCATGGCTCGCCCCTCCATGCCTGCCACAGCCCACGCCTGCTCCGTCCCAGAGCCAGCGTTGCCAGCCTCGTCCGTCTGGAGGAGGAGGAGGAAGGCTTCTGTCTCCTGAGCCTTCCACGGCTCCTGACCCACTCCGTGAGTTCTCCATGGCTGTGGTCCTGTGGCAGCCTCCCAGGCCTCCTGGCTCAGTCCCCGTCCTGTGGCTGCCCCCTTTGGACTGGATGGGTACAAAATTAGTTTTTTGCCTTTAAATACCTAGCTTTAATTAGGTAAAAATTATTTATGTAACAATTATATATATTCTATCACTGTTTTCCAGCCATGGAAAAAATTAGAAGGCGTAGAAACATCAGGCCAAAGTAAAAGTTGATTTTGTTTTGTGCTTTTTAACATTTGAGAGATTACATTTTGTTTTCATTTTTTTTTAGATTATTTTTTTATTTATCCTCTTGTATTGTTATTCTTAGGTCTGTGTCATGATGGATAAAGACTGCCAGTCAGTTGTGTGTTTAGCAGTCTAATGACCTCAGTGGTTCAGTTCAGATGCCTCGGATTCTGTTTATGGAAGATGAAGTTGCTGAGGCCCTGGACCGGTTCTTCAGTGCAGAGTTCATGGATCATGATGCTGTAGAGCCATTGATGTTTGTTTTTACATTAATGCAGGACATGCATACATTTCTGGAGCATGTTGTTGACCATATGAAGCTAAGGATCTACTGCTGAACAGAACAAATTTGAGTAATTGTTATATTTCCTTTTTATAATGTATTTAGTTTTGTGTTAATGTATTATTATAATGTATGTATTCTGTTAAATAGTCCACACTGTTTCATAGTGGTGTTTATAAGTGGCATGTTTTTAATATTTATTGTATTATTATCTACTAAAGTCATAATCAACAACTGTCTTGTTTAATTCTTACTGGTTTCTTTGACATTCTGGAATGGCAATCTTGTCAGCATATTGAACCTGACAGCAGCAGAGCTCATGCTTTAATGCTGATAATCAATCAATGATTTAACAATAAGTTATTATGTGATACATATGGTCTACAGTGAGGACATATACAGGTGCTGTTTCAATTTAATAAGTATTTAAGAATTTGTCTGACGAGAAACAACTTAAATACACGTTACCTGCGTAACAATTTCTCTTAAGCCTGTGGAATATAAAATAGAAGCCTATACAAGAACGTGTGAATTTGAAGCAGACATGAATTATGCATGTATTTTGTCAGTTTTGCATGATTTTTATCAGCGTAAAACTGTCATTTTCGGATCAATGTTAAGGCTGCGCTAATGTCCTTTCAGCTGGGACTTCAGTTTGTTTTTAAACAGTAACTTAATCTATCATTTTCTATGTCTGACCGTGCGTATCCGGTTTCGACATCGCGAGAGTATGTGACGTCACAGCCAAGAGCGCATGCGTGAGTTTGAGACAGGAGGCAGGCATGCGTGCTTTGAAGGCTGCAGTGATTGAACTCCTTTAAACGAGACGGCCTTTATAGGACAAGGAATATTTCCAATATCTTGTGGAATCCATGCCACAAAGATCTGAGGCTGTTTTTTAGAGCTTAAATATGATGTTCAAACTCAAGTAATGTTAATTCCCATGTTGAAGTACCTCAGTAGATGGGTGCAGAGTATATATTTTAATTATATATTAATATAATTAAAGTATTAGACTAAAAGTACACCTGTAAAATCTATTATCTTTTCTCTTTACATCATTATAACGTTCTTAAAATTTTCCTTATACATTCACTTCAAGAGGGACTTTGTTCCCTACCCACCAAAGCACTCGCGCTTGTTAAAGAGTGGCGAGCTGTCATAGCAACCATGTTACGTTCCGTTTCCATTTGTCCTACGAAGGCCATCTTGTTTAAAGGAGGACACTCTGTATACTGCAGCCTTCCAAACGAGACAGCTGCATGTCTGAGATTGCATCTTATGGGGCTTTTCCACTGCGCGGTACAACACAACTGCTCGCTTTTTTGGGGTTTTAGTACCTGGTACCTGATACTTTTTAGTACCACCTTGGTCGAGGTTCCAAGCGAGCCGAGCCGATACTAAATGTGACATCAAAATCCAGCAGCTCACTGATTGGTCAGGGAGAATTGTCACTATCAGCGTCACTGGATTTCCGACACGCAACATCAACCCGCTAGTTTTAAAGTTAGCAACAGCGATAACAGTATAATTTGTTCACGCAACTTTCGAATTGTGAAAAAAGAAATAGCTGTGTGCAAAACCACGGCGTGGTCAATAAACGAGGTGCAGACGGTCCACTCGTTAGCAATGAGCGAAACGAAAAAGTATCTCAGGTAGTGTCTCAGCTGTTGGCTGCACACGGCTACCACCGGACTTACCAACAGTGTAGGGAAAAGTAAAAAAAAAAAAACTTAAAAGTGACTACAGAACCATCAAGGAAAAGTGGAAGTGGTTCGACCAAATGGACGCTATCTAGACCGGCAAGCAAGTGGAGGGAGAGTGCCCTGGACATTTTGTTACATTAACTCTATACTCTGCTTGAAAGCTTCACTTTATTTAGTTGACCAGCTACTTGAAGCTTTCTTTTCTAAAATAACCAGGCCAATTTAACTGTTACACTTGTGTAAAATCACCATGCAACAACTGCTTTAAGCAGCACAATGAGCTAGTAGCTAACAGCTAGCGGTTGTGTTATTGTTTTGATCAGTTTGTGTCGTGTTTAAGATGATGTTACGGCAGTAGAGGCGGCTTAACTATGACGATCATCCTATAATCCCACTCAAGTTGAGAGGCACTAAACTGCAGTGGAAAAGCAAACTCAGAAAAGTAAAGCAAGTAGAGTTGAGTCGAACCGTAACGTGCAGTGGAAAAGTGCCATTAGTGCATCTGCATCCAGGCTCTATTGAACAAGTCATTTTCATTTTCTTGTGTGGAAAACATACAAAATATACTATCTGTTTCGATCTGATGTAGTTTCACTTTATCTGTAACACTCCCTTTGTTGGATGTTAGTGATATACTTCCTCATACTGCCATCGGCTGTTTGTAATGGAGTACTAACAACCTACATAATGCACTTTATAGATATAGATTTATAGTAAACTGTCTGGTTTAATATACACTCACTGCACACTTTATTCAAAACACTATACTAATACTGGTTAGGGCCTCCCTTTGCTCTAAAAACAGCCTCAGTTCTTCGTGGCATGGATTCCACAAGATGTTGGAAACATTCCTTTAAGATTCTGGTCCATGTTGACATGATTGCATCACGCAATTTCTGCAGATTTGTCAGCTGCACATTCATGCAAATCTCCCGTTCTACCACATCCCAAAGGGTTTCTATTGCATTCAGATCCAGTGACTGGGAAGGCCACTGTAGAACACTGAACTCATTGTCATGAAGCCAGTTTTAGACAACTTTTGCTTTGTGACATGGTAAATTATCATGCTGGAATTAGCCATTAGAAGATGGGTCAATTGTGGCCATGACGGGATGCACATGGACAGCAAAAATACTCAAATAGGCTGTTCAAGCAATGATTGATTGGTATTTATGGGTCCAAAGTGTGCCAAGAAAACATTCTCCTTACATAATACCACCACCAACAGCCTGGACTGTTGACACAAGGCAGGTTGTGACCTTGGATTCATACGGTTGCTGCCAAATTCTGACCCTACCATCAGTGTACCTCAGTAGAAATTAAGATTTACCAGACCAGGCTATGTTTTTCCAGTCATCACCTGTCCAGTTTTGTTGAGCCTTTCTCCACCACATCCTCAATTTTCTGTTCTAGGCTGACAAAAGTGGAACCCGACATGATCTACTGTTGTAGCCCTTTCACCTCAAGGTTTGACAAATTGTGCAGTCTGAGATGCTATTCTGCTCACTACAATTGTACAGAGTGGTTATCTGAGTTACCATAGCCTTTCTATCAGCTCGAACCAGTCTGGCCATTCTCCGTTGACCACTCATCAGCAAGGCATTTACGTCTGCAGAACTGCCGCTCACTGGATGTTTGTGGCACCATTCAGAATAAACTCTAGACTGTTGTGTGTGAAAATCCCAGGAGATCAGCAGATACAGAAACACTACCAACCCATCAGGCACCAACAATCATGCCACGATTGAAATCACTGATAGCAAATTTTTCCCCATTCTGATGGCTGATGTGAACATTAACTGAAGCTCCTGATCCGTATCTGCATGGTTTTGTGGATAGCATTGCTCCCACACGATTGGCTGATTAGATAATCACATGAATAAATAGGTGTACCTAAAGTGCTCAGTGAGTAGTATGTATAAACTATGCAATGATATTTTCTTGAGGTTAATTATCAATAAAAAAAAATGTTGCTCACAGTTTAAGACTGTGGTTCTGTTTTTTTTTTTTTTTAAGAACTACACAAAACAGGTATTTTTAATGTTTATATCTCATGAGCTGATTTCACAGAATTGTTTAAATGCATCATATATTAGGCTTTGTCTTACAAAGAGAGGATGAAAGAAACCCAAAAAGAACATAGATGCTATAATTCAAAACAACTGTGATGGAACGCAAACTGAAAGTGAGTGCTTTGCACAAATAGTGAAGCTTTAAGACAATTATAGACAATCACACTGGAAAAACTGGCATGTCCTTTATTTCAGACAAGTGACAAACTCTACAAATGTGTCTGGTTAAAGAACTTTAGAGACAATTTGGGTAAAAAAAATAAAGGTAAGAAAAATAAAACAAGGAAAGGGGGAGAGAGAAGTATTGTCCTGCTCTGTAGCAAACACAGTCTAAAATTACAACATCACATCCATTTTTTTTTCTCGCTTCTTAAAAATCACAGTTAATGATTGTGCACCTTCTTTTAGAATGGCAGACCTAGAAAAAATCCAGAGGTAGAGTAAATTACTTAAACACCAGATTTACCTGGTGAAAATATTATCTGTATTTCTGAGGAAAAACCAGCACATATATGGAACAGACTAGAGGATATATTCAAACGTCCATAGTAATCATTTTCCATTAGTTATCACTGGATATTTACATGTCATTCCCTACTTTACTCAATGCTGTTTTCAAACCTTAAGGAAAACAAGAAAATTAGCCAAATATAAAGAACTTCAAACTCCTGGGTGTACTTGTGTACATTCTGGGGTGAGCTTTTTGAATGATTTGAATGATAAATTCAATAACTCAAAACATTCATCCCAACAAAAATCAAAACAAAAAAACATCCAGTTGAAAAGAAGCTATCTGCTCACCCAATTCAAGGTGTTTCTGCGATGTACATAAAAGTTGGCCCATATAAAATTATGATTTATAATAAAAAAAGAAAAAAACAATTCCACAAAATTCCTAATAAAGGACAACCAAAGGGTTCGAGCTTGTATTCTATGAGGGCTTCCTATAAAGGTGATAGACAAGGATTCGTAATGTGTCAGGCCTTCATATGGTGGCAAGGACTTGAGCTGCAATTGGATGGACATCCTGAGAAAGGTGGCTGGTTAGCTCTGGCGTCCCAAGAGGTGTAGAGCACTGACAGAAAGAGAAAGTGGGAGAGAAGGTATAATGTCAGAATGCTGTTGTACTTTTTGATTTAACTGCATAAAATCCAGGAACATTGCTTCTTTTTCTCCCAATTTAGAATTGCCAATTCCCAGTGTGCTCAAAGTCATCATGGTGGCGTAGTGACTCTGACGAATCTCAGTTGCCTTTGCGTCTGACACTGTCAATACACACACCTTATCACGTGCCTTGTTGAGCGTGTTTACGCAGAGTCATAGCATGTGTGGAGGCTTCACACTATTCTCCACGGCATCCACACACAACTCACCACGTGCCCCACTGAGAGCAAACCACATTATAGCGACCACGATGAGGTTACCCCCATGTGGCTCTACCCTCCCTAGCAACTGGGACAATTTGGTTGCTTAGTAGACCTGGCTGGAGTCACAAAGCACACCCTGGATTCAAACTCATGACTCCAGGGGTGGTAGTCAGAGTCTTTACTCACGGAGATACCCAGGCCACCATCCAGGGGCATTTTTAAACTAAATCACTTCATGCTTCCATTCACACATAGCTGCATAAATGTGTCTCTGCAAAGGTCACTTCACTAATGCTAATAATGCTACACAGGGAAATTTTGCCACACATGACGTTATTAAATAAAAAGAGATGGCAGCTGAAATTGCTTCTCAGCAATTGCAGTACAAAAGGCAAAAGTTATTATGAGCTAAATTGCTTTGACACATTTTCAAAAACGAAGTTGTAGACAATGAGTTGGGTCTCATACCTGTTCTGTAACAGGTACTGTGCGTTCTGGATCTGGTCTTGGGTTCCTGTGATAGTGATGATGCGGTCTTCAGAACCCTGCAGGGGCTCATCGATTTTGATAGACGCTCCAGACTCATGACGAATCTGCTTGATCCTCTGACCCCCTTTACCGATGATCGATCCTGCCAGCTGAGAATCACAGCAGGGCGAGTTCAATGAATGTGATACACACAGAGACCTCGGATTAGGAGAGCATCACATGACCTGTATGAATGGATCAATGTACTCACATCTTTGGGAATTGTCACTTGTGTGGTAATAACAGGGCTTCCCATATCACTACAGTTACTCCTTCCACCTGAGCATCAATGAAACATGAGAAAGTGAAATGACAACAGGAGATTTTCAATGAAAGATTCAAAAGGTGAATTTTTTTTTTTCCTTTACAAACTGGGATATTACCAGACTGATAGGAATCCCAAGATGAATTATTGTCTGCTTTAGGGGAAATAAATTTACAGAAAAATAGCAAAATTTACAAATCTGTTACCATCCAATCTTAGAAAGCAGCTAGAAGCTCTGCTTTACATCTCACAAATTTAATGGTGAAAGACAATGATTAAAAAAATAATAAATACAAATCTAAAACTTACCATATCCATCATTCTGAAACACAAAAGAGAACAGACCATAAGAACAACATTTAAACAATGTTTTCACACAACATACAGAAAAAACAACAACTTAAAAGTCAGTTTCCAGGTAGCGAAAAGCTGCCATGGATGCTATCGTTTCGGAAACCACCTTTCCTTAAAGGAATAGTTCACCCAAAGATAACAATTCTCTCATCATTATGCTGAACACAAAGATTTTTAAAAGAATATCTCAGCTCTGTAGGTCCATACAATGCAAGTGAATGGTGACCAGAAATTTTAAAATCACATAAAAGGTAGCATAAAAGTAATTCATAAGACTCCAGTGGTTTAATCAGTCTTCTGAAGCGATCCAATCGGTTTTGGAGCATCAAAGTTCTGGTCACCATTCACTTGCATTGTATGGACTTACAGAGCTGAGATATACTGCTAAAGATCTTAATTTGTGCTCAGCAGACAAAGTCACATCTGGGAAGGAAAGAGGGTGAGTAATGAGAGAATTTTCATTTGAGGGTGAACTATTCCTTAAGTGAATGTTTTCTACAGATTACTCAAAACCCTATTTCCAAAAAATAAATCAGAACACCAGCAAACTACAAGTAACAGGTTACACTGCGTACTAACCATGTTGCCTCCATAACGTTCATTGCGTCCTCTCTTTTCTCCACTAGAAAACAAGTAAAAGCAAACAATTGATACAGCGCAAATATGATATGCAATGATTAACCTCTAATATCAAATACTACACTAACATGCTTCTAAATGCAATTACTTTTAAAAATACTTTAGAAACAGAACACTTACTGTCGTCTCTCCTCCATTTGGCCACGCTGGGAGCTATAGGAGTACTGGTCATCACTGTAAACAGCCATATATTGTCACCCAATATTAAGACAATTAAATACTTAAAATCACTTACCAAACAAGTTAAAAGGACCCACCCCAATTTTCTGTTTTATTCTGATTTAGTTGGCTTGGGTCTCTCCTTTTATTGCAAGTTTTTTTTTCCTTTGTCATTTTAGCATATGCAAACACCATTAATAATACCAAACTATTATAGTTCTAATCTAACCCTGTAAATACCCTTCGTTAAAGGGATAGTTAAACCAAAAATGTAAATTGTGTCATCATTTACTCATCAACATGCTGTATGACCCCTATGACTTATTTTCCTTAAAACATAAAAGATGTTCGGCAGAATGTTCACCATTCACATATTTTTCTATACAATGAATGGTGACTGAGGCTGTCATTCTGCCTAACATCTCACAAATTTGGAACAACATGAAGGTGGGTACATGAAATAATTTCCTTTTTGTTGTTGACCTAACTATCCCTTTAATAAAATACTATAAAGGGACAATGACAAATTAATTCATAAGGAAGGTGGCTCACTCTCTCCTATGATGGGAAGGTCCTCCCATGTTACGTGGGGTACGGCCCCCTCCTCTCCCTCCTCTCTGAGGTGGAGGGGGGCCCCTTCGTGGACTCATGTCATCATAGTCTCTTCTGTTTGGTGGCATATGGTGGCTGCTGCGACCTCCGCTGGGGGGCATACGGTCGAACCCGCCTCCACGCCCCCTCGAGGGGAAGCCTCCCATTGGCCGACGCCCCCGCTCTTCATATGTTGCGGTGAAGCCACCATAGTCATAAGTCTCATCATAGAAGTTGGGGTCGTACGGCTGAGTGCGACCTTTAGTGGGAGCCTGGGGAGGGAGGGAGAGAGAAAATTATTGTCCAGAATAACATACTGACATACTACACTTACTATTTCTGCTGTATATATTATGTCATGCTCTGCATAGTATGCAAATTTATGCAGTATTCCATTCCGGACACATCCCACGATTAACAAACATATTTTGACACTGTTGTTTTATCTGACCTCCACAATGAGCTCAAGCATGGTCTTAATGCATTGCACCACCCGATCTGCTTTGCCCCCAACGAGCACCACACGGTCAGTGGACTGAGGACAGCACTCCTGGAATAGCTTGATGGTTGTCTGAGTGCTCTACAATAGCATAACTGACAGTTAAGCATGGTCTCAAAACAATTCAAATATCAACAGTGATAGTACCCATCAGAAAATTAATTGTATTGTTAGAAGGCTTGTACTGGCATCTTACCTCACGGAGTTCCTTAATCTTGGCTCCCTTCACACCAATGATGCTTCCGGCTAGACTTTGATGAATGAGCAGCCTCAGCTCACAGTCAAAGTCCACCCCCTTATAATGCTGATACTGCTCCAACCAATCAGAGAGGAGAATCACATTTGGCATTCAAATATCATGCAGCATAGCTTCAGGCAATATACAACTTGCCCGCATCTAGAGGTGGGCACTATTATTAGCGGCCAAGCACCGAAGGTACGTAGGCACCTATAGAGACTGCTAATGTGACGTCATCGTGACATATTACCAGCGGTGAACGCAAAGCATTTTGGGAATCCGCGGCACAAACAGAAGGCGCCAGACTTGATTGCATGGAGGGAAGAACGCAGTGTTCAAGGTGCCGTCTACCTGCTGTGTTATAAACTGCAATAGTCGTTCTCACGATAGAAGTGGCATAAAGCTTAAGAACGGAAAATCCTTTTATCGTTTTCCAGCGTGGAAAAATAATAGTACAAGCCATGTTTCAGAGGTGACAAAAAGTGCGACGAATGGCATAGATAGCAGCAGTAAGGAGGCCCAAGATTACCTTCGATAACACTCCACCACACATGATGGTGTGTTCAAAGCATTTTCACAAAGTTAAATTACAGAGAGTAATTTTAAATGTTATGTTGTGGGCAAATAACCAGCGTGTTTTGTTTGATTTAACCAGACCATTAGATTTGACGTTAGGCCAATGTTAACCGTTAACTAGCATGAAATGGCTAGAAAATGAGCTTAAGTTACCAATGTACTAAAGCGTAACGTTAATCAGTTTTAAATGTTGTACATCTAGGCTACATAGCTATTTATTTGGTGACTGTGTTTGCAGGCAAACCTGCCTATGAAATGTTGGAGTGTGATCCTGACTGGGCCTGGGATATGTGGTGCCTTGTGAGGGGGAGGATAAGACTTTGCTGGATAAAATTGTGGTTGTGTGCTGTGCTTTGACCATTATGTGTCCAAGTTGTGAAGCCGTCGTGTTAGAATTATACACCATGCTCACATCTAATATGTAAATTATAATATTTTTTTTTTCAAAAGATTTTGTAATGTCACTTCTCACATGTAATGATTTTTAGCCATCTCTGTATATAAAATACACAAAGACTGAATTAAATTCTGCCTCCTTTATCTGTATTAAGGAAGAATTGTGCAAAATCAGTTTGGATTGCAATACACAATTACATAACTTAAATGGTAGTAACAACCAACTTAATTTCAGTTTCTTTACATATTTAACATGTAAATACATTTAGATGAAGACATTTATAAAGAGTCCATAGAAAAGATAACTGGAAATGTATGAGGTAGGTTGTGGGTGATAAGTCACAGACATGTACAAGCATCGCATTGCCATAACTCTTCTCTGGCTGGTGCGCTGCTGAATCCCACGCAACCTAAATGGAACCACTGTATAGGACAGTTCTGATTATCGCAAGCAACCATGTCTGCAAACATTCAGGCTGTCTGCAAAAGCACCACAACACAGCCTTTTCAGGTTGACCTCCCCTGACCAGTCACTATGCTCGTAAGAATCCAGTCCTTTGATTCCCTTTTTTTTCTCGTCATATCTCGTCTTTGCATTAGGATGTAGTTTTAGGCGGTATGGTCCGACAATGTTTTCTTTAGCCCGCTGCATTTTGTAGTATTATATTCTGTTTTTCACGCTATTTTTTAAATTATTTTCATGCCACTAGCCTGCTATGCGATGCCAGCCTATGTAAACGGGCCAAACATACCCATAATTCTTTGCGTTCTGATGACGTTGCAGCCCAGTTGGTCACATGTCTTAGCAATCTCTATAGTATCCTTTAGCGTTCTTATTATGTTTCTTCCGCTCGAGAAGTCTATGGCAGCCTATAGAACCATACATGGGAAAATTATGAAATTTGGCACGCTGATAGAACACTCAAATGTTACTGACCAAAATTTGGGGTCTGTAACCTAAACCCTCTAGCACCATCAACTGTTCAAACTTGCACACATAACGCCTATAACTTTTGAACCCTATGACCTAGAAAGATTACCTAGATCATTACATATCATCGGGGCAAAGTCCTGAAAGTACTCAAAGTTTGGGGACATCAACACCTAGTGGTCAAAAGATCCAAAAAATGCTTAACTTTTGAAAAATGTGGCCAATTGTCATGGGTGTTCAGCTTCATTGGGTCATGCAGAGAACAATGATACCAAATTTGCCATGATTGGGCGTTCTTCCTGTCTGCCATTTTGAATTGTATTAATCCATAATTTTTTTAACTCCTCCTAGGCCATACATACGATGCTGTCATTTTGTCGCATACCATCTAGGGAAACTTACAACCAAAAGTTATTAAAAGCTTTTTGATAGACCAAACGGTTCTCGAATAGCGCATTAAAAAAATAGATGGGAAGATAGAAGACTCTTAAATATAAATTTAGTGACAGCACCATATTTATAGTGAATTGTATTGTACTAAGCAATTTTACTTAAGTTTTTATACTGCTTTTCTTGAAATCCTAATCAGTGATGTCCAATCATACTTCCTTAGTAAGTGTGATTGGCCCCGTAATTGGTGCTTGCAGCTATATTTTAATATTTATATATATATAAAATAATTTTAATAACTACATAATATTACATTCAAAAGTCCTTTTGAAAAAATAAATAATAATTATATTATTAATTATTATAATAATTATATTATATATATAGTTTTACCAGGGACGAACTGCTGAACATTCAGCAGCACATACCAGATAATCTTTTCCGGTTTTTCAATATTCGGACGTTTTGCTGGACATTTTAGTTGGAGGCTGCTGTGTTGTTTAGATGCTTCACGAGGCGCTAGGCGAGGAGACGAGCTGGCGGCTGGTTAAACTCCGTCAGCGTTCGAACAGCACTGCCGAGCATTCATCTGCGAATCTCCGCTCTCTTCCCAACAAAGCGGATCGAACTACATCTCCTCACACATACTAATAAGGACTTTTCAAACTCTGCTGCACTGTGCTTCACTGAAACCTGGTTGAGTGAAGCCATTCCGAACAGCGCATTACATCTGCCGGGCTTCCAGCTGTTCAGAGCCGGATCGCATCGCGTGAGTTAACGAGGAAAAGCGAGAGGTGGTGGAACATGCTTTTACATCAGCGAAGTTGGTGTACAGATGTAACAACACTAAAGAGGATGTGCTGTCCTAATCTGGAAGCGCTCTTTATTAACTGTAAGCCGTTCTACTGCGCGCGGGAGTTTTCTTCGTTTATTCTGGTGAGTGTTTACATTCCTCCAAACGCGTCTGGGAACTTAAGCTGCAACAGCTGGCTGATCAAATCTCAGACACAGAACAACAATACCGGACTCAGTCATTATTATTCTTGGGGACTTTAACAAAACAAATCTCACCGCTGAACTGCCCAAATACAGACAGCACATTACATGCCCCACCAGAGACAGGAATATACTGGACCACTGCTATACTACATTAAAGGATGCATATCAGCTCTGTCCCACGTGCAGCTTTGGGTCTCTCTGATCACTGTCTGGTTCATCTTCTCCCGACCTACAGGCAGAAATTAAAATCAACCAAGCCAGTTGTAAGGACTATAAGGAGATGGACTATTGAAGCAGAGCTGGAACTACAAGCCTGCTTTGACTGCACTGATTGGAGTGTTTTTGAAGCTGCAGCTACAGACCTGGACGAGCTCACAGATACTGTGACATCATACATCAGTTTCTGTGAGGATATGTGCATCCCTACTAGGACATTTTGTCATTCAACAATGATAAACCATGGTTCACAGGAAAACTCAGACAGCTCGTCATGCCAAAGAGGAGGCTTACAGGGGTGGGGATAGAGTCTTGTATAATCAGGCCAGGAACACACTGAATAGGGAAATCAGAGTGGCTAAAGAAGCTACTCTGAGAAGCTGAAAAACAAGTTTTCAGCTAACGACCCAGCATCAGTGTGGAGTGGCCTGAAACAACTTACTAATTACAGGACTCCTACCCCCAACCCTGTGGCGGACCAACGACTGGCTGGCGACCTGAATGTGTTTTACTGCAGATTTGAAAGGCCCGATTTCACACCCACATGCACTCGGACCTTCATTTCACACAACCATTAACACCTCCTGCAACCCCCTCCTCCCCCTCCTGCTACACTACCTGCACTAAAGATCTGTGAGGGCGATGTGTGCGTGTCTTTCGGAAGCAAAGGACAAGGAAGGCTCCAGGACCAGATGGCATCTCACCAGCTTGCCTTCGTTCCTGTGCTAACCAACTGGCCCCCATCTTCACTCAGATCTTCAATAGATCACTGGAGCAATGTGAAGTCCCATGCTGCTTCAAGCGGCTCAGTCATTATCCCGTCCCTAAGAAACCAAAAATCACAGGACTTAATGACTACAGACCTGTAAGCCCTGACATCTGTGGTCATGAAGTCATTTGAGAACTGGTGTTGGCCCACCTGAAGGACATCACTGGACCCTTTCTGGACCCCCTTCAATTTGCTTATCGAGCAAACAGGTCTGTGGATGATGCAGTCAACATGGGTTTGCATCATATCCTGCAACATCTGGACAGACCGGGGACATACGCTAGGATCCTTTTTGTGGACTTCAGCTCGGCTTTCAACACAATCATACCAGATATACTCCGGACTAAGTTAAACCAACTCCCTGTTCCCACCTCTACCTGTCAGTGGATTACCAGCTTTCTGACCGGACAGGCAGCAGCTTGTGAGGCAGGGAAAATTCACTTCCACCACCTGTACCATCAGCACTGGTGCCCCCAGGGATGTGTGCTCTCCCCACTACTCTTCTCCCTGTACACCAATGACTGCACCACCAAGGACCACTCTGTCAAGCTCCTGAAGTTTGCAGGCGACACCACTGTCATCGGCCTCATCCGAGATGATGATGAGTCTCGCGTATAGAAAGGAGGTTGAGCGGCTAGCTGTCTGGTGCAGTCAAAACAACCTGGAGCTGAACACGCTCAAAACAGTGGAGATGATTGTGGACTTTAGGAGGAACACCCCAACATTGTCCCCCCTCACCATTCTAAACAGCACTGTGTCAGCAGTGGAGTCATTCAGGTTCCTGGGCACTACCATCTCACAGGACCTGAAGTGGGAGATACACATCGACTCCATTGTGAAAAAGGCCCAGCAGAGGTTGTACTTCCTTAGCCAACTGAGGAAATTCAACCTGCCACCAGTGCTGCTGAAACAGTTCTACTCAGCGGTCATTGAGTCTGTCCTCTGCACTTCAGTAACTGTCTGGTTTGGTGCAGCCACTGAAATTAGACATCAGAAGACTACAAAGGACAGTTCGGTCTGCTGAGAGGATTATTGGTTGCCCCTGCCCTCCCTTCAAGAACTATACACTTCCAGAGTGAGGAAAAAGGCTGGTAAAATCACTCTGGACCCCACTCACCCTGCCCACTACCTTTTTGAACTGTTGCCTTCTGGCGGCGCTTCAGAGCACTGAGCACCAGAACCGGTCAGACACAGGAACAGTTTTTCCCTCAGGCCATCCATCTAATGAACAGTTAAATTACCCCCATTGAGCAATAATTATGTGCAATACACAGTTTAATTTTAATTTAAATTATATTATCCAACTTATCCACTTCTGCCATTACTTACATTGCTCTGTACATAATATACTGTTTTTTGTTCTTTATATACAGATTGTATTAGATTTGCACTACGTGTGTGTATGTGGGTATGTATGAAGGTGAGTTTATGTACGTATATGTATAATTATTTATTTTGTGTTCTTTTTTGTTTTTAATTACCTATGCCTTGCTGCTGTTTTTTTGGTATTGTTTGTATTGTTGTTGACTGGAAGCTCCTGTCACCTAGACAAATTCCTTGTATGTGTAAGCATACTTGGCAATAAAGCTGATTCTGATTCTGATTCTGATTCTGATATATATATATCTCTCTCTCTCTCATTAAAAAAGGTCACAGAACGAACTATAACTAATTTATTTAAAATAAACCATATTATTTTATCTACTCAGCATTGTTTTTTTTATTCAAACAAAAAACAAAGCTTGTCTCTTTTTTGTTTGACTTTGATAAGCCTTCTCAATTCTGAAGCAAACCCCTTCATCCCACATTTCTTTGTCCAAATTCACATTGGAATAATGTACAGATTTAGCTGTTATGGAAGGAAATTGGTAATTTAATTCACCAAAGCAGCATTCAACTGATCACAATGTATAGTCAGGACATTACTGGTGTAAAAAAACAGCACCATCACTAGTTGAAAAGTCATTTTTGATCAAATCTAGACAGACCCCATTTCCAGCAACCATCACTCAAACACCTTATCCTTGAGTAATCATGCTAAATTGCTAATTTTGTACTAGAAAAAAAAACTTGCCATTATATCAAACACAGTTGAAAGCCATTTGGATCGTTAAATAAAGCTTAACATTATCTCAGTGTTTGTATTTAATTTCAACAGTATGTAATAGACTGGCATGTCTTAAGGTCAATATTAAGACAAAAATGGCAAAGAAACAGCTTTCTCTAGAAACTCATCAGTCAATCAATGTTTTGAGGAATGAAGGCTATACGATGCTTGAAATTGGCTATACAATGCTTGAAATACTTGACAAAGGTGTACACTACAGTCTTCAAAGACAAAGGACAACTGGCTCTAACAAAGACAGAAAAAGATGTGGAAGGCCAGATGTACAAGAGGATAAGTACATCAGAGACTCAAGATTGAGAAATAGACACCTCACATGTCCTCAGCTGACAGCTTCATTGAATTCTACCCGCTCAACACCAGTTTCATGTACAACAGTAAAGAGAAGACTCAGGGGTGCAGGCCTTATGGGAAGAATTGCAAAGAAAAAGCCACTTTGAAACAGAAAAACAAAAAGAAAGAGTTAGAGTGGGCAAAGAAACAGATATTGGACAGTAGATAATTGGAAAAGAGTGTTATGGATCTTAACCCCATTGAGCTTTTGTGGGATCAGCTAGACTATAAGGTGCGTGAGAAGTACCCGACAAGACATCCACATCTATGGCAAGTGATACAGGAAGAGTGGGGTGAAATGTCACCTCAGTATCATTGCTGCACGTGGAGGATTTTTTGATGAGAACCCTTTGTAGTTGAAGTTTGGAATTTGTATCAAATTGTAATAATTTTTCATGTTATTAATGTCCTGACTATACATTGTGATCAGTAGAATGCCACTTTGGTGAATAAAAGTAACAATTTCTTCCTATAAGAGTAAAACCTGTACATTATTTACTCTGTAACCTTTGGCCGCCAGTGTATCACATATATACATATGTACCACCCATCTCATATGTCAAATGTGAAAAACCTCACCTCTTCCAAAGTGGGAATGATCTTCAGCAATATCTCAGCTACTGTGGGAATATCGGCACTGACGCTTAGGATTCTGTCAAAGCAACGAATTCCATTCCATGAGAAAAGAGAAGATGATATTAGACATAAAAACAGTGTGAATGTTCTGTTGGTCATTTTTAAATGTGAGTAGAGGGAACAAACTGATCTCAAGGTGTGCCATGTAATCATGCATTCCTTTATGTCAAAAGGAAGTGAAAAAACAGAAAAACAATGAAAAACAAACTGAAGCTCCTTCCCGTTGCTGAAATGTCAAGGTACAGGGAAGGTCAGACAAAGAGTGAAAAATAGAGGGATGCCTGGGTATTTAAAGGAATAGTTCACCCAAAATGTTATTTTGTTATTTCTTATGTTGTTTCAAACTCAAATTACCTTCTTCGGTTTCTTGAAAGAAGAACGTTTTGCCTTACATTCCATTGTGTTTCATAGAAAGAAAGAAAAAAGTAATATGGGTTTGGAATGACATGAAGGTGAGGAAATGACAAGAGCATTTTCATTTTTGGGTGAACTAACCCTTTTATGTGACAGAGGTGACAAAGTGCAGAATGACAGCACATAGAAAAGATGAACATGAAGCAGGAATTCAAAATCCATTACAGAAGAGATAGAAAGAGCAGAGTCAGAATGAAAGGAGCAGTGCAAAGATGAGTGGCAGTAAACAGAGCATCTTGGGGGACCAGAATAAGTCAAAATCCACAGAAAAACAATACAAAAAAGGAGAATAAGCATGTATTTGCAGTGCCCCTTCACCCTCAGTAACTTAATTCATCCTAGTATTATCAAGAAACCTTGTGGTATGTGGAGGAAGTACATTTCCCACAGGTATATAAAAAGCTATTACAGAATATATCTTCTATGAGAGTGGACGTAGAGGGAGACAGAGTGGGAGAGGGCTTCCTTATATGACAGAAAAGGCATTTTAATATAGCATTGCAGTATTTCAAAGTATTGATAGTCATGACATCATATTCATCTGTTTTGTTTATGGCAGTAAGGGAGTATTTTGTACATTAAGGATGTTAAAACAGTTCTGATATTGGCAGTAACAGAGCTGATATGACTTGGAGGTTTTGAGTATCTGAGTGGCACGTACCGCTCGGGCCCACTGCTGTCTGGGACTGACACAGTGGCATTGTACTGCAGGGGGCGGGCCAAGCACCCAGAGCAATCAAGCACACGGATGTCAATCAAGTAAGCCGCCCAATAGGAAGGGCGGGATTATGGGTGTGGCCAACCAGGGAGTCAGGATGTCAGGCGGCAACGCAGGTGGGCGGTACAAGTCGATCCAGAATATGGGATTTGGCCAAAAATGGACAGAAAAAATAAACAAGGAAAAGGGGAGAGGGAGTGGAAGAGGAATACATTTTTTTAATTGGAAAAAACTTTCAGTTTGATTTTCAATTTTCACAATGTTGGAGGAGAATGGAGGACAGGAGAGGAACAGAGACTATGAGAAAATGTATTAGGCCAAATACTATTATTTTAGCCTGTAACAATGATTGGCACATTTTATATACTCTTCAATTAATGAGCACAGTAGAATATGGGGTACATCATTGCAAAGGCCTCTTACTATTATATAATAAAAGCACTACTTTTGTAACCCAATATACAGCTTTGCTTGCAGAAAATACATTTTCCCTTGGACAAAGATGAGTGTACAGTTTTCTGTTGGTTCTCAAAGATATTACCATTAGCATGCCAAATATAACCTAGTTCAAGAGACTGAATGTGTGAGCTAAACACAAGAGTACTCACATCTGTGCGGAGAGCTTTAATGTTCTTCCCACCCTTTCCGATCACTGCTCCGGCATTCTGGAGAGATGACCAATCAGCATTGAGATACAGTCAGAGAAACAAAACTCAGTGACAGATAATATTCAGGTACTTACTTTGCTCTGTAGCAGTATTCTGAGTTCTACCATGTCATCAGAATTTCTGGAGCGTTTATGAGGCTTGTCCTCAAAATCTTCAGCAGAACGCTTACCTGAGTAGAAATAAAGGTGAATTTAATCACAACCACAAATGGAGGCTCTAATTAGTATATCATGATTTTCAGAATAACTTTCAGTAAAGCCGTCCTTCAAGTAAATATGAAATGGCATTCAAAACCCATTTTATTTCTGTTATGTGCAGTATTACAGAGTAAAACATAATATTCAACAAGAACCAAAAATGTTGGGAAGGGCTTCACTATCCATCAAAAACGTACTGGATTGTGAAACGTGGACATTTAAAACCAGATTGGAGTTTGCTAAAACCACACCTAAATAGCTATTGGTTTTATTTGTGATTTGATACTATGCCAGCTTCCATGGTGAAAACAAAGTTAAAATGTAATGAAACAAAAAAGTATAAAGATTGAAACCTATAAGGATTTTTTTTTTCTAAAACATACCGAATGTGGTCTGAGACTTGGTTAAAAATATTTCTAAAAAGTGTCAGCCAAATAAAATGATTTCCTGGTTAATGATAAACATTATTTTTGGCAGCATACAATTATCATCCCTGTAGGGTACCGTGTAACCATATGGCAACATATTTTCTTTCACTTTCTCAACATTCAGAAAAGGCTTGTTCATAATGCATTGTTGGAAATAAAATGATAGTCTTTAAAGTAACCAATAATATGCGGTTTGTCAATTTTCTGTAAAACATTGTTGAATAAAATTGATCATTAAACAACAACATTTTATCTTATCAAAGACGCAGGAAAAAATCATGTTGTAGAACAAACATACAGATAATGGAAAATGCCATCCAGACCGCTAGAGGGCGCCGTTTGATTACACAATGCTGACTGAAGCGTTAACTGAAGAGCTCTTTGGAGTGCCAACTTTCTACGACTACCATTATTTCTGGATTATACATTTGAATTCAGAGCTTTTACAAAGTGTGATAATTAACTATAAATTAACCGACGTTTTTTATATAGACGTTTTCATGTTTAAACCGATTTGCTGATGGTTTTAATTTGGCCATTAATTGGCGGCTGATACATCAGTGGATCCATTCTTTAAATACATTTGCGCGGTGCAGTTGAAACCTGGTTTTCATGTAAGTGTGGCGTGAGACACAACAGAAGCTGCCCTCTGCTCCATGTTTTATGTGTAATTCTGGAGCACGCATTTAAACCAGGCTAAGGCAGGTTTCCCTCGCTATCAGCACTCCAGAGATGGGACAGTACAGAGCTGATCACCTGATATTGCAGCGGCATCCCTTGATGATCACAAGGCTTATCTTGATATTGTGGCACAGATTTCTAAACTGAAGACCCCTTTGAATTCTGAAAATGAATTCTCTAGTTTAAAGCAATAGAGGATGTCAAACAACTTGACAGCACCGATATTCATTCAGCACAGACGAGGAAAAAAGACAACAAACTGCATGTGCCAAAATAATGGTTTTTAAATTACACATCACCCGTGCTAACATTTATCATGATTTACAATAGTAATAGTAACAGTAACTCTGGTATTTTGACAGGAATAATATCATTAAATCATTTATAATAATTTTTTACTACAACTGTAGAAGGTGTTAAAAAAAAAAGACCATTTGCATCAACCACAGTAATGATTACTTAGCCTAAATCATTAGGAGCCTGATGAAGAACAAACATCCGTTATAAAGTGGGAAACCAAAATTTTTACTAGCTATATACCAACTTAGTAAAGTGTTCTACTTTACAGTCAGAATATAATAACTAGTCTTATAGAAATAAGTTGTTAATTACATTTTGTTTGAATTCACATATTATCTTGATGAAATTCAGTGTCAAATTCAACAGGTTCCAAGATTATGCATAGTACAAATGATGCATGTTAACTATAAACTTGTTACAATATATATTTGTAACATAATATCTCCAATTTATCACATACAATATAAAGACATTATATTTATTGGTGAAATACATGGAATTTGTGCATTTTTAAATAGCTAAAATGTGTCAAAAATGAAAAGCTAATGATGAAATTAAATTTGTAAAATTAATAAATTTCATTATGTACTAAGTTAGAAAGTCCCCTGTATAATTTACAGCATTAGCTGAGAAATGATTTCTTTCATTTATAAGCAAAATGGACAACAAAATCGAATTGAGAGCTTATTAAATCGGAATAGAATCAGGAAATCCGTATCAATACTAGGTATGCACCGAAATTTTGGCCAAAAGAGGAAAAAAAGGCCGAAAATATATGACTCCCCACCCCTCATTGCTCAGGTTTCACTCTCGATCGATCTAGCCATTATCACGGCGCTACCAAGCAAAGGCCGATGTCAGCGGTGTGGAAATACTTCAAAGCAGTACGCCGCACCCTATACGCATACTACGCAGTCTGCGTAGGGCACCAATGCTCGCATGTTATATGTTATCCAAGTTCCCGAAAGCTGTTGCGGAACACAGATGATAACTTAACGCTCATATCACGCGAACGCAACAATCCTCTTGACTACCAGTAGATGAACAAAGATCACTTTCCATTGCTTGTGTGGACTGCACGGAGGTATTTATCTGCCCAAGCACCAGCACACAGAGAGAGACTATTCAGTGCAGCATCTCATGTTCTTGATGAGAAGAGGAACCGTATCTCCTGCCAGAAAGCTGAGCAACTTTTGTTCTTGAAGAGAAACCTGCCACTTTTACTTAAATAGAAAGCAGTCCAATTTGCTGTGTATAGCAATTACATTAAAATAGGTTTAGCCCTGCAAAACTTTGTTCTTCACTTGAGGCTACATCTGTCATTTACAGTTTGAGGTTGTTTTTAGTTCTATTACTGCTGTTTTACACAATTTTATATTAATGTGGAAATACGTTTACATAAACAGAGTAGAGGCCCTCTGCCGTTCTGCGTTTTGCCTGTTGTTTTCATTAAAATGACTATGTAGCATATTTAAACTTTTTGAATTTGCAAGATGCTATACTAGAGCTGCTAAGTTCATTACTTGACTGCTGTTTTGCACATCATTTCAGTTTTGAATTAAAAAAATGAATTCAATTCATTAAATTAATTATAAAGAATAATATTAATACAATTATAAAAATAAAAAAACTATTTTAAAATTTTCGGTTTTCGGCCAAGTGCATCCTGAATTTTCGGTTTCGGCCTAGAATTTTCATTTCGGTGCATTACTAATCAATACCTGTTTAATAATCTCATAAGTTAATATGTAGAGCTAAATGTACTCAACATTTAATATAGCCATAATAATAATTTTGGTCTTTTAAAAAGTGGTCTGGGTTCCACAAAAACAACACAGTGGGAATTCAAAATGGAATGAGACCCTGTAACAGGTCAAGTGGACCAAAAAGAGATCCGATTCCACTTTCAAGGTCAAAAATAGTGTGAATGCAAAGAGAACTGTCTTTTTTTCACTCGTTTCACTTTTTGGTCCACCTAAAGTGGTCAGAGTTTGGTTCTTTTAAAGAGGGGCCAAGTGTGAAAACACCCTAAATACCAAATAGGGTCCATTTTGATTTCATGTTGACATTAAGGGTGGTTTCACATATAATACATTTTAAGTGAACCAAACCCAGTTCGGTTAAAGTGAACCATAAAAAGGGACCCAGCCGCAAATGACCTCAGTGCTTTTGGTGTTCACAATGTAAGGGTGCTTTTAAGCTGGCAGTTTAAAACAGTGCACGGTTCACATGAAAAATTGGTAATGTGAAAGCTGTGATGCAGACCGGGGAGTGTACCATGGTACCAAACAAGAGACTTCTTGTAGGAGGTGGTCTGAATTCGGTTGCAATGGAACTGTAGTGAAATTTGCATGAATGTGAAAGCAACTTGGACTCGGGTGCACACTCATTCAGGAAGTAACTGCTCTGCTCTGAATGCGACCGGTTCGTTCATTTTCGGTGCTCAAATAATACAACAAGAATGGAATATCACATAAAAACGTATCAAGGAATCATGGTATATCTATATTCGCTTAAAATTCCCATATGTGGACATTAAATTGTGACTGGAATATGATGTAACGCAGCCATGTATGGCAAGCCACAAGGAACTTATGTTATAAAATGCAAAGCCGACCAGTACCTACTCGCTTATACAACGGACAAATCAATCGTACCGTACTTAGCCACCTCCTGAGGTGATTGGAGTATGGTTCGCTTTTGGTTCCTTTTAGGGGAGTCTGAGACCACTTGGGTTGTTCACATATACACGTTATACTGCTCAGAGTGCTAAAACAAACTAGGTGTGAAAATAGATAAAATCTTACCGTTACTCTCTTTGCTGCTGAAGGAGTTCTCCTCATCATGGAAGTCATTTTCTAGCTCCATTATCTATCTACAGTGTGTGAAGATGAACAGTCCTCTCCGTTCTAATGAATGCCTGAGGAAAAATACAAATAGTGCATGAATGAAAATGCTATTTGACCAGATATGATACTAGTCCCAAGCTTGGAGTATTATGTATAAGTTACTATATAACTGATATTATTTATCTCTTGTCCATTGAGCAAATTCTTGACTAATGCAGTGAGCAGCAACATATGCAAAAAAAGACCCAAGATCCCCAATCCTGTGCACCAGATCTTAGTAAATGAAACAGCAAGACATCTATCTGTACATAACAAATGCAGAAATGAACGTGGTTCTGGTTGTGATTCTACAATAATGAAAAAAACTCAGTTAACCAACTAATTTCTTTCAACTCACTCATACTGCCTGGTAAAGATTAGAAAAACAAACCAACATTTTGAGTTTGTCCAAAAACCTATCGAGCAGGCTACTACATAGAATGTTTGAGCATATTACTGTTCGTGCCACTACAATATTCGAATAAGTCCAAGTCTAAATATACCGTCTCGTTGGGCAGCTTACTAGGTTTTTAGACAAAGCCATACTTTCCAATAAATTCGCTTCTTGCTTTCTTCCTGTTTGGATCAGCTGCCTGACTCGCCAAAACAAAAGATGGTTTCAGGAAGCTAATGAGCTAGGGAGCTAATTACCGTACAGCACACACAGACATACGTCTATATATATAAAATTGTTGACCAGCAAATTACAAGTTGTGTGGGGTTTATTACGCCTTGTTGTTAATAAATAAAAATATCGAATTAAGATATGAACATACAAATTTACAGTAGATGAAAGAGAGCTAATCGATGCTGCTAGGTTTCTTTAGCTAACAGACCTGACGCTAGCTACCTTGCAATAAACAATGCAAATTGCGCAAATTAACCGTGTGTGCATGGAAACGAGTGTCAAATATTTACGATCTTGATTCGGTTTAACATGAGAATATATGTGGATAATTATGTAAAAACAATAATGAAACGCTTTTTGCATCAGAGAATATCTACCGACCTGTTCTTATCGACGTACTCCCCCTATTGTAACAACAATGACGCACAATATCTTAGTAACGCCGATGAAGCTTCGGCCAATGAAAGTGTCTCCCTCCACAGAAGAACGTGCTCTGATTGGTCCAAACCTCGACAAACACGACGTTGAAGTAGAGGCACTGACAATGATTGGCTAATGTAGATGTCAATCTTTTCTGACCGCCAAGCGGAGGCGGAGCACGACTAGCTGATCGCCTGTGTGAAAACAGTTGCTTTTTATTCGTTTACAACTGTGACGTTTCTTTATGACTTGAACTACATGAACAAAATATTAAACTTCATTAATCGCCGTTCGTGAGGAGTAAAAAGATCTATAGTCAAAATTAATTGTCAATAGTTTTAGTATGCTGTATAGTTTCTAGACATTTGGAGGCCTAGGCAAAATGTATGTTGGAGGCCTCCCGCCATGCTCTCCTCCCCTCCACCTTTCAGAATTCACGAGTTCACACTTAGATTATGCGTATTTGGCATGCTGTCCAGGGGAGGGCTCCAGGCTCTGAATTTTGGCCAGATTTACACAGTATTACATTGGATTGCATTGTATTTTGGATTGTGTTACATCCAATAAGAGATTAGGACTATTAAAAATCAAAGTGAGGAGATGGGGGCGGTGGAGGGATGCTGATAAACTGTCAATGAACAGAGCTAAGTCTGCAGTATATATACCTCTTATCTCGTTGATTATCTGAATGTGCTCCTCCCGAACTTTGTTAATAAAACATCATTTAATAAAAAAGACTTGAAAACAAATATGATTCCTAACCATTTTATTTATACAAAACCTGTTATCAGTATTTTTATATTTTTACTTAAATGTGCATATTAATGTAACTTTAATTAACGTAAACAAAAAAAAAAAAAATCTGAAAAGTCATCTTTTTTTTTTTTTTTAGCAGTCAGGAAGTTTTTGCAGTAATTTGTTCAGTAATTTATTTATGGTAACACACTAACCCACTATTTGGGATAATGAACAGTTTTGTTTTTGATAGACTAAATATAGTCATATTAGGTATGTATTGTAGAGAAATACCTTATGATACACAAATCAGCTGCTAGTGGAAGTGAAAAGACAAGTTAATTTCGTCAACTGTAATTGTGTGCTTATTCATATGCTTAAGATTGCATACTTATTTTCAATAAATATTGCAACAGTATTTATGATTGGAAAACGAAAAAACTAAGTCTATTATGGTCTATAGTCTATTATGATAGACTAGAGCAGTTAATGTAGGCTAAACATCTGCGTTTTAGAAGATATACAGACTGTTTTAAAACATAATAAACAATGCTTTAGTATAGTGCGTTTGCTCTTTGACTGACAAACTTGACTTTTTCTGTAGTGTTTTGCGAGTCAGCTCCTGACTAGGGCTGGAAATCGATTGTAGCTACATACGCTCGGATTCAAAGTGTCAGAAGTGAATTCAGTCCATCAACGGTGCTCGCGCTCTTTTGAACTGGAAATAACCGTCAAATGATCTATCTCAAAATGACGCTGATCGTTAGAATCAGTTTATTTTTTACAATACATTACAATCACTCAAAAATAGATGATACCTGAATCACGAGCTGCACTTTCTTTGCGTGCCTGCTTAGCCTTACGCTTAGCAGCCCCTGAAGGATGAGTTCGCTTCGGCGCCATCAGATACATTTGCAGAAAAGTTGGATTTTATTCATCTACAATCTCTTCATTCATAAATTCAGAGGTCGGGAGTGACTCGCATGTAAACGTGATATTAATTGGTTTAACTACAGGTGAATGACAATTGTTATATCCAATGGACAAACAGCATAGTATTTTGCTGCTCTTGATTGGTGGATAAGCGTGTGTATATTTTGGAGGCCCCGCCTCCAAGGCCGAGGCCCTAGGCAACTGCCTAGTTCGCCTATAGGTAGCGCCGGCCCTGAGTACAGTATAGTAGGCTGTAAATAGTAAACATATGCTTTAGTAATTAAGAATAATATAGATAATTTATATTTAGCTTTATATTTGATCATATTATTAATATTTTATGGCATTTTATAATATTATATTTAATTTTGATTTTGTATTTATTTTAAGGATACCATTTCATTTATTATTAACCCTTGTGCACTTATCAATATAGAACCCTATTTCACGACCAAAACATCTGAGGTGAAACCCCAATTTATTTATTTTTTAGTGTTTTAAGAAATGTAATAACACTATTTTCACTAAAGTAAAAACTCTTAAGTTATATATTTCTTTTGGGATTTTATGGTATTTCTGACCTTATTTACCTCTAAATTACATAATTACTCCATTCAAGTTAATATTAAATAAGCACATTATTTGTTATCTTCACTTCAAGAAAAAACTTAGTTTCATTCATTTAAAAAACAATATGCCATGCATTGGGGGTCTTTGGTGACATTTGTTGGACTAAAAATAACAAATATAAACAATGTCAACCATGGCCGGTATATGGCATCAGTGCTCCATGAATTGTCTGATCTCTATAAACCAACGTTGTAACAAACTTAATTTCTAAATCTTATCAAGTTATGCACTGGATATAGTCGAAGACAGAAGTTTACATACACTTAGGTTGAAGTCATTAAAACTACATTTTTAACCACTCCACAGATTTCATATTAGCAAATTAGTCATTTAAGACATCTACTTTGTGCATGACAAAAGTAATTTTTACAACAATTGTTTACAGACAGATTGTTTCACTTTTATTGACTATATCACAATTCCAGTGGGTCAGAAGTTTACATACATTAAGTTAACTGTGCCTTTTATTTATAAAAATGAGTTATCCCCTTTCCTCCCAATTTGGAATGCCCAATTTACACTACTTAGTAGGTTCTTGTTGTGGCGCTGTTGCTCACATCAATCTTGGTGGCGGCGGAAAGTTAACCGTGCCTTTGGAAAATTCCAAAAAATTATGTCAAGCCTTTAGACATTTAGCTTCTGATAGAAGGTGTACTGAATTGCAGTTGTAGCTGTGGATGTATTTTAAGGCCTACCTTCAAACTCAGTGCCTAATTGTTTAACATCATGGGGAAATAAAAAGAAATCAGCCAAGACCTCAGAAAAAAAAATTGTGGACCTCCACAAGTCTGGTTCATCCTTGAATGAAGTCAGGCACTATGGATACTATGCTATTATTATCAGTTGTTATATGAGCTGTTCAGCTACAGGGTGAAGTTGAATATTTGAAAAAGTTTACGTCATATCATTGTGGCAGCGGGGGCGTGGTCAAGGGCCCGTCCTGGAGAGAAAAGCGGTAAGGGCGCTTACTCCTGAGCTAAATTATACCTAACACCTGTGTCTAATTTCAGTGAGCACGGGGAGAGCGGGATAAAAGTGGCAGCCACAGAACCTTTGAGAGAGAGAGTCTGACACAAGGAAGCCTGCTGTGTTCCTTAGTATGATTAACTGTGTGTGTGAAGTACTGTGTATGTGGGAAGTGTGTACATTAAAAGTCTCACCTTGAGCTTGAAGAACTGTCTTCTCGTGTCATCCTTGCTGGAAAGTGTCACAATCATCCTCATAAAACGCCTGCTACGTGTATTATTTCTGGACCATACAGGTATATTTGTTTTTGTTTTGATAGCGTCAACGACGCTCTGTTTGGAGACGGCGTTCCCTTTCCGCCGTCCGCCAAAGCAGACAAAGAGCTGCTCGGAACATCTAAAGCTCTGTGTGCGGCCCAAATAGATACGGAAAGCACGTACCGGACACAGCAACGAAAAGGCTGGGTCTGCCTCCTCCTGGGGCAGCGCTTGCAGGTTCATGACCTGATCCCTGTAGGGGGTTGTAGGAACCTTGGGCACGTAGCCCGGTCGCTGTCTTAGGATGACGTGAGTATCTGCCAGACCGAACTACAGGCAAGAGTCGCTGAAAGAGAACACTTGTAGGTCTACAACCCTCTTGATGGATGCTAGCGCTTTCAGGAGGGCCGTCTTCAAGGAGAGGGCCTTGAGCTCAACTGAGTCAAGCGGCTCGAAGGGGGGTTTCTGAAGGCCCGAGAGGACCACTGAGAGATCCCAGGAGGGGAACAGGCATGGGCGGGGAGGATTCAGCCTCCGGGCACCTCAAAGGAAACTGATAATCAAGTCATGCTTACCCAAGGACTTGCTGTCCACTGCGTCAAGGTGGGCCGCGATAGCGGCTACATACATCTTCAAGGTGGAGGGGGACAGCCTCCCCTTCAACCTCTCTTGCAGAAATGAAAGCACTGACCGATCTGTGCATCCATGCGGGTCTTCAGAATGTGAAGAACACCAAGTTGCGAACAAGCAGCACTTTAGGGTGTAAAGCTGCCTGGTAGAGGGAGCTCTGGCTTGGTTGATGGTGTCTACGACCGCAGATGGTAGGTCACTCAGATCTTTCACGTCCCATCCAGGGGCCAAACGTGGAGGTTCCAGATGTCTGGGTGCGGATGCCAGAGGGTGCCCTGCCCTGGGATAGAAGGTCCTTCCTCAGGGAGGTGCTGTTGCGAGGAGCGTGAGATCCAAGAACCAAATCCGATTGGGCCAGTAAGGAGCCACTAAGATGACATGTTCCTTATCCTCCCTGATCTTGCGCCCCTGGAACTGTTTTAGAGGAACCACTGTGCCGGGTTCTAACCGGCAAGTAATAACGCGTCGGGAGGAAAAAGAGCATCCTGAGGCTCGGTTGCTGAGAAAAGACTCAAAGCACTTACCTTGCTCCACGCACCTGGCAGGGGGCGGGTTAGAGACTGAGGAAGAGATCCCGGAGAGATGTCTTCGGAACTCGTCAGCGCCGGCCTGCCGGAGATGGGCAGTCGCTGTTCCTGAGGTGAGGTAACTGCATCCGGGAAACTGGGATGGGCAGTCGCTGCTCTGTTATAGTCTCACCTATTCAGTTCTTTGTGTGTGTGCACGCATGTGTGTGTGTTCTGCATTGAGGATGTGTTATAGTGTCACTCCTTCATTTCTGTGTGTGTTCTGCATTGTGGCTCAGTGATTTTGATTTGTCAAATTTAAAACATTTCAAATGAAGTATGATTAAATAATTATTAAATCAAAATTAGAATTTTGCCTCTTTCAACATTTCTACAGAAGATCAGACCATGGTGTTTGTGGCAGTGCGAGAATGTCCATAGTGAGTGAAGTCCATAAGCTCCTACCACAACTGAACCTTAGATGAAATTCCTAAATATGAATCAAATTATGAATCAGTTTTAAGTAGCAAACAAACAGCTGATTCAATAATGGCAGGCTCGCACTTGGCCACCCACTTGTGCTCAGGTTTTATGTCTACAAGCCTTTATTGTCACACTGGTGGGGAACTGGCAGAGTATTGGTGGAGTTTGGAAACTGGGGGCCACCATATCAGATGGTTACTGGATTGACCTGGATGTGGATCTGTGTGACACTATGCTTACTAACATATTGGCTTCTCGGCAGCAGAGGGCAGAGTTCTGAGGAAAGACCCAGTGAGAAGCTGAGAGGTGGACAGTGGGATTCAGCACTGTCAGAGAGAACTCAAGTCAAGTCAAGTCATTTTTATTGTCGTTTCAACCATATATAGTTAGTACAGTACACAGCGAAACGAGACAACGTTCCTCCAGGACCATGGTACCAAATAAAAACAACATAGGACAAACACAGGACCACATGAGACTACACAACTAAATAAAATACCTATATATACCTATATACCTATATAAAGTGCACGTGCAAACATGTGCAAAAAGTACGCGACAGTACAAGAAATATCTGACAATGAACAGGACAATAGGCACAGTGAGAGACAGTGCAGCGCCGACCAGTACACAGTAGTGCAAAAAGATGACAGTTTCTAAAAACGTAAACATAACATACTATGAGATAGTGTTCTATGCACATAGCAGTTATTGGGGTAGCAGACAGTTATAAAGTGACAGTAATTAAAGTGCAACTCAGGACACGTGTGTGTGTGTCAAACCAGTCTCTGAGTATTGAGGAGTCTGATGGCTTGGGGGAAGAAGCTGTTACACAGTCTGGCCATGAGGGCCTGAATGCTTCGGTACCTCTTGCCAGATGGCAGGAGGGTGAAGAGTTTGTGTGAGGGGTGTGTGGGGTCGTCCCCAATGCTGGTTGCTTTGCGGATACAGTGTTTTTTGTGGATAATGTGGATATGTGCTTTCTTTCTCTTGAATCTTACTGAGAAGCATTTTCTGAATTGTTGAATCAACTCTGGCAAGCACAAAAGAACTGGTGGATATGTGCTTTATGATGAGCATACAGGTGGATCAGACGGGCAGATGAGTTGTGTTGAGTGCCAGTCTGATCTCTGAAAGAGAATGCAGAAAAGAGTCTACAAGAGGAGGAAATAAGTGTTATTTCTTTCTCTTGAATCTTACTGAGAAACATTTTCTGACTTGTTGAACCAACTCTGGCAAGCACAACAGTCTCTAGAGTTTACTCAGAATGGTACCAAAAACAAAACACATGCAGTGAGTGGAAGTTCAGCGAATGGAAATGCCTTGTTGATGAGCGAGGTCAACGGAGAATGGCCAGACTGGTTCGAGCTGATAGAAAGGCTATGGTAACTCCAATAACCACTCGCTGTACAACTGTAGTGAGCAGAAAAGCATCTCAGAATACACAGCACATCAGACCTTGAGACGGATGGACTACAATAGCAGAAGACCATGCTGGGCACTTTATTAGGACCATAGTATTCCTAATAAAGTGCTCAGTGTGTATAGATTTACTATTTTTATATTTTCTTAAGAAAATATGAGTAGTGAATGTCCCTGTAAAACTTATAGGCACAAGGCTAGAGTGTTGTGAATGGTTACCAGTGCGTTGCTATAAGGTTGTTAAGGTGCATAGTTAACCCAAATTTGAAAATCATGCCATCGCTTACTCACCCTCATGCCATCCTAGATATGTATGACTTTCTCTCTTCTGCTGAACACAAACGAAGATGTTTAGAAGAATATCTCAACTCTGTAGGTCAACAGGGTCCAAAACTTTGAGCTCCAAAAATCACATAAAGATCATAACAGTAATCAATTCGACTCCAGTTGTTTAATCCATATCTTCAGAAGTGATATGATAGGTGTGGGTGAGAATCAGATCAATAGACGAGTAAAACAGATAAAGAACAGTAGCCTGCCTTAACAGCTAAATTACTTATGTACACTAAAAAAAATGGCTAGTTAGATTAATTTCATTTTTATTTCACAAGTTTTTGCACACAGGTTTTCTCAGTAAATCTAAAAAGTAAAAACTACTTTAATTTATGACGTAATATTGATTAAAGTGAGTACATTTAATTGAAACATTTGAGTAAATTCAGTCACTTTTTCTTACAAGTATGATATAGATGCTGCTTAAATAAACATAGTAAAATTTAAATAAACATTTTATTAGAAAATGTCACGTGTTGAATTTTCCATATAACATATTTTTGTAGCATGTACAAAATTACATACAGAAGTCTCTCATAGGGAAACTTAAAGCATTGTAGTCTGTTAGAAAACATCAACCAGCATTATTGGCAAAATAATTAAGATATAGAGTTGCACACGCCGGCCTCAACACTCAGTATGTGGTGATTTGGTTTTAACCACTGGAGTTTTAAGGATTAATGTTATGATGCCTAATGTGCTTTTTGGAGCTTCAAAGTTTTGGACCCTGTTGACTTGCATTGTGTGGACCTACAGAGCTGAAATATTATTATAATTCTTTTTAGTTTTTTTGCTTGTGTTCAGCAGAGGAAAGAAAGTGATAAACATCTGGGATGGCATGAGGATGAGAAATAGGTGATATTTTTCACTTTTGGGTGAATTATATCTGCATTACTATGAACCAAGTTGGATTCCTCATTCAGTGTCTTTTTCTTTATTTTATTTTTTCGCTCCGTGAAAATTGGAAGTCCAGTCGTTTGTAAAAGTAATAGCACCCTGGTCCTCGAGATGCCACACAATTTGAAGTAACTTTCGTGTACAAAGCACAAACAGTGTTTATAAATATGGTTTGTTCCAATCCCTAACCTCAGGTATGAGCAGCAATAACAGTGATCCACCATGTTTATACAGCCCTAAATGAAATGCCAACGGGCATCGGTAGATGGCAGCAGTGGGATTTCCTTCTGCAAAGCATCAATTAAAGCACATCCCCAATTGAACTTAATAAACCCGCTTATTCCTTGATATTCTGCTGCATACACCATCTTTATTATTCGCCTCAGATTTATATTCCCGCGTTGTGCGTCAAATCTGACGTCATGGGAACGATGCTAAACCGGGGTCAGAGAGTGCAGACGCTTCTGTATGTAAACTCCTTAGTTTAGGGTTAATCGGTGTTTAAGCAAGAATTAATGTCGGAAATAAAAACAAACACTGCACTGACTTGCATTGTACTGATTCTCATTTAATAAAACGTGAAACCATTAGGCCTAATCTTATATTGCCATTTCTAAATCCACTCAGTTGTTGATTCTTAAATTATAAGCCTACATTAGGCTATTCCATTTGATCCTCCCAATCCCAATATGTTATTTTAACCTTGTAAATGTAAGTAAAACTAAATAAAGGGAGAGGCTGCACCAGAGCTTAATGAATATAATGATAATAGTCAAGGCTAAAGGGTATTTATCCTCAGTAGATCTTTGTTGGTTTAATAAAGCAGTTACTTAATAATAATAATACAAATCAACACATTTTTAACAATATTTTAGTCAGCATATTCATTAAACGCAACCCTTCAGTTAAAATATATAGTCCTTTATTTTTTTTATTTTTTTATTTCATCAAAATGACAGAAGTTTAATAACTGAAGTGTGTACAAATTTCAGATAAAGAATACCTTGACGGCAAAATTACTTGCACTGAAAAAAGAATGGCTATTAAGATGTACTTATTTATTTTATTTAGTAAATGAAAGTACGAAGTAAATCTAAATGGTATAAATTTAAATCTACTTAAATTTATGACATAATATTGCTTAAAATGAGTGAGTAGTACATTTAACTTAAAAAAAAAGCGTAAATTCATTTAGCGTACATTCACTCACTTTTTCTTACAAGTATGATATTGATGCTGCTTAAATAAACATAGTTAAATTTAAATAAACATTTTATTAGAAAATGTCACGTGTTGAATTTTCCAAATAAACATATTTTTGTAGCATGTACAAAATTACATCTCCCATAGGGAAACTTAACGCATTGTAGTCTGTTAGAAAAAAATCAACCAGCATTATTGACAAAATAATTAAGATCTAGAGTTGCACATGCAGGCCTCAATACTTGGTGGGCAAAACACAACGAAGGTGACAATCAACAGATTATATTTTTGATCAATAATTAGTAATTTTGAGAGGAAAAAATTCTTCTCAAGAAAGAAACCTTAAGACTGCACAAAACCAGATGTTACTAAACGTAACAAAATTAACACAAAAAAAAAAAAAAAAAAACCCGGTGTAAATAAACTTGCGAACAGAGAAACCATGTTAGCTCATTAATTATTCAAGCCCAGTGAATACTGGGAACATCAGCTTTGAAAAATTAAGTAACAATTACTTGTTTCATATACCAGTGAAAGTTGCTGAAAGGTTTTCTATGCACTGTAAAAAAAAAAAAAAAAATGTTTTTAAATACAGTCAAAATGTAAACAACATTACAGAACAACCGGTAGGCCTACATTTCACCATTTAAAACTGTTGTAATTTACATGACCACGATGGCACTATATAAAAGAAATCTGTTAAATTTACAGTAAAAAAAATCATCATAACTTAATATTAACCTGCTGAAAATGTAAAAAAATCTTCTTTTTACTTTATAACATATTGTTAATCACCATAAAAATGACAGAAGGGCACATGGTGACATGAAGTTCATCAGTAGTAATATGGTAACACATATGAATTTAAAATAATGCAACAAACATTAATTATACTACATCAAATATAACACAGAACATCCCAATGTGCATAACTGATGTGCATTTTATTCCCATAAAATATAATGAAATTAACTGGGGGGTCACGCAGGGAAATGTGGGATGCCCGGTTATTGTTTTTTTTACTGTCATTTTAACAATAATTTACTGTAAAAAGTACATCTCAACTCTATAGGCCTATAAAAAGTACAAAATCATAATTTGTACATAAATCTTTTTTTTTTCTGTAACATTTTTACAGTCTTGTACTATTAAAATTGCAGACATTTTTTACATTGTAGGATTAATACACGATGACACATAGTAAAAACAACAATCAGTCATAAATAATATTTACTTTTAAGCTAGAGCATTAATTGTTACGGAAAAAGAAAGAAGATTTTTCCTCAAATGTATGCATATTACAAGGGCAAAAATAAGACACAGTAAGATGCAAAGTTATGGGTTTTATAATACAAAGAATTTCTCAATAATATTGTAAACAATAACAGACCATTGGTCGATGTGTGCTGTAAACAGTTTGACGTCATAACTATATAGTGTATTTTAGCATGGCTTCCAATCAGCATCCAGTTCACTATCCGTTTTAGACAGACAGACAGACAGACAGACAGACAGACAGACAGATTGATAGATAGATAGATCGATCGATAGACAGACAGACAGACAGACAGACAGTCTTCAAATGTATTGGACCATTAAGATGTTGACAATAATCAATAAGGCATTTGACTGATCTCTTCTGTCCTCCTCCTCTCATGGTCTCCTCCCCTCCGATGCGCTGCGCATCATCCAGCACTCTCGCTCTCTTCAGCACGCGCAGTTCTCCAAAACGCGTCTTCTATCTTTATCCGAGCAGACCGCACACATCATTCAACGCACCCACAGCATCTCGCTCATTCGCCCGAGGTAGAGAGACATACTGAGGCGAGAGGAATACTGACACTTCACCTAAAGAGACGCGCGTGGGAGAGACCAGGTCGGCTGCGTGTTCCGATTCGCGTCTGGACCCAAGTCGCTTTGGGTTTCAGGGGTCTTAAATCTGGCGGCGAGGGTCAGGACATGAGCCTGCTGTGCGGGGGCTTCGGCATGGCGGGCTGGGGGTTCGCTTGGGTTCTGGTGCTGTTCGCGCTGTGGAGGCCCGGTGCCGCTTGTCCCGCGCTCTGCACGTGCAGTGGCGTGAGGATCTCGTGTGTGGATGCGGAGCGCAGTATCATGGCTTTTCCCATGCTGCAGTCCGACGCAGAGATGGAGAACATCACGGACATGTGAGTTATGACGGAGAGCCTTATTAAAAGATAACGAGCTGCCATAAGGTCTTTATATCACAGAGAGTCACAGAACATAAACAATAAAATCACACTTTAAAGCAGTCAGCCAATAAATTACAGTGCCATCACCTTGCATTTATGTTTTATCTTTGTGATTTGTTTATGTGATACATTGGATATCTGTCCTCTTATTGAAAACTGTGCTATGGAATGACTTATTAAGCAGTAAATCTACTGCGGTGTTGCTTCTCATATTGCTGATGACTATTATACAAGTACTTGTTATTTCCATTAAATGGTTGAAATGGTTTAATAAGTAGGTTGTTTTGCAATTAGTTGCTATTAAAATGACAAATCACATCAGACAATCTAGGCTTGATCACAAATACAACAGATGTTTACTTTTAGGAAAGTGGGCAAGTCGTTTGTGAATCAGTTATGAACACATTGGATTGGCCTGACATGGGAAAGTGTGTCCATTTATTCTTTCTTGGAAATTCATCAGGAATGACTCACATGTTCTTTTTGTGGTTGTTTGCAGATACATTGCAAATCAAAGCAGTTTCACATCCATTAATGAAAAAGATCTCAACCTATACCACAACCTCAGAAACTTGTGAGTATAATAAATGGAACTATAATTCAGGTTATATTATTTATATGTGGAAATTATATAATTTGTGAATGTTTGTCTTGATCTACAGAACGGTAACAAACACAAGGCTCACGTATATTTCTCGACAAGCCTTTCAGAACAACCTAAAACTTCAGTATATGTGAGTGCTTTGTCTGGTTTTTGGAGGAGGTGCTGTTGTTTTTCCCCGAGCATGGTTTAATTTAGCACGTTTTTAATTGTTTTGAAAGGTTTTTTCACTACTCTGTGACACACACACACACACACACACACACACACACACTACAAATTACAAAGAAAATGACCATTATTTTTACAAAATTACAAATTCTGCAATATGTATGTTAGCCTACATTTAGAGTAGATTATGAAATTATCTGATATTTTGTGAATTAATGTTAAAATAAATAGTGTATGTTTTGTATGAAAACTGAAGGTTTTATTCTAAGAGTTTTATCAGTGTTAATCATTATCTCCCTTTACAGGAATCTCAAAGAAAACAATCTGTCGTATCTTTCCTGGAGGAGTTTTCGCCATTTAAACATCTCATACCTGTGAGTCTCAGACCTTTTCTTGGAGATTTATTTTATGGTTAACATGCAATTACCTTTATCTAAAGTTTTGTTTTTTGATTTTCTGGTTCGGTTCAGTTTTGTTTTGGTTTAGTTCAGTGTTTTGTTTTGGTTCGGTTTTTGTTTTGGTTCAGTTAATTGTTTTGTTTTGGTTGTTTTTTTTTGTTTTTTTTTGTTCAGTTCGTTTTTTGTTTTGGTTCAGTTTGGTTTTTGTTTTTGTTTAGTTCAGTGTTTTGTTTTGGTTCAGTTTTGGTTTTGTTTTGTTTTTGGTTCAGTTCGTTTTTTGTTTTGTTTTGGTTCATTTCGGTTTTTGTTTTGGTTCAGTTCGTTGTTTTGTTTTGTTCAGTTTGGTTTTTGTTTTGGTTCAGTTTGTTTTTGTTTTGTTTTGTTCAGTTTTGTTTTTGTTTTGTTTTATTCAGTTTTGTTTTTATTTTGGTTCAGTTCGTTGTTTTGTTTTGTTTTGTTCAGTTTGGTTTTTGTTTTGGTTCAGTTCGTTTTTGTTTTGGTTCAGTTCTGTTTTTGTTTTGTTTTGGTTCAGTTTGTTTTTTGTTTTGGTTCAGTTCTGGTTATGTTTTGTTTTTGTTTTAGTTCGGATTTGTTTTGTTTTGGTTCATTTCGGTTTTTGTTTTAGTTCGGTATTGTTTTTTTTTGTTCAGTTTGTTTTTGTTTTGGTACAGTTAGTTTTTTTGTTTTGTTTTGTTTCAGTTTGGTTTTTATATATTTTTTGTTTTGGTTCAGTTAACTTTTTTATTTTGTTTTGGTTTGGTTAATTTTAAAATATGCACTATTGCTTGACCAATATGTGTTCTTCTATGACAAATTCTGATGCCAGTATAGAAAGTGAAGTTGCCGATACTGACTGAAATATCTGATATAATAAAATGTTGTATTGCAAATGAGACCTGCACCAAATTACTGAAATTATATGAGCATTTGTTTCACATAATATTTATAAGTCACTCAAACATATTTGTAAACAGAAACTGTGCAGTATCCATTGGCAAGGCTGGCTTTAAATTTTGGAAATTGACACTTCTGTTTATCAGCCAACAAAGTTTGGTTATCAGCCAATCTTGATCATCTCAAAAAGGCCAAATATTATCTGATTAACTGGCCTGGCTGATATATCAGACCATTTAAAATGTGCACAGCCATGATATAGCAAAATCAGGTTCCATATGTAGTGGTTTGTATATTTATGTGTGTGTTTGATTTTTATCTTTTTTTAACAGCATGTTTCCTGTCCAAGTCCTGCTTGAAACATTTGACGTCAGAAGCTCACATACCTGTCTTTGTGTTTTAGGCTGCTGGCAGGTAACCCTCTGCAGTGCTCATGTGAAAACGTGTGGCTGAAGCAGTGGAGAGGAGAGGAGGCTGAGGAGCTTCTGTGTGTGGAGGAAGGAGGAAAGAGGAGGACACTCTCCTCACTCACACTGCCTAACTGTGGTAAGAACAACCGGCCCAAAATAAGATAAGAAGAATACTGTCCAGACTTCCTTTATCAGGTTTAAACTGTTTGCCCGTGAATGGAGAAGATTCCTCTTACTATCGTCTTGTTCATCTTTTTCTTCTCTGCAAATTTAGACTCCATTCAAACTTTGTTTTGTAGATAATTTCAGCCTTAGGTTTGTTGACTATTTCCAGTCTTTACAAACATCAAAATATTGTAGAAAGTTTACGTTTAAGTATGAAAATCTCCCATGGGCTTACATTGATAGGATGGTCAGTTTTCTAATTGTTACCCATAACGTTGACATCATTGTGATATTTCCTCATTAATTGTGATTGATCTTGTCTATCTTGCATCTATTTTTTAAACTATAGCCACTTTTACACTGCAAGTCACATTATGTTTTGATTTTTGTGCACAGCAAACAGAAAGCAAGATGTGTACTGAATGTCATGACAAAGTAACTTAAACTTAAAACTACTGTTTTAGGGCCCTGCAAGCGCTGGTATTTCTGGTACGTCCGCAAATGCAAATTTAGTTTTTTGGAGAGGGGGGGTGGGGGGGTTTGGGTTGTGTGTGTGTGTGGTTTAGGCCTTCATCTGTGTTTTTATTGCAATTTATGATTCCTTTAATCCCCCAAAGCTTTACAACTACCACAGATTAGTGTTTTGCCATTAGAAGTGATTCATTATTAATTATTTGAGCTTATTCAGCTTTAGTAAATGAAAACAAGCAAACATATTTCAAGGAAGCTTTGCTTTGGTTTTTTTCAGCATATGGTGATATAATGTTTAAGAGTGAAATTTGAGTTTATTAGTTTGTTAAGACGGGACTTGTCCTGGCTGTAGGTTTATAGCTGCGGCTTGAGACTCGGATAATTATTGATCCAAAGATCAGCCTCCAGCCAGGCCTATTTTAAGCATTACCACAGCAGAAGGCCCTCAAGGGAGGAAGACGAGAGAGAGAGGGAGGAAAAGGGAAAAACAGAGAGAGACGGGGTGGTGGGGGGGATCCCCAGAATGCAAAAACACTGAGACATTTAGTGCTGAGAGTCTGCTGCGAGCGTCAGCTGGCCTCTGGCCAAATACTGTCTCTCTTTTCCATTTTTTGTGCCATGAAAGAAAATGATGAACAGCTCCAGTGAATCGTTTCAATTTACTATAGTTTGGGGAACATCTAGAGTGCCAAATGTACATGTACATTTTTTCCAGTGTGATAATTTGCTGTTTAAATTGGTAGTGCTCAACTGGTTTTGCCTTCAGTTCCCATATTTGACATTAAATGTAGTATTATTAATACTATAATAATAAGATAAAATAATAAAGTATTTATATCATATATTTTATTATGGATATAGCCAATAAATAATAATACATTTATTGTCATTGCAAGTGAGCCCATATTTAATGTTGACTGGATCTTTTTTTTATTATCTTGCATAGTTTTGTTCATAGTTTTTGAGGATAAGGAAATGTCATGCAACACGTCCATGTTGGCGTCTGTCTAATTTGGCTAAATTTGGCTTGATTGGACACACAACCTTTGACCTCAACAACAAAAGATGTGGGACGCATTTTCTCCTCCCTTTTAAAAACTATATTTAATGTATTATTCATGTATATTATTTTTATTCATGCTGTCTGCAACATTATAAGATCAGACCTGCGAGATGAGAACCAAGGAAGTCCAATTCTGCCACATTGAAAAAGAAATTGCAAAAGAAATAAAAAGTATTAGATTCAAAGTAATCATTTTTTGAAAATAAAGCAATTATTATGATATACTAAAATTTAATTATGAGATAAACAAGGTTAATATTCATAATTCATAATGTCATAATACTCCTCAATGTGTTTAATTCATTAGTCAACTCTGATTTTATGCAGTGAGAAAACAATCATATATCATCATAATAGATCATAAAAATGAATTAGTATCTCATAATTATGACCAAAGCACTTTTTTATTTATTTTGTTTTTGTGGCAGAAACTTGCTTCCATAGGAGAACAACTGGGTTAAACTGTTTCCTGCCAGATACAGGCTGATAAAGTCATCACTTGTTGCAGCTTGTGGGCAGATAGAGATCTGACTCGGCTGTGCACTGATGACATCAGCACAGAGACAGTCTGAGCTGTCCACACTCAGTGCTTTTACTGCGAGCGGCCAGCGGGCTAGAATGGCATTCTTGGGACACAGGGGAAAAGTACAAATGATTAGATTTCTGGGCTGAAATATCAAATTAAAAACACTTAAGATTAAATCTACACCATAAAAATGAGGTTCTGTTAGTTTTATGCTTAAAACAAGAAAAAAAAAAAAAAACAGAATCTGCTAGTAAAAGAGGAAAAATACATGTGGAAAGATTTCTTTTAAGGGATAGTTCACGCAAATATGAAAATTCTCTCATTATTTACTCACCATCACATCATCCGAGATATGTATGACTTTCTTTCTTCTGCTGAACATAATCAATGATTTTTGGTGTGTTTTTTCAGCACCTAACAATGCAAGTGAATGGGTGCCAACATTTTGAAGCTCCAAAAGCATGTAAAGGTAGCATAAAAGTTATCCAAATGACTCCAGTGGTTGAATCATTATCTTTAGAAGTAATATGATAAGTGTGGATGAGAAACAGATCAATATTTAAATGCATTCTACTATCAATACACGATTTTACTTTTCAATTTCTTCTTCTTTTGTTTTTGGCGATTCAGATTCTTTGTGCATATCACCATCTACTGGGCAGGGAGGAGAATTTATAGTAAAAAAGGACTTAAATATTGACATCCATACTTATCATATCGCTTCTGAATGTTTAGATTTAATCACTCGAGTCATATGGATTACTTTTATGCTGACTTTGTGCTTTTTGGAGCTTTGCATTGTGAGGACTTACAGTGCTGAAATATTCTTCCAAACATCTTTGGAAGAAAAAAGAAAGTCATACACATCTGGCATGGTATGAGTGCAAGTAAATTACATTTTGGGTTGAACTATCCCTTTAAAACAAGTATTCGAATTTAGTACTTGTAATCTGTACTTGGTTTCTAATAAAATACTCATTTGCACAATTTATACTTTTCCTTTATCTTGATGTTCACCTAACCACTTGAAAAATTCCTCAAATGTGGAAAAATACTTTTTTCAAAGAAATATCACTTAAAAAATAGATTTTCTTAATGAGATATTCAAGATACTATACATTTTCTGAAAACAAGTCTTAATGATGTATGGAAATGTATAGATTCTCAAGTGATTTTTTTAAAATGGTTTTAGTGTTTAGACTTTTTTTAACTAAAAAACAAGGCAAAGTTTTAAGAATATAATTTCTATATTGTTAATCAGATGATGTAAACGTTCTGGTTTGTGGTGTGTTTTCTTTGTAGTTCTCCCCAGTGTGATTCTCAGTCCCACTAAAGTGACCATGCTGGAAGGGTTAAACGTCACGCTGGCATGCAACACTTCAGGAACACCCACGCCTACTCTGAACTGGAATACCTGCTCACTCACTTCCAGATATGAGGTAATCCTGAGCTTAATCTACCATAAATCGGAATAAATTGATTCAGATTTTTATTTGTGGTTGTTATGTTTGGTTCCATGTGCATGCCATAGCTGGAATGCAGATGTAATAGGGGATTGTAGTCATCAGATTTTAGACTTGACTAGGCCATAATATTTAGTTTCAATTTGGGCTGTCAGTTGATTCAGTTATTTTATAAAATGAATTGACCTGCTGATGAATTAATTTAATTAACTGAATATATCATTCCCCCCGTTTTCTCCCAATTTGGCATGCCCAATTCCCAATGTGCTTTTAAGTCCTCGTGGTCACTTGGTCAGCTGGGACGAATCCCAGCTGCCTCCGCGCCTGAGACCTTCAATCCGCGCATCTTATCAAATGGCTTGTTGAACGCGTCACCACATAGCGCATATGGAGGTTTCACGCCATCCATTCATGCTCAACTCAACACACGCCCCAGTGAGAACTAACCACATTATAGCGATCACGAGGAGGTTACCCCATGTGACTATACCCTCCCTAGCAACCGGGCCAATTTGGTTGCTTAGGAGACCTGGTTGGAGTCACTCAGCATGCCCTGGATTCAAACTCGCAAACTCCAGGGGTGGTAGCCAGCGTCTTTACACATTGAGCTACCCAGGCCCCGCATATATCATTATTTGCTGTGAAGGGCCACCAAATAAATATAATTACATTTAATTATATTGTAATTCACATATATAATCAAATTGGCAAACAAGTAAATCATTAATTAAGAAATACAAAAAGTGGCTTTAGAAGTCAATATACAGTATTGTTTGTTTTTATTACCATGTTATTGAACATTTGCCTACAGTCGACAGCAATCCATTTTGCAGTTGAGTTAATCAATTTGTCCTGCTCTCACAGGATGTGTTTTTGTGGTTTGTCTCTGCTATTTTTAATTATATTGTCGGTCTATGTACATATGTGTCAGAAGGACAATTTTTAAGCATTTCATTTCATTTCATTTCAGCATCATAAACGCAGTGTTTTTATGACACTGTGTGAAGTTAAAAGAACTTTTAAAATTGTGTCTCGAGATCGCAGTATTCTGTTGTGCTTCACGAACGCAACCTGGCTCTCATTCTGTTGCTGCTTGTGAGGTTTATTAAGGCGTGACTCAAAGTTACATGTACTTCAAGCTAGCTGGAACTGCTTCGATTGTTGGAAAAATCCGTACTTTTATATGGAATGTACATACGGGTCAGGAGGCATGATTAATTGCATTCATGTTTTCTATAATTAATCAATTCAAATTATTCCAAGATTTTATTTTTCACTAATCCTATTTGTATTTGTTAAAAGGTTATGTTTTTCCTAAACATTTTGTTTTCATAATATTTTTTTTTATTTTAAATTATTTTTCAATGATTTTTAAATCTGATGATGTAACCAAGGCCACGTGGGTGGGGAAAAATAATATTAACCAATAATATCATAACATTATATTTCATTATCCAATCAAAGAGAGATCAAAAATAAAGTCCCGCCCCTTATGTTGTTTCTGCTGAATTTTCAGATTCACTTCCCAATATGAAAGTGAACTGCATTGGGAATGCCATTGCCTTTTGTCTTTAAGCTATAATGTCATTACATTTCTAGTGAAAGGATGGCTTGTAATCAAGTAAATTAGTTTAACACATTGACAAGTTGTGTTAACTAATCTATTAGGCTTTGATTTCTGGAGCAAGGCAGAAACACTGTAAATAGAAATGACATTGACATTGCTGGAATCCACACCCACAGCTTGTGCGCTCGGGTCAGATGTCAGAGCTCAAGGTCTTGGATGTCTCTTCCCTGGACAACGGATGCAAAATCACCTGCAGATCTGACAACATGGTGGGCGAGACTGAGTCCTCTGTGCATCTGGATATATTGTGTAAGTTCTCATCAAGGCAAAACACACAGCTGTACAAACAGATTTAGATGTTCTCTGTTTTATAAGCATTATTTGTGTAGAACTGGTGCATAATTACTACTCGTTTAAACTGGAATTTAAAGTGGCCATATTTAGCAATACATTTTTCCCCAGAGGGCAAATCTTCTTGCACAGAAACCCAATGAAACATTTTCATGACCATTTTCCATCTTCCCACTTACCCTTAGAATTAAACATGCTGTTACTACTGTACATTTAGACTTATATGTAAATGAACTCTGTTATGTGTAGGGATGGGGATCGCTTGGATTTTAATGATTACGGTTTCCGATTCCTCTTAAGTCCTTAATGCTTTTATTAACGATTCTTAGTTTTGAGGAAGAACTATTTGAAAATAAATTTGTGTTTTATTGCTGTTCACTTAAAAAAATATTTTAGCCTATTTTTAAGATTTATGCATTTGAATTTCAAAACTAATTTAAACTAATGTGTCAATTTTAACAAAATTGTTTAAAAAAAAAAAAATGAAATTCAAATGTGTAAATCTGAAAAAATTATTTTGAGTGTATATTTGACGCCTACTGTAGTTTCATATAAATGTTCTAGGTGGACTTGGTAGGGAACTCTAAATAGTAGACTTTTTTTCAATAGATAAAATAAAATCTAGGCATCTCTTCGTTAGCATCAAGGTTATTAATTTAATCATCAACAAAAGATTAGCAGATTATATTTAACCTCCTGAGACCCAAGCGTGATTGCTGTATGCATTTTCCATTTCCCTTTTTCATTTGTAACTATTAGCCCCTAATAAACAAGAGTTTTCCTAATAATTGATGTCCACATTTGTGGACAGTGGAACTAAGTTGTGAAATTTTAAATAATACCAAGCTTGAGAAAGTCAGATTTGTTTTGTATCAAATTGTTTTTCATGTTTCCAGGAGTGTTGGTTATTCATGTTTTTGAGATGTTACATCAGAAATTAGCATAATAAACTCTGATTCAAAGTAATCATCCAATCCAGCCAACCATGTAAAAATACAACTATACATTATACATTCTGAATCTGATTACTATTGTCCCATGTCTGCCACACATGTTGAGTGCTACAAACATCATCTGCAGCATGAAACAAATGTGATATTTGTTTCATATTTGTGATATGGTACAGTGATAACAAAATAAGAAAATAACAAAATGTATATTAAAATAAAGCAAAATGACCCATAGATGTGTTAATGTTGAAAGTTATTCAAAATAACAAAAAACAATAATGTGGTTCGTTCTTGAGGGAATGCGGTCCCAATTTCCACTTATGTAGACTTCATGTTTATCAGTGCGCTGACTCATGAAAACTACATGGATTTTCTAAAGCAACATATCAAATGAAACTAGTAATGCTACTCTTTACACCCAAATGAAAAAATTGTAAAGAGGATTATTACCAGAGGCACTCGGTGTGCCAGAACTTTAACCTTTTATTGACAGTCTAGTGTCTTTTGAACAATATTCAGTTGGTTTGAATTCATTTAAATTATGTGTTGCTTATAGTATAAAGCCAAAGGCATGTGGGCATGGGGTCGCATGAGGTTAAACAGAACACATAATTCCAAATGAAGTTCAGAATATCACAACTCAATAAGATGTTACCAAAAATTGCAAAGTTTTCTAAGTACTATTAAAATCTGTGTTTTGTATTTCTATCTATACTCATTTGCCTATCTGTGCCATTGAATTGGGATGCCAGTTAAACCCAAAATCAGCAAGCTGATGGATGCTATCTCAGACCACCACTGGTGCATTCCCTTCAGTGTGTCGGGCAACCCAGAGCCTAAACTGATCTGGTTATTAAATGGCAATCCCGTGGAAGAGGGCAACTTTATCCGCACCATGATCCATGATTTCTCAGAGGGAGAATATCATGGTTGCTTACAGCTGGACAGTCCAACACACATCAACAATGGAGAATACACACTGCTGGCTAGTAATGCATATGGAGAGGACCGCAAGGCTGTATTTGCTCATTTCATGCATGAGCCGTGGAATGGTGAGTTGACTTCTAAATAAGAATGGGAACCCTATTAACAAGGGCTACACCTCATGTAACGTAACAGACAGTATCTTCAAGTTTTCTTATTTGTTTCCATTTCCATTTTAATTCTTTAGAGTCAGTTACTGATCCACTGTATTATGGTGAGTATCTTTTAAATGTACTTATTGGAACAATGGAATCATTTTGTGATTTGAAGGTGTTAATTACAATGTAATTAGGTCTTAAAGCTGAAGTGTGTAATCTTTTCTATTTTAAAATAATTTATCCTATGCAAGCTTAATGTTAACTTTGTCAGCATTCATGAAATTTAATTTTAGGGGACTGTTTTATCTTTAAGTGTGTGTGTGTGTGTGTGTGTGTTTATGTCAAATACGTCATTTGAATCAATTAGAAGGGCAATGGTGACTATGGTGTCTAAACCTAAAAGTAAATAAGCCAGGAATAGAATAGAGTATTCTGAATTGTTAGATAACAAATACAACAACAATTGAGGGCAATATTTCCCTTCAAAGTTTAAATATCTGGGGCATTTTTATAACTTTTGGTGCCATTGCTAGTGGCACAGAAATTGCACACTTCCCCTTTAAATTATGGAATAATATACTGTAAATTATTACATTTGTTAATTACAGGGGCCTGGGTAGCTCAGCGAGTATTGATGCTGACTACCACCCCTGGAGTCGCGAGTTTGAATCCAGGGCGTGCTGAGTGACTCCAGTCAGGTCTCCTAAGTAACCAAATTGGCCCGGTTGCTAGGGAGGGTAGAGTCACATGGAGTAACCTCCTCGTGGTTGCTACATTGTGGCTCTCACTCTCAGTGTGGCGCATGGTGAGTTGTGTGTGAATGCCGCGGAGAATAGCGTAGGCCTCCACGCGCTCTACGTCTCAGCGGTAATGCGCTCAACAAGCCACGTTATAAGATGCGAGATTCGTCCTTCGACACCCAGATTGAGGCGAGTCACTAAGCCACCATGAGGGCTTAAAATGCATTGGGAATTGTGCATTCCAAATTGGGAAGAAATGGGGAGAAAATCAAACAAATAAAAAATGACAATGTAATTAAGTCTTAGTTACAATAATTTTAGATATTGAATATACTGATTGATTTTAAAGTTCTCTCTTCTTCTGTTTGTCTTCTTGTGTGTGAGATCCCACTACAGGTACGAACAAAAAAAACATGAACACTCATTATAGATTATATATTTGTAATGTGAGATGTACATACAGTATATCCTAATATTTCCTCTCTTCTGAACAGACGACACTCCACTTGGACCTCCTGAGGACAAAGTTGCTGTGAGTGAAATTTTATTGTTTTTATGTAATATATTGTATTATATAATTTCAGTGCTTATGCATTTTTACTGCGTCAACATCTAACAAATCCTCACTTTTTAGTGTAGCAAATGCAATTAAAGCAATAAGCCTCTCAAGGCAAAGTGTCATAGGGATTTTACCATGGCCATGTGGTGCTCTTTGGCAAGATGTAATGAGGAGTGCCTAATGCCGCCTTCGCATGCTATTGGAATTATCGTAAATATGAGTTTCCTACTTGGAAATTGCACATTAACGCCTCCTCAAGTCGTAATTACGACTGGGAAACAAAGATAATTTTGATACCCCAGTTCCCGAGTTGGGAGGAGACGTAAACATTCATTATGGAGGAGGTACAGTTTAAAAAGTGAATGATGGTTTTATACATTTTTCTAAACACAGCTACCATAATTATGGCTTGCTGCTTTAGTCAGATACATATACGTACAGTACTCTGCAAACGTCTTAGGCACTTAAGATGTTTCACAAAAACATTTGTCTTCAGATGGTTATTTATATCTTCAGCTTTAGTGTAAATTGTGTAAAACATTACTTTTGCAAATAGAAAAGAATAGAAGAACAAGGAGCCCTGCAACAGATGGCATGACCCCTAGAGCCTCCTCTCCACTGAAGATTGAGTCAGTTTGGAAGTAATTGAAAGACAGTAGCAGTTGGGACAGCAATAGCAGAACAAATGTGGCGAATTCTCCAAGAAGCTTGGAACATCCTATCTGCCATCAACCAATAAAAACTGTGTCCAGCTTTACCTAAGAGAATTGGTGCTGTTTTGAATTCAAATGACGTCACACCAAATATTGATTTAGCTTTTCTTTTTTTTCTTTTTAATTGGTAATTGCTCAATGAAAACTATTTATTAGGTCTGTCAATCGATTAAAAAGTTTAATCTATTTAATGACATTAATTAATCGACTTAATCAAAATTTTTCACATATATAAATATTTTCTGAAAAAGAAATAATGATAAAATAATTATAAATAAATAAATTTAAATAATGACAAAATATATAGTATATATACTGTATATATATAATAAAAAAAACAATAATATTCAGAAATTACATTATTGTGGCAAACTAGTAAAGCATTGATAAGACAATACAAATTGGCTTTTGAATCCAATGTATTGTTTATTTCCATATTATTGAACATCATTGGCGTACAGTTCACAGCAATCCATTTTGCAGTTGAATTTGTCAGTCAGTCCGAGATTAATTATAAGGGCTTTTCAAAGAATGCATCAATGTACAACTGTGTGAGATGCATTTGGAGCATCTCACTTTGTCAAGTTAAACATAGTTTGAAACTTAAGAAACACACCTTGAAATCCCTATGTTTTAATTTGTGCTCCATCAAGCTGTGTTTGAACACAATAATGTGTTCTCATCTTGTTGTGTCTGCTGTCAGTAAGTGTGGTTTGTTCTCTGTATTAACTGCACATTGCCTATACAGCTGAAGTTTTGTTTACTGACACGTGGAGAAAAAGGTGGTACTTCAGCTTAAATTGCTCCGAAGGTTGGAATATTCCTTATTATGGTCAGGGGAGAGGATTAATTGCATTTATTAAAGCATATTTTCTTTATATAATGAGTTACATTGAATTAACGCATTGAATTTGACCAAACTTCCATCATCGTTGGCTACTTGGCTAGCATGTATTACAATGTCAAAATAAGAGTTCCCCATGAAATATGCAAGAATGAACCTGGCTTCCTTGTTTCTGACAACAAAGCACTTGAACATGACATGCTTATAATTTCGACTTCAGAAGTGGGAAGTAGGATAATTCCGATAGCCTGTGAAGGCAGCATAATATCCCCTAATATCCCTAACTGTAGGCTGTTCATTGGCATTTCAACACGGCTTTAAATGTGCCTCCTCCAATCAGAAATTCAGATTCTGAACCATATTCATTCCGTTGTACCTCAGTCCCAGGGCAACAGTGCAACCTAGCAGGAGAACTGTCAATCCATCTGTGATGCACAGTATATTTGTTTAGCTGTTTGTGCGCCTTATCTGATTGTAGCACAATAAATCTAAATTAATGACACATATATGAGAAAATTCAGTGCTTTTATCAGGCCTCAATGTTCATATATTCATTCCAACAGTTTCTCCTGTTGGAGGAAATTTTTTTTATATACTTGCATTAAAGCCCATTAATTTCCATTCTGCTTGTAGGTGTACGTGGTCGTGGGAATCGCGGCGGTCACATTCACAGGCTTCATCTTGATGCTTGTCATCCTGAAGTTTGGACGCAACTCAAAGTTCGGAATCAAAGGTAAGCACCTCTCAGTTCTGTGCGCAGCTCTGCCAAGCCCTCATTAAGGACTGTAGCTTAGGATAGACATATTGTGCTGGGAGGAATAAGTGGGTTTTCTTTTGTGAATGTTGAAAAAGAAGAATGCTAAAGGAAGGCTGTGCTTCGTGTCTTTAACAAGCTCTACTAATTACTAATGCACATCTATTTAATCTATCATTGTTTCTCGTAGAGATGAGTGTATTAAAGTCCAGACCAATTTATTACGGTTAGCATAAAGGTTTTTAATGTCAATGTGAAATCAAGATTGACCCTGTGTATTGTGGACAGTTAACAGCCCTTTTTACTTACCTTTTCGGCTAATGTCACCAAGCCCTTGGTTTTCAACTCATCCCCTTCAACCACCTGTCATACAGAGACCACATTGTGGAAATATAATGGGTTGTTAACACTTGACTTTTTCATGTTGACTTTTTAAACATTTTGCTGACTGTTAGATGACTTGCAGTGTGGTAGATACTAAAATTCTTATTAGATCCAGCATTCACTTGCATTGATTGTCCTTTCTTCCTGCCAAGTGTCTTGTGTCATGTCTTCCACATTAAGGTACAAGCATATGGATTGTGTTGTGTTGTCCAGAGTTGATAGTTGAATTTTTATTTTAGTACGTTTGTTCGAGATTTTACAGGTAATATATTTTTGCATTTCTGAAGAAAATGTCAGTGCCTCTTGCATATGCAAATGCTGCCGACACCATTCTAGGGTGTTGTGGGTGATTGCCAGGGTGTTCTGGGGTGCATTTCCCATTCAATGACATAGCTCACTGCTTAACCACCATAGTACGATGCATCATGGGAGAAACTAAGTTGCTAGTCACGACTGTTTCCCAAAACTATAGTAAATATGTCGCAAATCATCACATCTGTCATTCGACCCACCATGGTTGAACAACGTCGTGGAGATCGAATGGAATGTCTTGACTCTGTGATGTAATGAAAGATATAGCATGCACTGCATGGTAGGCACCTATACTAAAAGTCCTTGGAAATATAATTAAGTCATATGTGGTACCGTTTGAAAGCTTAGAAGCTGAACTTTTCACAGAACTCCATCATATTTACATTTATGTTACATGTAATTACAAGATAAGACCTGAAATACTTTGCATCGCAAATGAGCGCCATCTTGTGTTAATGATTTAGGAATATGAATATAAAGGTTTTTCAAATAGCAGTAAAATAGTCAAAAGAATCACGAAGTTAAACATAATCTCTGTAAGACAACAAAGACAAGTCTGCTCTGAGTACTGCTTCTGTAAGCCCCAAGTAGCCACAAACTTCATATCCTTATCTGTAAGCTTGCATAGGTAAATAAATCAATGTTATAACTCCAGTGTTATAACCAATGTTATATCATCAATATGTGATGTCCAGAAAAAAATATGCAGCCCAGGAGAAAAAACATGATAAACAAATCATCTGCAAAATGACAAGAAAACAAACGTTTTCGACAATTGATGATGAAATGTTAATAAATCATTGCAATGCTGAGGATCTCACCTTCCCAATGACTCCTAGATTAAGCTTATAGTCCACTCAGTGGCTGAGATATTTGGAAAAAAGTGGGTAAGATGCATGTGATCATAAAATAGACAGAATTTCTATGGACGAGTACTCAACTGCATTAAAGCCCCACCTGTATTTAGATAAGTATAGTGATGAGGCAAAGTGATGAGGAAAATTTATTTTTCCTAGGACTTGCTGCTGTCTAGTGGAATGAACCGATGCTTTTAGCAGGGACATAGGGCTAACAGAGCCTGAATCACAAAAATAAATCAAATAGATGTTCATAAGATTGTAAACATATATACAGTTAGGGCTGGGCGATGTATCGAATATTTGTGAAAAAATTGTGAATAACTTGCTGACAATCTAAAATTAAGCAATATTGTGAATATCTTGATGATTTTAATGAGGTTTTGGCCATTATAGCAAATCAGTAGACTACAAGTTATCATACAACCTACAAATGCAGCACTTTATAACAGAAAAGGAGGAGATGACAGCATTTCACCAAATGCAGAACATTGTAAACTGTCAAATACACAGTGTACATTCAGTGTCAAAATTAAAGCTCCAGCAGAAGGTGAAGTAAATATGACTTTTTACTTTTAAATATATTAATTTGGTATAACACAACTTGACTTGGTCCCACAGTAATAATTTAGTATTATGCAATATTCAACTGGGTTCCATAAAATAAATAAGTAAAGTAGTTTTTGAACAATGTAACACGTTCATTGTTTTTCCTGGAGCACTGGAGCCACTGGAGCATTGTGTGGTCTGAACAGAGGGTGAAAGCCTTTCCCAGGAGGTAATACCAGGAGGGTGAGGACCACCCACTTGATGGCCAGACATTTCTTCTCAATGGTGCTGAACCTTGACTCTCTTACCGAGAGTTTCTGTCTCACCTCCTTTTTGGCCTTGGGTCTTGGGCAAGTCGCAATCGCTGAGGTCTTATCAGTTTGGGGATGCACCTCTCCATGTCCCAAGTGGAAGCCCAGATACCATATTTCCACTTGGGGTTTGCCATGAGCCCCGCCACCGCAGCGATCTCAGGATAGCCATCAGGTACTGTATGGGTTGCTGTCAATCATTACTGTAATTGATGATGTCATCCAGATAGGCAGCGACATATGCAGCGTGTGGGAGCAGGATTCTGTCTATGAGCTGCTGAAACATAGCTGGGGCCCCAAACAAACTGTACAGAAGGGTCACAAATTTGTGTAATCCAAATGGACTGGAAAATGCTGTTTTTTCATGGGGCAAGGGAGTCAAGGGGATCTGCCCGTATCCCTTTGTCAAATCCAGTGTCGAATAAAAGCGAGCAGGGCCTAAAAGATCTAGCAGTTTGTCAATACGAGGCAGCTGATATGCGGCAAATTTAGACAGCACATAAGACTTTTCGAATATTCACACAGAACCGAACCGACCCATCGGCCTTAGGTACTAGAACCACCAGGCTGGACCAGTCACTGTTGGATTTCTCTATTAATCCCATATAAAGCATGGCCTTAAGTTCCTCCCATACAACTTGTTTCTTGTGTTTGGATAATCTATAGAGGGGGGGGGTGCATACCATTACCCCTGGGGTCATCTCAATGTGTTTTTTTATTAGATTTGTGTGACCAGGCAGAGGCGAAAACACATCTGGAAATTACCTTCATAATTTGGCCAATTCTGTGATTTGGGACGGTGAGAGGTGGTCTCCACAAGGGACTGGGGTGACTTGATTTTGGAGTTTTAAATTCACATCCTCTGGTATCACCATCGCCAAAGCCATGGGCACTTCCTCTCTCCAATATTTCAGGATAATGAGGTGGTACACCTACCGTGCTCCGCCTCTGTCTGTCTATTCTACCTCATAGTTGACGTCCCCAACTTGCCGTGTGACCATAAATGGCCCTTGCCACTTGGCGAGTAATTTGGAGCTCGATGTGTGTAGCAATACAAGCAATATCTCTGAACTCACGCTAGCCGAGTACCCCTATTATGCAGTCGGGACTAATGTTCCTGAGCCTGCAGCAAATGCTCCTGTGAAATCGCCCTTGCTTTTGTAATTTTTGTCTCATGTCAAGAACATATTTAATTTTGTTTTTAGTTTGTGAAGGTCCCTCATCCCAATTTTGTTTTAGAATGTCCAATACGCCACGCGGTTGACATCCATACAGTAATTAAAACGGGGCGTAATTCAGAGGGAAATCCCATAGGGGAATCCCTCTCAAAGGTGGGAGAGTCGAGCCCTCCTTCCTGACAAGGAGCTGATGAGGATGGCCCCAGCACCACCTCGCGATCCAGCATGCTGCATACCCCATACCGTATTACTCTGTTGCAGGGCCCATCCACACATATTTCCTTCAATTATGTTTGGAATGCTGGCCAATTGGTCCCCAAGATTAGTGGATGGGTGATGCGGGGACTAAGTGCAGCCTCAATACTATGCTTTTGTTCCTGAAATTTAATTGTGACAGCCACTAAATTCATGCACATACCCATGTACACACCGCACCTTCACCCTTCGTACTGCATCCAAAGCCTCGTCTTGAACCAAGCATTGGTGTATAGAGGTTTGATTACATCCTAAATCCACCAATGCTTGGCATGTACCCCCTTGAATACTCACTGATATCTGGTATGTCCCTGCTTGATCGGGGCAGCCTGTGGCACATCAGGGACCTGAACTAACTCCCCTACCTCCATTGCCTGGCATTGGTCCTGAAAATGTCCAGATTCCCCACAGAGCCAACAGACTTGCCCAGGCTTTCCCCCTGCACCTCTGGCAGCGGAGTTACCAACCTGCGGGGAAGGTGAAAAGGAGAGAGAGGAAGCTGGCAGGTTAGGGAAACCCAGAGAATGGGGCACCAGTTTTGGTAGAATGCCGCCCTGTTTCCGGGGTGCAGGTATAGGAAAATGGGAAGAGGTGTGGGAAGGGCAAGAGGAGAGAGGAGAGAAAGCGAGAGTAGGGGGTTCGCCACCATATGGTCCTCATCCAGCTGGATTGCCTACGTCAGCAAAGCCAGGTGGTGGCAATGGACCCACGTGGCCATTCCTTTCGGTAACCCACTGACAAACTGCTCCAGTGCCCACTGGGTGTTAGGCCAGCCCCACACTTCAGCCGCCCAATCGAAGATCTCGATGAATGCCTCTGGATCATCTTGCAGCCCCATCTTCGTGAGCGAGATGCTGTGGCCGGGATCGTGGCTGGAATACTCCCCTGGGCCATCAAGCTCCGCAATGCCTGTCAGTGATCTGCCTGGGCTTGGAGCAGGACCCGGAAACGCTGCTCCTGCTCCGCACATAAGTCCAGGAGGGTCTGATGTTGTGTCTGGTGGATACCAGCAAGAGTCTTGATGACTTTGGCTAATGGCAAGGACTCCATGACAGTGTTTCTTCCTCAGATTTCTCAGGTTTCGGCACCACTGAAACACATTCCCTGTTTTTCCTTAAACAAAGAAGCGGCGAACCAGGTAAATTCTCAGTTCTCCGTTTATTCAGTTTCTCTTTTTACACTTTTCAGTGTTGACAACAAGCTATATACACAGAATGGTGTGTGTCACTCCTCTGTCCTATGTGGCTCTCAGCTCCTTTTTATCTCTCTGTCACCTGTTACTGCAATACAGAACAGCTGTTAGTAAAATTGCACACAGGTGTAACTCTATAGGAGCCGCTCTCATCTCCCGGTCTCGCTCTCCATTCACAAATCGGCGCTCGACCACACCTTTACCTCCACAAACACCTTGTTCAATCACAATTTTTTTTTAGTAAATATATATGAAGGAAAATAATATTTTTTATTAAGCTACTATGTATCTTTGTATATGCATATTACTGTATCAAATATAAATGTAAAAGTGCATATCAAAGAAAATTATTAAATCTCATTCTATCATGTGTTCATTTAGTGAAAAACTAAATTTTCTTTCAAATGGGTCTAGAAAATGGTGCCTTTTCCTAGAAATGCCTTTTACAGAAAATTAGTTTTACAATTGTCATTGTGTATGACAACTGAATAAAAAAATACTATTTTTAAATTAAATGTGCACTCAGTAATTTTTTTCCTCATTAAAAAAGATTTACTCCTAAATAAATGTCATTTTTAAACATACTGTATATTTAAAATCATGAAAAGCATTCACACAAAATGAAGAATCCAGTCAAACCAAGAACCTTATAAAAGCTGCTTTTTTCTACATGGAGAGGGTCTCCTCATGGGGGCAGCCATGATGAGATCACATGACCAGTCAAATACTACTCGCTTAATCTCAGTAATCAGCCTGTTATTGGACACTTTCACTCTTGGATTAGATTAATTTTGGCTGACTGTGAATTGTAAATTTCTACAATGGCATCTGTGACTGAAAATTATTTATTTTGAATAATGCTGCATCCAAGTCACTAGGTGTCACTGCAAGTCCTAGATGACACAAGCAAAACGTTATTTTAGAAAGTAGAGTGCACCTTTAATTGAGCAACACAATTTGTGTAAAAAGAAATAAAAAAAATATTGTGTATTGTCATGTGCTAAAGACATAAAATAAAAAAATGATGCGTAAACCACAATTTTCAAAGACCGAACTTCAAGTACTTTTGGAGGAATTAGAAAATCATAAAAAACAGCTATTCTCACAGTTTAAATATACTGCCACAAATGCAGACAAGAAAATAGACTGGGCAGATATCACTCACAAAAGCAGAAACCAACAATAAACTATGCTTAACCACACATGGGGAGCTATAGTTCCAATCACACAAATATGCTATGCTGTTTTTAAATGTTCGTTGGACCAATAGTTTCGGGAAACACCAAATTGTTGAAATATGTTGGTAACGATGTAATGTGCTACCAAAGTTGGCTAACATTGCTTGAGAATTGCACCCCTGGGTTTCTGAAGTCTCTATGATATTCTGGACTCTAGATATGTTTCAGGTCCCTTCTTCAGTGTAAATGTATGGGATATTTTCATTTGGTTTATTGTCCGCCTTGTGAAAATTGTAAATATATTCAAAGTAATGGCACAGCTCTCTTTAACAATTTCAGGTTGATACATGAACATAAAATGAGAGTATGTTTTGGCTGGCCTTGCTTTGATACGTGCTTGTTTGCTTGCGTCCATCCTGGCTGCTGACAGCTTGATAGTGAGTTGGTCTGTGAGTAAGAGCGTGTGATTGTTTTTGTGGTTTGTCTGAGAGGAAGTGTTGAGTTAGATGTCCTGAGGGGCTTATTTTCACATGGTGGTCTTGAGTTTGTGCAGTGTGTGTAATTGCTCCTTGGTTCTCCACAAGGACTACATGGATGATTACTTACATATATAAATGTTTAATACTTAATTCCTGAGGTCACGTGACGCCATGCGAGGTTCATACCTGTGAACGGCGAGCTCTGTGCACTCTTTGCTAGTACTTTTCATGTCATAAACATTTGAGATTCTACACAGTCTGTTCCTGAAAGACAATATGTCAAAGAATTCAAAATCCTTGGGATCTGGAGACATTAAAATACACTTACATGCTCAAGCTGCAGGCCGTAAGCCCAGGAGCCGATTTAGCTTGAGAAGTGAAGGAAATTCTGAGAGAATTGTTGAACGTGTCGGCAATGCTGATGAAGGTCGTTGTTGACTTGGAGGATCTTGCTGTAATACGTTGATCGATCACTGCCATGGAGACTAAATTCGCTGAGGTGGTTACAAGAGTGGGGGATGTTGAGAAACTGAGTCATCAGAGAGGGAATTAGCTGTTGATCTGTTAGCAATCAAGGTGGATTTGGAGTATTTCTGGGAGAAGCTGGAGGACTTAGCGAACCGTAACTGGAATAACATACAAATTGTTGGAATTCCTGAGGATGAAGAAAGTCAGAATATGTTGAAACTCATGGATGGGCTCTTCCTGATTCTGTACAACATAACAGGCCATAAGCTGGAAATCGAGCGAGCTCACAGGTTTCTGGCTCAGCGATCCATTGAGGGAGACAGGCCCCAATCAATTCTGGCCAAATAGTTTTTCTTGTTCCTAAACTTTGCGAATTCAAATTCGATTTTTGCACAGATGTTCCCAGAAATTGAGAATAGATGCTAAGGATGGCCACAAAATATTTACATGTCCCCAGCAAGTGATGTCCTGAGTAAGTTATTTTGTGGTACTCATGTTGCAGCCAAGTGGTCCAACTCACTGAATATTCACTTGACCATCCAAGGAAACTGAACGCCTTTTTTTTTCTTTTTGTGCTGGTTCCGCCAAGCAGTTGAAGTTATTTTCTGTAGTAGCACTCCTTCGGAACAGTTTGTAGATGAATTTGCACATTCTTTGTGCTTATGCCTCCAATTGTTTGGAGTTTGTTTTGTGGAGTATTTCTTGCAGGACACTGGAGTGATTGGGTCATTTGTTACACTCATGTAGCAGTCAAATGGGCCAGCTCACTGAACATTCATTGTGGGCCAGCTCACTGAACATTCATCCTGAGGAAACTGAGCGACTTTTTTTCTGCGCTGGCAGTCTCCGCTAGCAGTTGGAGCTTGTTTTGTGGAGGAACACACCTTCGGAACAGTTATGTGGATGAATCTACACGTTATTTGTGTTTATTCCACCTATTGGCTGGAGTTTGTTTTATAGATTATTTTCTGTTGTGTAATACTGTCTCACAAAATTTGTATGGAAACACTGGACTTGAGCAATCCGACGGCAAAGTGTTGCGGGGACTCTCGTAGGACTACATGGACTGTTTGAGTTGAGAGGGATGGATACCAGTTGGTGCTGTCGTGTGTAGGGTTAATGCACAAATTTATTTTTTCTGTTTGTTTTGTTTGGGGTTTGATTTTTCCACTAATGTTGGAATGTGGTCTTTATAAATGTATTTTTGTCACACAATCAATTTTTTCGATTATGTCAAAATATAAAATGTTAATATGAGTGGATTGTCTTTCTCCACGAGGAATGTGAATGGGTTTGGACACTCCATATAAAGAAGTAAGGTTAATTCTCCTCTTAAATGTAAGAAATATGATAAAGTGTTTCTTCAAGAAATGCATCTTTTCCCACAGGAAGCTGAAAAATTTGGGAAAATATGAGGTGGACATGTTTTCTTTACTGCTAGCTCAAGTAAGAGCAGGGGAGTCATTACACTGATAAGTAAGCATCTACAGTTCAAATGTCTCAAACAGATTAATGATAAATTTGGAAGAGTCATTATTGTTTTAGCAGAAATTCAATGGCAAAAGTTGATTTTGGCTAATATTTACGCACCTAACGCTGATGATCAGGGCTTTTTATAGATCTTGAAGGGATGTTGCAAGCCGCTGGCACCCCTTATTTTATAATATTGTGGGGAGACTTGAATCTATTGATGGACTCAGTCCTTGATCATAGTGAATCAAAATTGTGTTAGCCCCCTAGAGCAACACTGACTTGTCACAGGATGTGTAAAAGTCTTGGTCTTACAGATATTTGGAGACTTTTGAACCCATCTGTTAGGGACTATACATTTTTTCATCAGTCCTTAAGATTTATTCTAGAATAGATTTTATATATATATATATATATATATATATATATATATATATATATATATATATATATATATATATACAGTATAAATAAGTCCCTCATTTCATCTGTTGTTGATTGCTCAATTGGAAACATCTTAGTGTCAGATCATGCCCTGGTGAGTTTAAAGATGTTGCCACATACAGAGAAATATAAATCATATAGTTGGCACTTTAATATATCCCTTTTGCAAAATCCTGAATTACAACAAATGTTAAAGGCTGAAATCAATGTTTATATGGAGACCAACTGGTCCTCAGTATCCTCTGTGGGCGTGGCTTAGGAGGTACTTAAGGCGGTTCTTAGGGGTCGATCATACAGTATGCCTCATTCACCAAAAATCCATAGCTCGAGAGCTTGTGGAGTTGTTATGGAATATTAAAAGTACTGAGGCAGAGCTGAAGCGCCGAATGTTGTCTGATAAGCCTCAGATAATTGACCTGATTGAAATACAAATATAATACTATTTTGTCATGGAAGGTGGAGTTTTGGCTATTCAAGACAATACTTACTTTGTCACACTTTGAGTTGGGGGACAAAGCAGGGAAGCTTTTGGCTAGATATATAAAGCAGATAAGAGTCTTTTTCTGCAATTCCCTCAGTAAAATCTGTTGTGGTACAATATTTACCATGTCCAATGATATTAATAATGCTTTTAAAGAATTCTATCTTGATCACTATAGTTCCACATGTCCATGTACCGATGAAGATATTAGAAACTTTGTGGAACCATTAGAATTCCCTAAACTGACGACTCTGGCCAGTGGCGAATGATCAGACTCTGCCATCTCACTTGACGCCGAAAAGGCATTTGATATGGTAGAATGGGTTATCTTTTTAAGATTTTGAAAAAATACTGGTTTGGGAATACTTTTATTGGATGGATTAAGTTACTTTATTGACACACGGTAGTGGCGGTACAAACAAATGGATTAATTTCAGATTATTTTACTCGGGATAGGGGGACTCGGCAGGGTTGCCCTCTTTCCCCATTATTGTTCTGTCTTGCCCTGGAACTATTAGCAGCCACAATAAGAAAGGAAGCTTATTTTCCAGGGGTGGTTACAGAAGGTATGGGGCATAAGATTTTGCTTAATGCAAATTATGTTTTATTATTCTTCACCGACCCCACTAGATCTCTGCCTTGCCTCCACAGAATTATTAATTCCTTTTCTAAGTTCTCAGGATACAGAGTCAATTGGTCTAAATCTGAAGCTTTGGCTCTGACAGCGTACTGCCCGGCGTCTTCCAGTGACCCAAACAAGGCATTAAGTATTAGGGCATTTTATTCCCAGCTAATTTATGTGATTTGGTTCATTTTGACCCCTTCATAAAAAGGTTTTCGAATTTTGTGGGCAGGTTGGCTTCATTAAATTTATCTATGATTGGGAAGGTTAATGTTATTAAAATGTATTGTATTCCAAAATGTAACTACCCGCTACTGTAGATGTCCCCCTCTGTTATTTCAAGCAATTTGATAGCATAGCAAAGTCCTTCATTTGGAATGGTAAGGCTCCCAGATTACATTGACATGGGCAGAATGACAATGGTGTGCTAGCCCTACCCAAGATTTTGTTTTATTATTATGCATTTGGTCTCAGACACTTGGCTCATTGGTCACTTCCACCTGAGAGAGCCCCTCCCTGGTTTTGTATTGAACAGGAAGTTCTTGCCCCTATTTCGCCATTGCAAAGCCTTTCTATCAAACTAATCGGAGACGTTAAGTTACACCCCGTTATCCCGCTAGCATTTGCACTCAGTATGGACAAAAGTGTCCAGAGTGTTTAAATATTGCCTTGAGCATATGGCTGAACCCACAATTATGTATTCATAAGTCCCCTTTCTGCTGGTCAGAGTAGATTGTGAGGGAGGTTAATACGCTCGGTGACCTTTATGAGAGTGGAGTGTTGAGATCCTTTGAAAATATGGATCAACTTTTTGGGATTCCCAGATCTCAGTTCTTCAGGTATTTACAGCTGCGCCATCTGCTCTGTACTATTTTTTGGAGTAGCATACAACCCCCTAAAGCTGGAGATTCTCTGGGAGTGGTGATTACTGCTTTTTGAAAAGGTCATGAGGCATCAGTGGATTACTGCCTGCTTTTTCAGAGCTTGGGGATGGAGCTTTAACCTCTATCACGAGATTATGGGAGAAAGATTTAAACTTGGTATTGGAGAAGGGAGTGTGGGCTAGGATTCTGAAGAATGGCAAGTCTGTATCTAGAGATGCAAGGGTGTGACTTATACAATTCAAGATTTTACATTGATTCTATTGGACCCCTTCTAGATTGTATAGGCTTGGTCTTAAAGACACACCCACCTGCTGGCGATGCCAATCAGAAGATGGAGACACACCCATGTTTTTTGGGGGTGTGTTAAGATCCAAGAATTTTGGTTGAAGGTTCAGAGTTTTGTGTGTGATGTGTTGGTCACCCAGGTTTAGTTTTGTGTGTTTTGGGCGATGGGGCAGTCATCGATGTGGGGGATAAACACGTAAAAAATTTGGGTCTTGACCAGTGTTATGACAGGTAGACAGATTGTTTTTAGGGGATGGAAGTCGGCTGGAGCTCCCTAATTTTGGGAGTGGTGCACAGAGATGGGGAGGGTGGCAGCTTTCGAGTAGAAGGCTGGGGATCTGGGATTCATTTGATGGGAAATGGGGTAGTTATTTGGAATTTTGGGTGGACTCTCGGGGAGGGGCTGTGGAGAGTGAAGTGTAGTTTTAGATGTGTAGGATTATTATATAAAGACATTTTGTGTGTGTGTGTGTGTGTGTGTGTATGTGTGTGTGTGTGTGTGTGTACATATGTGTGACCACGGGGATGTTTGTTGGGGGTTGGGGTGGGGTTGGTAATTGGGGAGGGGTAGTAGTGGGAGTTAAATCTTAATTGAGTGTATATTTGTTTTGTTTTTCTTTATCATCAATATGAATTAAAACAAAAATTGGTAATCGGAAAATATTCATTCCTAAACTGTTTTCTTCTAGCCATGCCGTGATTTAATGAAAGCAAGGAAATCTGACCTTTTGTACAAAGATGTTAACACTGTCAATGTCACATATTGGCTTAGGGTAAATCACATGTAGTGTAGAATCTTAAATATGTCTTATTCATCTATTTTGTTTATTTATTTTTTTTTTGTACTTTTTTAAATTAGATTTTAAATCCCAGATTTTCAATGTGGACATTTAGAACTCATTGACCACATTCACACACACACAGGCACACAAACACAGTGAGTCACTGCAGCATAGAGTAAAGCAGAGCCCTGCACCATTTGGAGAGGAGCGGAAGTGGAGTGGAAATGAAACAAGGTGAAATTGTAGCCCTCAGGTTCAGGAAGTGTGGGTGTCTGCAGAAATATGCCGCTCCATCTGCCAGAGACAGAGAGAGGGACAGCCAAAGAGGTAGAGTCAGCAACCTTGTGCCTATCAATGATTCAGAGGGCAGGTATCGGTTTTCTCTGGTTTGGACGAATAAAAAAAAAAATCAATAAAGATTGTGAAGGTCAGAAATATCATGAGTTCTTGAATTGTAGCCATTGGTTGATGCTGTAAAGGTGCACCTCAACCCCTCCTTCCAACATCAGAGGTTTTTAGAGGAATTTTCCAGGTTCAAAACAAATTTGTATGAACAAATCAAATCAACATGAAATCAAACTCTTTATTTCTGCTGATTACAACTGACAGTAATTTTATATATATATATATATAAAAAAGTCTATTGGTCAAGGCATTACACACTGATAAATGTTACAATTAGGACTGTCAATCGATTCAAATTTGTAACTGAATTTATTACATGGCATGCCAATTACAAAATACGTTTTTTGGTCTGCATTAGGTTCTTCATACAAACCCTGATTTTATTATTGTGGCAGACAATTAAAGCTTTGATTTGAAAATGGAACAAGTGCCTTTACAAGTCTATATATTGTTTTGTTTTTTATTCTCATATCATTGAACATAAGCTTGCAGTTGACAGCAATTCATTTTGCGACTGAGTTCATCAATCTGTCTTGTTCTCAGAGGATGCATTCTTGTATTATATCTAAATATAATTGTTCTTCTATGTACATATGCGTCAGACGGATTCTTTTGGAGCATCTCACTGGTTTTCTGTGGCGTAAAGGGCACACTTTTAAGACGCTGTGTCAAGGTAAAAGTAGTTGAAACTATGAAAATCACATCTAAACTTCCCTCCATTATGTTGTTCTTCATCCAGATGTCAAGAACGGGACCTGTGTGAGCGACTCTCATTCACCTCCTCAGAACTAAACTGCACTTGACCCAGCCCATTGCAGCCTTGCACAAAATTTCACCAAGCCCACTTGCGTCTAGCATGCTTGAATGAAAATACCTAAACTATCTGGCCATGACCATTGACTTTTTTTAAAGCAGACTAAATGAACATGTTAAATCGACAGCCCTAGTTATAGGGCTAACATGAGATTTATGAGATTTTTTTTACACATGTCTGTGTAATGACCATGTAAAGCCAATATGTTAACTTCCACATGATATGTAAAAGGATGCCAAGAAAGGGAATAATAACTTAAAAGTCCACTCACAGGAAGAAAATTATTTGGACACCTTTACAGCTCAAATAGCACAGTTTTGTACAGAAGAATTCAAATAAGGTTTTGCAAACACTCCCGAATGCCTTACCGCATAGACTTACATTGTAAGTGCACTATTGTAAGCTATTTTTTTGTTTTACTATATGTTTTACAAGCTGTAGTAATCGACAGTATGATACAGGCAATGTCCATAAAGCTTAACTTGTTTTGAACTTGGAACATTCTTTAAAAAAAAAAACTAATAATAATTAGTTTTTTCATTTTGTTAATACTTTTTCTGAAGATAGATGAAGGTAAATTATTATGAAAGCCAAAATATTAAATTCTAATCCATTATTTGGTAGAGTGGGGTTAAAATAAAATTTATGCAACCTATGATTTTGGAGCAAAACTACTGGTAAAAAAAAAGAGATAAAGTACTCTCATTGTGGCTTCATATGTATTGTTTAATTTGACCTATTTTCAATGGTCGAAAATAAAATAAAATTCGTTTTTATTTTTCAACAAAACAAAGGTCTGAACTACAAATAATGTTGTAACTAGAAATGTACCTTTATTTATGCACATAAAAACTATCATGTCAAAATCTCGATTTTCAATCGTCCAAAAATACACTTTTTTCTTTGATGGTAGAATCTGGAATATATCCTGTAGGCTACTAAGATGTGTTTATACTTTTCAGTTTTAAAAGGACCAATGTGAATTTTGTAATTGTAAAGATTTTAATGACTGTATTCCAAGATATAAGCTATTTAAGATAAAGTTTTGTTTACATTATTTGAAACAACCATTAAATCACATCCAATATCATTGATGTATATGTGGCACATGACTGCTGAGGATGTGGATTTATTGAGCACAGTTCCAGAGTAAAACCCAGCTGGCAGGTCATGGTCACATTGCACTGTTTCTGAGCTCATTGATGGCTATTATTATGAACTAGAGAGAATTTTAGATTAACAGTCGACCAATATAGGTTTCTTAATGGCCTGTGGGGATGTCTAGAGAGCAGGGTGGCAATTGCCGGTATGATGCCAATATATACATAACACAATTTCATGATCGCAAAAAGACATTTAGTCTAAATAATCCCATATTTCAAACAAAATCGACTGTTGGTTATTTCTGGAACTGATACAAGGGTGTAACTACTTTTGTTAATTGTCCAAGCGCACAGTTATAATCTGATGCTGATTCCACAATAACCGAATATCGGCCAATGAATTGGTCTTTAACTATTCAAGAAACATGTTACAATTCCCATGAAACTAATACTTTTCATGCTTAACATTCACACCATCAAACAGAAAAGCAGTTTAAAGGGCCACGCATGAAATGACTGCCTTCCTACCACATACACTGTTGCCATCGTTACAAGCGTCATAGTTACTCTGTTCTAACAATAAATCATTCTCACTGAGCATGAATCACCAATTGCGGAGATCACACAAACACACATTTACTTGCATAACATGCACAACACACATTAACACACAAACAACTAAAAAAAAAAACTTACTGTTATGTATTTATACCAGTACAGATTAATGTAGATATTTAGGGCAGTTTGGTAAAATAAAAAATAAAATAAAAAAGCTTGACTTTGAATTGTAAGATTACAGTTTGAATGTCTTGTAAGTCTAAAGTGTACTCCATTTGACTATGAACCATCATTTGCTTCAAGGTCACTTTATTAATGTGAGTTTCTGTGATCTATTGTCTCTAGTTATAAATGACTACAGTAGTTGCTATTGGTTTAGTACAAGCAAAATCTAAATCAATAAAACACAAGGTGTCCACTGCAATCAAGGAAGTTTAATTTTATAATGTAACACAAAGAAGAGAGTTATTTTCTTTCTGTACTTTAAAATTAGTGTGTGAGTTCACATATGCTACAAATCAGGAGAGGTTTCAATAAAGCAGAAAATGAGGTACTTATAAGCCATTGTTCAAGCTGGTTTTAAAAGCAATGACTCAAATATCGCAGATGTGAATGTCACTCTTATCGTACTACACTCTCTTCATGTTGAGTATTTGATGCTTTTGTTTACGTGTGTATCATATCTCAATCAAAGCACTAAAACACTCTTAACCCTTGTGCTGTCTTTACATTTTGTACCTAATTTGGTCTTCCCGGTCAAAAATGACCACCTATTAAATCTCTCATTATGCTATATTATCACAAAAAATTGGCTTTGATCTAATTGTCAATTTGTTTTCTTTCGATTAGGTCAGGTTTGTATTTCTGTTTGGAACTTATTGATCATACGCCTCACTGACCTGTGCTTATGCACCTTATTTGTGAGTGAAAAAAGCATCATTTGTGGATAATTGTGGTAATATTAAATGAACTATGAAAACACGCTGCACTATATATTGCACTAGTGTGCTTCAATGCTTAAAAGGGAAGTTTGTTTTGAAGTGCTTTTATTTTGTAAAGAAAATTCGGAAAGTCACACTTGTGGTATTCCCGTTCAAAAATGACTGGCCATTCAAATTCATGGGGAAGATCACAAAAAACAAGACTTTTATTTTGAAATTAACCAGGGCAAGTGGTCTAGTGTCATGATCAAAGATGTGATCAAGAGCCTCATGCACAGAGAACTGCTTGGCCATTGTGCTGTGACTAAGTGAATGATGAGCAAGACCCTTTGAGGATTTGTATACAGTAACTTAGCTGTGGGAAAGCTTCTGTATATTATTAAACATAAGCCACGTTTCGGGCCAAATGAGGGCATGCTACTGCCAGGGCCATTTGCATTCCCACTGTCACTTCCGGGGCTCCATCGTGCCTCTTCTGGGCTTTCTTGGGATCAACGGCTAATGCCATTTGGCCTGCCGATTACCCATGTGCCAAACAAGGCCAACAAAGACAGAGTTTTGGCGGACTTGTCAGGATATGTATCCAGCGCACAACGGTACAGGTTTGAGAAAACAATTATAAAATGCAGGTACAGTATAAATCCATGGAAATGCACAATGGACAAATCATGAGGACAAAACTCATTATGTCTATGGATAGTTCTCGTAAGGATAGGAGTACCAACATGTGTGTTCGCGCATGTGTGTGTGTGTGTGTGTGTGTATCTGCGCGTACACAGGTCCGAGGCCTATATGTTTGCAAGCACACATACACATATGTGCTCATCTATGGATGATCATGCTCCTGAGCACTCAATTTTCCTCTTATTTTTGATCTTCCCCATTAATGTTTAATGGCTGGCCATTTCTGACCGGGAACACCACAAGTGTGACTTTGTGCCATTTAAAAAAAAAAAAAACACACATTTTAAACATTAAAGCACACTTTAATTTTGTGATACAAAGTACAGCATGTTTTAATATTTTATTTATTATTGCCAACATTTTTCACAAATATTTTGTTTTTACACTGAGGCCTACAATCAATAAGTTCCAAATTGAAATACAAAACCTGCACTAATTCAAAGAAAACAAATTGACATACAGATCTAATCCAATATTTGGTAATATTACAGCATAATGAGAGATTTATAAGCAAATTTGTATAGGCAAGTCATTTTTGACCGGGAAGACCACAAGTGTAACAAAGTGAAGACATTTTTTTTTGGGGGGGGCAGTTTGATACCCTGTGTGAATAAAGTTTTAGTCCAATGGGATAACATTAACTAGCATTTTCAGGCAAAATAATATCCTCTTCGGGTCAAAATTATGGGAAGACAACATGTGGGTCTTAAAGGAATGTTAAGTTTACAAGTTAAGTTCTGTCGGCAGCATTTGTGGCATAATGATGATTACCACAAACAAATATTTATTTTATTAAAGAAAAGGAGGGACAAGTAAAAAAATATTTTTTTGGTAATCAATATTATGCCACAAATGCTGAAGATTGAGCTTAACTTGTATTGAACCCAGAATATTCCTTTAACTGTGGTAAAATCATTCTAACTCATGACCTCGAGTGTCTTATTGCTTTTATAAAACAACTTGGCACATTAACATAGAATGTGCTGGCACAGGTGTGTCTTTATTGGCATTTCACATCATGAGAATTTAGATTTTGAGCTGTCTATAAAATATGTTTTCAGTTATACTCTAAAAACATGTGGTTTAAAAAAAAAAAGAAAAACAGTTTAGGTATAGTTTACTCACCCTTATGCCATGCCATTAGAACTCTTTCTTTCTTCTGCAGAACACAAAGATATAGTGAAGGATGTATGATGTGATTTTGTCCATATAATGCAAATCAATGGGCTCCAAACTTTCAAGCTCCGAAAAGGGCTTAAAGGCACAAGTTAAGGTAATCCATGTGACTCGATTGGTTTAATTCATATCTTTTGAAGGAATACGATCACTTTGGACAAAATATAAGTCCTTTTTCTCAAAACTAATTGTATGGCTTCAGAAGACATGAATTGATCCACTCCAGCCGTATGGATTACTTTTATGCTGCCTTTAAGTCCTTTATGGAGCTTCAAAGTTTTAAAGTCCATAAACTTCTCATACATTCTTCAAAATATCTTCGATTGTGTTCCGCAGAAGAAAGAACGTCTTACGAGTTTGAGACGACATGAGGGTGAGTAAATGATGAGAGAATTATCAACTTATATTTTTGGGTAAACTATCCCTTTAAGGGTGCAGTGTTAGTTATTTATTTAGGAAGTCGTTTTTTAGACTTGGGGTTGAATTGGTAAAGATTTATGGTAGAATTATTTTTGGTTATTTGGATTATTTTGCAGTATGGGATGTTTACTAGCTTTAGATTTCGGTTCATGGCTTCATCTTTTCATACTAAAGCACTGAGGACTAACTTTGCCCCATGTCACTATGTCTACTATATTGCTTATGGCTTTAACTTCTGAACTCTAATAGCATATTAGCAGCTTCATTATTATGCGAGAGTGATGTGTGAGTGACTTCTTTTCAATCATGAATCTATTATTATTATTCATTTGTTATTCATTTATAATTAGATGTTTCAGTCCTTCTCATTTTGTTTCCTATGTTGTATTGAGTTGTTCTGTCTGTATTGTTTAATTTATTATATTAATGTTGTGTTGTGTTGTTTATGTTTTATTGTGTTTTGGTGTGTCTTTTATAGGTTTTGTTTTATTTCACAATGTTCCCGTCGAGGTTGTGGCAAGATAAGAATGACTGTGGTCACACCAGACTGAACTGGACCAAGAATTTGTGGACTTTTTTTGGGAAAGAAAGCAGAGATTTTATGGCTGACTCCACCTGCAACTTGCCAAGCCATCTAGCCAATCAAACAAATGCTGATTCTAGACAGGGTGAATTCTTATTGGCTGTTGCAGGAGAAAGGGTTCTCTCAGCCCCTCCCCTATTCCAAACCCCGTCTACAGTGGGGAATGGTGTGACCTGGTCTTATACTTTTGCTGAGTGCAATAAATGGGTGAAGCTGCTAGAATGTGTGTCAGTGGGCAAAAGAGCCCTTGATGCTTTAAGAGAGAAGGAGAGATCGCTCCCAAATGGAGTCACTCATAAATAAAATTTCACCCCGTTCACACATCGAATGACCAGATAGCAAGCTGACAGCTGAACCATAAAGACATGCACTCACACACACATATGTGCCAAACAAAACAGGGTAAGAGTTAGTGCACATAAAAAAACCCTGACATATGCAGTATACATTTTATATTTACTTTATATGATATGCAGATAAAGACATCACTCTTTTTCTTTTTCAAACAAACACTCACATTAACCTTACTTTAAAAGCTGGTGTACAGTATGACTCTTGTGTAAGCTAAAGAGTAAACCCTTAAAGTCAACATGAAAGCAAAGTTGACCCTATTTACCTTTTTAATACAGATTCCAGGACTTATTATAAAACCTTCATTAGTAGTAATGCACCGATATGAACAATTTTGGTTTTAACAACAACAAAAACCTATATGCTGATAACTATACCGATATTTTGCAACTTACATTATTTTGTTATCAGATCCCTGTTTAACTTAGGAATGCTTGAAGATGTACAAAGAGGTACAAAAGCTTTTTTACTGTTCTAACAATAAATCATTTCCATTGAATGTTGAATCTGTTGAACACATGACAGGCCAAAATTTCAAAGAGAGCCACAGTGGATGATAAATACAAGATAAAAATATAAAACAGATACAAAAAATGGCTAAATATGATAACATGATGATTGATATGAAAAAGTGGTATTTAAAAATAATAATTTGCACCTCTGTTTTTGCAGTTTAAAATGCATCTTTTTAAGTTTTAGTACTCGTGCAAGGCCATATTGTGATTTCAATCTTAATTCAATTAATCATTCAGCATTAATGGATATTATACCGATATCTCAGAAGTCAAAGTCTGCTGGTTTCAAAGCGTTTAAGATGGTTTCCCTCATCATGTAGCCTATAGGTAAGTGCCGATTTGATCAACTGTATTTTTCCCCCCGCATTAACGTGAGAGCGAGAAAGAATAAAAATGAAATATTACATTAGTACTTAGGAGTGCCAACCCTTCTACATATTGTGGCTATTCTTATTTCTGTATTGTGGATTTGAATTCACAAAGTGTGTTACTAATTAATTATAAATAAACCATTGGTGATGTTATGCCTTTAACAGATATGCATAGGTGTAATGTGGACCTGGCCAGTGACCAGGAGCCCTTGACTACCAGTTGACCCTGGGCTGCAAGTTCTCGTAGCTTTTAAAACAGATTTTTATATGTGCTTGAATATGTTGGTCCCATAGCTTATTGAAGGCCCCCTCAATAGGGCCCTGTGACTATGAGGGCCCCCAGCCCTCTTATAGGACCATTTTGCCTTCCTGTTTCAAACTACATTTGTTGAGCCACTCTTTAACCCTACGATACATGACTTTCTAATGCCTCTAAATCATCAACCTGTTATATGCAGTGTACTAAATGTCTACTGCCTCCTGGTGAATGTTTCCATGCTCTTCTGGATGTAGAAGACCTTGTAATATAATTTTCAAAATGGCTACCTTCATATTGTGACGCTTTCATCTTTTTTGCTGTGAAATCGTTGCTGATTTTGATTAAGAAAAATTAACAATAACATTTATATTGTTACTGTTATTTTAAAATTAGAATTTATTGAAATGAAAGCAACATGTGCTTACTTTAAATGTCATTATTTTATTGAAAAAATCTGTTTAAATAGGCTTAAAAATATATAATTTTTAGACTATTATGACAGTTATTTTTATAGGGTTAATCTTTATTCTTTGTATGAAAAGTGCTGTTGAACAACAATATGTATTATACTATTCATTGCTATAACTGCATGTTTCCCATACATTACAAATGGTGGTTGGGGAAAAGAAGATATTGATATTTGATTTTCTATGTTGCAAAAGTGCTGATTTAACTAGATCCGTAAAGTTGGTCGAGATAAACTATAATGCTGGTTTGACAAAACCTTAAAATAGTTTTTAATGTTTGAAGGTAAAAATGTTTACATGTCTTACAGTAACAGAGAGAAAAAAGAGAGCATGTTAAAGTAGAATAAAGTTTTGACAGCTGAAGTTTGAAATCAGGAACGTTCAAAAACAGACTGTTAGCTCATTTAAACATTCTGTCAAAGTAATGTAGTTTAGAGGATTTTGACTAAAAGAAAATTGGCCCGGGTGCCCTTACTAGTCATAATCCGCCCCTGCCGATATGCCGTTAATTTGAATTTGGTCAATGATTGGCCAATAAACATCAGTGCATCCCTATTCATTAGTGCATAATATTTCAAGGAAATATATCATCTTTTATTAAAATAGAACGTTTTGCTCCACCTCTGAAACAACTTTCTTATTTTTTGGGGGGGGGCTAAAATACAATTTCATATAGATTTTCACAATTCAAACAATTCACAGTGATTAAAATTAAGTCCTCACCCCAGAATTTTTATTCTCATCAAATATTCTGTTCCACTCAAAAATACGTTACATTATGGGGGAAAAATGAGTTACAAATACTGTATCAGGTTGACTTTAAATAACAATAAATAATGTGCATTTGGGCTGTGCATTTTGTGTAATTGTTTTATTATTGTTATTAGCAAATAATGTATATTTTGTTTTAGCGGTACAGACAGTACTTTAGAATCGACGACTCACTAACAGAAGTGAAAAATGTAGTTCATTTTTAACAGAATATGGTTTCATAATTCATATTCATAATTCATAATAATTTTCTTTATGTTTGTGTAGTGTATTTGTTGACTTGTTGACTGGTATTGTTTTGTTAGAATATAATATATATGTATGTATATATATATATATATATATATATATATATATATATATAGATATATATAGATAGATAGATAGATAGATAGATAGATAGATAGATAGATAGATAGATAGATAGATAGATATAATAATAACCCCAGGCTAACTAGGGGCACAAAATATGATTTATTGTGTTTTATTTTCAGAAAATGTGACTTGCTTCATCAGTATGAGTCACTTTGACCCACAAACAAATGTTGAGTTCATGCACTGAAGTACAAAGGGAAGTGTCAACTTATAATATAATTAGATAAATGCTTTTTCTTTTTACTTTAGTGCATGAAACTCAAAATGTGTTTTTGGGTCAAACTGACTCAAAATGATCTTTAGAGTGTCCAGTATACAATAACTTCACGCAAACAAGCGAGAGGCACTGAGAGTAATAAAATGCTTTACTGGAAATAATGCACTGCTGCTTTCTTTTCTCTGGACTCTTCCTTTGTCATTTAGGTCGGCCAAACAGAAACACTGTTTAACTCGCAGGAAAAACAATCCGGCCTCATGATGTCCCAATCTAGAGTTGGAAGAAATCTCTTTTGCCTCTCTCTCTCCCTCTCTCTCTCTCACACACACACACACACACACACACACACACACACACACACACACACACGAATAGGAGGATAATGCATATGGTATTGCACACATGCAAACACAGAAGCAGTGATTGGCTTAGACACAGAAGCAGTATGGTAAAGTCTTTTTATAAAGATCTTTGGAAGTCTTTGAATGTTCGAGTTCCCCGGCTGCAGCTCAGAAAGAGAAAAGTTCTTTTTAAACAAGCTCTTTTGTCTCTTTTCAATCCATTGTGAGCAGTAATTTGTACAGGGCATGGCAATAACAGCACCAGTCTCACCACAGTAGGACAGTTACTGGGGCCTTAGATCTACCTTTGTGTGTAGTTTGTCGTGAATAGAGATCCGTGTTATTGTTGGTGTCTGGACAAACCATTCATGTATGATTGTCTATGTACATTTTTAGTGGTGTTTACAATGGAAATTGGAACTATTACACTGTAAACCCAGCGTTGTCATTACTGGAAAAATCGAGTTGACTTAAACATTACATGAAATATAAAGTTTTGGGCTCTTAATTCAAATATCAATTTTACTTGGGGTTAGAGAGCAGAACAAACCCCTAATGTGAAGTATTAAACTTTGGTGCGTAACTCGCACTGTATGCTATGGACATGAGTACCTCAGATCGTGCAACTTATTTAGGAGAGATGTGCTATTTTTTTTAAGAAGTCGGACTTACATTCCTTGAACATGATGAACAGACTGATCTCACTGTGAATTCGGCAACAGTAGGTCAAAATTTCTGCTGCTGAAATTGGTCTGTGCTTATCTGAAATTCAAATCACTGCCCCAGTGGCCAAAGCTGGAAGTGTTGTTGGCCATATGGGTACGTGGGATTTCCAGTTTCTAGGTGAAATGTTTCTAGGTGAAAGAGTTGTTGTATTTTTAGTTTTAAATGATGTAATACAGTCAACAGGAATGCATATTTTATTAACTCTACCCCATAAACCTAACTCAAAACCTAAATGTCAGTGAAGTTAAAATATAATCTTAAAGCAAAAATGCAACCTCAGAATTGCACTCACTATCATTTAGGTGATTATGTGTTATATGTCTTTATCTTTATCAAGTACTTCCTGGTTTCTATTGGACCATAACCTGTATCTCTGAGGCTGCTTGTGCAATGTGCTATCAGTAGCGCTACAGGAAAAAGGTAAACCCATTTAATTGAGGCAAAAATGTCTGATGAGAGATTCCTCATGTCAGTAATTCTTCAGAATGTGGTCGATGTCAGGGTATCGGAACATTCATTAACAACATGTTGAGTTCCTGTGTGATCATGTTGGATAAAGGAGGAAAAAAAAAGAAGCCATATCTAGTAATCAGCTAGCAACCACAAAACAATGTTCTAAAACCCACATGGCATAGCAATGCCCTGGCAACCTCCCACTACACCCTAAAAGGGGTTGTTTGGCGGACGCCACTGAATGCAACTCGCATATTTTCCATTAAATTTGACCCAAATCATTATCAAAGGACATACAAAACTCTAGCCTTGTTCACTCTTGAAGAAGAGAAAAACCTTGGTAACTTTTGTGTGTACTCTTTGCCACCTGAACCACATCAATGTGCCCTGTGTTTGATACCCGTGCCATGTCCTAGCCGTGATGCGGCGTGGTGCTTCTCGTCCGGTGTGCAATCGCATAAACACTGTGGTGGTGAGTTTTTTAGGGGCAGTCGCCACTAAATTGTCTTCTGAAAATGTAAAAATATAGTTAAATAGTGACTTTCTGCTGTCAACATGAAGAGTTGAAAAATAGAATTGTCGAAACATGTAACAAACGACAGAGTGCATTACAAGCACAATCTTATACCGATTATCCTTAATATGCTGAAAACGAGAATGGTCATGGGAATGCCTTAAATGGGTTTTTCATTATCGGAGTAAGGACATAAACGGATTAAGCATAAACCGATCAGCACACATAGAATTTTTTTAGAATAGAGTTTTGGAATTAATGTGCATGTTAATGTACTTATTGTAACTTATTGTTTTTTAGGTGTTGATAAGCCCATTTTTGTTTTAGTTATATTTCAGGCCCATTTATTTTCTTAGTTTAATGAGATAATGTGTTGTATCATGTACAAAATCCAGTTTGGCCACCTATTAGCCACTCCTGCATGGCAATTTCCTTTCATTGTGCTGCCCTCCTTTCTGTTCAAAATATCTGTACTTGCAATATGATTTCTCTTCCCTGAAAGCTGTAGTCCCTCCTCGACCCCTTGTGTAAACGGTCTTTATACAGCAAATATTTTCTTTAACTTCACCCTGAAAACATCCAAAGAGTTCCATGGTGATTGAGTTGGTTTGAGACAAATCGTTTGACAATTCTCTAACATGACTTTTCAGCTATAGACTACATGTGGTTACCTTCAAAGTGGTATACATGCTGAGTGATATGCTCCAGGGAAAGCTCTGCTAACTGAATAACCCCCGAATGTGATGACAAATGGTAAAAGAAAAAATCATTACTACTGTCCCTTTAAAAACAAACATTCCAGTTTCCTTATGTTTAGACAGAAGGGATAGCTGATGATTTTAGCAAGGTTTGCTTTCAGATTACCCTGTTGAATTTCTGAACATCTGTGTTTTGACTGGACGTGTTCATTCGAAGCAAAATGCTCACGAGGGAATGCTGGGCTATGATCAGAATAGCATGCTACCATACTTTTCCTACTGTTTCAGCAGTAGAAGTACTGTGCTTAGTACCAGAACTGTAAACACTACAGACATGATTCAGTCCAGGGTTGGATTGGGAGACAAAATTTACCAGAAATTTCAAGATTCTTGCAGCCCACTAGACAAAGATATATGAGTTTCATAACACCATTGTGCACGTACACACAACCTAACTTACCTAAACCACCTTGTGGGCCATTCACACCGAATGTGTTTTTGCATCCATCCGCATTGCTTTTCCATTCCTTATTTTATTTATTTTTTTGGTGGACATGTTTGACCATTGAAAAAACCCCAAATGATAACTAGGCATGTGACGGTATCCAATTTTTACGTCACGATAATTGCTGAAACTTTATAACAGTATGTGGTATTATCAGATATTAAATTACATTAAAAAAAAAATGGGTTAAATGGTAAACAGACTTTATTGTTGTTCTCTTAATAACAAAGGTAATTACTTTTTCAATCCCAAACTGGCCTTTCAAATGAACAGATAACAAAGGACTTTGAACGTTGTAAAAACTACCATCAGCACCGTAGATATATAGCCAAATATAACATTTAAGTTGATGTCTTAATATTTAAATGGTCATTATGCCATGGGGCTATTGATCATTTCAGATCAGTACATACCTAAAACTTGTCTTGTTGAGTCTAATGCAAGGCTAGACTAACTTTATCAAGCCAGCTACTATAACAATAGTATGCACGTGTTTCTGGATAGCAAGCCAGTTGCTAATATATAGCTAATTGCTTGCAAAATATTGAATAACCTCAAGATCATTCACACTGCATGGCAATGCAGTATTAGCTGATTACTAATATATTTTAGTTGTTACTGCAAGAGGCAAACGTTACTGTGCAGCTAGCGGAGTTTTAGCGAAGTACTCTTCAGCAACTTAAAAGCAAGCTATGCATTGGCTGTGTCTCGTTTGGAAGGATGCATCCTCCGGAGGTCGCATTTGCCGGTCGCATACGTCATCGAGGCAGTCTTGTTTAATTTGTATTTATTTCTTTATTTTTATTGGGAATGCAAAAAAGTTAACAATTGTATAAATGTAAATGCATATACATAAAAGGCATTGACAATAGAAAAAGAAAAAGAAAGAAAGACAAAAAAACTAAATGAAACTTGATAGCCTCGATGACGTATGCGGCCGACAAATGCGACCTCCGGAGGACGCATCCTTCCAAACGAGACACAGCCATTATCTGCAAATGACAACAACAGTTCACTTTCTTTGTCATCTAAATTGTCTTAGAGTGTTGACTCTCAGTTTTCAAAAACAGTTTGGAAAAACGAACACCTGTTGGAGGTGTTCCCACCAGGGCTGGACTTGGCAGAGAAATCGGCCTGGGATTTTACATAGCAACTAGCCCAAAAGTTGTTGTGCAGGGGATGGGGTGTGGGGATGGGTGCGTTGAGCCAAAAGTTGTTGAGCGGGGGGGGGAGGGGTGTTCGCTGTTTTTTTCTGCATATCACGGCGCCGTTTTGTTGTCCGTTCTGCGTAGCGTAACGCGGATCATTTTATCTAATCGCGGCCCATTCGGCCCATTTCGCGCCGACACCCCAGCCCGCTCGGTCCTCCGGCCACAATGTGCATCGGCCCACAGGGAAAATGCCCGGTATGCCAGATTACCAGTCCAGCCCTGCTTCCCACCACTTTTCAGTCACATTTTACACATCTTAGACCAACAATCCCTCTGCATTTTTATGGAACCCAAAATACTTCCACACTTCCGACTTAAACTTTTTAGAAGGTGGATAAATGGTCGGCTGTGTTCCTTCTTCAGCCATGCTTCTCCAGGGTTCCTGTGGATCCTTAAAACATTTTTAATGTCTTAAATTCAGTTTTCCAAAATTTAAGGTCATAAAGAGTCTTAAATATCTGATACGATACAACAAAAGTCTTCATTTTTATTAAAAGAGGTCTTATCTTTGGGGATGGAAAGAAAGAAATCTGAATATGACCTAATGTGATTATCAAAATTTGAAAGAATACGATTTAATAAAATAAATCCTTCAAAGTTATAACATGGCACTGTTGTATTTTCTCCAAGCACTTGTGAGTGTTTTGAGCTGTTGCAAAGCAGTTTGCAATCATTAGACCATATTGGAAATGTATGACAAGCTAGCACTAAGGATCAACTGTTGGTGATGTAGTGTTGATAAAGTATGACATTTTTACTTTTAACTGTTTATATTTAATACGTTGTAGATAATTGTAGGAGTTTACATTTTATATCCCTAATTTGTTTGAATGAGCAGCTGGAAGCAGTGAAGTGCATGCATTTCAAAATAAGAGTCCCAGGTGTCTTTCAAAGTTAAAGTGCCTTTAAGGTTAAATATTCCACACTTTGAATCAAATCAGTTCAAATGTTGATGTAATCTAACTAAAGAGATCAAATTCTGCTTCTGTTCCACCAGCACAGAGAGAGATCTGGCTATACACTTGCCATTATTTTGGCGGAATGACCGGCCCCTACTTCTCGTCATTGTCACCCCGCCTCTTAGGGCCATCCTTCAGCCAGGCTCATGACGGGAGTTGGGCAGGAGAAAAGGAGAGGCACATAATTAATAAGCCTCGTTAGGGTGGCATTTGATGAGGTTAACCTGAATTGGATGGAGCCTCATCAACAGATAAAAATGCAGAGCACGCCTATTCTATTATCAATGTGTGCATACACTGGCGTCCTCGCAGGCCCAGGATCAGAGCAGGGAGTGTTCGGCCAAATTATGCCTAGTGGACACTACATGACTCAAGCTCATCTCCTTTGATAGTTTGAGTCAGTGACTGGTCTGCAACGAGAAGACTCGGATCTCATGACAAAAGGTCTTGTTTTGTGTGCACTCCTGCGACAGGCTGAGACGAGTATAATAGTGCCGAGGAATATAGAGAGAGTGCAAGAGGAGGGCAAGGTATTAGGAAGCAGAAGACAAAAATAATTTGAATATAATACAATTAAACTTCACCCACATCTCCCTATACCCTCTGTCTTTATTATTTTAATCTGTTTTTCTTAAATGTTTCCTTTAGCAAATAGCAAAATGGGCACAAGCCATTTTTTCATGTTTTCTGAAAGAGGAGAGCAAGATATGGGTAGCAGGAGACAAAAAATAATTAGAAAATAAATAAAAAAATCATCCACATCTCCCTACCCGCTGTCTTTATTATTTTCAGCAGTTTTTTTCTCCTTTGCAAATTAGCACAAATACATGTAAAACAGGAGCAAGCCATTCTTTACTGTTTGTTGAAATAGAAGAGCAAGGTATTGGGTAGAAGGAGACAAAAATAATAAGAAAGTAATAACCTTACCCACATCCCTCTACCCACTGTTTTTAATTGTTATCAGATGTTCTTATTATTTTTTTCTTTGCAAATGGTGACAATAAAGCACGAAAATGGGTGAGAGCCACTCTTTCGTGTTTTTTTTACATGTATCAAGAATAAAATGCTTGATCGGATCACCCAATACTCATCTTAATATCAGTTGTACACATGGTCTCAGTCGGGGACGAATGGTTGTGTAGTTGGTACACTACAGTCCTGAAGTGTTCACACCAGCACAATGAATATCTGGACTGTGAGTCGTAGGGTGCCGACTGCAAGTCGTGTAGTGTACACTTCGCTTAATGCTGACCCACTCCTCGGACCCCCGGCACAAGTTAGGTTTGTCCAAGGGGAGGACGGTACGTGTTGCGGTCGAAGGGTTAGAGGCCGGGCCACATTCCCTTCTCACCTGCCGCAGGCCTGGGAACAGACAGGCCACTGAAGATGCTTCCGCCTCATGCACCTCAGACCCACGAGGGGAGCACGTGCAGCAGGGAGACCCTGTTCACGCCTGGGCCATTCCATGGACACTCCCTCGTCCTTCACTGGCTTGACACCACACACACTGTGTCTGTCTCTTGCTACCCCACCACATTATATTCACAGTTCACACATACCTTTAATGAGGCAGCTGTCTCCATTTTAGATACTCTGAAAAATTGCATGTTCTTGTGTATCTGTCCCTCATTTTTATGTGCTTATTAAATCGTTTGACAGTCATTTTATTGTTTGTGTCTGCATTCAACAACGTTACACAAGCAACTGTTATTTTATTGATAAGCTTGTTAACATTGTGCAAACAAACAGTTAACTTGATAACATTGTGCAAACAGTATATGGTCATTCTACGACTACCACACAAGTCATATCATGCAAGTTATAACTACTTAAATAAAATATCTGGACTTGTGTATAACAGAACCTCTGCTTATGGTTCAACACACATCTACAAACAACACAGAATGGCAGTGACAGCTAGTGTGCCCTCATGAACTTTCATTCATTTCTAGATTGTTTTATTAATTTGTAGATCAGTGGTTATGGACTGATCAGACATTTGCATTTTTTCTGTTTTCTTAGTGCAAAATGGCATGTTTACACATTTAAATGAATATCATCTGCTAAAACTACATTGATTTATAGTCTTTACCAGCAATATACTTTAACGTCTGTTGTTGTTTATGCTTGAGGACTTACTAGTGGCTGTTGTCTTTACATAATTAATGAGGTATGTCTGTGCAGGTTTTGGAGACTGTTTGGGGGTGTTATTAATTAACATTTAAAAGTTATTGGGGGTTAAAGTTATGTTTTAAGTTCCATTTAATGTTACTTATAACCTTTTATGTTATCACATGGGTTTATTTTTTAGTTACCCTGGGTGAGACTAGTGTTACTTTGAGTTAGGTGTGATACTGTTAGAGGCTACTAACGTCAATTAAATGATCTGTAAATTAATTAATTGATTCTAAATGCTCATAATTCCACACAGTGATGCTCATCACTAGTTTAGGTTAACTGGAGCCAGGACTATTGATTGCTTGAGTGAGACATCAATTTGATCTTTGTTGTGTATCTAGAGCAGTAAAGCAATGACTCAAAGTGGCTACTAATAATTTATATTCAGTCAATTCCCACGCTGTTCTACTTTTAATGCGTGCCCCAGAAGTGCGCATATTTTTATGTCAGCCAAAGTTCAGTTGAGGTGTAGGCCCACCCCATTCAGCAAAGAAAATTATATGCACCACACAAGGAAAAAAGAGAGAATTCCATTGTTTCATGCTTTTTCTGTCACCTTGAGGTTTTTCAGAAGGAAGAACAGGAGTTTTACTGTCATAGGAGAGGCTGAGAGTGTTTTGTCTTTTAAAATAGCATCAAGCATTAGAAGTATGAGAAATACGATCAATCTCTGTTATTTTTGGGAATGTGATATTTTCCTCTACATGTACTGGCCTGACCGCGTTTCACAATGGCCCAGTGCAGGGGTCACAACCTGTATTGCTATGTAACTGAAATCCAATCCTGAAAACAATCTGCCTGCTGCTCTCCTCTCTCAACGCTCTTTCCTTTTCACCCCTCATCCATCATTTCATCCATTCGTTCATCCCTTCTGATCAATAGATCACTTCCTGTCTTCTAGCAAGATGAACACAAGAGTTTTAAGAGTGTGCAGTGGCCAAGTTTCCTTACTGGATACACACATAAACACAACACATATGAGTTCAAGAGCTCTTGGTTCAGATTTAAAGTGCCTATGTGTATTTTGACCTATCAGTAGAATGTACTGTATATCTGAATCAACATAATCACACAGGAAATCAGTGTGTTACTTCCGAATGTTTTTCCACCAAATTCCAGACAAGCACCACCATGCGGCCAATGTTCATTCTCCAAAAGCTGCCGATATCATTTCCCTTTTAATTTTCATTTACTGTAGCTTTCGAGTATGGGTTAGTTCAAGACTATATTAATGCAATTAATACTTTAATGTTCTAGTTGCGTGGCGTCATGCAAGGTTCTATTTTTAATTTTGTGTCATAAACTAGTGAGATTCGATACACCCTGTTCTATGAAGACAATATGTGAAAGAATTCAAAATCCTCAGGCTCCTGAGACATTAAAAGACGCCCCTGAGCAGCAGGCCGAAAGCCTGGGACTCAATTTGGCCTGTGAGGTGAAAGAGATTCAACGCCAACTGTCGAACATGTTGGTAATGTTGACGAAGGTCATTGCTGACTTGGAGGATCTTGCTTTCATACGTTGATCGATCACTGCCATGGAGAAAAATGGACGAAATTCGCTGAGGATGTTGAGAAACGGATCGATTATCTGGAGTCATCGGTGAGGGAATTAGCTGCTAACCCGCTTGCGACCAAGGTAGACTTGGAGAGCATCTGGGAAAATTTGGAAGACCTTGAGAATTGTAACCAGCAAAATAACGTCTGAACTGTTGGAATTCCTGAGGACGAAGAAGGCCGAGATATGGTGAAATTCCTAGATGAGCCCTTCCCGAGGAAATTGAACAGCTTTTTTTTTCTTCTTTTTTTTTTTGCAACGTTGACGCTTCAAAGGATGTGTTAAAATCTTGGTCTTACAGCTTTTTGGCGACTTTTGAACCCATCTGGTAAGAAGTATACATTTTTTTCATCAGTCCATAAGATTTATTCTAGAATAATTTTTTTTAAAATATATAAGTCCCTCATTTCATCTGTTGTGGATTGCTCAAATGGAAACATCTTAGTCTCAGATCATGCCCTGGTGAGTTTAGAGGTGTTGCCACATACGGAGAAAAATATATAAAATAGTTGCCGCTTTAATGTATCCCTTTTGCAAAATCCTTAATTCAAACAAATGTTAAAGGCTGGTTTATATTGAGATCAAATGGTCCTCAGTATCCTCTGTGGCCGTGGCTTGGGAGGCACTTAAAGCGGTCCTTAGAGCTCGGATCGTACAGTATGCCACATTCATCAAAAAATCCAAAGCACGAGAACTCGTGGAGTTGGAAGGGAATATTAAAAGTGCCGAGGCAGAGCTGAAGCACAGAATGTCATCTGATAGCCTCAGAGAATTGACCTCATTGAAATACATACAGTATATAACACAATTTTGTCGCGCAAGGTGGAGTTTTGGCTATTCAGGGCAATACAGTCATACTTTGAGTCAGGGGCAGGAAAAGCAGGAAAACATCTGGATAGATATATTTAGCAGAGAGTCTTTTTCTACCATTCCCTCAGTGAAATCTGCTGGTGGTGAAACATTTACCTCAGCCATTGATATTAATGATGCTTTTATCTTGATCTCTATAGCTCCATGTTTTCATCTACTGATTCAGATATTAGAAATTTTGTGGAACCATTAGAACTTCCTAAACTGACGACTGAGCAAAACAATTCTCTTGATTCTGAGATAACCTTGGAGGAGCTTGGGAGGTAATTAAGTCCTTGCCTATAGGCAAGTCTCCGGGGCCAGACGGCTTTGCCACTGAATTTTTTAGATCTTATGCTACAGAACTGGCTCCACTTTTGTTCAAATTTTATACGTAATAATTAAAGAATGGAAAGCTTCCGCCAACCATGACACAAGCTGGATCAGTCTGATTCTTAAAAAGGACAAAGATCCAAGTGAGTGTAAGAGTTACCATCCAACTTCCCTGATCCAGCTAGATGTAAAAATATAGTAATACATTTTGGCTAACCAATTAAGTAAAGTTATGACATCTCTTATACATATAGATCAGGTGGGGTTTATTCAGGGCCACAGCTCTTCTGATAACATTAGGCGTTTTATCAATATCATGTGATCAGTGGCAAATTATCAAACTCCGGTCGCTGCCATCTCACTTGACGATGAAAAGGCTTTTGATATGGTGGAATGGTATTATCTATTTAAGATTTTGGAAATATATGAGTTCGGAAACACTTTTATTTGAAGGATTAAGTTGCTTTATAGACACCCGGTAGCAGCGGTATAAACAAACTAATTTGAGATTGTTTTACTCTGGATAGGGGCACCTGGCAGGGTTGCCTATCTCCCTATTATTGTTTTGTCTTGCCCTGGAACCATTAGCTGCTGCGATAAGAAGGGAAGATGATTTTCCAGGGCTGGTGGCGGGAAGTGTGGTGTATAAGCTTATTTTTATGCAGATGATATTTTATTATTCGTCCACAACTGTACTAGATCTATGCTGTGCCTTCACAGACTATTAATTACTTTTCTAAGTTCTCAGGATACAGAGTCAATTGGTCTAAATCCGAAGCTTTGGCTCTGTCAGCGTTCTGTCCGGTAATGACTTTTCAGCTGGGGCCTTCCAGTGGCACAAACAGCATTAAGTATTTAGGAATTTTATTCCCAGCAAATTTGTCTGATTAAGTTAGAGTTAATTTTGACCCCTTAATAAAAAGGTTTCCGAGCGATGTGGGCCAGAAGGCTTCATTACATTTATCTATGATTGGGAAGTTTAATGTTATTAAAATGAATTGTACTCCAAAATGTAAATACCTGCTACAATCTCTCCCTGTAAATGTCCCCCTCTCTTATTTCAATCAATTTGATATAATAGCGAAGTCCTTCATTTGGAATGGTAAGCATCATAGATTACATTTCAGTAAGCTGTATAGGCCATTTGACAAATGCGGGCTAGGCCAGCCCAAGATTTTGTTTTATTATTATGCATTCAGTCTCAGACATTTGGCTCATTGGACACTTTCACCTGAAATAGCCCCTCCCTGGTTTTGTATTGAACAGGAAGTTCTTGCCTATATTTCGTCATTGCAAAGCTTTTCTATCAAACTAATCGGAGAAGTTAAGTTACACCCCGTTATCTCGCATTTGCACTCTCATTGTTATCTCGCATTCGTCCCCTGGTGGAGGGCCGGGAGGAGAATCCTTGTTTGCCTTATTTTCCTTTGCCACACCCCTTCGGGCTGCGGTACCCACATTCTTAATAAAAGAGCAATTTCCTCAATCCCTGGGTCATCCAGCTGGTTCGTGCCGTTCTCACGGTGCCCCGGCTCCATCATCCTACAGTCCTGGATCCCCGGACGCAGTCACCTTGCCTCCGGACCCGCGATTGCTCAGCCTTGGCAGGCCAGCGCTGACGAGTTCTGAAGACACCTTCCCAGGACCTCTTCCTCAGTCTCTAACCCACCCCCTGCCAGGTGCGCGGAGGGAGGTAAGTGCTTTGAGTCTTTTCTCAGCACCCAAGCCTCGGGACGTGTTTTTGCCTCCCGACGCACTATTACCTGCTCCCCCCACCTCGAAGCCGGTAGGTGAAAAACGATCAGGACCATCCGACTCAGCTATGCTATTCAATTTGCCCGGCTCCCGCCTCGTTTCAGTGGTATTCGCTCCACTTCCGTACGCGCCGAAAAAGCCTGTGCTTTACGAGCAGAGATCATGACTCTGCTTCTCAAGGATGCGATAGAGCCCGTCCCTCCAACCGAGATGAAGAAGGGTTTCTTCAGCCCTTACTTCATCGTACCAAAGAAAGGCGGTGGGTTGCGACCAATCTTGGACTTACAAGTTCTCAACCGGGCCTTACACAAACTCCCATTCAAAATGCTCATGCAGAGATTCTAACCTGCGTTCGACAGCTAGATTGGTTTGCGGCGGTAGATCTGAAGGACGGGTACTTCCACGTCTCCATCTTGCCTCGACACCGACCCTTCCTACGGTTCGACTACCAGGCGTATCAGTACAAGGTCCTCCCCTTCGGCCTGTCCCTGTCCCCCCGCGTCTTCATGTCTCCATCTTGCCTCGACACCGACCATTCCTACAGTTCACGTTCGACAACCAGGTGAATTAGTACAAGTACCTCCCCTTCGGCCTGTCCCTGTCCCCTCACGTCTTCACCAAGGTCACAGAGGCAGCCCTTGCCCCACTATGGGAAGTGGGCATCCGTATACTCAATTACCTTGATGACTGGCTCATTCTGGCTCACATTATTATGCGCTCACAGGGACCAGGTGCTCAGGCACCTCAGCCATCTTGGGCTTCAGGTCAACTGGGAAAAGAGCAAGCTCGTCCCGGTTCAGAGCATCCCTTTTCTCGGCATAGAGTTAGACTCAGTCTCGATGACAGCGCAGTCAGTGCTCAGGTGCTATGCTTTCTTCAAGCCTTGCACAGCAGTTCCTCTAAAACAATTCTCCTGTGACATATGGCATCCTCAGCCGTGGTAGCACCGCTCAGGTTGATGCATACGAGACTGCTTCATCATGGCACATACCGTGTGGTAATCACCCCCTCCTGCCATCAGACTTTCAATCCTTGGACAGACCTCTGTTTTCTGCAGACCGGAGTCCCCCTACAGCAGGTGTCCAGATGTGTCGTGGTCACCACAGACGCCTCTCAACAGGGTTGGTGCGCCATGTGCAACATGCGCTGCGGCTGGCTCCTGGACAGGGCCCCGGCTGCATTGGCACATCAACTGCCTAGAGTTGCTGGCTGTATTCCATGCCCTGCAGAGGTTTCTCCCACTGATCTGGGGCAAGCCCGTCTTGATCCATTCAGACAGCACCTCGACGGTAGTATACATAAATGTGCACTCTCGTCATATGTCACAACTTGCCCGCCATCTCTTTCTTTGGAGTCAGCAGCGACTCATGTCTCCACCCCCAGGTGGTCCAGCTGATTTGGGGCCAAGTCGGCATGGCACAGGGAGATCTCTTTCGGTGTTCTTCCGGGCCGAAGACCCGAAGAGATGCGCAGTTCGCTCATTCCTCCAAGAGAGGCTGGATGGGTGGCTGTCCCCCTCCACCTTGAAGGTGTATGGCGCCTTCACCGGCGTTCGTGACAGATCATGGTGCTCTCAGCTCTGGGATTCTTGATTGTCATGGCCAGTCATTGCATCCTGCTTTAAATTATTTTTGTTTTTTGAGCTCTAAACTCCATATCATTTCACATTTCATCATAATTTGAACTACTTTATCATGTTTATTCATTTATTTGGTGGGCTGCGGTGTCATATGCAAAATAATGTACAGTCATTATCATTCACTTTGTGTCGGGTTCTTGATCACCCTGTCAGGGTTTATTTTGTGATAATGACCAGCAGACTGGACATTAATTATACTGATATAAAAGTCTGGCAATAAAAGTAGGGAATAAAATTAACTGCAATCTAAATAAAAAAAGAATAATAAAATACTGTATATAAATATTAATACAGTATACATATATTATATGATTTAATTTTTTTAGCAACTTAGAAAAGGAAGGTGCTGCAACCAAGGATCAGAATAGAATCTCATGTAGGAGCCTTTTTTGCTCAAGTACATATTATTGGGGAATAATTAATGTTGAATTGTATTCCAATGACAACAGCGAACTGGCACTCATCATATGAAGTCTTGAGCGAAATGATGACTAATTTTAAATCGTCGAGTTGGCCAACTCCTGTTCGACATTCAGTACAACTACACCTACATTCAAATGTTTGTAAGACTTTTTAAAGACTTTTGACTGGGTCTGTGTCAGACTTTTCAATTGGGCTTGCTATCCCTGAGATAGCTTGCAATGCTTTTATTATTAAGAATTGAAATTGGTCATGGTCATGATATTTTAAAATTGTGATTTACAGGCCTGGAAAAGTCATGGTAAGAATCAAATTTTAAACGTTGTTTAAATGTCTGTGGTGATTAAACACTTTTCTATTTAGCTCTGCTTTAAAACATGTAATCATCTATATAGTGCTTATTATTGTGAGTGCTTATGTAGAAAAAAAACACATATTCCTGTTTGGATTGAGTCATGTTTTCTATACGCCATTGTAAATAGTGATCCTAGTCTTTCTCTTTGACACAGGTTCTTCTTCAGTCATCAGTAATGACGATGACTCTGCCAGCCCTCTTCATCACGTGTCTAATGGCTCCAACACACCCTCATCCTCTGAAATGAACGCAGACGCCGTCATCATCGGCATGACCAAGATTCCTGTCATAGAGAACCCGCAGTACTTCCGCAGCACTGGCAGTCTGCTCAAATCTGATACCTGTGAGTCTATGCGTCTGTCTGTTCATCTATTTAGAGCTTTGCGCCCTGATAATATGCGATAACCAGCCTGATCTCATGAAAATTTTGATTTTGGTGATTTAAAAAAAAAATGACACTACGAGGTACATTATACATATCGCGGCAGTTCAGAGGTGAAATGTCCACTGTTTGGTTTTAAAAGTGAGGTAATCTACTAAACAGATGAGGTTTTTAAGATTAATGCTCTATCGAGTTTTAAATCAACAAAACCGACCTGCCTACCCTAAACCTTAAACCTAAACCTAAACGATAGTGTCATACAAAGCAATTGAGAGATGAAACACGCAATTGCTGAAGCAACTTCCACATCATTTATTGGTGCTTCTATTAAAATTTCAATCACATATATATATATATATATATATATATATATATATATATATATATATATATATATATATATAGGGAGGCAGCTTATATTTTGGCTTGTCTGACATAATTTTCATGACAATTATGCATGTTTATCCTACAAATTATTATTACCATATTTCATACTGACATTTTACTTTTGTCTTTCTCAGTGCTGATTCTCATTAGATAATCTTTACTAGTGATCTCAAATGTACCGTTACTTGGGTACAAAGTCGATACTAAAATAAAAAAGATGTAATGATACCAGTGTTTCTGCAGTACCAGTAGTACCAAGCACTGACTCAATTCGGTCCCAATTAAAGTACCAATTTCCTTCCGAAACAGCAAAATCTGTACATTATTCCAAACTTTTTTCTATCTGTCTATCTATCTATCTATCTATCTATCTATCTATCTATCTATCTATCTATCTATCTATCTATCTATCTATCTATCTATCTATCTGTCTGTCTGTCTATCTATCTATCTGTAGACCACTACAGTTCCAATTTAAATCATTGGTAATTAGAATACAGTTACATTCAAAAAGTATTTTGATTACTGAAGAGATTACTTTGAATTTTATTGTCATTTGTTTCATTTAATATTTAGTCCTTTCAGATGGAAAACATTTACACATATAAAGAATGTTATCCAAAGTGCATTTGAACAGCGGTGAAACACTTTCTCATGATGTTACATTCATACCAGCAGACGTAAGTAAGTTTAAATTAAGTTTGGAGCAGAAGAAATATAAATACATTTTGTGTAAATTGTCATCTTTATGATAAGCTAAAATGTTATTTCTAGCTATGTTACCAGGCATGATCTTATTTTTATCAAGAAAAGAATTGATCATAATTTCTTCTTTTCTAGTAAGGCCTTTGATATTAGGGCAAAAATCGTATTCTTGATAATATTTAGTATAGATATATTTCACATATTTTTAGTCGTAATGTGGAGCCCTGAATAGGCTTAATTTTCTTTACTCAAAATATAATTTCTTATTTGTTTCTTTTGAATTTGGGGAGAAATCTGACCCAGACATGTTCTTGACAGGTTATGTAAGGTACAACCTAAGGGCGCCTACGCACTAGAGAAAACTCTGAAGTAGCGTTTGACAGACAGAAATGCATAAGTTCTATTTTTGGGGCACGGGAATACAACCCCAATTAAGAAAAAATACCAATAAAAACAAAAAGAAGTGATTTGTAAATTATATTCACCCTTTGTTATATTGAAAGCTCTTCAATGAAACATTATATGATGTTTTACCTTTTGAATTCATTTTAAAAAAATCTATGTACAGTCATTTCAAATCAGTTGATTGTAACACGCTCCAAAAAAGTTTGGACAGTCGAGTGTTTACCACTGGGAAACATCACCATTTCTTCTAATAACACTTATTAAGCATTTAAGCACTGAAGACACAAGTTTAAAGATGTTAAGTTTAAAAAGTGGAATTATCCCCCATTCATCCATTTTGCAGGTCTTCAGCTGTACAATTTTACAGGGTCTTCGTTGCCATATGATGTGCACCACACATTCTCAGTTGGAGATGGTCAAGACTGCAGGCAGGCCAATCTAGCACCCGCACTCTCTGCTTATTCAGCCAGTTGTTTGTAGTTTGAAGTTGTGTTGCTGAAAATGCCAGGACATCCCTGGAAAAGATGGTGCTGGATGGCAGTATATGCTGCTCCAACATTTTTACATATCTGTCTGCATTCATGGTGTTCTCATAGATGTGTGAGTTACCCATGCCATGGGCACTGACACACCCCTGGCCCATACAGAAACTGGCTTTTTTTCCTCTTTGGCATGGAGAACAAGACGGCTGTGTTTTTCAAAAACTATTTGAAATGTGGACTCATCTGATTAAAAAGTTCCTCTGTTCTACTTTCCATCTAAGATGAGACCGAGCCCAGAGAAGTCAGCAGCGTGAAATGCCCCAAATCCTTCTAATTTGTCTTTGGGGAACATCTGTTGGCAAATTCAAAAGTCTAGATTGAACCTTGCACTTGAAGGACTAGGCTGTTTTTGGAGGCTCTTTATATACTATGACACGATTGCCTCTCCTGTTTAACATCTCCTGGTTCACATTGCCTCATCAAATTTGTATTAGACTTAAATTGCCCCCGTCTCAACTTTTTTTGTAGTGTGTTGCAATCATCTGATCTGAAATGACTGTACAACAAAAAACAGTGAAATTCACAAGGTAAAACATCATGTAATGTAATGTTTAGTGCTTTCAATATAGCAAAGGTTGAATATAATTAAAAAATCACTCCTTTTTGTTTTAACGTTTTCTCAAATTGTGGTTGCATGATGGAGCGCCACTTTCACAAACCGTTCTTCCTCTATGTCCTTGGATTTGCAATCAATGGTTTTGAAGCATTATCTTATCTATTGGATTAGTGTTTAGATGCCCTTAAATTAGCACAAATGCATAGACAGACACACCATCTTACACACGTTTATTTTATAGCACTCTCTATTTGCCTATCCTATTCTGCTCTGCATCCTTTCCTCCCCACTCTGGTTACTTTTAATATAGGGTTATGGTGAACACTGAGTTACTGTAGATCGATGCAGCCTCATCATCTAGTGCTCACTAATGTAATCGGCTGACTGGCTAGTTTTTCTTCAAAAGCATTTCTTAATCACATTAAGGATAAATCTCCAAGAGTGCTTGGTCTGTTCACAGACTCTATCTCGTTCTCTCTCTCTCTCTCTCTCTCTCTCTCTCTCTCTCTTCCCCTGCACACCAAATGGCTGATTAATCTGGTTTTATCTCTGTACTGTCCTCACTGTGTTAAGGGGTGTCTGGGTTGAGTTAACGCACTCTGAAACAGCTCTTTTCTACCATATCTGAGATTATCTCCAGTACACCTTTATAAATTTCATCCTTCAGTGTCCAGTATTACAGGATTTCCTGCTTTAAAAACAGCTGGAAAAAACAGGCAGCGCTGTCCTCAAACTTTGCTCAGATTTGAAAAGATAGCAAAATCGCCAATCAAAAAGTAAAGGAATTTCAATATGAACTCAAACATTTATCATCACATTCAGCAAGACAAAATGGACATACTTTATATTATGTTTTTAACTACTATGCACTTACGCATTTTATACAATGTACTTATTATGTACATATGTGTTGTTGGATTGTACTTACATTTATAGTACCTGCAATTACTTACATCAGTAGTTACACTGTTAACCTTAACACCTAATCCTAAACCCATTCATTATAGGTTTAATAAACAGTCTATATAGTTGAGAATATACATACGTTTGCATTCCCATTTTGTCTCATCAATATTCACACCGCTTTCATAATATATACAAATATAAGAGATAATTATAATTTAAAGTCTTACCCCTAAACCTAACCCTTAACTCTAACCTGTACCCCTAAACCTAACCCTTAACTCTAGCCTCTACCCCTAAACCTAAACCTACCCCAACCCTTACCCTAACTCCTACTCCTTAATCTAAACTTTAACTGTAACTCCTACCCCTGAACCTTAACTCTAACCCCTAACCCTACCCAAACTCTTACCCTATCATTACTCCTACATCTTACCCTGAACTCTAACCCCTACCCCTAAATCTAACCCTACCCCAACCCTTAACCTAAGTCTTACCCCTAACTCTAACCCTTTACTCTAACCACTACCCCTAAACCTTACCCTACCCCAACGCTTACCCTAACTCCTACCCCTAAATCTAACCCTTAACTCTAACGCCTACCCCTAAACCTAACCCTACCCAAGCCCTTACCCTAACTCCTACCCCTAAACCTAACCCTTAACTCTAACCCTTATTCCTAAAACTAAACCTACCATAATGGAGAACAACTCTATTATATCTTCTGCGCTTTGAAAGAGCAACATCAGAGCACAAACATTTTCCTCTGGGTTCTCACAAGAACAACTTACTTTTATCCATCAGGCTTCCAAACCTGACACTCATCTGGATCACTCAACTTACCATGACTGAAGCATTGACATCTATCAGGGTGTATGTACTTATCAGATTATTCAACTCTTCCAGCCAGTCGCATGATATCTCTTAACACTGTAATGCTGACATGCTGATGTAATTCAACATCCCAAACCCCTTCTGCTTCCACTTAAAAAAGCCATCCTCTTCGACTACTTGATCTTAATGATGACTATCCATCAACAGTCATGGTGGTATTGTAGAGGGTAAAGTTCAGGGCTGGTTACCATAAGGCTGCTGATTTGAGCCCATAAGGAGCAAGTCATAAACCATCACTGTTATCTCCTTGAAGGAGGCACTTAACCTCTGGCTGCTCTGGGGGATTGTCCCTGTAACTATGAATATACTCTGTTTACTTACTCAAGCATAAAAAAAAAGTCTGGGCTCCAAAACAGCTCGTAAATATATTAGAAAATTGTTCTCATTAAGTTTTATTGTAATTTGTAGTTCAGTTTTACTATTTGAGTTGCCTTTGCACTTAGTAATACTCTAACTACAGCACTGTGCTGTATTTTGTTATGTATTCTTATACTTTTTATATTTATTAATTTATATTATTTAATTTGAAAAGGTTACTGCTGAACTTTCAAGAAATCATATTTTCCCAGCTCCCACCTAATAAACCATGATTTTTTCTTTTAAAACATGTTTTGTTGCCAACCCTGTTACATCTAAAATGTTTTTGGAGTTGAATGTTACAGGGTTGAAGATCAGTGAAAAAACACCCTTAGCTTGCAATGCCATTGCACCACTCTCTTTCTCATAACAGAGTTAAAATGTAGAATGCATCACTCAGGTTTTAGAAGTACAAATCCCATACAGTTTTTTTCCCCCTGGCCAAATAGATTTTTCATTATAACTTGTAAACCTTTAAAGACAGACCTACCTTCAGCTCTGAGGTTGTTAATCGATGGTAGATGCCTCTGTTGAATCCATCAGTCTGCATTATTTCAGCTTCTTTAAAAAAAAAAAGAATTATGTTTAATATCTAAATTCCTAATCGTGAACTACACTACACATAATCCCGAAGAGAGATCCAACAATCAGAGAAGTCTTTGTTACAATGGAAACGAGAACCTTTCAGTCTTCCTACACTCTCAAACTACTTATATTTGTGTATATCTTAATATATCGCAATGAAATTACAATATTATTTTCAGTACTAATAATAATCAACTTTGAATCAATAGCTTTATACTTTCCCATCGTTCTTAACTTGAGATGCTTCATGATATTGTAATAAATTCCCTCATTGAAGACAGTAAGTACACAAACTTTAACTTCCCTATGGAAAAATGAACTGGAAAAGCATTTCCAGATCCAAGATGGCTGAAAAAGCAAGTGGGCACTGTTGCACTCTATTGGGCTTGATAAGTGTAAACATAAAGTAATACAGATAAGGACTGTAATTACAAATCTGTTTGAACCATGTGGTCACTTTTTTTTCACTATGTTACTCCCTTAAAAATTATGTCAGAGAAATGAACCATTATTATTGGGGGGGGTTAAAGCATAACAGGGTTGAATGAAAAGTGCAGGAACAAATTATTATCTCAGAAGATGCCACACAAAACGGAGTTAAATCTTTTACATAATGTGACTAAATTCATTGTGTTTTTGGCAGTTGTTCAACACATTAAGAGACACAACATTGTGTTGAAGAGGGAGCTGGGAGAAGGAGCGTTTGGGAAAGTGTTCCTGGCCGAATGCTACAACCTGTCCACAGACCAGGAGAAAATTTTAGTGGCTGTCAAGGTAAAAGTTTAAAGCTGGTGGGCTGTTTCATTTAGCCAGAACTATGTGGGAGTAAGTAAGTGAAATTTGTTATAAATAAAGGTTGTCAGTACATTGTGTATTTGTTTGTGTCCTCTGTGTTTGTAGACTCTGAAAGAGGCCAGTGAGAATGCCAGGAAGGACTTCCATCGTGAGGCTGAGTTGTTGACTAATCTGCAGCACAAGCACATTGTCACGTTCTATGGAGTGTGTGTGGAGAGTGATCCCCTCATCATGGTGTTTGAGTACATGAAACACGGCGACCTCAACAAGTTCCTCAGGTACACCTGCCTGGATCTGTGTGTGTTTTGTATCGGAATGCAGTAGTGCTTGGTCACATCATTTCTCTAATTTCTTTGTCCTTGTGAGACAATAATTACTACTGCTGTCGGAATTAACGCGTTAATTGCACACAATTAATTAAAAACATTTATCGCGTTCATTTTTCTTAATTGAGATTAACACATTTACCATTAATATAGCATAAACAGTTGTTGCAAGAGTGAACCTTTGTAATGTATCAATGTGTCCGCCCGGAGTCATTACAGTGACGGACACACCACAACAGTGCTTCCCCATCAGTGATAAAATGATGGAGAAAGGAGTTCTTAATGCTATTATTTAACATACAAAACAAGCCCAGATGTGACAGAACACAAATAAAGATTTTCAGAAGAATATCTCAGTTCTGTAGGCCCATACAATGCAAGTGAATGATGGCTTAAACTTTAAAGCTCCAAAAATCACATTGGTCAGCATAAAAGTATCCATATGGATAAACGTATGTCTTCAGAGGTGATTTGATATGTGGGTGAAAAACAGATCAATATTTTAGTCAATTTTAACTATACATTTTTCTCTCTGCTCAGTCAACTTTCACATTCTTCTTCTTGTTTTATTGGTGATTCACATTCTTCATGCATATCGCCATCTACTGGGCAGGGAGCAAAAACTGACTTAAATATTGATTTGTTGCTCACCCACATCTATCATATCACTTCTGAAGACATGGATTTAACCACTGAAATCATATGGATTACTTTTATGCTCTTTTTATGTGATTTTTGGAGCATTACAATTTTGGAACCCATTCACTTGCATTGTATGGACCTACAGAGCTGAAATATTCTGCTAAAAATCTTCCTTTGTGTTCTGCAGAAGAAAGAAAGTCGTACACATCTGGGATGGCATGAGGGTGAGTAAATGAGAGAATTTTCATTTTTGGGTGAACCGTCCTTTTAATAACTGCAATCCCAGTGAAGAACTACACTACCCATAATCCTAACAAGATATCCACCAATCAGTTACTGCTACCATGGAAATGAGTACTGCTAAAATGAATTATTGCGAATGATGTTATACAGTTATACAGTGCAGCATTAGATTCTGAAAGGAAAAGTCCCATTTATATTTATTTCAGTGGGGAGTGATTTTTAATGCTTACTCATACAGTTTTAAAGACAGACCTACCGTGAAGTCTGAGGTTGTTACTCAATGATATATTCTTCTGTTGATGCCATCAGTCGGCTTTAATTCAACGTAATTTTATTTTTATTGATTGCGGAAAAGCACACCAAAAGAGCTCTGCACTGACCATCCATTCCCATGACAAACTGTGAAGTATATTTTGCAATAAACTTAAAATATATTGTTTCTATACTAATAATCAACAACTTTAAATCAGTAGTTTTATATTTTCCCATTGTTTTAATTTGATTGCATTATTTGCAATGCTTCATGCGGTTTACTTCAAATCAAAGTTTGTAATGTTGTGATTCACCTCGGAGCTGGTTGGTTTGGTTCATGGCTTAGAATTATTTTATAAAGGATTTCCTATGGGAAAATAATTATGGGTAAACTACTTCCAGAAACAAGATGTCTGAAAACGTAGGCAAAACGTTACACTCATTTGAGTTGGTCTCCTTACACTTTCAAACAACTTACGGTATATTTTTGTGTATATTTTAATATTTAGATTTTATATTTTACATATTTGAATTGAAACGTCAACTATTGTATTTTGATCAATTACTTTGTACCATTGTTTTCGATTCATGTTATTTATCATGCTTTGTTGTGTAGATGAGTAGTTCATTGACCCATAAAAGAAGTACACATTTTTTCTTGTACCCGTGACCTTTTCTGATTCTCAAATCTTTTTTGCTTCAAATAAATGATTGTAATGTTCTGATTCATCTAGGAGCTGGTTGGTTTCGTTTTTAGAACTCTTATTAAATCTCTATGGAAAAAATAAATGGGAAAAATGCTTGAAAAAATGTATGAAAAGCTGACAAAATGGGCGGTCTATTTGAACTTGTCATTGGTATACACAGTCTCTCTGAAACCTGATCACTGTAAAGGTTAAAAGATTCTCAAAGCACTGTTTGCGGTTGCTTAGAGGCTACACTGGCGAAAACCTCTAAAGAACCTCTACACAACCTTTGAACACTTAGGCCTGTCAATACTGTAGTACCTTCAGTAACCCTCATCGTATGGGAAATGTCTCCTTGAGTGCACAGATAGAATATTTTTGACTCCTATAAATGGTATCTAGAGCTTCTAGGAGGGTTTTGCCAATGTGACATGTGAGGAACCCCAGATGGTGCATCAAGTATCTTTCCATTCTTACATTCTTACATTCTTACAGTGTTAAGATGCTAATTTCTGACTCTAAAATAGAGGTTAGTGAGTTGTGATTTGGATGTGGTCATGATTCCTTTTGCCCCCCTGCAGGGCTCATGGTCCTGATGCTGTGTTGATGGCTGATGGACAGGTTCAGCAGCAGGAAGAACTCACTCAGTCTCAGATGCTGCATATTGCACAGCAGATCGCCGCAGGCATGGTGTATCTGGCCTCCCAGCACTTTGTACACAGGGACCTAGCCACACGAAACTGCCTTGTTGGGGAAAACCTGCTGGTGAAGATTGGAGACTTTGGAATGTCCCGGGACGTCTACAGTACAGATTACTATCGGGTAAGTGTAAGTGTCTTTGACGCTTTTACACGTGTGAATGGCAATAACAAAATATGAAATCAAGTGATATCTGCAAATAAATGCTGCTAGAGTTTTTTTCTCAGAACTACCTTTACTTTTTCAAGCCAAGTTTTGTAGTTACTATTAAGCAACTGGTGTCAAGGTGAGTTTTAGTGGATGTATGACGTTAGTTCCGCTCAAGTTCAGACAGGTGTTCTAGCAGAGTAACCACATGAAGTTGTAGTTTAGCATATTCTTAACACCTTATCTATTGTTTATAATTAAAAAAAACTGAATTTTGTAACAAGTTTTGCTTTTAAAGTGTACTTTTTTCTTTAAAATTAGGATGCACGGATATCATAATGTTTGTCTGAGACCAATATTGACTATAACTATAAAAAACTATAAAACAAGAAAAACTGCAGACCGATAAAAATTTTACAAATTACAGACAAAAGCATTTTCACTGTTTAAACAAAATAATAAATAAATCAAGAAATAATTTTCGTTGAACATGGATTAGATGTGGAAAAAAACATGACAGGCCTAAATTTTAAAGAGCCACACTGTAAGATACATTAATTACAATACAAATAGATATAAAAAATAACTAAATATTATATCATGATGATTGATATGAAAAAAAGCTATTTTGTACTTCTAAAACATTTGCACTTCTGTTTTTGCAGTTCAAAGCAACATAACTCACATTTTAAATGTATTTACTGAATATGAACATTACAAATTCAAACTATTCATACGTAGGGCAATTCCATGGAAATGTCAACCACATCATGGAAAAATAAAACGTTTAAACCAAAGGAACAAAACCCCCTTTAAATTCTGTATTATAGAAGTATAATGAACAATGATAATGCCATCCAGACCGCTAGAGGGCACCACTTGCTCGCACAGCGCTGACTGAAGTGTTGAATGCAGCCTTTTAATGTTTAATAATTGCGCATGGCCATATTGGTATTACAATCTTAATTCAATCAATTATGTAGCATTAATTGATATGATACCAATATCTCTGAAGTCACAGTCTGCTGGTTTCAAAGCATTTTGAATGGTTACCCTCATCATTCTTTCACAACTGTCATGTCCGTTTATGGCTATAAAAATTAAGTGGGGATTGCCAACCCTTTTATATATTGTGGCTATTGTTATTTCTGGATTGTGCATTTGAGTTTTGTGTATTAAGTGTATTACTAATTAATTATAAATAAACCATCGCTTTTTCATATCATAGTTTTCATGCTTATTACTGATATGGCGATAATTTGGTCAATATTTGGCCGATAAATATTGTCACTGATACATCGGTGCATCCCTACTTAAAATAAATGCTGCTTGGTTTGATATTTTTGTTTCAGAAATGTTTACTTTTTTTCTAACCCCTCACTGCATGAGTGCATCAACTTCAATTTCGTAACATTTCCATTAGTTGAAAATTAATGCTGTATTTACAAGGACACTTAAAAGTCAGTATTAAAATCTAGTTTATAGTATATACTGTATATAAATCAATATGCTTCTCATGTTCTTTGCCAATGAATATACCAATGAATACCAGTTATTTGAACACCTTAACCATACCAGTGGCCTTCCTCTATGATGTCAGCAGAATTTCAGTGTGTGTAATGTCAGTAAGCCTCTCTCAGATGAGGAGTCAAGGAGGAAGGTGGCGTGGGAACAGGAAAGTGGGGTTACTATGGCAACAGCAAAGAAAAAGAAGACAGCGCTTGCGCCATCAGACAGAAACTGAAAAAGTCATTAAAGTACTCTCATTAGTATTCACCTCCATATTCAATGTGAGGGCTGAGAGAGAGAGAGAGAGAGAGAGAGAGAGAGAGAGAGAGAGAGAGAAAGAGAGATGGCCTAAGTTAAGGGAACAGAGTAAAAATAAAGGGAAAGAGGAAATATAAAGATTAATAATGGTAGGAAAGAACGAGGGTTAAGAAATAAAAACCTTTAAGTTAATTTTCTTTCCCTATTCTTGTTTTTGGCATGAATGTAAAAAAAATATATTTTATTTTTTGGTGCTTTTTTGTCAATGTAGTATGAAAAAGATATTTATTCCTGTTTTATTGATGTTTAAATATATTTCTAAAGGAAAACAATACAAATATGTTTGTGATTATTACAAACAGAAATGAAAAACACATTAATGCATGGTTTGACAGCATGGTGTGTCCTTTTATTAGTCCATTGATATTCTGCATAATTCATCCAAATGACTGAAATGTGGGTTGAATGATGTTTATAAATGAAAAAATGCATTAGATAACACTCTTCACTGACGGCTGTGCCAGTAAGTTCATTCAAGTTCATTTATCTCTGAATACTGATGAATATCATGACACACATCTCTATCTCATGAGCCACTATTGAGATTCAAATGCAGGTCAGTAGATTTGTGTGTGTGTGTGTGTGTGTGTGTGTGTGTGTGTGTGTGTGTGTGTGTGCAGTGTAAGTACACCATTGATTAGCCCTATAGAACATCAGTTTCCATAGAAACAGCTGGTAAGTGAAGGCAGTGGCTGATGGGTAGAGTTATGTTGTGAAAGCATGTTGCGTAACTAGAAAACTCAGTCACTGTATAACATTGTTATGAAGCGACTGACGTAACCTCCATTCCCTGATGGAGGGAACGAGACGTTGTGTTAATGTAGTGACACTAGGGGTCTCTCTTGAGATCCTCGGTTACCTCTTATCTTTGAGAAAAGGCCAATTTGAATTGGCGAACAGAATTTGCATGTCCCTCCCCTGGACATACGGGTATAAAAGGAGGGAAGCGTGCGTCTGTTCAGACAGGTTTTGAGCTGAGGAGCCGAGATTAAAGTCCCAGCCCTTTCAGCAGCTTAGTACAGTGTTGTGGAAAGAGGGACACATGTAGTGACACTAGGGGTCCCTATTTGAATACGCCACAACACTGAATGTGTTACGTGGACTGCAGATGCAGGTGCAAGCAAGCTGTTGCGTGCGAAAATAGCAGGTGCATCAGACTGCTTGTAACCTTCCCCAACACCCCAAGAGACGTCATATAGTTCCCCACATCCCAGAGGGAGGGAAGTGACGTAACTAGCCTGGGAGCAGTCCGCGCCATCCGCAGCCTTTTTCTCTCTATGTTTTCTCTCCATAGAGTAATAGATGCGGCTGGGGCCATCTAACGCTATAACACGCATCAGGGAAGGCATTATTTTCCAATCCTATTCTTTCAGGGGGAAAAGACCCTGTGGAGACCACATCCTGCCCAACAAGGGAGGTTAACATGTGGCAAATATGTCACATGGGCTTACCAGCCACAAATGGAAGTGGCGCGGTGGTAGGTCCAGCCTCGAAGGGGAGGAGCTTTACAAACACAGCGACTGGGGGCCAGAGGGGGCTCTGCCTAAGGGAGATTCAGGTCCGTTGCCAGGGGGACCGTACCGTGGAAAATACATCACAGGAGATATTGGAATAATCATAACCTGCGGTGGGTCTGGCAGCAAATTTCCTCCGCTGAGTTTAGAGCCAGAGGGCTAGAGATGTCTGCTAGAGAGTTGCCATTGGCCAGTGCCCACGAGGATGCCACACTCCTTGTAGAGTGTGCTCGAACCCGCAAGGGGGCAGGCACGGCCTGGGTCTGGTAGGCTAAAGCAATGGTGTCCACAATCCAGTGGGCAAGCCTCTGTTTGGAGACAACGTTCCCTTTCCACTGTCCACCAAAGCAGACAAAGAGCTGCTCAGAGTGTCAACAGCAATGCGTGCAATTCAAATAGGTGCGTAAAGCATGCACCGGACACAGCGACGCTAAGGCTGGGTCTGCCTCTTCCCAGGGCAGCGCTTGCATGTTCACTACCTGATCCCTGAATGGGGTCATAGGAAACTTGGGCACGTAGCCCGGTCGGGGTCTCAGGATGACGTGAGAGTCTGCCATACTGAATCCAGGCAAGTGTCACTGACAGAGTGCGCTTGCAGCTCCCCAACCCTCTTGATGGAAGTGAGCGCGATCAGGAGGGCTGTCTTCAAGGAGAGGGCCTTTATCTCCAGAGGTCTGGGCGTGGATGTCAGAGGGTGTCCCGTCCCTGAGAAGGAAGGACCTTTCTCAGGGGAATTACCAGGGAGGTACTGTTGTGAGGAGTGTGTGATCCGAAAGCCAAGTCCCAGTGGGCCAGTGGGGGGCCACGAGAATGACTTGTTCCTCGACCTTCCTAACCTTGCACAGGACTTGTGCAAGTAGGCTCACTGGGGAAAATGCGTATTTGTGTAGCCCCTGGGGCCAGCTGTGTGCCAGCACGTCTATGCCGAGTGTGGCTTCTGTCAGAGAGTACCAGAGTGGGCAGTGGGTGGAATCTCAGGAGGCTAACAGATCTACCTCTGCTCTGCAGAACCAAGCCCAAATCAGCTAGATCACCTGAGGGTTGAGTCTTCACTCTCCGCTGAGCATTACCTGATGTGACATTGCATCCGCTGTGGTGTTTAGGTTGCCCGGGTTATGAGTAGTGTGCAGCGACCTCAGTCATGAGGAGATGGCGAGCGAGTTGCGATATGCAATGAAAGCGAACACCATCCTGGCAATTTATATACGCTAGTGTCGCTGTGTTGTCTAAGCGAATCAACACGTGCTTGCCACGGATCAATGGCGGAAATCTGCGCAGGTCAAGAAATATTGTGCAATGATGGGCAAGTGCCCATTTCGGGACTCGAGTCTGAGGCCAGTGCTGAAGCGGTCTCATATGCATCAGCCAGAGCAGCGCGACCATTGCTGAGGATGCCATATGCCCCAGGAGCCTCTGAAATTGTTTCAGTGGTACCGCTGTGCCCGGTCTGAACGAACTCAGGCAGTTCAGCACCAACTGCGCGTGCTCGCTCATTAAGACTGAGTCTAACTCCATGCCGAGAAAAGAGATGCTCTGAACCAGAGAGATTTTGCTCTTTTCCCAGTACGGATCATTCAGGTCTACCGCCGTGAACCAATCTTGATGCCATATGCATGTCAGAATACGTTTCTGCATCAGCATCTTGAACGGGAGTCTGTGCAAGGCCCAGTTCAGAACTCGCAGGTCCAAGATTGGCCGCAACCCACCTCTTTTTTTGGGTATGATGGAGTAAATGCCGTAGAAACCCTTCTCCATCTCGGCTGGAGGGACAGGCTCTATCGCGTCCTTGAGTTTTTGCCCTGCACCGAAGTAACACAGGCGCCACTGAAGCGGGGTGGGCGCCTAGCGAACTGAATCGGGTAGCCGATTGTCCTGGCCAGCCACCGCAACGGGTTGGAAAGTGTAAGCCTCGCGTCCAAGCTCTGGGCGAGGGGCACTGAGGGGACGATCACATGACCCAGGGAGTGTGGAAACTGCTTCACCCAACATGGGTACCGGAGCTCGTTGGGGGTGAGGTAAGCAAAGGAAAGGAAACTAAAGATTCTCTATCCGGCCCTCCACTGGGGAATGGTGTGGTCTGGATACCAGCTCCGTGGCTGAAGTCTCTCTCCCTAGGTTGCCCGTCACTGGAGTGTTTGAGAGCCTTCTGGGTCCGGGAGGTGGTCTGTGAGATGGGGGGGAGGTGCGTCCGCTTCCTGCGGGGAGCTCTACACTGGGGCGGAGGTGCCTGGGGTTTCACCATGGCAGGGGGACGCCTCGGCGAGCAGACGGAATGCGGGATCTTGAACCGCAATGGCACAAGATGTGTTGAGAAGTGTTGAATGTTGGCTCTCAAATAATGCCTCTGTGTGATCTCGGCCCAGACACGAGAGGCAGCACCTGTGGCCATCAGAAGTGTAGAGGTAACGACCGCATCCAGGAATGACACAAAGACGGAAGGGCATCTTGAAAAAGACACGTCTTGAAAAAGATGTTCAACGTCAATGTGTTTACTCTTTTAGAGAAATATATAATCTTTTAGGAGGGCTGTCGAAGTGCTAATAGGCGTAGCCTACACTGGCGTGCAGAAGAAGAGAAAAGCCGCTGAAATGTGCCTTATTTCCAACAGCATATACTCTTTAGAGGTGAGTGGAACAGCAGTGGGTTTTACTCAGCTTGCTGAAACACAACCGAAGAAAAAATCTGTCTGAACAGACGCACGCTTCCCTCCTTTTATACCCGTATGTCCGGGGGAGGGGCATGCATCGATATAACGTCGAGTGAGTGACAGAAGGGGAACTCAAGACTTGATAAACAGTTAATTATCCTGATAAAGTTTTTGAACCTTTTTGTCTTGTTTTCTAAGCTTTTTGAGCTAAATCTAATTCTTCGAGAACAATGCTGACAATGTATTCAGTCAGTTCTGTTATATTTATCGACATGTAGCTTAAAATACTCTTCACAAACTACACTATAATTTACTCATAATTTAAAGTCACTTAATAATAAGGTTCTTAACATTAGTATCAAGAGCTAACAATGAACAAACATTTTTACAGTATTTATTAATCTTGGTTAATGTTAACTATACTATTTTTAATTGTTAGTTCATGTTAGTTCATCGTGCATTAACTTATGTTAACCTTTTAATCTCGAATTGGGCCCGCCGAGAAACAAATGATCCAAATATTAATAAATACAGTCTTGACCAACACAAAATAGGTATCGATTTAAAGCTTAGAAGCTATACTTTACAATGCATGTAGGCATTATGACCAAAACTAAACAAGTGCTTTGAAATTTGCAGACAAATCAAGAGTGTTCTGTTTTGATCATTTATTCATCATTTTGCACTGTACATTTTATTGTAATCGGTAAAAACATCATCTAAATAATTAAAACATTTAGTTTAAGTTCCTTTGGTTATATAAATTACTATTTAAAATCATATTTTTCACAAGTATAATATATGGTTTGTTTGGGCACATTCATGCTGGTTTGGGTTAGTCACCAATCATGACTATGCTGGTAAAACTGGTCTACCTGCAACAATAATAGCCAAACTAGCTTGTGCCAGTAACAGACCAGCACTGCCCCATGAAGACAACCTTGGAATTTAAGCCGGTGCAATGGGGTCTAAAATGTATTTCAGCTGGATGCTTTTGTGTGCGTGAGTGTGTTTTGGATTGCTTTTCAGAGAGGTTTCTTTTAGTGCAGTTGTAGTAGACCACTTTTTAAGTGACCCTTCCAGTCTAGAGCTCCACTATGGGACCAGTGAAAAAGCCTAAAAGCTTTTGACCTTAATATTTGATGAGTCCAGTATGTTAAACCAATTAATCTGAGACTAATCCACATACTGGACCACAATCTCATAATTAATATTTCAAAGGCAGCGCATTATAGAGAGAGCTAATAAATGAAATGATTGGTTTTGGGGTTGAGCTTCAGGGCAGACCAACTCCCCGAGCATACAGCATCCAAATACTGAGAGGAAAACGTTCAGCGCTACCTAAAGACTGAACTGGAAATTCTGTCAGCGGTTGACTGAGAGCTCTTTGGATTGAACAATGCTCCAATAACAACAAGCTCTTGTCCATTAGTGTTTGTCAGATGCTGGGTTTTTGGTTGCGGAGGTGCTTGATTTTTGTTTTTGTGTAATCTTATCTTCTGTTTTGAGCAAACACACCTTGTTATTTTAACTTGATGTCTGTAAACCTATCCAATATTATAATTTTTCATCCTTTTATCCACTTTTACTTATAGTAATATACAGGTTATTCAGTAACAATTTACTATAAGGTGTTATTATAACGTGTTTGTTAACATTAGTTAACAATATTAGTTAACGTGAATTAACAGTGGAACAATACTTTTACAACATTTATTCACCTTGGTTAATGTTAATTTCAACATACTGTATATTAATACATTTCTAAAGTTAAAGTTGCATATGTTAACATTAGTTAATCAAATAGAATTTAGCATTAACTAACGAATAATAATAAATCGATATTAGCCAAGATTAATAAATGCTGACAAAAAATATTGTTTATTGTTAGTTCATGATAATTGCATTTACTAATGTTAACATATAGAAACTTAATGTAAGGTGTCACCGATTATCCTTAAAAAGTAAACAGCTTCTAATATCATGTAAATGCCTTAAACTGTGTTGTTTATAGATCATAAGTGATTTAGACAAACCTGATTGATACGCCTAGATTTGTGTCCATTACCCCAAATTAGCTTTGCATTTAAATACCTCTTTCAAAAAAAAGGGTCCGTGATACAGTATACTGGCTTATTTATTTGCACAGTTTTGACATCAAGACTGGAGAACGTTAAGAAAATGCCAATCTCATGTCAACAGTTTTCTTGTGTTGTCAGTTAATTTAGATTTAAATACTTAAAACACTCAAAAAAATGTACTTTCACTATAGTCAGTTTTACTCAATGCTCCCATGTTCACGTTACAAAAAAATGTATGTAATCAAAGGAACTTGAGGAACTTCAGAGTTGATTCAACTTAAAGTGTCATCAGATTTACTTAATATATTTGCATTAAGACAACATGAATACATAAATATATTTGTTTAGGTTAATTGAAATGCACAGAGGATTTCTAGTTCCCAACATGCTTTGCATGGGACTCCACAGGGAGAGTAAATGTTCAAATTAAATGTTATTTTATTAATATAGTTACATTTAAAAGGGGAGAATTTTTAATATTAAATGTTTAGCTATGTTGAGATTTAGAAGAATTTCTGTAGTGCTATAGTTTTAATGGGGGTTACCATTATGGTGAAGAGTGGAGCTTGATCTTAGGTTGAGTAAAAATACATTTAGATTATTTAATATATTTAAAACTTGTTTCAAACATTTGGAACACCTATCCATGATTTAGTCAAGTTCAGCCAAAGAGTTATTTTTTGAGTGTACACGCATTGATACAGCGGGGACAGTGAGATATAGGACAGGAAATTTTGTGGACAATGGGATCAGGATATGTTGCAAGCCAGATACGATCTTGCTTCGCCCACACGAGCACCATGACTCAATGTTTTGCTTTACAGTAATTGCTATGCCACAGCTACAGCCATTCATTCCATGTGTTGATGTGTTTGACATATTTAGGTGGGAGGTCATACCATGCTGCCAATCCGCTGGATGCCACCAGAGAGCATCATGTACAGGAAGTTCACCACAGAGAGTGACGTGTGGAGTCTGGGGGTGGTGCTGTGGGAGATCTTTACCTATGGTAAACAGCCCTGGTACCAACTCTCAAATAATGAGGTAAACACACACACTAAAACCTCTACACACCTGCTGACTTTCTGCCTCTTAATTGTTGTTTGTGTTCACTCAAATGCAAAGATGTTATATGTTATATGCAGAAAACTGTTGATGCTGTGAAATGTCTATTCTGCTTCTGTAACTCTACTTCAAGCAGAGCCAAGACCACTTATGGTATATGATCATGTCATAAAGCCTTATGACTGTTTACACTTTACACTTTGTGTATATATATATATATATATATATATATATATATATATATATATATACACTCACCTAAAGGATTATTAGGAACACCTGTTCAATTTCTCATTAATGCAATTATCTAATCAACCAATCACATGGCAGTTGCTACAATGCATTTAGGGGTGTGGTCCTGGTCAAGACAATCTCCTGAACTCCAAACTGAATGTCAGAATGGGAAAGAAAGGTGATTTAAGCAATTTTGAGCGTGGCATGGTTGTTGGTGCCAGACGGGCCGGTCTGAGTATTTCACAATCTGCTCAGTTACTGGGATTTTCACGCACAAACATTTCTAGGGTTTACAAAGAATGGTGTGAAAAGGAAAAACATCCAGTATGCGGCAGTCCTGTCGGCCGAAAATGCCTTGTTGATGCTAGAGGTCAGAGGAGAATGGGCCGACTGATTCAAGCTGATAGAAGAGCAACTTTGCTTGAAATAACCACTCGTTACAACCGAGGTATGCAGCAAAGCATTTGTGAAGCCACAACACGCACAACCTTAAGGTGGATGGGCTACAACAGCAGAAGACCCCACCGGGTACCACTCATCTCCACTACAAATAGGAAAAAGAGGCTACAATTTGCAAGAGCTCACCAAAATTGGACAGTTGAAGACTGGAAAAATGTTGCCTGGTCTGATGAGTCTCGATTTCTGTTGAGACATTCAGATGGTAGAGTCAGAATTTGGCGTAAACAGAATGAGAACATGGATCCATCATGCCTTGTTACCACTGTGCAGGCTGGTGGTGGTGGTGTAATGGTGTGGGGGATGTTTTCTTGGCACACTGTAGGCCCCTTAGTGCCAGTTGGGAATCGTTTAAATGCCACGGCCTACCTGAGCATTGTTTCTGACCATGTCCATCCCTTTATGGCCACCATGTACCCATCCTCTGATGGCTACTTCCAGCAGGATAATGCACCATGTCACAAAGCTCGAATCATTTCAAATTGGTTTCTTGAACATGACAATGAGTTTACTGTACTAAAATGGCCCCCACAGTCACCAGATCTCAACCCAATAGAGCATCTTTGGGATGTGGTGGAACGGGAGCTTCGTGCCCTGGATGTGCATCCCACAAATCTCCATCAACTGCAAGATGCTATCCTATCAACATTTCTAAAGAATGCTTTCAGCACCTTGTTGAATCAATGCCACATAGAATTAAGGCAGTTCTGAAGGCGAAAAGGGGTCAAACACAGTATTAGTATGGTGTTCCTAATAATCCTTTAGGTGAGTGTATATATATATATATATATATATAAAAGGCATATATATATATATATATATATATATATATTAGTGATGTGCATCTCCATAACGGAGGCTGATGCGATACGCATCTCGATGCATAGCCAACGATACGATACATTAAAGATACATATGAAGCAGCTACCGATGCGACACGATTCACCCCTATTACGATGCAGTGCGATCCAATTTCGATTCGATTCAATGCAATACGATGCAATTGGAAATTATGTTATGCAATTCAATATGGTAGGATACAGAGTGTTCGCTTTTATTTCTTTGGTTCAGATAGACAGTAAATCATAAATTAACTTAAGTTATAGGATTTGTAATTATTTGGTGGAAGATGCAGCTCTGCCTCTGCCATGGTAATCTACTCTATATTCTATGTCAGGGGTGTCCACACTTTTTTGCGTGATTATTTACTTTTAAATGGCCAACTCGATAAGATCTACCAAAAGAAAACACAGTTTCATTTTTTTTAAATGCTTGTTGGGACTACTGCCTGTATCCCTACATGGAATTCATCTTCTAATTCATTAAAAAATATATAATAATGTTCAATGTTGAAAACACCTACAGCACAATAGATTACAATAGCCAGGGCATTTACCTTATTCTGATGACTTGCACTGAATGGAAACAGACAGTTTTGCATAATCCGGGCAGCAGCTGCTGGTAGCTAGTCTTAAACACTGCTAGCTTCGCAATTTCGCGCTCAGTTCTCAGAGGCCCTTGGAAGGCACGGACCTAGTAGTCAACTGAATAAACAAAAATCTTGCCTGGTCAAAATTTAATTGCAAATCAGACAGAAACTAAAAGAAGGAAAGACATTATATTTATTTGTATTAAAATTTTACGAAAACACCAGCATTGCCTTTGCGATCGACGTATGTGACTGTCAGGACACACCTTGGTCTCCGAAGTCTTGTTATACGTCATGTTCACGTAGCAGCAGTGGTGATGAGAGAACGAGCTGGAGAAACCGTTTAGAGAGGAGAAATCAATGTACATATAATATATTATCACAAATTATTGGTCACTTAACAAATAAAAGTATAGCGCATGTACTAATAATTATATATAAATAAATCGTTTTTTACAGATGCAAATATGTTAGAATCGATGCATCGCGATACAAATGCCAACTTGAATCCAAAGCACATTTTTTTTAATTCAATGCATCTCATCGTTAACTTTTATGCCGATTCACCAATGCAAATCGGTGAATCTTACCATCCCTAATATATATTTATATTATAGGGATTTAACGGTTAAAATTTCTCATGGTTCGGTTTGTATCACCATTTTAGGGTCACGGTTTCAGTACGGTTCGGTATTTGCCATGTTCAGAAAAAAAACAATTGCTGCCAAATCCAAAGAATACTTTATTTGATAACAAACACATTTTAACTGGTTTGCCCTTAATAAAAATCATGGTTTTACTGTAACCAAAGTTTAACTACGGTATTTGTAGTAAAAACATAGTAACCACAAAACAACATTGTTTCTTGTGTTATGGTTACTATATGGAAACATATTACATACTACAGTAAAACCTTGGTTAATTTCCGTTAGGGTCTTTAACAAAAAATAAAAACTTTTTTCTAATTACTAAATCAAGATTTTAACTTAATACCTGCACTATTAAGCTACATGCACTGACATAAAATGCATTTCAAACTCTACTGCACATAAATTCAATATTTGGAAGCTGTACATCACAAGTGATGTTGTGACACGGATCGAGTGTTTTAATCATACACGGAAATCCCGTATATTCATCAACGGAGGAGGGAAACATATCGTTGGCAATTAACACCCCAATTGCTTTAGTTATCTTTTTATGCCTGTCCGAATTAGTGTGTGACTGCTTAAAAATGAAAGGGAGTGTGTGCAGTTTCGGCTCATCTGCAGCTCTTTCCCCAGTGATTTAGGTGTAATTAGCAGTATACATCTCTCGCGTTGAGCGATGTCTGCAAGCAGAACCTGTTTTGTAAACGTTTTTGACCATTGCTTTTGCAATTGACTGCAAAAAGGAAACATTTCCAGATAGGAGAGATTAATAACACAGGGGGCTTCTATCAGCAGCTCGTTTTGTCCACTTGCCATTTTCAACTACACATAACACTTGCAGAACAGTGATGTCATCAAGTTGACCCACGTGAAATACAGGTGGAGCGTATCCATCTACAGATTCATTCAGGTGCATTAGCGGAGGTTGTAACTGTGCATGTCTATTTGATGCTTTATTTATTTCGCAAAACCTTGTGATCCAGATGTGTCAAGAACCGGTACACCCCTTATATACACACACACACACACACACACATACACACACACACACTATGGCAAGAAAAAGTATGGGAACCCTTTGGAATTGGCTGGTTTTCTGCATTATTTGGTCATAAAATGTGATCTCAATTATAATTATAGTAATTATATATTTATAATTGTTAATTATATAATTAAAAATTATAATGTTTTTAATGTCTTTATTGAACACATCCCATTAAACATTCACAGTTCTGTGCAAAAAGTAAGTGAAACCTTGGATAGATTGGCTCATGAATAGAGATGTTAACCTGTTCCAGTGATTCCTTCTAGTCTTTAGCTGTCAGTCTAGGGTTTTTTAACTCATTGAGCATTCTGCAGTGTGCTCTTTGAGTCATCTTGGCTGGACAGCCACTTCTAGGAAGAGTAGCCATAGTACTAAATCATCTCCATTTATAGACAGTTTGTCTAACTGTGGGAAGATGAATATCTGAGCTCTTCAAGATAACTTTGTTACCCCTTCCAGCTTAATGCAAAGCAACAGTTCTTGATCATAGTTCTTCTGAAATCTCTTTTTTGTGAGGCATGGTCCACCTCAGCAGATGCTTCTTTTGAAAAGCAAACACAAAATGCCAAAATTACCCTACCCCCCCCCCCCCACCCCCCCACATTCAAGCCAAATCTACACCCTTAAGTAAATGTACTGTCCGAAAGAACTGATTCACTTACATGATTTGTTTTCCCAGCACTACATGAGAGAGGACAGTTAAAGTGAGCACATTTGACTCACTCAGCTTGAGTGCAGCATTCACAATACAATGTGACACATTTCGCTCTACTCAATGGAAAATGTAGCTTGTTACTGGAAAAGCTACACTATTATAATAATACCTGGACTACTGTCATGATACTGAAAATTCTAGTTAATTTTAGTTAGCCACTCCCCCGACACTTTTAAAAGGAGCTGCACGTAGGCTACTGAAGAACACCTCACTCACTTTGACCCCTTTCTCATTGTAGGTGATTGAGTGTATCACCCAAGGACGTGTACTGCAACGACCCCGCACCTGTCCGAAAGAGGTGTATGACTTGATGCTGGGCTGCTGGCAAAGAGAGCCGCACACTCGACTCTACATCAGAGAGATCCATAACTTGCTCCTCAACCTGGCCAAGGCTTCACCTGTGTACCTGGACATCCTGGGATAAGAGCAAACGTGTGGATTCCCAAAACTGCCCCTCGAATTACATCCCTCTTTTCTCCAGATTCAAAACCTTTCCTCCTCGTACAAAGTTTCTCTTCTCAATGTAAATGTCTAGATATGTTGGCAACGAGATCTTGTACATTATGACTACAAATACTGTATTTCTGAACAAATACCAATGGAATACACGTATAAACTGTCTACGGTTGACCATCCTCAACTTCTGGACCAAGTGAAGTCATTGCATACTCAAAAAGCTCTTTGACGCAACTGCAGTTCAGGGCTTATAAGAATAGTTTACCCAAAAATGAAAATTCTGTCATTTTCTACTCTCCCTCATGTCATTCCAAACCCATATGATGTTATTTTTTTAGTGGAACCCAACCTTTTTTGATGACCGTTTACTGTTTAATGGCTTAAATTTCAGTCTGTTCCTCACAAGCCCTTCGATATATTGAATAGCTTCAGAAGACTTGGAATATGCAGTAGTTGGAAACCACTTTTATGTTGCTGTAATCGTGTTTAACTTCTTTGTTATTTATTAATGGTGAAATGGCTGTGTAGTGAATCTTTAAAAAAATCAACCTTTTGCATTAAAATGGAAAGATAACAGCATACACATTTGGAACTAAAGGAGGGTGAGTAAATGATAAAAGAGTTTTTATTTTTGGGTGAACATGTTCAGGACTTAAGGAAGAGCCATCCATCCTCATTCTGCATCACAGAGGAAGCAACATCCCCATGAAATCGGATAGAACACCAATGAGAGAAGACAAATTCCACTTTTTCTGCCTACTGGAGGCTTCTCTCATGTCAGCGCACGTCTGTTATACATCATATACTGTATATGTATATTTATACTCTACCAGTCAAAAATTTGGGCACACCTATACAATCTTTATTTTATTTATTGCTATTACATAGTATTACTTTTTATTACTATTTAATAATAATATTATTTAATATTTAATAATAAATAAAAAAATAAAAATATATATATATATATATATATATATATATATATATATATATATATATATATATATATATATATATTTAAATAAAAGTATAATTTAGAATAATAGTAAAGTATTAAACTATGAAATTACAATTTAATAATAATAGTAATGTCATCGCAACTTTTAAATAAATGGGTAAGGGAATTAACAAAAGCAATTGTTTCAAAGCAAAAGATTATTCAAAGTAGCCACCCTTTGTCTAGATTCCAGCTCTGCACACTTTGTTCATTCTCTCAGACAAATTCATGAGGTGTGTCCTGAGATATTTGAAAGCGTATTGAAGGAGTACTCTTGTATGCTGGACACTTGACTTCTTTTCCATCACTATCTCTGGTCTAACTCATCCATTAAAATAAATATATAAACTAACATTTTAGTTTTGTGTAGGCACAATTTATATTTATCTACAAAACTAATTTCAAGCATTCAAGCATACTGTAAGCCTGTAGATACAGGTTTTTAAGATCATGAGAAACATAAATTCAGTCAAGTGTGTCTAAACTTTTGACTGGTAGTGTACATCAAACTAAAACAACTGAACATGTAACTAGCATGGTGACAAACGGTGACAGTCTGTATTATATCTATATATGCATATGTCACTTATACAGTACGTGTGTGTTTATAGAAGTGGGAATTGCAGATGTAGTTTCACAGTTGGGAGACTTTAATTAAAAACCTGAAATGTCGATGTAGCCCACTAAACTGTGTTTAATGCAAGTCTCCACATCTGTACTGTCCGAACACTATATGTGCAATATGGAGGGCTGGATGAAGTCATTTGAGACGTTGCCATGCCTCAAGTCTGCGTGCATTTACTACAAGAGCTTAATTACGCAGAGTGGCCGATTATGATGATGGGCTAAATTACAACCTCTTCCTTTCTATCTCTCTCCTACGCCATGTTTTACTTCTACGTTAAAGCACTAATGTAGTACTCAAGCTTTGGGTCGTACAATCGCTATGGTGTAATATATATTTCATTACAGGACAAATGTCTCCTGTTAGCACCAACTCCCAATAGAGCCATATTCACTATCAGATGAGAGGAGGGGAAGGATGGAGAAAATGAGAAGGCAAGAAAGAGGGGAGGAAAGTAATGATAAAGAGAGTTGAACATGAGTCACTACCCTAAAAACTACTTTTCTTCCTCTTTTTATCACACATAAATGACTTCATCTACCTTATCACTACAGAGACATAGAATCCTTTATGTTTGCATAATGTTCATTATTGCAATGTCAATCTTCACTCCCATGTGAGACTTTGCACACTGTACTCAATGCGACAATGAGTCAACCGAACAAAATCTTTAAATCAATTAATTTTGTGGACTAGCTGACAGTAAAATCCCCCCAAAAGTATCAGTTTTATTGTGTTAAAGATTAGTGGTTGGCCGATATGTGGTTTCAATGGCTGATGGATGATAGAATGATAGAATATATACCTAAAACTATTATATAGCCACTAGAATTTAATGATAGCAAATGAGTTGTACTTCAAATTTTTTCTTTTGACAGTATTTACTCAAAATTCACTAAAACATGAAAACTGAAAATACATAATCCATTGGCCAAGCTTTTTTGGCACTAATTTTGAAACTGTTTCAAGAACAAAACATCAACTTCTATTGTTCGATTTAGTGTGCAGTTATTGGCCGATACTAATAATCTCAAAATGTCCAAATATCGGCCTGGCTGACATATCAGTCTATGACTAGCATAATGAACACGTTACATTTTATAATAAATTGTATTCTATTTATTTTATATTTATTACCTTAATGTGAAGAACTTTTGTGTTTGATGTTTGCCTGTAAGTTAATACATGAATGTTCCCTTTTTTAAGGGTTTATAAAGGGGTTCATTAATGATTAATAAACCACTTATTAATGCATTATAAATCATTTATAAGTGATTATTACAACATGAATAAAAATGGAGAGTTTATTATTCAATATTTGCCAAATAGTGAGCCATTTTGCTAAATTATACCTATTCAACATTAGTAACCTATTCAAATGTACCTAAAACCCTAAAACGACTGTACAAATTATGATTTGAACAATGTTACCACTCAAATAACACGTGAGTTATAACGGAAGATAATTTGCTTTTATAGAATTATAAGATTATTTAAAATTATAAGCATTTCTGCCTTAACCCTCCAAATATTGGCCCCATTCACTTCCATTGTAAATGTCATTTTTGCTTTAAAAAAAAAAGGAAAAGTCTAAATATTTATTCTGGTAATCACAATCATCCCACAAATGCTGTCACTTGAACCCGGAATATTCCTTTAATGTAAAGTGGACACAAATTGATGTACATAAAGGCATAATCCCTCCTTTTAATCTGAATATAATAGTCCATTTTTGCTGCACTGTGACATAAATCATGAATTAGGCAATTTAATGTTTTATATTAATTGAAGTATGAATAAGTGTATTTATTAAGCATTTATAAAGTGTAAGTTCAAATGCTCACCGTTTGCCAAGCACTGTATAAATGTTGTTATAACCACATGCCAATCATTTATAATGCATTTTAAATCACTTTTTAGTCATGAATGAACCCCTTTATAAACCCTTAATAAAGGGAGCGTTACGGTAAAGAGTTATCTTTATTTTTTATATTTGTTTGAAAGTGAATGTAGGGGTGATTTCAGGGTTCCTGGGATGTATTGATGAAACAGAATGATAGAAACAAGACATGTTTTGAATAGAAAGAGGAAAAACTGTTGGAATTTAAAGTCAACATGAAATGGTGTTTGCAGCCCATTTTACTCCTGAGTTTCTGAGTGAAACAGGATATTCAACAAGAAAAAATATCAAATGGAATTTATCCATTGGCAATTGATTGGAAAGTGAAATGAAGTCTCTACATGACTTTTTCATTGAAATTCACATTCACTAATAAATCATGAACAGTTATAGAAAGTAAATGGGTGGATTTTGATTTCATGTTGATTTTAAACTTTAGGGGCGGGTTCAGTGGTTGGGGTAAGGCTTGCCTTAAGCAAAAATCTACAAGCGTCCTGCGAAAGAACAATAAACTGTGACTGCATATCACAAAATGTCCTCTTGTAAATGTACAGAACTTCTGATGTTTAAATGCCTATAAGCTAAACTACCGTCCACAATGAAGCCAACAGAGCCCACAGCATTAAGTTTTTTTTGGTTTTTAATCATTTTCTCGATACGTTTTTATATAGGCCTACTGACAGTCAGCAGTTGTCTTAGGGAGATTTCTGCCATCTCCCTTATCTATTCTGAAAGATATTCTTGGAAAAATATGTCAAGGTGATTTACAAAAGTACTGAGGAGTGTATGATAATAAAGTTGGTGTGTTTTATGAAGTTATATAGTAACACAATCAACTACAAATTACAATCAAACGTTCTTGTCTGTATGATTTCTATACCCAAATGATTCTGACATTCTCTGAGAAAAATGGGCCATTCAGTTGTCCAACATTGTATTTAATAAAAGTGTAATGTCTTACCTCATCATCTGTGTGTGTGTGTGTGTTATGTTGAGGATGTGACAGTGAGTTATGCGTATAGGACCATGTTTATAGGTTGGTCAATAGAGGTCCATACAGGGGGCTTTGAAAACATGGGCTGAACATATTGACCTACAGGCACTGAAATGCTTTATTGACAGATACGTTCTTTATGTTTTATTGGCTGCCAGCCTGAAGATTAACGCTGTAATGTAACATGATGGAGTCTGGTGCCAGTTAATAACAATGTATGATGAAATGGCACAATCCATAAAGTCTATACAAGAGCTGAATACTTGCTATAGCACATCTAATAGAGAAAGCAGATGTAAAATAAAGAGTGAGAGCTGGTTCCAACATCTCCCCCAGTTTCACTGACGTAAGCAGAGGGGAGGACAGAAAGGGAGGACTGATCAATCTGTGAATCGATGGCTTGTTTTGACATTGTACATTAAGATCTAACTAATTGCCTCAGGCTAAATGCTTTTAAAAACACTTCCATGGCGCTCAGTGCCATCACTGTGATTTCTCACAGCATGCAGCAGAATTCTCTCGGGAGCAAGCGTACATGAGTGTGCGTATCACTGCAGCTTTAAAGAAACAAAGCTCCACTCTTCTGATTCGTCACTGCAAAATGTTGCTTGTTTTTAAATGTTTTGAGACTATTCGTGGTTGATCATTTTCTTTTAAAGGGATCGTTCGGCTTAAAATTACAGTCACTCTCATGTTGAGGTATTTTTTATAAAAGGAGATATTTTGTAGACTGTTCATGCTACTCTTTTCCATACAATGACAGTGAATAGTGACATGCTGTCATGCTCAATAAAGAACTATAAAAGTATATTACAAGTACTTTCATACTTTTTAGACACACTATCTGAGGCCATAAAATAACTTTGTGTACTGAAGAATCTAAAATGTTATCCATTATACGTTGAAAAATGTTTCCCTCCACTGTAACTTTCAAATTGACTTGTTTTCCTAATCAGTATTTCTATCTTGTTTTCCAGTTAAAGTGGACAAAAATTGAGAAAATAAATGTATATATACGTTTGAGAAGCAAAATGACAGTAAATTAAAGGAATATTGCATAAATGTAAATGCATAAATGTAAATGAATATGCTTCAAGTTCAATAAAAGTTAAGCACAATCGAAAACATTTGTGCCATAATGTTGAATACCACAAAAAGTCATTTTCAATCATATTTTCTTTTCTTTAAAAAAAAAAAATAGTTACATTTTGGCACTTACAGTGGAAGTACAGCAAATGGGGCCCAATTTTTGGAGGGTTTAAAGGCAGAAATGTGAAGCTTACAATTTTATAAAAGCACTTACAGTCATTCTTCTGTCAAAACACATGTATTATTGGAGCTTAAAATTGGTTTAAATTGTCATTTTCACAGTTGTTTGAGGTTTTAGGGTTTGTTGACGTACCATCGCCATGGCAACAAAGTTGTAAAATTGGCTATAACTTTGCACTGAAAAGATTAATAAGTGATTTGATCACACTGAAATCATGTTGACATGCATATTGTTTATGGATATACTTTTGAAACAGGGAGTATTTTAACGTTTACAGATTGGCCCCATTAACTTCCATCATAACAACTGAAACACAGTTTTTTGCTTGTTTTTTTGAAAGAAGAGAAGGATCAAGTCCAAATAAATTTTCGTGGTAATCAATATTATGCCTCAAATGCTGTCGACTGAGCTTATCTTGTATTGAAACCAGAATGTTCCTTTAAGTCCTGATTTCAGACAAATCTTTTGTGAAATACCAATGCAGAACAATACACATGTGCTCCTTTTAAATTACCCCAGTATAAGTAGTTTACTGGTAACACTTTATTTTACAGTGTCAGTGTTACACATTTTACATGTTACTATTAAAGCTGAACTGTGTAACTTTTTGTAACCCTCCTATTGTCCAAGGGTAATTTTTGTCCCGGGACAGGTAAAGAATGTTATAAATATCACATAGTTTTTGGTACTGGAACCAAACATTTTGACTTTGTCAAGACCTTCAAAACAAACAAAATAAAGAATATATATTTTTGTATATAATTGTTTGAGAAATAACAATTAAAAACAAATTGTTTCTTCTATTGTCTTAAATTTTGACCCGTTTGGGAACCTTTCACCTTCAAAATTTTTTGGATGTTATATACATATTTGTTTGTACATCTTTTAATCAAATTTGACCTAAATATATTTCTAATGTTCTCAAATGTAGTCCCTAGTCCCATACTGTTCTCTAGCTCCCCCACGTGCTCCACTGGGTACTGCATCTTTCCCACATAAATTCCATACTTTCCACTCAACTGCACAAGTCCACACACACAAGCCAACATGAGAGAAATGTTTTTGTTTTTGTATAGGTTATATTAATACACTTACTAACATGATTTTCTATAATAGGGTAAGATGGCCTAAATTGACCAACTGCATGCATGTATATATATATATATAGAGAGAGAGAGAGAGAGAGAGAGAGAGTGTCCCATTTGGACTTCTTTAAAAGGCAATAGAGATTCATTTGTTCAATCGGCATGTACTAAAATTGTAAAAAAAAAAAAATTACACTGTTGATTTACTACATGCAGAATATATCAAATGTTTTTAATATGGTTAAGATATTATAAAATGCAGAAAGTGATTGAAATAAACAGAATTGTCCAGTGTTTGCTAAGTTTTTAAACTTTAATTTATATATATATAAAAAAAGCTATGTTACTCTAATAATATTCAGAATATAGCATTTCCCCCTTTCATTGTACACTTTGTGACCACAATATAACAGATTTTCGTTAAGGGGGTCTTTAGTGACGTTCTACACTAATCAAGAATTAATGCATTTTGAATGGTTCTCAATCCGGGTCAAAAATAACCAGTGGGTGTAGTTTCTAGAAGGGATTAAAGGAATTTCTCTCAAGGGTGTAAGATTGGTTTGAAAGTTGGTATGGACATATAACAAGGAGGATAATATTAATAATGTTGGTTTTAAGTAAACGCCCGTCTAGTAATAGGCCTATAGGCAAAATAACATTATTTCCTCGTATAGCCTCACATTTAATAGGCCTAAGTCAATTTTTCCATTTCTCTGGCCCATCACATTAAATATTAGCCTGATTTTTATTGAAGTTTTTTGAAGAATGAACAGATTTAGAACTTGAGAACATTGACATTTGTGGAAAAACATATGATAATATGACAGCAATATGTGATGTTATTGATATTCAAGGGACATAAAGTGACATTCTGTAAAATGTTTTATAAAGTGTTAAACAAATGGAGATATAGAAACAAAAGTTGGGTTAAATTATTTAAGTTAGATGTGCAAAATGACATCTCAAAACAGACAAATTATTGGGAGTTTACCTGTGTAAATTTAGAAAATTATGGTAAATTTGATGCCTTAATATAATGATGATATAATTGCAAAAGACAAATCTGTGTTTAGTTGCAAATATCTTTGTATGCTGTATTTTCCTTTGTATGCTCCTTTTAATATTCACAGTACCTCTTTCCCATTGCGCTTCACTATGTGGCACTGTTTTGACATGGGGCAGAGTTTTGAGTGTGATGACATAACGTGGGGTGTGGCTTGTTCACGATGTCAAGGAGCAGGACAAATAACTGAAAGTCACAGCATCTAAAATGCATATATTCCCTTATGCCTGCATGTACATTTTAACCTAACATCTTCATGTTGGGGTCAAAAAGCTTTTGGAACACGTTATTTGGCGTCTATTGAGCTGTGCAGTATAGTGTTTCTTTTTTAGAGCTTTCTATTTAAAAAAATCTGCTCATCATGTTTGCAGTGGTTCTAGGATGTTTTCAATTTAGGATAATTTTCACACCGGGGGACCGATTTTCATGATTTCGCCTTGGGCCCCACAAACCCACGGGCCGGCGCTGCTCTGATGAACTGCACTCACACCGCACCTGCAATGGCAAATTTATTATGAATAGACGTAGACTTAATAACATAAAATTGGAACCCTTTATAAACCACCCCACTAAAGCCCAAATAAATGCCTTACTACATGAAGCTCACCACATCAACACATGTCAACCTAATAAATATATACAGATGAATATTGGTACTGTTGGGTACAGGTGCAAGAATAAACAGCAAATGCGCAACTAACAGGAGAGAGAACAGAACTTACAGCTTAAATCTTACCTAAAATCTTGTGTAGCCCATCATTCATTTTACCCAAGAATTTTACTGCATTAGTCTTTCTAAAGAACAGCATGGCAACATGGCAACATGACTTATTGAAACTTTTACCATGAGCCAGTTTGTTTAGATATTTTAATATTAAAAGTTTTACTCAAATTTGGTGAATCTTTAGTTGTCTTTAAAAAATTTTATGTCTGCAGATATTAAAACAGCAAATTATGTTTTATAAGTGTACAGGGGATATTTAAGATATAAAACAGTTGCCGCCCTACAAGCACGCCCGGCCCCACACTGCCCCCCCCCCCCAGCCCCCACCCCCCAGCATGCACAGTTAACATGCACCATAATGCCCCTAACTTCAAAACAAGCGGACGCCGTCAGCAGAAAAATGTCACTGTGATTCAAGATTTGTCTAATTTTCTCAGAATAATATCACTTAATGTTAAAAGCTGAAAGAAAGCTCATTTTTAGGGTGAAAGTCCTGGTTAAAGTGCTTTTGTGATTCCTTTTAGCTAATATCACTGGCCTGTGTTGTTTGAACCCTGTAAACAATGTGTATTCCAGTTATTTACTGAAGAAGTTTATGGCTGTGAGGTACGAGTAGACCAAAGAATTTAGAGTATACTGGAGAAACGGTGCTCCCTGATCCCTATCACAAGATGATGTTGTTTTAAACCCATATGACACTCTTCCATGAAAACCAGAAGATGTTTGGCAGAATGACACCGGAGACGGAGAGGTGCGGCGGCCTTGGTGTGCGCACATGTTAAGTTTGTACATTTGTACAGAGATGATTTCACCTCTAAAGAACTTAATTGTGCCAAAAATGACCAAATAAATGACTAAAACAGCAACTGCGAATGGGGGCCACGGCCACCCCTGGTCACCCCCTAGCTCCGCCACTGGATTCATCAAACAATAAACGAGGTCACGAGGTGTGTGAATCTTTTTGCCTAAAAGAAGTAAAACAAAGATTACGTTTCATAAAAATGTGAACAGCTGGTCACTTTTAAAATGACACCCCCCCTCCCCCCCTCCTCTTCTTTAAAATTGATTTTTCTTCTACCTAGTTTCCTTAGAGAGATGTGAGCTTTTAAGAATCACTCCAATACAGGCATTATGTGGACAACTGTGAGGTTTTGTGGTCAGTTTAAACGTTTTATAATGGTAAATACAGATTCATCCTGATTGCAGAGCTTTTATTCTGGGTAAGCAGTGAGGATCATTTGGAATATTAGTATGTGCTGTCTATTATTTAAATGGACTATATTAGCAGCTGTTTAGTGTCAATGTGTAGAGAAGCGGACAGCCAGGCTTTTTGGTCAATGTGTTTTAACACAGTGGTGAAGCTGTACTGTGGTATAGTGCTGTTATTGATTGAACTATTGATTATAGACAAAGCATATTATCTTCTTGAATGGTGTTATTTTTACCTTACATGTGCAATGCACATGGACCATACCTCAAATTTGGTTAAGGTTGCTATTTAGATTTAGGGACTAAAGCTTCTAGCTTCTACCCTGACCTTATATCTGATAAAATACAAAACCTGTTCATCTATATCTTTTTTCACGGCTAAAAACAAATTGCGCATTATAAATAATTGGATCTTGTTGCCTGAGTTTGTCTTCCACATCCTCTCCTGTATCCAATGTCCATGTCCAATATTGGTCTAAATGTAAAGGATGCAATGTCACCATTTTGCTGTATAGGTCTTGCTTGGGTACCAGGTTTCACTTCCTGTGCTTGACCTCTACCCATCTTTCCATCTTTCCCTCTGTGCATTTTTTCCCTCATACCTCACTTTTAAAGATACAACACACACACACACACACACACACATGTTGTGTTTCCATGTTTTATGGGGACTTTCCATAGACATAATGGTTTTTATACTGTACAAACTTTATATTCTATCCCCTAAACCTAACCCTAACTTTCTGCATTTTTAAATTTTCAAAAAACATAATTTAGTATGATTTATAAGCTGTTTTCCTCATGGGGACCAACAAAATGTCCCCACAAGGTCAAAAATTTCGGGTTTTACTATCCTTATGGGGACATTTGGTCCCCACAAAGTGATAAATACACGCTCACTCACACACACACACACACACACACACACACACACACTCACAAAAACACAAACACAAACTCCCCCCGTCTGACCGGCATCTTCACAAATGAATAATTCAGAATACAGATAATCAGTCAATAAAGCTCTTTCATATACAACTAAATAATTCAATCATCCATAAATGACATCTGCATTTATGTGAGTGTGTGTGCATTGTGTTGTAAGCTGGTTTTGTGTTTTAGGGCAGTTCTATGCATGCATATACATTGTGTCATAACAAATGGACTACTTGCACTGAGCCTCTTGACGTACTTCCGCTTTGAAATAGTGTGGCCCGCTAGTTTCCGGTTAAACTTGTATACATGCAGCGTAGTTGTCTAGTTCCCGAAACGCCGCTTAAAATTTGTATTCGAAAGAATATTTTAAGAGTAAGGATCTGTTAAGGGATAGGAGGAGAAATATTTTCAGTGGAAAAACTTGTTTTAATTCAGCTCAAGCCGATCTGAGAAAGCAATGGCTGGTATATACTCCAATCCAAGCATATTTAACCATTGAACCACATATCGTTGTAATCGTCACACGGAGGTCTGTAGCAGACAATTAACCACAGATCAGCTGGAAATGCAAATGACAAAGGTGGAAGGAGACAAATGGTGTCAGCACCAGCAGCGCTTTTTGACTCAATGCTTCAGTCACTGATATATTCCATGTGTGAGGGAACAATGAACGAATGCATCACCCTGTTTTTATTAAATATGTGTCTTCATCTTTATTTTATTTTACTGTTTCAAAAGTACTGTATATCTGCATGCAGGCGCTCTGAACACTTTAACCGGAAACGCCTGAACCGCACTACATAAAGTGGATCCCGGGAATACTCACCCCTGAAGCAAAAATAACAACACTAGAGCTTCTGAGATTTAATTTGGGTTATTACAAGATATAATAGAAGAGGAGGTTGGGAGGGTTACTTTTAAGATTTATTCAACTACATATTACAGAATACATGCTGTAAAAGGTCATTTGTAACATATTCTGTTTGATTGCGCCAGGTCAATAAAATAATAGAAATACTTTGGATTACTTCAAGTGGATACAAGTATTGGCAAATTTTTTTTAACTTGTCCGTACTAACAAGTTAATTACAAGTGAAAAAAGTTCTTATGCAGTGTTGCTTCTCAAGTAAATTTATCTTGTTTCAAGAATTACTTTTAGCTATTTCTTTCTACTAGATGCTAAATCAGTTAGCATTTCCAAAAAATATCCAAACTGGGGGTTGGTTCTGTAGCGCCACCTAGAAGATGGGCATGCTCAGGGGGTTCTATAGCACATCCCTTTTAAGTTATAGTCACCAAACATTTTACATATGTAGTGACAGTCATAAGCTCTGTTAAGATTGTTTGAAAAATGCATGCTCTGGAATTTGAAATACTCCTAGGGATTTCATGTTTCAGGTACCAAATGTGGCAGACATCATGCCAAGACATTGAAGATGCTAAATTGCAAATTGATTTTTGATATATCGAACAATGTTGCCATGGCGATGCGACAAAATAACATAACAAAATGGGAAAAAGGAAGTGTCTCATATCGTCTGCGTGCATCATATGATTTACATCAAAACTGAGCCATATGTTTGGCCTTGTGGACTGATCTCATTGATGTGGCTATTGTGGTCACATCAATGGTCGTAGCATCACCAACTGGCTTAAGGAAGTGTGGCACTTTTAACAGACATTGAAAGATCCTTTTTTATGTTTACCTGAATTGCTTCAAAAAGAATTTGGAATAATGTCAAGACAGTGCAGATTTAAAATTCTGAAGGGATTCTTGATATCTTAAATACTGTTGCCATAGGAACACATTAAATGTAATTATTCCTTTTTATGTATATTCACATGTTTTTGAGGTACTTGGCATGCTTACATTTTTTAATGATATTTTGCACACATATTAGAGTTGCCACCATAAGGCCTGGGCAAAAGTAAACACAGGGGTGTGGCTGGGGAGCTCTGTAGTGCTGGAGTCAGTTTCTTCTATGGTCACCAAACTTGCTACATATATTGTTCTCATCAAGCTGGACAACTTTCAAAATTAAAGTCATTAGCTCCAACCAACAGGAAGTTGGATATATATATTTTTTTAAATTGCAGGCCCTGAACTTTTGAATACTCCTCCTAGGGAATTAATGTGACTAGCACCAAATTTAGGAAATTTTATGCCAATAAATAAAAGATACTAAATTTCAAATAGATTTTTGATAATTGAACGGTTTTGCCATGGCAATGCAATAAATTAAGGGCACAAATGTGAAACAGGAAGTCATATCTTCTGTGCTCATTGAATGATTTTGATGATAATTCAGTTTTTATGTTTGGTAATGGGTCTGATCACATGTGGTTATTATGGGTCACGTCATAGCACTACCAACTGGCACCAAGAAGTAAGGTAATTTTATCAGACTTTTGTTTACATGAATTGCTTCAAAATTCTTCTAGTGTAATTTTAAAGGGATATTTTATATCTTAAACAGTGTTGCCATGGCAACACATTCATTGTTATTACTCATGACTCATAAATGCTAGGGAGTACAGACCTTAGCCTGGTCTCTTTTTGAAGAAGACACTTAGCAGTTCATTGTGCAAATGAAAACAATTTTTAAAGTAAAATAAAAAACATTTTATAGAAATTTAAGCTTATTGTAATGAACATTTTATTTTACCATATAAATACAATATACAATATATCAACTGAAAAGTAAAAATCAAAGCCACATGTCTAATCCAGTTCTGTTCTATAGTTTAGGTCAATATATAAAAATTACCTTTTGGTTGCAAATTTCAGATGCTGTACTGGAAATTTCCAATAGAGTACAGCCAAGCTCAATTGGTGAATGATTCCCAAATTACCACATCTGCACAATTTTTAACAGACTATGATGACATGTTTCCACCTTATTTATCAGCATAAATCTCGCAATTTTTACGCAATACCTCCACTTATTTAATTTACTCTACAGTGTACAGAATGTTCAGAAAATATATGCTATCTATCAGGATGTGCTACCAAATCTATAATCTCATTAGGGTTTGGGGTAGGGCTTAGTACAGCCTCAGGCCCATTTCACATTGAAAACTTGAGGGGGATGTTTCACTCCGGAAGCGTTTCTATAGCTTCACAGCAGCAGTTCTATACAGAAAAATACTGTGATTTCTATGCTACTTTTATTTTAATAAAGACCATAACTTATAAAATGGTTATCAGGAGTGGGTCATTGCTAAGTATTACAAACTTGATAGTCATGAAATCTTATTTACATGAGGAGGAGTATCACATTTGCATCTAAAAGGTAAATGTGGCAGGGCGGAGGGCGGAGGGCGGGGCCGGGTCGTGATCATACACACATGGTCCCTTATCAGGCTAATCAAGCCTCCAAGAGGGATTTAGGCCGATGACAGACAGTTTGTCTTTTATTTGAGTTTGAAATTAAACTATTATTTATATTATCAAGCCGGTTCTCACCTCCTCCTTTCCATTGACTTCTTAACAGTAAACAATAGAGCACTTTGTTCTTCTCCACTTCCACAATCAACTTGATATCATCCGTTGTTGAACACGAATTAAATAAGTTCTGAATTTACTGATGTCACGGTCATGTGCATGTGTTTACAAGTGAAAGCAAACTCAACTGTGATTGGGTATTGCTGAAGTCTATAGATGAAGCCCCACCCCTTCCGGGTTCTATTGGAAGCCCAGAAAAGAACTGCTGTCTGGGTGCTTCACTGAAATTGCGCTGAAACTGCCCAAAAAGTGCTATTTCTGGGGTTGGAACACTTTTACTTTTTTCCTTTTACTAAGGAATGTGGATAAATCTTAAGAAAAAGGGCGGGGTTGAGCTTGTTGCTATGGATGATGTCAACAAGCTTACTAACTATGCCCACAGTGATTGGCTGATAGGGGATGGGTCTCTGTCAGTGACTTAATCATAGAAATATTGTAGAATGAGGTATCATGTTGTCATATTCAAATGAATATTTTAAAATGAAGGCTATGTCTCACTAATTAAACAAGTATATGTTCAGCTAATTGTCAACCTCTTTTTAAAAGCAGCCTTTTAATTAACAGGCTAGAATAATCATGGCTGATAGTAAGAAGTTGTGCAAACGTAAAAGAAAACCAAACTGGATTGCAGAATTCAAGAAACAAACAACTGCCACAGGTAATAGAACATTATATTCAACTTGACCGCAATGTTCTCCATCATTCAATGCATTTTGCCGATACATAAATTAACTTTGTTATGTCATCGCAGATTAAAATCAATACTTCAAACGTTTATTGCATTTATGAGGAGGAGGCTCAGCACCCAAGGCTCTATCGTCTCAATGGTGTACAGTGTCCTTGGGCACTCAGACACCAGCATAACGGGGCTGGAGGGGTACATTGATCCTGCAATGCAATTGCTGAACGAACTTGGATACGTTTTTTTTAATGGAACATTTGCGTCATATAATTATTCACAGCTGGGACAGTTATTAATGATTCTCATGTTTAATAAATCAATTAAGAATCATATAATTACAATGACAAAATAATAATAATCATGTTGTAAATGCCTTACAAAGATACATATACAGTGCATCCGGAAAGTATTCACAGCACTTCATTTTTTGATTGCAAAGATTTCAAACAAACTTCTTTCATGTTGTCATTATGGGGTATTGTTTGTAGAATTTTGAGGAAAATAATGAATTTAATACATTTTGGAATAAAGCTGTAACATAACAAAATGCGGAAAAAGAGAAGCGCTGTGAAGCACTTTCCGGATGCACTGTAGGCTAGACAAAATAAGATGCCAAAACTCACTCTCTCTTTGAGAGCCAATAATTCAGTTGCCAATCATGGCAATGCTCATGCCCCCATCTTCCTGCACTGCTCCCTCCTATCCATCCGTAACCTAGATGTTTTTTCATCAAAGCTGAATCGATGATGAAAACCGAAGCTTCAAATAAACACAAGAAAATTTGCATTTTATTCTCAATTATTTTCTGTAGTGCTCGAAAAAAGATTATGTGAAGTGTCACTGAACTTGCTTACGCATAAATCCTGACAGTGTTTAGTTGTAATCAGGTGTGCGTCAGCATTCACAATCCTGAACATCATCAAATAAGTTTGATCATCATTTCTTATGATTTTGTATTATCTGTATAATAAAGTATATGGCTCCTGTGTGCAAATGTATGTGTGCAGAACAAGAAAAGGCTAATTGTCCGCTCATTGAATGGGAGGATAATAATAATAAAAAAGGTAAAACAGACATTATGCTCCTTTTCAGTTTTAGGCTACATTATTTTCTGTAAAAAGAGAGTTCTATATTAGATTGACATTGTTCTCTTATGTGGGTTGATATGGTCAAAGATAGACTTAAGCAGGTATAAATATACTTCCTCAGATTTCATAAACAATAACCCTACATTGTATGCTTTTATTTTCAAAGTAAAGTTAATCAAAACCATTTTGTTAGTTGAGGGTGTGATGTTTGTTCTTCAGCCAGATCTTAAGAAGGAATTTATAGCCAGGCTCAAATGTTAATGAAATACCCTGTAACCCACTTCACGCAGGGAGGGGAAGGAGGACACAGGGAACTGGTTTCTTCCATTTAAAGGTAAGGTTTTTAATTGAAAAAAAACTCAAGCGATTTACAGCTTCACACACATTAGCACAATATAGTCTTTTCAGCCATGTAGCTCTCTCTCCTCTCTTGCCGCTAGCTTGGTTCCTTTTGTACTGCTCTCCCCAAGCTTATTGCAATTGGAAACAGGTGTTATTCATAATCTGGCTCAGGTGTATGCACCCTTACCGCTTTCTCTCTCTCCAGATGAACACTCGACCATGCCCCCACCACCACATCCCCCTTGTAATGTAATTGCATACTATTTTAATATAAATAAATGCATAATTTTAACTGTTTTATTTTTGTGTTAGGTAAGATAAATATTTTTTATCAACTTTACCACTTTTTTTCTTCTACTTCAAGCACTGAGAACAATAATACAAAAAGATCAGATATATTAAAGCTTTTTCTACTCCTCTGGAGATTCATGAGACTCACCACATTATGCCAAGACATTGAAGATGCTAAATTATTAACAGATTTGGTGTCGAATGGTGTTGCTATGGTGAGGCATTAAATTAATTGTGGGAATTGGGAAAATGGGAAACAGGAAGTGTCTCATATCTTCTGTGTGCAATGTGTGATTTAGATCAAAATTGAGATGTATGTTTAATCTTTAGGGCTAATCACATGGAGATGACCATTTTGGGTCACGGTAATAACACAACCACCTGGCAGCAGAAAGTTTGGCTCTTACAACAGAATTTAAAATAGTCCTTTTATATTTAACCAAATTGATTCAAAATTGTTTAGAATAATGTCAAATGTGAATTGCATGTGTCCACCTTGCATTGTTTTCCGAAAGCTACCAGGTGGAAAATGACCCATGGTGCCTGGGCCCGTCATTGCTGCTTGCAACTATTTTTGTAAACTATTGTTGGTTTAAAAATGTGTGTGTGTGTTTGTTTTGGCACCGGTTGCTTTGCTTTGACCCCCAGTTTATATTGTTTATGGCTTTGGACCATGTCATCAGCAGGTCTAAGTACGACAAATACATATCTATAGAAGCTATATAAGCAAGAGAGATCTAGAAAGAGAAAGAGAGTAAGAAAAAGCTTTTTACAATGTCAGACAGATAAAAAAAAAAACATGGATAAATATCTGTCTGATAATTGGAGTGACATGAAAACTAATGGATGCTTTTTAATTAATAGTCAGTGGAGCATCATATTGTGTTGACATATGCATGTCAAATGTATGTGTGTGGTTAATTAGGGGTGTGATGTGAATGCAGCTGTCTTTGAGGGCCAGCTGGGATTGAGTCTTTTGTTTCTGCACTGTAGAAAATGAAGGGATGCTGAAAAGAAAGAGGAAGTGATGGAGCTGAAAAGACGAGAGCTTTCATTTGGCATGCTGACTGTGAATTAGCATTCTTCCACTGCTCTCTCTCTCATTTCACTCTTTCCTGTCTGACCATCCACTTAAGCATTTGGTGCATCAGTCTAAAACATGAAAGATGCAAATGTTTTATATATCGTTTCCCTTAAACATTTATTCAAATATTGGTCGTTCTCATGTTATGGTGTCATTTGTGTGTTTAGTTATAAATCTTGAATATAAATAAGAATATACAGTTATAAATTTGAATACATAATTATAAATCATGAATATATTGTTTTAAGTCTGAATGTATGGTAATAAATCCTGAATATATAGTTATACATTTGTATACATAGTTACACTGATGAGCCAAAATATTATGACCACCTGCCCAATATGGACTTGTTGGTCCAGCACATCCAACAGATGCTCAACTGGATTGAGATCTGGGGAATTTGGAAGCAGGGCAACACCTTGAACTCTTATATACTTATTATGTTCCTCCAACCATTCCAGAACAATGTGTGCAGTGTTGCAGGTCACATTATCCTGCTGAAAGAAGCCACTGCCATCAGGGAATACCATTGCCATGAAGGGGTGTACCTGGTCTGCAACAATGTTTAGGTAGGTGGCACGTGTCAAATTGATGTCCACATGAATGGCTGGATCCAGGGTTTCCAAGAAGAACATTTCCCAGAGCATCACACTCCCTCCACCGCAGTCTTCCCACAGTGCATCCTGGTGCCATCACTTCCCATGTACATAACCGTCCATGTGATGTAAAAGAAAACAAGACTCATCAGACCAGGCGACCAACTTCCACTGTTCCAAGTTTCAGTTTCAACAGTCACGTAGGCACTTTCGACGGTGGACAGGGGTCATCGTGAGCCCTGACAAATCTGCGGCTACATTGCCCCATAAGCAGCAGATTGTGATGCAATTTGGCCATGAAAACAATTTGGCCCTTGTCAAAGTAGCTCAGGTCTTTACACCTGCATTCAACATCTTGACTATGAGAACTTGATATGTGGCTTTGTAAGGAGATGATCAACATTATTTACTTCACCTGTGAGTGGTCATAATATTTTGGCTCACTGGTGTAGAAATCATGTATATCAAACACAGTTGAAAGATATTTGGTTCGTTAAATGAAGCTTAACATTGTGTTTGTTTTTGTGTTGCCACACTATGCAATAGGCTGGCATGTTTTAAGGTCAATATTAGGTCAAACATGTCAAAAAAGAAACAGCTTTCTCTAGAAACTCATCAGTCAATCATTGTTTTGAGGAATGAAGGATATACGATGCTTGAAATTGCCCAAAAACTGAAGATTTCAGACAAAGGTGTACACTACAGTCTTCAAAGACAAAGGACAACTGGCTCTAACAAGGACAGAAAAAGATGTGGAAGGCCAGATGTACAACTAAACAAGCGGATATGTACATCAGAGACTCAAGATTGAGAAATAGACGCCTCACATGTCCTCAGCTGACAGCTTCATTGAATTCTACCCGCTCAACACCAGTTTCATGTACAACAGTAAAGAGAAGACTCAGGGGTGCAGGCCTTATGGGAAGAATTGCAAAGAAAAAGCCACTTTTGAAATGGAAAAACAAAAAGAAAAGGTTAGAGTGGGCAAAGAAACAGACATTGGACAACAGATAGTTGGAAAAGAGTGTTACGGATCTTAACCCCATTGAGATTTTGTGGGATCAGTTAGACTGTAAGGTGTGTGAGAAGTGCCTGACATGTCATCCACATTGTTGGCAAGTGCTACAGGAAGAGTGGGGTGAAATGTCACCTGAGTATCTTTTAAACATTAAACATTACTTTTAACATAGAAAAGATTAGAATAGAAGAACAGGGAGCCCTGCAACAGATGTCATGGCCCCTCACAAGAATATATTGCTGTAAATCTAAATGTATAGTTATAAATCTTGAAAATATAGTTATAAATCATGAATATTTTGCTTTATGTCTAAATATATTATAATTAATATTGACTATATAGTTATGAATCTCAATATATAGTTATATATCAGAGTAAATAGTTATACATTTGTATACATAGTTATAAAACATGAATACATTTTAGAAGTCTGAATATATAGTTATAAATCAGAATATATAGTTATACATCAGTCTATATATATATATATATTATTCTATGTATATAGTTATATATCTTGAAATTACTGTTTAAGTCTGCATATACAGTGCATCTGGAAAGTATTCACAGCGCTTCACTTTTTCCACATTTTGTTGTTACAGCCTTATTCAAAATGGATTAAATTAATTATTTTCCTCAAAATTCTACAAACAACATCCCATAATGACAAAGTGAAAGAAGTTTGTTTGAAATCCTTGCATACTTTCCGGATGCACTGTAGTTATACACCTTGAATTTATTCTTTTAAGTCTGAATATATAGTTGTAAATCTGAATATAGTTATAAATCCTGAATATATTTGTATAAGTCTGAACATATATGAATCAGAATATATAGTTATAAATCTGAACATTTGGATATAAATACTGAATATATTGTTATAAATCATTAATATATACTTATGCATCTTGAATATATTGTTTTTGAATATATGGTTGTAAATGTGAATATTTGGTTATAAATCCTGAATATATAGTTATAAATCTGAACATTTATGAATTAATTCAAATTAAGTTTGATATTTTGTATGAACTAACACTGAACAACACTTCTTGGTTATTGTAACTTCCAACATGTCCTAACACATAAAAAAAAAATGTTGTTTATGTTAACGTTAATTAATGCATTATGTACTAACCATGTAAATATATAAATGAACATTAACCAGTCCAAGATTAATAAATGCTGTACAAAAATATTGTAAATTTTTGCTCTGATCTTCAATCCTCAAACAATTTAAATGAAACAGAGCTGGAACAAAACATGTTGAGAAAGAAAAAAGTAATGGTTTAGTAATATTTTACTTTTTCAAGTGTAATAACACCAAAATGTCCTCACTTTTCTATTCAAATAATGAATATGTTTGAACTAATAATTTCCTTACCAAGAAGTAATAGTGACCCAAACAAGTGCAAATGGTACTGTGAGACAGATCGTCTTAACTTAGGTGTTTATTACCCATATTTCCCATCAAAGATGGACAAACACAACCAAATGTACTCATGTGTGTTTTTTGCAACCTTATACACACATTATATAAATTGACCATCTGCTGACAACACACACACAACACACACACACACACACACACACACACACACACACACACACACACACACACACACACACACACACACACAAAATCAAGTTTTACCCTAGCTTTCACCCAAATAAACAAATAACAATAATAAAATAAATTAAAAGACATGAACTAATTATACAAACGTAACGAAGAAAGAAATATTGACATCTAAATTAAAATACACAAGCTCTCCTAATTGAAAAGCAAATACAGCCACAAAAGTGCTGTGCACACACTCACATGAACCGTACTGATCTAAGACTGTGACCTCATGGTGACCCCATCAGGACTCCACAGGAAGTGCGCAGGTGAGCATTCTTGTGAGATTAAGAGTGGTTACATTCATTAGATTACATTGTTGTCCAGTTTTTGTTGTACATTTGCTTCTGTGATGAGTTTGTTATACAAGTCGAGTTGTATCAGGATTACAGTCGTACCATCGGTTCTTAATAATATGTCAATATGGAATTAAGGAAAAATGGATATTTGTGAAATGGTAATGATCTTTCCTAATATAGAGCCATAATTAAATAAAGACATTTCCAATTTGTCATGAATAGAATTAAGAACTGAATTCAACTTCTAATTATAGGGACTATTACAATTATGATTTTTCTTAGTTTAGTTAATAACAAATAAAAAAACTTAATGACAGAAATTTCATTTTTGGGCAAACTATTACTATTCCGATCTGGTTCCATACCAATTTCTACAAACTGTTACTGAGCTACAACTCTTAACTACAACTCTAACTACACGTGCCATGGCCTGAAATGTATTTAAGGATCTTCAGCAAGATGTTTTGAGGTGCATTTGTTTAGGTTTGCAGACATAAAGCTGAGCTTGAGGTTTGGTTATTCTGATTCAGGTAAATCTTGCTAACATAGACGTTGAAACAGAATTCTATAAAGTAGGCAATCACAGGTGATATATAACACAGGCAAACAACCGGTAAGTTTTGGGCTAAGAGTCAAGTTCAGCTAGAGCCTTTGGGACTAATGTGATTCTGGTGCAGTTTCAGGTAAGAGAGTCTTGGCGGCTGATCTCAGAGTCAGAGCTGGGGTCCGGGAGGACACGGTTATCCTGGAGATCAGGTTCAAAATCAGGGTCATTTTCATCATTGCTTTCTGCGCTGTAGTCGACTTCCTCCAGAAATGCTGGCTCATCCTCCTCCAACACATATGTGGTGGGACTGTAGGAAACACACACACACACACACACACACGCACACGCACACGCACACGCACACACAAACGGTTGTCATTTATTACATTATATTACACTGCTCTCTGGTATACCTGCTTCTGATTTTGAATCGTGGCCTTCAGCGGTAAAATATTTTAAAATACAGCACAACCTTTTAGCCTATTTTTCAACCGTCTTGGTTCCGGAAGGATTTTCCCATACTTTTTTCCATAGGAATTTCATAGAATTCTTCATAAAATATTTCTAAGCCATGAACCAAACCAACCAGCTCTGAGGTGAATCTCAGCATTCCAAACTTTGATATGAAGCAATACATTTTGTGAAAATCGGACTTGGGAATGAACCAAGAAGCATTTCGAATGACGTAATGGAGTTAAAAACTATTGAAATATATTAAACTTTTGATATAAAGTTGTTGATAATAAGTATAGAAACAATACATACAAATTTGATTGTAAAATATTCTGATATTTACAAAAATACAAGTAGTTTGAGAGTGTATAGAGACCAACTCGTTTGCACCATGCGCAGTAAATCGTCAGTCTAACGTTAGCATCTGTCGTAACACAGACTGATAGCTTCAACGAAAGCATCTACCATCAATTAACAACCTTGGAGCGTCCAGTAGGTCTGTATTTAACATTTTAAAAGTTATAGTTAAAAATGTATTCGCTAGGGCTGTCAATCGATTAATTGTTAATGAAATTAATTACATGGTATTCCGATTAAACGGTCGAATTAATCGCACATAAATATTTGCTGAGAAACCCCTCAAAAAACAATACTTACAAATCTACTTATTAAATAATTATAGAATTCTATTTAAATAATTATAAATAAAATATATATATTATAAAAATAATAATACAGATAATTAAAATTCATGACATTATTTTGGCACACAAGTGAAAAAGTGGCCTTAGAATACAATAAATAGTTTATTTCCAAATCCCAAATCATTGGCCTACAGTTCACATCAATTCATTTTTGCAATTTAATTAATCATGCAGTCCGAGATTCATTATAAGGGCTTTTCTCAGGATGCATCAATGTACGCCTGCGTCAAACAGATGCTTTTTAAGCACTTCAGTTGAACTGCATCATAAACGTACTGTTTTTAGGTTACTGTGTCAACTTGCTGTATTGGTACGCAAGAACATGTTCTCATCTTGTGTTGTCTGCTCTTGGTAAGTGTGGTTTGTTCTCTGTCTGTATAAGCTGTGCATTGTCTATATAGAGAGTTTGGCTTACTGCCACCTGGAGAAAACTGGTGGTACTCCAAGCTTGAATTGCTCATATGGAAGGAATATTCCTTATTACATTCCATGGACATGGTTAATTTTTTGAACACTTTATTTTTAACGTTAGTTAAATCGAAAACCCTTGTATTCACTTATGGAAAAAAAGTTAATGGGATTTTTACTCTCAGAACCAGATTGTTGCGCTCTATAATGACCCAATAAATAGTGAATACTGACTTAAATTTCATTCTGTTCATCATACAAAGTGATCGTATGCCTTCAGAAGACTTGGAATATGACACAAATTGCATGGACCACTTTTATGACACTTTTGGGTGCTTTTTCAGGCTTTGAAGTGAGCCATTGTCAATTGCCATTGCATGGAAACCAGCACCACGACATTCTTTAAAATAATTCCTTTTGTGATTTGCAGAAGAAAGAAAGAAATATGGGTGAGTAAATGATGACAGAATTTCCATTTTTGGGAGAACTATCCCTCTACCATAAGTGTTACATAATGTGAAGCTTGTTTTAGCACTGATTAGTAATTAATGAGTATCTTTCATTTGTAAACTATTTAATTCAGGCATTACAACAAGATTTTTAAATTTAAAAAAAAAAAAATCATTTAATTTACAACAAAAATATCTATTTCGAGATACAGTATATATTAGAGGTAGACAAATGTATCGGTTTTACCGATTAATCGGTGCAGATAGTTGCTTTTGTTTGGTATTTATTTATTTATTTATTTTTTAAATAACATCTGCCAAGCAAAAGTCATTTGTCCAATCACCTAGAATGTTAATAGCACACCTCTTCTCAAGCCACATGATTTGAAGAATCATTCATGTCCGTAACACAAATGGTGAGATATATGTCAAATTCTAATACGTTATGGTTAGGGGTTTGTCTGAATCCCTAAGCCTAAGTACACGTAATAATAAATGATGGGTCAATACAACAAAACCAACAAACAACTCCTGCAGGTTAGTGGTCAAAAACCTCACGTGGCGGCAGATGAGACATTTCTCCGCATTTCTCTTGCTCTCCGAATCTCGTTCTCGCTCTCTCTCCTAACACAATAACCTTACTAAGAGTGATGATGGTTTTATGGCTCTCTTGTTAAGCAGTTAAATGGTTTAATGTGTGGTCTGGTGGTTTGACTGGTTTTAGTGGGTTTTTAATGGTTTTAATGGTGTGACGGGGAAGAAACAGGATCCGTGCGAGATGGGCCGATGGGAGGGGGGTGGGAGACTCAAAGTGGATTAGCGGCCGTTTTGATCAGGTGATTAGATGACTATAATGAGCTGAGTGCTCCTCTCTGCTCACTCAAGTGCACCGGGCCCCATGTGACCAGCAACTCCTCAAGTGGTGCTGCCCATTAGAAGAGGACTGCAAGATTGTGTGTGTGGATGTGTGTGTATGTTGTTATCCATTACAGAAAAACACAAGCTGGGAGGGGCTGAAGTATGTTCCCAAGAAGCTTCTACACTCCACAAGCTCCTGACATCATTGACATCATGGCTATTATTGTTCTGATCATTGCGGGCTCTGAGCTGCTTAATGTTGTATTGAAATTCGATAGGCAGCTGTTGCATCGTTTAAGCTTTGTGCCAGTTCATGCAGCAACACAATAACCGGAGACAGACGTTCCAGAAGAGGGTATTAGCATTAGGAATGTTCAAAACAACATCTTTTGACTAGAATGTGGGTTGCCCAAACAACTAGTCAATTAATTGATCTTACACTGAATAGAGATTTCAAAAGAACTGTACTTCGGTATCAAGTCAATACTGAAATAAAAAAAGACAATACCAATGTTTCTGCAGTACTACGCATGCTGTCAGACTAACTGCCGGCTGCTTTTAAATGCTCACACGCTTATGAGCACGTTCAGTTACTTATTTTACACTAAAATGGAAAATGTATTAAATTAAATAGTGATCTAGTGCTAGTGTGATAATTAAACCATGTGATTTGTATTAGTCTGCATGTTCTGCACACTTCAGCATGAGTGTGTGAAGCTGCTTATATGCTAAAAACACCAAATTATCAAAACACATTTTATGAGCTGTGCTTGTTGTAGTAGATAACAGGAAAGAGTGCACATTTACTGTGAAGAGTGCAGCACCTGCAGACTACATATTATATAATTCAATTGCAGCATTTTGCGTTTTAATAATCACACTGGACTGGAATGTCTTAAGAGGAGGTGTGAATCTTACGTCCATAAAACAGAAAGGGAAAGACTTTGCAAGCAGCGATGACAGGCCCAAGCACCATGGGTCCATTTCCACACAGTGGCTTTCAGAAAACAATGCAAGGTGGACACATGCATTTGCCATTTCACATTATAATAAACCATTTTGAAGCAATATGGGTAAATATAAGAGGACAATTTTAAAGTCTGTTGTAAGAGCCAAACTTCCTAGATGGTGGCGCTATGACCATGACCAAAATAGCTGCATCCATGTGATCAGCCCCCATTACCAAACATAAAGCTGACATTTCATCAAAATCGCACAGAAGTTATAAGGCACTGTTTCCCATTTCTCACCATATATTTATTGCTGCACCATGGTGACACAACTCAAGAAGTTGGATGAGAAAATGTCAAGAGTACATGTCCGCAAATTCTATGCAAAGGGTGACTACTTTGAAGATGCTAAAATATAACACAGTTTTGATTTATTTTGGATTTTATTTTGAAAATGTTATGACTTTACTATTATTCTAAAATATGAAGAAAAAAATAAATAAATAATATATATAATAAAGAATGAGTAAGGGTTTCAAAACCTTTGACTGGTAGTGTACATATGTACCAATTTTAGTGACTGTAGGTGAAAATGGGGCTGCTACAGAGCCCCCAAATGCCCATTTTCAAGAGGGCGCTACAGATCCACCCTTTCAAGCCCATTTTCAAGGTGGTGCAACAGATCCCCCTGAACATTCCCACCTGCAACTTTTGCCTAACCCTAATGGCCGATGACTCTGATGGGTGTGTACAATTTCAAGAGCTTTCACGAATGTTCACTACCCAAAAACGAAAACCTTGAAAAGAATAACAATAATAAGAACCCTCAGAAGAAAAATAGGGCCTCCACACTTTCAGTACTTGGGCCCTAAATATAGTTGCAAGCAGCGATGATGGGCCCAAGCACCATGGGTCCATTTCCACCTGGCTGCTTTCAGAAAACAATGCAAGGTGGACACATGCAATTGACATTCTAAACAATTCTGAAGCAATTTGGGTAAATATAAGAGGACTATTTTAAAGTCTGTTGTAAGAGCCCCCAAGACTAAACATACATCTCAATTATGATCTAAATATCACACATTGCCCACAGAATATAAGACACTGTTTCCCATTTTTTGTCATTCATTTAATGCCTCACCATGGCAACACCGTTTGATATATTCAAAATCTGTTCACAATTTAGCTTTTCAATGTCTTGTCATAATGTGGTGACAGTCTCATGATTCCCCTAGGAGGAGTATTTAAAAGTTCAGAGCCTGCGATTTTCAGAAAATCCAAAATGGCTGACTTCCTGTTGGGTGGAGCTAATGACTGAGTATGAAAGTCATTCGGATTGATGATAACATATATGTACCAATTTTGGTGACTGTAGGTGAAAATGGGTGTGCTCCAGAGACCCTGTTACATACCCATTTTAAAGAGGTGAAACAGAGCCTCCCTTCTTGTCATGTGTGTCTTAATGGCTGATGAATCTGATTTGTGTGCAAAATTTAAAGAGTTTTCACGCATGTTAAGTACCTCAACAGTACTGAAAACCTTGAAAAGATAAATAATACAAATAATAATAATAATCCTTAGAAGAACAATTGGGCCTCCGCACTTTCAGTGCTTGGGCCCTAATTATATTATATTACTATTATTATTATTACTACATTTAAGCAATTTGTCACAACAAAGAGTGCTGTTTTACTGAATAGAATTTTCAGCAATGTTTTCATTTATAATGTGATGCTCTATTGTGCAGCACTTTATTTGACAAAAATGAGACCACTGTTATATTTTGGATTATACAGTGAGGATCTGTACTGAAGCACTTTATTAAATTAGTTAAAAGAATATTTGATAAAAAAAAAATAAAATGCAATGGTATGCTACATCTGCAGCCACCTCGCTCTCATGGGACATTTTTTTGTCACACATCTTCATGACATCACAGCAAGTCAGACAGATTTCTAACTGGCATGCACCTGCCGGTGTTCACCGGTGATCGGTTAAGCACAGAACTTGCTCATCTCAAACGAGCCTATTGAGTCTGTCCTCAATGCAGCCTGTAGCGCAATGACATACTGGATTAAATCCACTATGTACTGAATCTTTGTGACCTCCGTGAATTTGGTACCCCATATAATTAAATCATTACCAAATCTACAGTATACTATTCTTTGTGCTGCGTTTGTGCCGCAAAAATGTAAGTTTGTGCTGGTTCGGTGTTTGAGATATTAGACATAATTTTTTGGGATGTGTGATGTCACTTTCCACCCCATGTGGTCCAAATTGCTCAAAATTGGTGTCATTCATTAGTGCTCGATTTGTGCCATTAACAGAATCATCATAACATATTCTTTTCTTTGTATTTAACAAGAGAGTGACATCACTGCTCCCGAATACAAGCTGTTATTTCTAAGGAAGGGAAATACATACAAGATTATTTTTAACAGTACAAACTGAGCACAAACGTCACTGCTACTGAATTCAAATTCATATTTCTAAGGAATTCAGGGAAATTGATACAGTGTTTCTTTTAAATGACAAACAAAGAGCACAAATGAACGGCACCGGTTCGGAGTGATTTAGAACATATGGGGTGGAGAGTGACATCACGAAAAGTTTCTTGCTATAGGCCTATCTAAGGAAGGGAAATAGTTAGTGTTTCTTTTAACAGCACAAATCGAGCACAAACAAACAGCACTGGTTTGGAGTGATTTGGGGTGGAATGCGACATCACACATCCAAATAAAATATATATTTGAGGTTAATATCTCAAACACCAAACCAGCACAAACGTTAATATTTGCAGCACAAATCGGCACAAACGCAGCACAAATGAATGGTATACATTTGGTAAGGATTAAATTCTATGGGGTGCAAACTTCAGAGGTTTGTTTCATACTGACTATTTATACACCACTATGCATGTTAAAAATGACAAAGCATTGGAATAATCATATTGCTCTGATTTAACAAAAAAAAAGCTAAGAATTTATCAATTTATCATAAGAATTAGGTTATTGTTATATACTCATACAATCAGTACTCTATATTGCTCCATGATATACCCTTATCTTTCAAACTGTTCTTTATCTGGGATTGAACATATAAAAGTAACCTCTCCTGTTTGTATCTTCTCCAGAAATTATTTGTTAAATAAATACATTTAATTTAATTACATTTTATTTAAATTTAAATTTGTTATCATTTTCATTTCATCCACTCTTTCAGAAAATACAAATTCTATTATTCTAAAATCTTTGTTCAGGACATCTTTGGGTCAATTTGCAATTTCACATAGAGAACTTCAATAACCTTTTTTTCAAATATTTGTTTTGTTGGTAATAACTTCTATGTTTGTGTGATATGGCTTTGTATGTATCTTCTATGTTTTTAAGTACAATACACATGTGAATATTTACTTTCTTTATTCTCTTCAATTCCATAATTAAATAAGAATATCTTTGATTTGTGGATAGTACTTTGTATAAGCCCCTTTGGGCTTTTTTAAATTTGCTTAAATTTTATTTTTATGTTGTGTACAAATATATAAATACAATTTAAAATAACAGTGGTGTGCTGACTGAACAGCTGGAGTTGCACTTACTGACCCCTGCTGACAGCAACCCACAAAAATCGGATAAACAGACTCAAAAACTCACACTATTGGTTGAGCCAATGTTGCTGTGTCGGCCAGGCTGGAGATCCTCAAACTAACAGAGGATTGTTTAAACTTGTGTCTGCATATTAAGCTGGGACAGGAGAAAGTATTTGAACATTAAGCATTGTGCTAATTAAAGCACCGCCAATAAAAAACATTTTAAAATGTATATAAGAAATCTAAAACTAGTCGACTAATTGGTTGTTGGATGACAAGCTGACCATCGTGACATATCTCTAATTGCCATGATGTGTGTGTGTGTGTGTGTGTGTGTGTGTGTGTGTGTGTGTGTGTGTGTGTGTGTGTGTGTGTAGTATATACCTGGTGATGTTTGGTATGCTGCGAGGATCTTTTAGGTCATTCTCCATGTCCAGCAGATGTGAGTTGTGGTTGTGGAGCTCTAAGGGGTTTGTGAAGCGTCTCAGCCTGAGCAGACCCACACAAAACTGAGCTCCCATCTCCTCCAGTTCTCTTGTGCCAATCTGGAGACCCTACAGACACACACAGACCACCATATACAGGCATTTATAAATCTCCATATGTCTGTAAAAGTAAACTGAAATAAAGACATTTTTAAACACAACACTACAATAACCAAGCTTGCCATTTTCTTTTACACAAATAGTGGCGATAAGACAGGAAATGATGGCGAAATGCAATTTTGCCTTACAACATTCAAGTTATGAAAAGGCAACAGTTCCAAAACTGTATAAAAGATGAAAAATTAGAATAACAGGGTTTTAAAAGCAATCATACCCCTGGATTTAATACTTAATAGAGTTAACTTTTGCTTTAATGACAGCCATCAATCTGTTTGGACATATCTCTACTAGCTTCATGAACTAGATTGAGGAATATTTTCCCATTCTTCCTTGCAGAATTGTTTGAGTAAAATGGTGGGGTGAGCGGTGATGGACCTCTCTTAATGTTGTAAGGCAAAATTTATAAATAAAGTTGTATTTTTTTGAATGGTTATAGATTTCAGGCACAAGACACAAAAAAGAGACAAAGGGAATGATGAATTTCTATAGACACTGTAATTAAAAGTGTCCACGAGGGACTGCACTAATCTTGCAGTAGTTACAAAACGTTTGTTAGGACACAGGCATATTCAAACACTGTTAGCAAAGCTGTGGCTGTAAGCAGAAAGATGCTTCATCCATGTTACTTGAGCCACTCACAGAGAACCATTATGTGTCTTACAGACAACAGACAGTGAGTCATTTCAAGAGACCTGACACTACTGCAACTATACAGATGGTCTATAGCGCCATCCTCTGCTCACTTTCATCCTGAAAACTGTGAGATTCATTGATATTTAAATGATAGTTTTGCATGTAACAGAACTGTGCTACCGACTTATGGAATCAAAATTAATATATTTTTTTGCTTTTAGTCCATGTTTATTAGCTTTGAGGATATCTATATGCCAGCTCACTCCTAAAAGTTGACAAATTAAGCTTAGATATACACATTTAAAATTAACAGTCGTTCTATTCAGGGAAAACAGATGAAAAACATTGATGAATCATCTTGCACTCAAGACATATACAAATGTTTGTCACATCAAATTGTCACATATTTGTCATATCTTCATAAGGATGTTACCATACCATACTTACAAAAGGCTAGTACTTCCTATAAAAATATGTTCCTGTGTTAATTAAAACTCTTGGGATTTTATAAAAATGACATTGTCCTTGCAGCCATATGATAAGGTTTTTTTTGTAATTAACATTTTTTAATGATTCATAGACATATCACAAAGAAAAAAAATAATATATTACATATATATAATATATATAACACATTGAATCACATTTAACCCCCACAATTACCCCTCCCCAATCAGCCACCCCACCCTTACCCCCAACGAACACCCCTGTGGTCACAAATAGGAATACACACACAAAACAAAATAAGCAAAAAAAGAAAATATAACAATCATGTATAATTAAAACTAAACCACTCACTCCACAGCCCCTCTCTGAGAGTCCCCCCAAAACACTAAATAGTTGCCCCATTTCCTGTCAAACAATTTCCGAACCCCCAGCCTTCTGTTTGACCCCTCCTCAAAAGCAGCCACCCTCCCCATCTCTGCACACCACTCTGAGAACGAGGGTGCTCCATCGGACTTCCATCCCCTTAAAATAACCTGTCTACCAATCATCACTCTGGCCAAAACACAATTTCGTATGTATTTATCCTCCAAATGTATGACCTCCTCATCTCCCAAAATACAGAGTCTGTGGCAGAATGAGATTTGAGTGTTCAACACCTCATATACAAAATTTGCACCTTTAACCAAAATTCTTGAATATTACGACACCCCCAAAAAATATGAGTGGTGTCTCCCTCTTCTGATTGAGTGTCCTTGAGACCAAGCCTATACAATTTGGAAGGGGTCCAATAAAATCTATGTAAAATCTTAAATTGCATAAGGCGGACCCTTGGGCATCTGGAAGGTGCCCGGCTAGAAGGCTGTTACTGGCCTTTGGATTTAGACCAATTGACTTTGTATCTTGAGAACTTGGAAAAGGAATAAATAATTCTGTGAAGGCAAGGCATAGATCTAGTAGAGTCAGAGACAAAAAAATACAATATAATCTGCATAAAGCAAAAGCTTATGCGCCATACCTCCCGCCACCACCCCTGGAAAATCCTCCTCCTTTCTTATCGCGGCTGCTAATGGTTTCATGGCAAGACAGAACAATAATGAGGAAAAAGGGCAACATTGCCGGGTGCCCATATTCAGAGTAAAATCATCTGAAATTAATCCATTTGTTAGTACCACCACTACCGGGTGTCTATAAAGTAACTTAATCCAACCAATAAAAGTATTCCTTTCCAAAATCTTAAAAACATAATCCCATTCTACCAAGTGAGATGGCAGTGATCGGAGATTTATCATTCGCTACTAACCACATGATATTTATGAAACGCCTAATGTTATCAGAAGAGCTGTGGCCTTGAATAAACCCCACCTGATCTATATGTATAAGATATGTCATAACTTTACTTAATTGGTTAGCCTGAATTTTGTTCAAAATTTTTACATCTAGCTGGATCAGGGAAATTGGACGGTAACTTTTACACTCACTTGGATCTTTGTCCTTTTTAAGAATCAGACTGATCCGGGCTTTTGTCATGGTTGGCGGAAGCTTTCCATTCTTTAATGATTCAATATAAACTTCTAACAAGTGGAGCCAATTCTGTAGCATAAGATTCGATTGCCTATAGGCAAGGCCTTAATTACCTCGTCAAGCTCCTCCAAGGTTATCTCAGAATCAAGAGAATTTTTTGCTCAGTCATCAGTTTAGGGAGTTCTAATGGTTCCACAAAGTTTCTAAAATCTTCATCAGTAGACAAAGACGTGGAACTATAAAGATTAAAGAAGAATTCTTTAAAAAGCATTATTAATATCAATGGCAGAGGAAAAATGTCACCACCAGCAGATTCCACTGAGGAAATGGCAGAAAAAGACATTTCTGTCTGCTTTATATATCTAGTCAAAAGTTTTCCTGCTTTGTCCTCCGACTCAAAGAATGACTGTCTTGCCCTGAATAACCAAAACTCCACTTTCCACGACAAAATAGTATTATATGAGGAGTGGTGGTGGCGTAGTGGGCTAAAGCACGTAACTGTTAATCAGAAGGTTGCTGGTTCAATCCCCACAGCCACCACCATTGTGTCCTTGAGCAAGGCACTTAACTCCAGGTTGCTCCGGGGGGATTGTCCCTGTAATAAGTGCACTGTAAGTCGCTTTGGATAAAAGTGTCTGCCAAATGCATAAATGTAAACGTAAATGTTATATCTATATTTCAATCGGGCCATCAGATGACATAAGACGCTTCGGCTGTGCCTCTGCACTTTTAATATTCCCTTCCAACTCCACAAGTTCTCGTGCTTTGGATGTTTTGATGAATGAGGCACACTGAATGATCCGACCCCTAAGAACCGCCTGCCTGCCAAACCACGTCCACAGAGGATACTGAGGACCAGTTGGTCTCCATATAAACAGTGATTTTAGTCTTTAACATTAGTTGGAAAACAGGATTTTGCAAAAGGGCATATTTCTTACATTTAAGAAAATGAATAACCTTCCTTCTTTTTATGGGGTACCCCAACCCATTCACATTCCATGTGTAGAGAGATAACCCACTCATATTACCATTTGACATTTTGACATATTAGAAAAAATTAATTGCGTGTCAAAAACAAGATTATACAGACCACATTCCCCATTAGAGAATAGAGAATAATAAAAAATGAAGCGAAGTGCACAGAGCTCGATGCTCACATGTCCGCTTCTTGCATGGCATCACCTGACCTCAAATTTTGACAGTTTTTAAATATTTCTTGTTGTTTAGTACTCTCAAATACATTATTGGTGAAGCAAAAACATGTGTGTCTATATAAGGTGTTTTTAACTACAATGTACTAACATTAAAATGCATCCATTACATTTTGTAACTAAATGTTGTTCTGCAAAATTCTCACAAGATTCACATTTGCTGCTACTGAGGTTGAGGTATGGTTAGGATTAGAAGTAGCGGTAGGGTTAAGGTAAGGTTATGTCTAAATGTGGTGACTGTCTCATAAAACTTCTAGGAGGAGTATTTAAAAGTTCAGAGACTGCAATGTTAAAAAAAAATCAAAAATGTCCGACTTCCTGTTGTGCGGACCTAATGACTATAATTATGAAAGTTGTCCGGCATGATGAGAACTATATATGTACCAATTTTGGTGACTAGTTCAAAAATGGGGGTGCTTACAAGCCATTTTAAACCAGTTAACTATCACTGACAAACATGTGGGCCGTTTGATAACAAATGCTTTGTTTTATATAAAAAAAAATCTAATTAAGCTTAAAAACTAAACTTTCATCTTCTGCAGTCTATTCTGCAATTACAACATTAGAGTGAAAAACACATTTAAAAATGTTAAAAGAGTGCATTTATAAAACATATGACATGTGAGTGACAGTAGGCTACTTATGTTTCATGTTCTCTGCTTACGATCCAATAAAATGATTGAAGAAAAAACAGCATGCAGTTAATTAGGCTTGTTTGAAGAAAAAACAGCATTTGGCTCATTTGAGATGAGCAAGTTCTGCACAGACCTGATCACTGGTGCATGCCGACTTGCTGTGATATCATGACCAAGAAAATAAAAAATACTCCCACAGTTGTAGCAGGCAGAGGGTGCAGTTTCTTTTTACAAGTTGCGCGAACCGCATGCATGGTGGGAAATGACTTGCTGACGACACAGCTAAATGCTCATTGCTTAAACAACAGTGATGTTTTTTCTCTTTTTTATCTCCAATATCATGTTTTTGTGATCCGAAATCATTTATCCGGATCATTTAGACCAAATTTGGTGAGAATCACATGATCTTTCTAGTAGGAGTACTTAAAAGTTCAGAGCCTGCGATTGTCAAAAAATCCACATTAAATCCAAAATGGCAAACTTCCTGTTAGGCACAGCTAACGACTGTAATATGGAAAGTTGTCTGGCTTGATGAGAACTATATTAGGGAAGTGAGGAACGACTAATTTCACTGACAAATTTTGAAGTCGACTAGTCTAAAAAGAAGCCAACCTTCATAAAACATTAAAAAAAAATTGGTTTATGCGACCCATTTAAAAACAAAATTCCAAATATGACCTATTCCAAATACGAATCTAAATTCAACTTAAAAGGGGCATTTTTCTGTGACGTGCTCACCTTGCATTATGACCATTGTACATTAAATATAGAACATGATACGCATTCACTGAATCAACGTTAGAGAATATTTAACAGGCATATTTATTGAAAACAATTGAATGAATAGTGCAGGACCAAAAGAGCATCCCAGCCTATTATAAACGGTATTCACTAATTAAATGTTACATAACAGTTTAAAACAGTCAGTACATTGTTGAAAATAATTAACAGGTAGACTAAGCTAAATCTACGGGAGAAAAAAATATGCACTGAAAAGACAATGTGTTGTCATGAATTAGCCATTGATCTAATATGACAGCTGTTCGGTAAAGAATGTTAACCAATAACAGCTACGATGTAAAAAATAAGTAGCTATAGGATAGAGAAAAATAGACCTGTGATGTAGCCTACAATAAACCGAATGTATTCTAAACATAACGTGAACACAGAATAAAAGATAGTTTAACCTGTAAAGCAGTCGGCACTTCGTTGAAAATAGCCTTCTTATTCAGCAGATAAAAAAAATTTAATACATAGCCTAAAACAGTAATATTCTGTGCTACTAACTCAAAAGCAAATATACTTTTTGATGAGCATTTAGTTGACAAAATTATCACATCAACATGGTCAGCTGAGGCTGATATTCTGCACTTGAAAAAGCCTGCAGAATGGAAAAATAACATACAAGCACGCACAGATTTAAAGAAGACTCAAATGTGAAAACATACATAGGGACTTTCAAACGTTTGGATCTGAAGTTATTTCATAAAAACTTTGCCGAGTTTGCTTGTCTAGCAAGAGGAGATTTTCCTGCTTGCCGTGAATGAGAGAGTGAAGAACTCTCTTGAAAAATGAAACTTGGAATTTGCTCCAGATATCCTCTTTTTAAAATAACATTTGTATTATTAATTCTATTTAAAATATTTAACCTTAATATAACAGTAATTTAAGCGCAGTCTCTGTAAAATTATAAAGCCAACCTTAAATGTGTAAAAATGTTGATCAGTTTAATAGGGGGATATATTAACCGACTAGTAATTCCAGTGTCAACTAGCAGCAACAGAACCATTTAATCGACTAGTCTCGCACATCCCTAAACTATACATGTCCCTCTGTGCACATATCTTTGCCTTGTCTTCGCCTAATGGCCAACAAATGAATAAAGTTTGATGGGTTACCTATTTAAGATATCAAGAATTCTTTCACAAAATGACAGCAGCAATGTCTTGACATTATTCTGACCAAGTTTGACAAGATTCTGATAAATATAAGAGGATTTTTTCAAAGCCTGTTTTAACTGCCACACTTCCTGCTGCCAGTTGGTAGCACTAAGACCATGAACCACAATAGCAACAGCCCACATGTACAAACAGACAGCACCAATATGATTTAAATCACACAATGCATGCAGAAAATATGGGACACTTCCTATTTCCAACTTTTTCCAGGGCTTAACGCTAAGGATTTTTTCTACTGGACCGGTTGGTCCAGTGCTTCAGATATTTACTGGCCCTGGCAACATTTTCACTGGCCCCAACACAAAAATGACAAATAGCTGTTTTTACCATTATGGCTTTATGGCGATATTACATATCATATGTTTATAACACAATGTCCCCAGGGGCCTGGGTAGCTCAATGAGCAAAGACGCTGACTACAACCCCTGGAGTAATGAGTTTGAATCCAGGGTGTGCTGAGTGACTCCAGCCAGGTCTCCTAAGCAACCAAATTGGCCCGGTTGCAAGGGAGGGGAGAGTCACATGGGGTAACCTCCTTGTGGTTGCTATAATGTGGTTCGCTCTCAGTGGGGTGTGTGGTGATTTGTGCATGGATGCCGAGGAGAATAGCGTGAAGCCTCCACACGTGCTATGTCTCCATGGTAACGTGCTCAAAAACCATGTGATAAGATGCGCGGATTGATGGTCTCAGATGTGGAGGCAACAACTTAATGTTTACGTTTTGAAACATTACCTAATTCAATGTATACTTACATTTTGGATATTGAGCAGTCCGTGATTTCCAGGCACATGTATAACTGGGGTTTAACAAAAGTTTATTACGCCTCATTCGGTGCTTCAACTCTAAAGGCGAATTAATGAGAGAAAATGTGTTTGTTTTTTACAGTGAGAATAAAACTAGCTCTCTGTGCCTTTACGAGTGCACATGCATGTTAAACAGACCATGCCGCATGGAGAGAGATGATGATGAGACATATGCATGGAGAGACATGGATTTTCAGTCCTATAGAAAGAAACTGTTGATTTCTTGTGATCCAACGTGTGGATTACAAATTTTCAACAACATGTAAAAATGAAAAATGTGGGGATTTCACACACTGTGAACACGGAATGTGCAGGGATACTTAAAATGTTGCAAAACATGTATGAAATTCCACTATGAAATTCATTAAGTGGGTTTTTTCCTGCTATTTTCTACACAATGGTAATAGCAGCTGCGAGTGTGTGCTCGATGTCTGCATGATCTTGTGCGTGCACACGACTGTGCCTTGGCATGTCCAGTATATTATGCATTTGCGTATCTTTGCGAGATAAATATACTCACACTCGCTCCTCAGTTAGAAGACTTTGTTCACTCAGTGTAATTTTTGTGCTCTCTCGCTTGATGTTTGCTTGCACTAATGTTATAAATGCAGCACTGGCCTGATCGGGCAAGTGACAGTTCTAGCAACTGGCCCGAATCTTTCTCACACTTGCCCCGGGCCATCGGGCAGTCCTTATTGTCGAGCCCTGTTTTCCATTAATTTATTACCTCACCATGGCAACACCGTTCAGTATATCAAAAATCTGTTTGCAATTTAGCATCTTCAATGTCTTGGCATAATATTGAGATTGGTGCCAGTCAAATGAATCCACTAGGAGTAGTATTCAAAAGTTCAGGGCCTGCAATTTTAAAAAATGCAAATTCAATCCAAAATGGCCGACTTTCTATTGGGTAGAGCTAATGACTGTGATTTTGAAAGTTGTCTGGCTTGATGAGAACAATATATGTAGCAAGTTTGGTGATTGCAGAAGAAACTGATCCCACAACTTTTGTATAAAGAAGGCGCTACAGAGCTCCCCAGCCACGCTCATGTATAAACTTTTGACCATGCCTAATGGCCGTGTGTGCACAATATCATGAAAATTCATGCCAAGTACCTCAAAAACATGTGAATATACATAAAAAAGAATCATGACATTTAATGCATTGCCATGGCAACATTGTTTAAGATATCAAGAATTCCTTCAGAATTTTTAATCTGCACTGTTTTGAAATAATGAAAAAACAATTGAAGAACAATTCAGATAAACATAAGTGGGATATTTCAAAGTCTGTTTAAATTGCCACACTTCATTCCACAAGTTGGTGGTGCTACGACCGTGACCAACAAAAGCCAAATCAATGTGAACGTAAGGCCAAACATTTGGCTCAATTTTGATGTAAATCACAGAAGATATGAGACACTTCCCTTTTCCCATTTTTTATGTTACTTTATCACGTCGCCATGGCAACACCATTCGATATATATAAATCCGTTCAAAATTTAACATCGTCAATGCTCAAAAGGGATAAGCTACAGAGCCCTCTGAATATGCCCATCAGAGCCCCAACATTTCACTGGTATAACAAGTTGATTCTGTATAGACCACATGCATAATATTTTCCACTTTATGATAATCAAAAACAAGATAAAGGCCATTTGTCTTAGAACACTGCAGTAAGGCAAGAAGAACCATAAGGAAAATATTTTGTCTTATATGTCTTTTTTAATGGTGCATTTACGTCATGTCGGAATTACAGTAAATTAAGAGTTTTTGACTAGTAAAAAGCAAATCACATCTTTGTCGAACACGTACTTACATGTTGGAAACTGTGAATCATAGGAAAGCTTTGATCTCTGTAATTAACAATAGTGATGTCATATACAGTAAAAAGGCCAGCAGCAAGGAAGATGTGTGGCGAAAGAAGTTGTGGGAGACTGCTACACATTTTACTATCTGATGTGTCATCTTATTACAGCTGTGCGTTTTGGTTGCAAATATTTGTTCTAAAATATTTGTAATAGCATATATATATATTAGAGAGAGAGGGAGAGAGAGAGAGAGAGAGAGAGAGAGAGAGAGAGAGAGAGAGAGAGAGAGAGAGAGAGAGAGAGAGAGAGAGAGATTTAATGTAGTATTTTACCATCAACAATAAAGTCACACATTGATCTATTTTGGTGTTTTGAGCATTGCCATAGAAACAAATAATTTCTGTGTAATTTCATAATTATGGTAATTCCGACAAGATGTGAATGTGGCATTAGTCTTATCTTTGCAGGCATGGACTAATTGCCTTGTAAAAGTGCACAAGGGCAAAATGCAGCTACAGACACTTGTAAAGATTTTAGGAGTTTTGCCTGTTTTTGAGGATGCCATGTCTTGTGTAAATTAAAAAAGAAAATCTGATATGTTTCCTGTGCCTGCTCCGAGCATGATCATCTGGTTTTTGTTATCCAGTTACACGGGTATTTAAATCTTTATGTTTGACATTTGACTTCTTTGTCTTGTGTTGTTTGTGTAACCTGGACTAATTTGTTTGTTACATCATTATATTCAAAGAAGAATATAATATGGTAATTCATATTTTAAAAGGAATATTCCAGGTTCAATACCAGTTAAACAATCAACATTTGTGTCCATTATCACAAAATAATTTTTGACTCCTCCCTTCAGTTTGTAAAAACCACAAAAAAATGCATTTACAGTAAGTCATGTATGATAGAAGTCTATAGGGCAAGACATTTTGTTAGGTTTAAAAGAAGAAATGTGAATCAGATTTTTTTATTAATGCACTTATCTTAAAGGGATAGTTCACCCAAAAATGAAAATTAAATAGCTTCAGAAGACATGGATTAAACCACTGGAGTCTTATGGATTACTTTTATGTAGGAATGTTCCGATACCATTTTTTTGAGAGAGTGTAGGGATACCTGTTTTTGTTTTAGTATTTCTGAATTCCATAATAATTTATTTACATTTTATCATCAAAATGGTGTTTAAATAAATGTATTCATTAAAACTTAAATCAAATGAAAGTATAACAATTCATTTTCAAAATGATATTATATTATTTTTATCAAATGAAGTGATTTTATAGAGAACCTCATAGTAATACCAAATGACAACATTGGAGTTATTTTTGTCAAATAAAGTGCTGCATAACAGAGCATCACAGATGTGAGATGTTGCTGAAATATAATAAAACTACTATTGAATTTTTCTCCCCAATTTGGAATACCAATTCCCAATGTGCTTCCCAAAGTCCTCATGGTGGCATAGCGACTCGCCTCAATCCGGGTGTCGGAGGACTAATCTCAGTTGCTTCCATGTCTGAGATTATCAATCCACTCATCTTATCATGTCACTTGTTGAGCACATAACTGAGGTGACATAGCACGTGTGGAGACTTCATGCTATTCTCTGCAGCATCCATGCACTCACCACGCGCCCCATCGAGAGCGAACCACATTATAGCGACCACGTTGAGGTCACCCCATATGACTCAACCCTCCCTAGCAACCGGGCCAATTTGGTTGCTTAGGAGACTGGAGTCACTCAACACACCCTGGATTCAAATTCAGAATTACTATTGATTTTTCATTATTATTATTATTATTATTATTATTATTTGTAGTATTAAAATTACAACGTGACCCAGTGTGATTATTAAACCGCAAAAGGCTGCTATTTAATGAAATAAATATGTAGCCTATATGTGCCTCATGCTAAAAAGTGAATTAGCGCTCTGTTCAATGTCATCTGCTACAAACTGCGCAATGCTCATGATGGTGTTTTCCATGTATGAGCCAAGGAGCTCTAAAAGGTAGGAGCACTTTGTGTCTTTATGTCAGCACAACACCGGCTCCACACATTCACAAGCACTCACATTTGAAGTGCGCTGCACATGCAAACTATATATTTATCTCATTAAATGGCTTTTTTTTTTAGGACATTTTAATTTGTGCGCTGAATGCTTATATAATGATACCTCAGATGGTATCAGTTTTTGGCATCGGAGCATTTTTTCGAGCACGAGTACAGTATCAGTCCTGACTCTGATACCAGTATCGGGACATCCCTACAGTTTATGTGCTTTTTGGAGCTTCAAAGTTATGACCACCATTCACTTGCATTGTATGGACCTACAGAGCTGAAATATTCCTCTAAAAGACTTTGCTTGTGTTCAACAGAAGAAAGAAAGTCCTAAACATCTGGGCTGGTATGAGGGTGAGCAAAAGAACCTTTGGGTGAACTATCTCTTTAACTGCTCAGAATACTAATCTGTATTATTATTATTTTTTGGGGTCAGTGGATACAATACAGAGGATTCAATTCCCAAAAAGTTGGGACAGTTTGAAAAATGCTAATAAAACAAAAATTATTAATTTATAAATTATATTCATCCTTTGCTATATTGAAAGCACAACAACTACACATAATATGATGTTTTACCTTGAATTTCATTGTTTTCTTGAAAATGTACAGTCATTTCAAATCAGATGATTGCAACACACTCCGAAAAAGTTGAGACGGTCAATTTTAGACTAATAACAATTTGATGAGTTGAAATAACAAGGTGATGTGAAACAGATGTTAAACCGGTGAGGCAATCATGTCAAAGTATATAAGGAGCCTCCAAAAACAGCCTAGTCCTTCAAGTGCAAGGATCATTCAAGACTTGTCAATTTGCCAATTTGACTTCTTTGGGCTCGGTCTCATCTTAGATGGAAAGTAGAAGAGTGTTTTTTGGTCAGATGAGTCCACATTTCAAATAGTTTTGGAAAAACACAGCCATTCTAGTCTCAGGCCAAAGAGGAAAAGGACCATCCCAGCTGTTATTAGTGTCAGGTCCAAAAGCCAGTTTCTGTATGGGCCAGGGGTGTGTCAGTGCCCATGGCATGGGTAACTTGCACATCTATGAGAACACCATGAATGCAGACAGATATGTAAACATTTTGGAGCAGCATATACTGCCATCCAGCACCATCTTTTCCAGAGACCTCCTGGCATTTTCAGCAGGACAACTTCAAACCACATACTGCCAGTATAACAAGTGCATGGCTGTGTAAGCAGAGAGTGTGTGTGCTAGATTGGCGTGCCTGCAGTCCTGACCGGTCTCAATTTGAGAATGAATACCCCATACAATTGTGCAGCTAAAGACCTACATAATGGATGAAAATTCGACTTTCTAAACTTAACAAATTGTGTCTTCAGTGCCTAAATGCTTAATAAGTGTGCTAGTTTCACACAATAATCTGGTTTGCCAACTGACATAAAATATAAAAGAAGTTAGTTTAAAAGTCAGCAGGCTGTAGTTAGGCTAAATTAGACGCTTATGAGGAAACAAAAAAATAGCTGCCAGACATACCAAAGTTTGTCAGGTTTATGGCATCATTTCTTTATAAAAGAGTTTTACAGAAACAAAACAAAAAAATCTCCTGACTCGAAAATTCCTCGAGCACATATTTTCATGCAAGGACTAAAAACAAAACGCATTTTCATTTTGGTTCATTCTAATCAGAATGGGTTCGTTTTCCTTTCCAATTGGTAACTGGTTAAAATGAAATTAAAGAAAATTATTATTTTTTGCCTCGTGCAACCCCGCATACACATGCATGGACGTTGTATTTTGGCTTCGCCTTATGCAACACATAATTCAATTTCATTTAAACCGTCTAAATGAAATGCCGCAGATCACAGCGGAGTTTGTCTTTGGGACAAACACCAACTAAACTAAATCTGGTAAAAAAAACTAAATAAGTTTTTCATTGAAACCTGTTTGAGTCAAAAGATTAGAGTCACTAGTTTCATCTGATATGCCATTTTTTTTTACATCTTAGCGATTTATCAAGGAACAGCACGCTGATAAACACAATATACACTAATGTGTACATAAGGACAAATTTTTCCTCAGAAATCCTATATTTACTGTGCATTTTATCACTGAGAATCAATGGGTTCATCCAAAAGCTAAAAAAAATGTGCTTTCAGAGGCTTTATATGGAGTTAGGTTGAAAATAAGATGCATTTCGAACTGTTATGAGACCAGTGCAGATAGACAGCACACTGCAGGTTAAGTCATTCACTAAATAGGGAGCAAGGGAGCATACTGTGCCACTCTCTATGCAGCATCCAATCCAAACTTCCAATAAAAAGTTGAGTTTCAGGCTGCAGATCATGTTTGGACCACTAAACATGTTTGACAAACATGAGAAAATGGTAATCAGTACTTAGATTCAGAATGTATAATGTACAATTTTATTTTAACATGGTTGGTAGTGATTGGATGATGCTGGCCATTACTTTTGTCTCAAAAACATAAATAACCAACACTCCTGGAAACATAATAAACAGTTTGATTAAAAAAAATTGACTTTAGACAGCTTGGTATTATTTAAAATTTCACAACTTAGTCCACATATGATGTTATCAATTATAAGGAAAACAATTGGCTCTAGAAAGCATATTTTTCCATGTTTATTAGGTGCTACTAGTTACAAATCAAAAAGGCAAATGGAAAATGCACACAGCAGATATGCTCAGGTCTCAGGAGGTTAAAATAACAGTACTCTGTGCTGCTAAGTGTGGGTGATGTACCAGTTGCAGTGTTACAAGGAAAAAGGGACCTGGTCTGGAATATCACACTCAAAATAGGAGACTTGCCTCAACCAAAATAATCGATAATAAGCAATTAATTTTTTTTTGAATCATCAGCATAGAAATTATAAGAAGCAAAGTATACAGTAGCCTATATAAAACAACATCTTATCAATAAATGTATTCTTCATATTAAATATATCCCCCCAAAATAAAAAAAAAATACATCTGGCCATCTAAAATCAATTAATAGACAAAATCTCTCTCTCCTGCATGCATATACTTCTTGGGAATGTTTGGACTATGCGGGCCAAATAATTGTATTTTAAATATGTACAAATTATTTAATAATTATTTAACTATTTTATTATAATTATTTGTTTAATTACAGATCTGCTTCTCTGTCAAAACCCGGCAGCATCAAATCTGTATCAATGCATCATATATAACACTATTTGAACACTTGAGGCAAATGAGAAATGTACTTTTTAACTCAATATTTGTCCTTGTAGCTGGATGAAACGTACCAGTACAACAATGAACCAAAATATTATGACCACTCACATTTGAAGTGAATAACATTGATCATCTCCTAATAAAGCCACATGCCAAGGTCTCGGTAGATTAGATGTTAAGCGAACAATTGGATCTCATACCTGTTGAATGCAGGAGAAATGGGCAGGAGTAAAGAGCTGAGCGACTTTGACAAGAGCCAAATTGTTACAGGCCAGACGTCTGGTTCAGAGCATCTCTGAAACGTCAAGGCTTGTGGGGTGTTCCCGGTCAGCAGTGGTGAGTAGCTACTGACAGTGGTCCGAGGAGGGACTAACCACAAACCAGCGACAAGGTGTTGGGCACCCAAGGCACACGAGTCCAATGAGTCCCATTTTTTTTACATCATGTGGATGGCCGCGTACATGTGTGCCGTTTACCTGGGGAAGTGATGGCACCAGGATGCACTTTGGGAAGACATCAAGCTGGTGGAGGGAGTGTGATGCTCTGGGAAATGTTCTGCAGGGAAACCCTGGATCCGGCCATTCATGTGGAAGTCATTATGACACATTCCACCTACCTAAACATCATTGCAGACCAGGTACACCCCTTCATGACAATGGTATTCTCTGAGGGCAGGATAATGCGCCCAGCCACACTGTACACATTCTTCGGGAATGGTTTAAGGAACACGATGAAGAGTTCAAGGTGTTGCCCTGGCCTCCATTTCCTCAGATTCCAATCCGATTGAGCATCTGTGGGATGTGCTGGACCAACAAGTCAGATCCATGGCACCTTCACCTTGCAACTTACAGGACTTGAAGGATCTGCTGCTAATGTCTTGGTGCCAGATTCCACAGGACACCTTCAGTGGTCTTGTAGAGTCCATATCTCAGTGGATCGGCGTTGTTTTGTAAGCACGCAGAGGACCGACAGCATATCAGGTAGGTGGTCATAATTCTTTGGTTCATCCGTGTATACATCGTAATTATGTATGTCACAGAAGATACATCCACAATGTGCATTAAGTTAAAGAAAAGTGTGATGAAGGTATTTCCTTTAGAATCAAAGCACATGTTTATAATGTTCAAATAATAAGAGAGAAGCCTTATTTTTTGGCATTTCTCTGTAATGTAGAACAGTATTAGCAATGTTACTTATAACATTCTTTCTCAGCCCTGGAACTCAAACCATTTTCTGATGCCCCCCAAAATATATATATTAAAGTAATTAAATTAATATCATAAATGTGCAACTAGTCAACTAATGGCTTAAATTATCTCCTACTAGTCGAATAGGAAAATGTTTAGTCGAGGGGCAGCCCAATATATTTCGTAATATTAAAATATATTTATATTTGTATAAACTTGATACAGAAGTACTAGTACTTCTGACATCCCTACAAGACAATAATAACAACATTTGGGGCTTAAGCCCCAGTAGCCCATCCCTAGTGGCGCCCATGTGTACCCCCACACCCTTTACCTTGTATTTGCCTTGGTCACAACCACAGAGGGTGCTCTCCATAGTGTAACTGCGCTGGACGCCAATCTCTCTCCACACCACCACACGAGCCGTGGCCTCTTTGGATCGTTCCACAACAAAACTGCAGCTGGACAAGCTGAATGCTGGAGCCATCTGAGATAGCAGCTTAGGCAGAGTCTAAAAGAAAAGAAAAAAAACAAGAGGAGAGACTTTCAGAAGCAGGGTTTAAAAAGGGTCATATCATGGAAAGCAGGATTTTTCATGCTTGTCTGATGTACTATATAAACACACTCAGCATAGGCATATACACAAAACAAAGCTTCCCAGTCCACCAAGACCATTTACTGTAATTAAGAACAGTTCAGAAATCACCACAACTATGAGCTCAGTAACATATGACCGCCAACATTTATATATATCAACACCTATTCAGTAATCAGCAACTGAAGACAGACATTGTAACTGTTATACGTCAGTAGTTCTCATATCTAGAGAAGTCAGCCAATCATAACAGAAGCATTTACAGTCTTAAAGGTACAGGAGCAAAAATGGCCTGTTGCCCTTTGAGGATGCCAATGGAAGATGCCCATTGGTTACTACATTGGTAAGTGTGTTACCCTGTATCCCAGGTCCTCATGCAGGTCACAGTTGCTGGTGTTGACATTGGTCTGCCATACAGTCTCCTTTACACTACACCCGTACATGAACACATTCTTCTTCCGTGAATGACCATGATAATCGCAGAACACCTAAACACACACATACACACACAATTAATACACAAGTGCACGCTGCCAGTGCCACTGAACACTGTAGTAGTCTTATGTGTCAATTCTCAGAGATAAGACGTCACATCTCACCAGAGGAGTTCTTCCTGTAGCTCTGAGATACTGCAGGAGACTCTTGGCGTGATAGATGGTGGGGTGCAGCTCTGCATTGGGGTTCTGCCACTGTCTGTTTAAATCCTCCCCGCTCAGAGAACAACGATGACTGCACACACACAGGGAGATGCTCTCTGATGGTTATGGATGTGGTACCATAAAGAAGTATTTCCATTTAAGGTATTTAGCAGACACTCTTATCTAGAGAATCTTTTAATTTCCATTTCCTTTCCTAATTTTGGTGGGAAAGGAAATGGTTAATGTTCATTGATGACATTAACACATGTTATTAAAAGGCATGGCAAACAAACCCCTAACCCCAAGTATTAAACTTCAGTGCGTAACTTATCCTGTTTGGGTCTAGAGCTGTCAACGGGGCTGAGAAATTACATTTTAAAGACATTATTTCAGATGGTGGTGGGTTTTTATGTAAGCATGCACTAGACGGATGTTTTGACCATTGCATCATGTCTCGCAGTTTTTTCAGTGTCATTTTTAAACGCGGTGTCAATTTGAATGGAAATTCAACTTTTAAAATGAGTCTCGAGAAACACCCGCTTTCTATTTCTCATCATTGCACTGCGTATGTTTTTGCCCAAGAATCATCATCAGTGCTTGGCACACATCCAAATATTAGAATTTAGAATTTTTATTTGACAGCTTTAGTTGGGTGTAATCAGATTACAAAGTAGCAGTAATCCAATTACTTTTTATTCAAAAAGTAATGTAACCCATTATATTTTAAATTCTTGTAATCAGATAACTACGGATCCACTTAGAGGACAAAATGGGAATTTATTTTCTGAAATAGTTTTGCATTTCTTCATAATTAGTTTTGCGTTCACTCACCATGGTTTTACTATCGTAACCATATTTTAACCTTTGTATGCATAGTGATATTTTTATTAGGTTTTTACTCCAAATACCATGGTATATGTAGTAACCCTTTTTTTAGGGAAGCACCAATTTTTTTGGGCCGATACTGGTGACCGATAATTCACTGCATATTGTGCCGATACTGATAGCCGATTGTTTTTTTATTTTTATATCCTTTACTGTGGAACTGCTAGCTAATTAATAAAATTATTTTATTTCAGAAATATGTGTCATTTAAAAGCTTGGAATTTGGACTTGCTGCTAATTAAGGTTTGGCGGATGTATCATGAATCAGAAATACACCTAGATTACAGATTTATGCTGATTTGAATGAGAAATAAATGACAATTTGCATAAATTGTATGGTGCCCATTTATATGAGTGTTTATGGTAATCCTGATGATGCACAAACAGAGAGATGGGTAAATGGATTAAACCAAACTGAGGCTATAAACTGCATGTAATGAACATTAAACAACAAAACACACAATACAAACCTTAATCTCTTTATTCATGGTGTAATATTTATGCTAGCAGCCAGACAGCAAGTGGAGTGGTGGTTTGTGTGTGTTATGCATGTGTCTCATTATCAGACGCTTACTACAGCGCTCATCTGTGACAGTTCCACTATATCACTTGTAATATAACTTAAAATGTACCTTAAAATGTGAACACAACAATCATAATAAGCATGCTAATAATGTTTTTATTTTCCCAAGTTATCAGCCAATAATATATTGATATATTGTGTATCCCTAGATCTTTTTTAGCAGTTTTCATTTTTTCTGTATTATCACTATGGTTTCACTAAGAATATCATGGTCAAAATATGGTTATTGTAGTAAAACCATGGTAAATGTATTGTGAGGAAACATTTTGCAAGGGAACACAAATTGTGAGGGCATGCATAACTATTGTGAGGGCATGCATAACTATTTCAGAAAAAAATTCCAGCACTGTTCTCTAAGGGGCTCTGTAGATTACAGTTACAGTCTTTCAATTCATTTAATTACTTTAAGTACATTACTAGGGTTACACATATTTCTTTATTTTTTCTCCCCAATTTGGAATACCCAATTCCCAAAGTCCTCTTGGTGGTGTAGTGAGTCGCCTCAATCTGGGTGGCGGAGGACGAATCTCAGTTGCCTCTGTGTCTGAGACCATCAATCAGCGCATCTTATCAACGTGTGGAGGCCCACGCTGTTCTCCACGGCTTCCACACATCTCACCATGCACCCCACCGAGAACAAGAACCACATTATAGCGTCCACGGGGAGGTTAACCCAACGTGACTCTAACCACCATAGCAAACGGTCCAATTTGGTTACTTAGGAGACCTGACTGGAGTCACTCAGCACACCCTGGATTCAAACTCATGACTCCAGAGGTGGTAGTCAGCATCAATACTAACTGAGCTACCCAGACCCCCAGCGTTACACATATTTCTAAAATAATATTACTGAATAAAATACATCTAAAACATGAATTATGTTCATATATCAGTTTTTTTGGATTTATGTGTTATTTAAAGGCCGTTATTCACGCCGACTACCACCTCTGGAGTCATGAGTTCGAATCCAGGGTGTGCTGAGTGACTCCAGCCAGGTCTCCTAAGCAACCAAATTGTAACCTCCTCATGGTTGCGATTAGAGGTTCTCGCTCTCAATGGGGTACTTACCAGTGTGGTAAGTTGTGTGTGGATCGCGGAGAGTAGCATGAGTCTCCACATGCTGCGAGTCTCCATGATGTCATCCACGACGAGCCACATGATAAGATGCATGGATTTACTGTCTCAGAAGCAGAGACAACAAGACTCGTCCTCCGCCACCCAGATTGAGGTGAGTAACCGCGCCACCACAAGGACCTACTAAGAAGTGGGAATTGGGCATTCCAAATTGGGAGAAAAGGGGATAAAAAATAAATAAACAGATAAAAAATAAATATGTGATTATTTTTTCAACAAAGTATTCAGTAATGCAATCTGATAATAATTTTAATAAAGTAATTAGTATTTGTGTTAGGTTACTTTTTTGAGTAACCCAACACTGCTAAGGACATGATTGATACCTCAAATCGAGCAGCTTGTTAAGAAAAGTTGTGCTATTACTTTTTTTTAAGAGACCAGATGTAAGATTTTTGTCTGGTGGACTATCTTGCTCCTAAATCTTCAGTGCCAGTTAGGTTCAGATAAGGTTGCTGTACCTCACTACAGACCATGGAGATAATTTGCTGTGTGTTGACATACTTGCCGTTGATGACTCCATCAGGGTTGAGCATGGGGATGATCTTGAAGATGTAGCTCTCTCTCAGACTCTGAGCTTGAGGACTGCAGCTCATGAGAAACTCCAGAGAACCCTTCATCACCCAGCTGGAGTTAGTCTCACCTGGATGAACCCGCGAGGACAGAAACACCACCGGACGACTCCCTACACACACACACACACACACACACACACACACACACACACACACACACACATTACAGCCTGGCTGAGTGTGCCACGCTCATTCACAGAGGTTGAAATGTGATAACTGTTCAGAAAAGGGTGTGGACATGTTAGAATGTTTGTGAGAGTCAATTAGTACATGTGTAAATGTGGGTGTGACGTACTGAACTGGCTGATGTGCTCATTGCTGCTGGACTCTGGCATGGCTGTGATGGTGAGCAGAGGGCAGCTGTTTCCACCCAGTGTTTCACACAGTTCATCCTGTCTGTAGTAGATCTCATTGGTACACATTCCGCTTAACTTCTGCAGATGCATCTGTTACCAGTAAAGCACATACTTTTAGTATAAATTAAAAGTATGTGAATTGGGATACAGCCACAATACTATTAAAACTCTTGATAGGGCCTTGAAAAGACACATATATCACATGTTAGATCGATTTGGGATATCAAACGAGGCTGTATTTGTACAGTACCTTCAGCATTGAGTAAGTGTATGGGTAATGGTAGGCAAAGTAACAAACATCATCTTTCTGCTGAAAGGTCACAGTAAAGGTCATGGAAAAGTAGGATTTGCCCTTTTGACCTCCGGCCGCAATGGAGCTTCGTGAGAAATGATTCCTGGGTAGATAACATGAGAAAGGAACATAAATTCTTTCAAACCATAACTGGGTGTTTCTTTGAGAACTTTCATGTCTCAGGGGTTGATTATTATTAAAACAAACAGACTTCAATTTATTGTCTTTTTGTTATATAAAGATAACATTAAAGCTGAATTGCAAACTTTTCACAAGGTCTTCATCATTTATTTTTGGTACTTTTCAAATACCTAATATGTATAGATTTAACTGTTTAAGTGTAAGGTAATGACATCAACAAATCTAGTTAAGGTCAGGAGATGGCAAACTTGGCATCCAATTAATGAAACGAGATTGGAGGTGTGGGTTATGGCTACTTTGACTTATAAAAAGCACTCAAACATTTTTAGTTTACTATTCATAAGATGCATCTGCTGACGTTGACCATGCCTTGCAAAAAAAGAGATCTCAGAAGACTTACGATCAATAATTCTCCAAGAGTTTAGATATTCATCTGTCAACAGTTAGACAGATTGTCTATAAAATGGAGATGATTTTGTACTGTGGCTACTCTCCCTAGAAGTGGCCATCCAGCCAATATGATACAACAAGCAAACTGCAGGATTCTCAATGAGGTAAAAAGAACCCTAGAGTGACCACTATAGACTAGAAGGAATCAGTGGAACTGGTTAACATCTCTGTTTATGAGTCTACTATATGGAAAACATTAAACAGGCGTGGTGTCCATGGCAGAACACCACAAAGGAATCTACTGCTTTCCAACAAAAACATTTATTTTTTAATAAAAATAAATGAATGTCTCCCCAATTTGGATTGCCCAATTCCCACTACTTAGTAGGTCCTCTTGGTGGCGTAGTGTGAGAAATGAGAAAATATGTAATTATAATACATGATGTTCTGCTTTGTGTTTTTCTCTATATGTATGTGTGTGCAGTTGACCCCAGAGGCTTGTCACACGGCATGCAGTCTGTTCCTCTTCTTTTAATTCCTCTTTTTGATGTTCCGTATTTCGAGGAGCATGCTTATTTTCGTGAGTTGAACGGGTCAGCTCTGTAAGTAGTAAACCATCTGGGACATCTGTATATGGTCATGTTCCTTTATCACTCCGGTGTACCCAGTTTCACCTCCTCTGTCATAAGACTTTACTCTTGGCTGTTCTTTGTCTCATGAAGAATATAAATAACATGCTTGTTGTAATAAACGTTTAGTAGATTGAATACAGACACTGTCTGTGTTGTGGTTCCTTCTACTTCCTTCGCGAAGTCTTCAGAGACACAGACTCACGACTGCAACTCATTGATCACGAACATAGAAAGACGGGACCGGGAAATTGGAGATCGCAACTAGATCTAATATATTCCTAACAGTTTTGAGGGTTTCGTCCGGGATACCTCACAAACAGATACGGTCAATTTTTTGACAAACTTATGTTGACCTGTTTGTTGGGGTATCTCTGAGCCGTATAGTGTGTGCATTTGGTGGACTCCCTAAAAAGGGAACGTTATTGCTCTGCTAGCTGCAGAAAGGGAGCTGATCACTCCATTTTGACCAAGTGCACATCGAAAAAGAAAAAATTAATTAGGAAAGGGTTTCTCTGCATCAGTGTGCTCCTGGAAAGGGAGCTCTAGCTCTGTGAGATACAGAAAGGAGGTAAAATACCGCAGATTTACTGTTGCAGTTTAACATATCCTCACTAAGGTGGGAAGAGAACGGATACCGTTCTAAGGATAAAAAATAAATAAAAAATGACCGACCGAAACTGCCAGATACTCCGGGTCGCTGAATTTAAAATCCCTTCTGTTCAAGCTAAACGAGATTGGCACTGGGCCACGCCAGGGTCACATCGCACTTTCTTCCAAGGATTGCGTGTATTCCTACAAGGCATAGTGAAGTCTAAACAAGACATTAGTCATGCGGCAAATACTCAGCAAGATAAAAATTAGGACCCGTGCACATTTGTGGCTCGGTTCAACGAAGCATGGATCCACAAATCGGGGCTACCTAAATCAAACTAAATCGCTATACATTAACACCTGTTTAAACAATATGACCCCAACATGCACTTCTATATTTCGCATTAATACAACTGGGTTGTGTGACATGAACCCCCATCAATTCGCAGTACAAATCTGTGAATTAAGCACCGCTGGGGCATTCCCGTCACCAAAAACAGCAGCATTGCATGTTATGGGTGCAGAGCAACCTTAGCCATTTCAGAATAATGGTGTACACCCCAAATATAGGCAACAGCAAAGCAGGGGGCCACCGCAGCCCGAGTGTTATTATTGCCATAAATTAGGGAATGTGGCTCGTGATTGTAGAAAGAAAAAATACGACCAACAGAATGCAAACGCCCCGCAGCAGCGATGGCAACGACAACAGATAGAACCGCAGCAACAGCATGCCCGAATTATCCCATGTCCTGACCGCCGAATCAGGGTTCGTCACAGCACCAATAGGGGTGCCCGCGGAATGACCAGTGCTCTGTGCAGGTATTGTCCACATATCGCCCAATGAATATAACCAATGATTACTCTCACAGTTAAGTGTGAGATATAACAATCATATAACAATCAAATAACCTTTCTAGTCGATACTGGGGCCGACAAAAGCATGATATCTGCACAGATGTACATTGGACCCATTACGGGGAAAACTATGCGTTCCGTGGGAGTTACTGGCACCCCGTAACTTGTCAAATTACACATCCTTTATTAATTACCTCTCAGCATGACCCGGAGTTGTATTTAACCCATTCTTTCATATTGGTGGAAAATTCTCCTTACTGCCTGCTTGGGCGTGACCTCCTGCATAGACTTAATGCACACATTTTATTTTCTGGTGATGATGTAACTTTCATATTTCCGCATGCAATGATGGAGCAAACCACCCTCACAGGACATGATGAACAGCCTGTCTTAACACAACAGCATGTATCTGACCCCTCCTTTGCTGGTGTCAACCCAGTGTTATGGGCTACCAGTAAGGACGAGGCAGGCATATCACATTCAGTGACTCCATATCATGCATTGTTGAAGACTAATGAACCGGTGTATTGTAAACAGTACCCCCTGTTGGCTGAGAAATTTGATGGCATCAGACCAATTATTACACAACTATTGAACCAAGGTATTGTCATTCCCACACATTCTCCTTACAACACACCAATTAACCCAGTAAAAAAGGCTAATGGCACCGGGCGACTGACACAAGATTTAAGAAAAGTGAATGATTTGGTTATACCATTATCTCCCCTGGTGCCGGATGTGCAGACGGTATTGGCTTAAATACCTGTACACCATAACAGCTATACTGTTATTGACCTATGCTCTGCTTTTTTCAGTGTTTCTGTTTCTCCTGTGACACAGCCACTGTTCGCATTCACAAATGAGGGAACACAGTTCACGTGGACCAGACTCCCACAGGGTTTTCGAGACTCGCCGCGGTATTCTCCTCAACCCTTGACAGACCTATACCCGATCCGGTTAAAAACCTCAGCGGTAAAGACGCTTGCTACCACCCCAGGAGTTCGCTAGTTCGAATCCCAGGGCATGCCGAGTGACTCCAGCCAGGTCTCCTAATCAACCAAATTGGCGGAAACCTCCAAGAAGTGTGTGTATGTGGTGGCGTAGTGGGCTAAAGCACATAACTGGTAATCAGAAGGTAAGCAGGCTGGTTCGATCCCCACGATCATTGTGCCACCACCATTGTGTCCTTGAGCAAGGCACTTAACTCCAGGTTTCTCCGGGGGGATTGTCCCTGAAATAAGTGCACTGTAAGTCGCTTTGGATAAAAGCGTCTGCCAAATGCATAAATTTTAATGTAATTGTAAATTGGCCCAGTAGCTAGGGAGGGTAGAGTCACACGGGGTAACGTCCTCGTGATCGCTATAATGTGGTTCGGTCTCGGTGGGGCGGGTGGGGAGTTGTGTGTAGATGACGCAGTGGATGGCATGGGCCTCCACTTTCGTGGTAACGTGCTCCACATGATAAGATGCGTGGGTTGATGGTCTCAGACGCGGAGGCAGCTGAGATTCGTCCTCCGCCACCCAGACTGAGGCGAGTCACTACGCCACCACGAGGACTAAGAGCAAAATTGGGAATTGGACATTCCAAATTGGGAGAAAAAGGGGAGAAAAAGGGGAGAAAAAGGGTAGAACCCCCCAAAAAAAAAACACATCAGTATTGTAGCCAGGTTTTGGATTCGGTGCATCACTAATTTTTCATCAATATTTAAGGTTAAAATGTATCTGAATGTTTAAGGGACAAAGATTCTGTTACTGTTCACCAATCAGCATTTTTCTCATGTAAAATGGCCTGCAGTGTGAATTTTATGTGGGCATGGGCAGACGACATATTTCCAAAAGTAAGCAATGACAATCACTCAGTCAATATGGAGAAGATGGTATTTACTTGTAGTAGCAGATATCTGATCCAGTTCTAACCCATTGGGGACTGCCGTTTATGGCTTCCTGTACCGAGTACATCAGCACCTGCATACCTGTCACACCAAAGCACAAATAAGGCAAAACTATATCCTTCAAACCCATTCAGACATTGAAGCTGGTTAGAAGTGGATTGACCGAGATCATGTGTGTTGTTGAATACTGTAGAACGTCTAAGGCCTGAAAAATACTCTAAGAAAGTACATTAAAGATGGATATCATGCATTATTTCATTACAAAATGAAAACAACAGAACTCGATTCCTCATGCAATGTGAGGATGGGGTGCGCTCTCAGTGTTGCCACAAGGGAAGCTGTAGCCATCTCTTTCAGGTTCAACTACTGTCACGACAGAGCAACAGAATGTCTTGCTATGAGAGTTAGATACATTTAGTTAAACTGTCAAAATGTTCATAGCTAGTACTTGAATAACAACACATCCAGCTTAATGGCATGTTTATGGAATTGAATAAGTAACTATCACCCCCTTGAGTACTGAGGATTGTTACCGGCAAAAGAACGCAAGCAAAGTACGTAGAATTGAACAGCGCTTGCAAACATTAAAGTCTGTCTTCGCTTGCTTGCGCAGAGTATATTTCTGGACAAAGGCATGAAAAGACCCACCATAATTGAATTGGCTGTTGGACTTCTCACAGTTGATGATGTTGAATCGATATCGAACTCCCGGGCGCATATTGCCCACTTCAAAATAAAACCACTGGTGATAGTGATTACTGTTGATATCAGAGTTCAGGATCAAGTCATACTCAAACCTGGGGATAGAAACAAGTCATACACAGAAATATTAAAACTGGCCTTTTCATTTGATGAAAAAAAAATGAAAACAGAAAAAGGTTTGTATGCAATAAATTCTGCACATACTTTCGGATTTGTATTGCTTTGCGAAGATTTCCAGACTCAAATTTAGAGTTGAACTTGAGGGACTCCCCATTATCAGGAATTGGACAACTAAAAGAGCAGATTTGAAGAAATATAAACAAGAAATGTTAAGAGTTGAAGACCCATGCTTTTTGACTCCATGAAAAACAAGTCTGGGTGTGTCTGAAATGATAACAATGCTGCCTTATCAGACAGTAACCAGAAGCAAGGAGACATCAGGTCAAGTCTGTATCAAATGTCTCTGCAAAATCCTGTTTACCGAGATGGCTCTATTTTGTTGTTTTTTAGATGTAGACTTTGTCAGTTCGAACCAGTTTGGACATTCTCTGTTTACCTCTCTCATCAACAAGGCATTTCCATCCACAGAACTGCCGCTCAATAGTTGTTTTTTTGTTTTTGGCAGCATTCGGTGTAAATTGTAGACTGTGGTGCATGAAAATCCCAGAAGATCAGCAGTTACAGAAATACTCAAACCAGCACATCTGCTATATTTGTGATAGCCTAGGCCTGTGTCACTGTGACAGGGCGGAGGGCGGGTCGTGATTCTACACACCCGGCCCCTTATCAAGCTAATCAAGCCTCCGAGAGGGATAAAGGCTGACTGTGGACGGTACTGCGGGAGAGAGCGTGTGTTTACGGGCAGCTGTCCATCATATGTGTGTGTTTGTGTCTGTTGGTTTAAGTTTTTCATTAAACTATTATTCATATTGTCAAGCCGGTTCTCGCCTCCTCCTTTCCCTGTAATACCTTTACACTGGTGCCGAAATCCGGGAAGGAGGAGGGATACGCCGTAGTAGAGTCATCGCCACTACCGTCCACCCCAACAGAGCAGCTGTAGACATCCGCTGGATGACGGAAGAGCCCAGCTGCCTGGAAGCGGAGGAATGGCCGCCGACCGCGAGGGGAGGAGGGGCTCCCAATCAACCGCCTGGAGCGGTTACCACTGTCAGGGGCGGGGAGACCCCTACCGTCCACCAAAAATGCGGTGGGCATTACGTCTTTTCTCTCTCTCTCTCTCTCTCTCTCTCTCTCTCCCACTGCCACTCCATGTTGGCCTTTTCCCTCACTTTTAAATTTGACAGTGTTTTTTTTGTTTGTTGGGGGGTACTACACCGTTACAGGAAGTACCCCCTATTTTAATCATTATTGTTTCTTCCCCCTGTCCCTTCCCAGATTCAGAAAGGCTTGGATGACCTGCCGGCAGATGGGGCATGGCGTGGGGGGTGTACGTCATACAGGTGGCTACCTGGCCTGAGAGAACAAGGGAAGAACGTGACAGGGCGGAGGGTGCTGCCGGGTCGTGATTTTACACATCCGGCCCCTTATAAGGCTAATCAAGCCTAAGAGAGGGATAAAGGCCGACTGCGGAGGGCGGTGCAGGAGAGAGCGCGTTTGTGGGCAGCTGTCCGTCATATGTGTCTGTTTGTGTCTTTTGGTTTAAATTATTCATTAAACTATTATTTATATTGTCAAGCCGGTTCTCGCCTCCTCCTTTCCATTAATACCTTTACAGTCAATTATTAGAAAGTTCATATTCATATTCTGCTGTTAAAAGTAATCCAGAGTGCATAATTATATAATTGGCTAGTGATCTAGTAACAGCTACACCCTGTTTGATTGACAGGCGGCGTATGTGTGTGTGTGTATGTGTGTGTGCTGAAAATGCTCGCACTAATGCACCTGAAATAAATCAAATACATTTCAAAATTCTGTGAGGTATTCACGTAAACACAGAGAGTGATGTCTAAAGTGAATGTAAACAGTGGAGAACAAAGCAGATTTGTATTAAAATGTCAGACTTGTAAGTGTAAATATAAGTTAATATACCTGCTGCTGTCTAGTGTGTCATTATAATAATAATCAAACAACCAGAACAAGAAAACGAGAAAACACTCACTGCTCTTGACTGAGTAACTTTAGTAGTTTAAATAGTATTAATGTATTATAATCCTACAGTGAAGACCTGAAGTAGTTTTATTTTGCATTTCATTCAGAATGTTTACTTGAATACTTGATACTGCTGTTAAAAACTTTTAAACCTGTTACATTTTCTAAATTAGTTCTATTATTTTTTATCCATTTCTATTCATTGCTGTTTTTATTGTTATTTTATTTTTGACTGTTTACTATTCTTGAATAATTACTTCTTCCATAATTAACATATTAGTTAGTGTTATGTTGTGGTACTGAAGCTGGTATTGAGAATCGTCAAATTTCACTACCGACTCCTGACATTTTGGTATTGTGATTTATTTTGGTATGTCTTTATTGTACATGGTAGATCTTGCTTCAATAACATGATGAAAAAGTATATCTCATTCCATAGAAGTGTGAGCATCCCTGCTGTAAATGATGGCAATGGAGGCTTTCCTTTATTTGACTATCATATGTAACATGAAATAATTATCATATGACAATAGCCTCCTCTTCTACCCAGTACTGTCGCAGAGAATTGAGTTGATTGCATAGGTACACTATTAGGTTGGCCATCAGTCCTAATTTTAGGAAAAATGCAACAGAAACTTTGACGTGCTACTTGATCGTGTAACTTAAATGTCCTTTTTTCTCTCCAGACAAGTAACTTTTTACATGAATAAATAATTTACTATAATATTATAACAAATTAAAGCAGTATTATTTTTACATTTTGATTAGAGAAACACATGGAATATTTCTTAATAAACTGGCAATTTTTCATTTTAGAAGTTAGGACATAAATGTCAGTATCCACTCACACCCAATGTATTTAAAATTCCCCTCTTTGTTTAAAAAAAGAAAATGAACTAATATGATTTTCATCTTTAAAAATAGAAAGTTTAATTTTTAAACCAATACATAAAGACATCTATTATGGGACATGAAAATGTACTGCATAGTAGGAATAACGGTGTGAATATTATCCGCTTTTGTGTTCCACAGAATATGAGGGTGAGAAAATCATGACATAATAAACATTTTTGGCAGACTATAACTCTGTCTGTTAAGCCACTGACTCACTAGACAGCTTCCTTTGTTAAAGTTCATACTGACCTCTGATTGTCCAAGTCATACACGACTCTATCGAGTATGTCACTGGGGTGAATAAGCCTCTCAATGTCCTGGAAGATCTTCGTTCTGCTGGAAAAGAAACATTTTTGCTTTGCATCTTTTAAAAAGACTACGTTTTATAGTGAAAAAGTCAGGTCTGCCTTACCTCTGCACCCCATAAGCCCTCTCTAGTATGGGTTCGCGGAGGTTAAGTGCCACATGGCCAAAGTAATCAGGGTATGCAACCTCTGTGTATGCGGGCACTGAACGGGTGCCCTTCACCATCTCCAAGTAGAGATCAGGGTCGTGTAGCGGCAGCAGTGCAGCTGTATCTGGCACCTCAATTACCGCCTGGTCCCCGCTCTCCTCCTGTGGCCCATTCACAGATTCTCCATTCACAGAGATCTCACCGTCCAGAACCAGCCGACCCAAACTACATGCCAGATCAGGGTCGGGTTTGCCCTCTAGGGCCTTTGATATGGAGATGCTGTCCAGATCCAGAGGGGGGTCATTTGACCGCGGTGGCTGAATGTTCTTTGGCCGTCTGTTTTGCTTGGTGGGAATGATGAGGGGGTTATGAAGATTTGGGTCAACGCTTAGAGGCGTGACAGATCCAGGGCTTTGAAAGTCATTAACCTGAGACAAACAGAAACATTTGCTTTAAACAGTGATTGGCCCAAATGATGGAGAGAAGTGAGCAGTGCATTGTAAAAAGTTACTAAAGGAATTATGCAGATCAGGCAACGGCGTGAACGCGCCAACAAAATCAGTGCTGAACACAATTTGCACACGCAATTCTGACCTTGAAAGCCAATTCCTTGCGCTATATAGAGGAGAACGCAGCAGACCACCCTAATCTGACACATTCTGCTGGGACTGTAAAGTATCACTCCACTACTGTGATTCTGATACCTGAATGATCTGAAAATAATTAGTTTACTATTTTTAAGTAACTTACCCAACACTGACCATATCTAGTGACCAGAATATCATAAAGATTTAAACCTTAGCTCTTTTGAATTGGAATAGAAATCAACCACCCGGGGTTGTGTTTCACGATAACGGTCTTACAAGCATTCTCTACATGCAAAGTTAAGACCATTCTTTCCTTTTTCACATGCATTTCCCAAAACTGGAAAAAACACACATTATGACACACATTGTGTCCATATGTAAATTGCTGAAATGTGCCCATATAGTGTCGCTTGTCATTGTAATGCTTGATACAGTGACCCCAACAAGTATTGGGACAAAATACGAGATTTGTCTTTGAAACCCTCCTCCTCCCCAGTTCCACTAATCTAGATCTACTTTAGCCATTAGTTCCCTGGCTATATCTACCTCACTCCGTTTTGTGTTCATTGCTTGATTGTTTGTTTGAGTCCTGTTACTTGCCACTCTCTTCCTCTGCCCTAGTATACCCTGAATAGTGAACGGTGTTTTGGTTTCAAGTCTGCGCTGTGTGCGCCGGGATTGTGGTTACCATCCTGCCTGTTGCCTCCACTCCTTTGACGCTGATCCAGAGTTCCCCTCAGCAATACCTCACTGCACACGACCACTACGCACACAAGCCTATGAACACTACTCTATAAGGATTCCTTGAGCATCTGCACTACACTACCACTATGAACACACCATCCTTTTCCATGCTGCAGATGGTGCTGTGGTTCCCCCATTGAAGCTTTACTAGCCTAGCTGTGTTTGTTTACTAAATATGATCATCGTCTCTGCACTTGGATCTTTTGTCTCATTCTTCCAGACAGCCATGGTCAATGAATTATGTTAATGGGAGCTGTTATACACTGAAGCCCTGTGAATGGTCCAACACAATGACTATGTTGAGTATAACAAGGTTTGCAGTGTTGCGGGGGACAACGCCCTTAGGTGTCAGAGTAGAAGAAGAAGAGGTGGGAAGACGAGCCAAGATAGACAATTTTTCCCTTAAATATAACATCTCCATTTCCTCTGAATTTAATTTGTAAAACAATTATGCTGCCAATGTGGTCGTGCTCACAAATTCATTTAAGTCATTTATTGATTTAGGCCTAATAATGTTTTCTTACATTTATCTATTTTATGGCTTTATTTTAAATATATATATATATATATATATATATATATATATATATATATATATATATATATATATAAGTATTTTGTTCTTATTAACAAGTATACATTAGATAATAAAAATAGGCCTATATGATTGATATGGTAAGTAGACCTAAACAATTATATTATCTTTAAATAAAAATAAACTTGAAAGTATCTTGGTCACATTGTAAAGCTACTACTGGATAAAAGTGTAAAAATCTCAACATTGACAGTAATAAATAAAATTAAGTGTAATTTCGTGATCGACCTGCAGGTGTCTGCATAAGTCTATGTCCTTACGATGCTCTTAGCGCTCTACGATTACTCCAAATCACTTTCAGAACTACAAAGATTTTCAAGTACTACTTTAGTTATAATGCTTTTGGGAATCAGTCCAAAATTCTAAGATGATTCGTATGATCGTTTCTAGTATCTACTTAGGGTTATGATGCTTTTAGGAAATGAGGCCAGAACACCCTAGAAACTGAATAGTAATGCCACTCAGAACACATAAACAACTGCGTAGCAATGACTTGGCAACAAAAACTCCTCAATATATGAGATCAATACTGTTGTCAAGTCAAAACTCACCTTAAAATACTGTGTGAATTCAAGACAGAAACGCTCGTAGACTCTCAGCTCATCAAACGGACGTGCCTGCATCTGTCTGGGACGTAATTTGTTGATATCCGTCTCAATGTCATCATTCTATAGAGAGAAAAAAAAACTACAATCTTTACAAAATCAAATGTCCGGTAACTTGGATAGTGATTCTACAAAATTCTGAACATTATTTAGGACAACGAAAAGAAACGGTTGTCATTGTATAGGATTGAGAAAAAAACGGCACACTAAAAAAAAGTTCTATAACTATTGTCTATCAAATTTCAGTTAATTCATTAATTGATGATTGATTGATTAATTATCTGATATTAGATCAATTTAACCATGCCTACTTAAGCCGATTAACAGAAGGTGTAGTTGGTCCTTGTGTCAGTTTCAGTTTCTCTGTGTGTATATATATATATATATATACACACATACATATACATATACATACACATACACACACACACAGTGGATATAAAAAGTCTACACACCCCTGTTAAAATGGCAGGTTCTTGTGATGTAAAAAATGGGACAAAGATAAATCATGTCAGAACTTTTTCCACCTTTAATATGACCTATAAAGTGAACAATTCAATTGAAAAACAAACTGAAATCTTTGAGAGGGAAAAATAAAAAAAACTCACAATAACCTGGTTGCATAAGTGTGCACACCCTTAAACTAATACTTTGTTGAAGCACCTTTTGATTTTATTACAGCACTCAGTCTTTTTGGGTAGGAGTCTATTAGCATGGCACATCTTCGACGTGGCAATATTTGCTCACTCTTCTTTGCAAAAGCTCTCCAAATCTGTCAGATTGCGAGGACATCTCCTGTGCACAGCCCTCTTCAGATCACCCCACAGATGTTCAATTGGATTCAGGTCTGGGCTCTGGCTGGGCCATTCCAAAACGTTAATCTTCTTCTGGTGAAGCCATGCTTTTGTGGATTTGGATGTGTGCTTTGGGTCGTTGTCGTGCTGAAAGGTGAACTTCCTCTTCATCTTCAGCTTCAGCTTTCTAACGGATGCCTGAAGGTTTTGTGCCAAAATTGCCTGGTATTTGGAACTGTTCATAATTCCATCCACCCTGACTAAAGCCCCAGTTCCAGCTGAAGAAAAACAGCCCCAAAGCATAATGCTGCCACCACCATGCTTCACTGTGGGTGTGGTGTTCTTTGGGTGATATGCAGTGTTGTTTTGCGCCAAACATACCTTTTGGAATTATGGCCAAAAAGTTCAACCTTGGTTTCATCAGACATTACACATTTTCCCACGTGCTTTTGAGACACTTGATGTTTGTTTTTGCAAACTTCAGCCAGGCTTGGATGTTTTTCTTTGTAAGAAAAGGCTTCCGTCTTGCCACCTTACCCCATAGCTCATTCATATAAAGAATATGGGAGATTGTTGTCACATGTAGCACACAGCCAGTACTTGCCAGAAATTCCTGCAGTTCCTTTAATTTTGCTGTAGGCCTCTTGGAAGCCTCCCTGACCAGTTTTCTTCTCGTCTTTTCATCAATTTTGGAGGGACATCCAGTTCTTGGTAATGTCTCTGTTGTGCCATATTTTCTCCACTTGATGATGACTGTCTTCACTGTGTTCCATGGTATATCTAATGCTTTGTACCCTTCTCCTGACTGATATCTTTCAACAATGAGATCCCTCTGATGCTTTGGAAGCTCTCTGTGGACCATGGCTTTTGCTCTGAGATGCAACTAAGAAAATATCAGGAAAATCCAACTAGAACAGCTGAACTTTATTTGTGATTAATCAGAGTCCCTTTAAATGATGGCAGGTGTGTAATGACTTCTATTTAACATGAGTTTGAATGTGATTGGTTAATTCTGAACACAGCCACATCCCCAGTTATAAGAGGGTGTGCACACTTATGCAACCAGGTTATTGTAAGGTTTTTAATTATTTTTCCCCCACGAAGATTTCAGTTTGTTTTTCAATTGAATTGTTCACATTATAGGTCACATTAAAAGTGGAAAAAGTTCTGACATAATTTATCTTTGTCTCATTCTTTTACATCACAAAAACCTGGCATTTTAACAGGGGTGTGTAGAAAGAACTTTTTATATCCACTGTATATATTTATATGTATGTATATTTAATATAACAAATGTTTTATGAGATTTTTGGTTATTTGAGCAATTTTCTGCTATTGATAAATTGTTTTATATGTGTAAATCTCACAAAAACTGTAGAAATGTAATAAGATTTACCCACATACATTGCATTATAAAGACCATCGTCCACTCTGCTCTCTAAATATTGGCATTAGCCACTGAAAATCCAATATTGGTTGACCAGTAGCACTTATGTTTAAGACTTTAGTACCTGTGTTTTATGACCCGTTTCATCATCCTCATTTTCCGTGTCATTTTCTGTGTCAACCTCTGTGCCTTCATTCTCATCACTCTCGTCAACAACATCATCCACTAACACACAACACACAAAGATACATTTCCACATTAAAGAACTCAAGATACTGTACATTAAATATCAGTTTACTATGAACAGCATTATTACTAAAAAGAAAAAAGTGTGTAAGAGGAAAAAAAAAATATTAAGTCAAAAGTCAGAGTTACAGTGGCCCCGAGAAGTATTTGGAAACTAAAAACTTTCTTTTTAAATAACAAACAAATGTATATATATGTATATGTATATGTATGTGTGTTAGTGGAACATATCCATATTTCAGTCAGGACAACTGCCGGAAAACATTTTTAAGTATTTTAAGGGATGTGACAAGTTATTGGGTTTAGTCTTTGCAGAGCAAAGCAATTACAAAGACTTCCTACTGCTAGAACTTACTCAGACATGTCGGGCATGTAAGACATGCTACTGCTGCATAATTAGACATATTTACATTCTACCTGAAGTAGATTTAGACAAGTGATGCTGGGGAGGAGGAGGGTTTCAAAGACTAAACTCTCATATTTTGTCTCAATACTTTTTGGGGTCACTGTGACAAGTATGTTTTTTACCTCCTGGAGGCAGGCTGTGAAGCTGTGCAACTGGTCCACCAGCTAATATGTGTGGTAGCGGGTACTGATAGACACTTTTAATGGTAGGCAGTGGTAGGCGGTTCTTTGGAAAGCACTTCCTCATAATTAGGCTGGAGGTATTGACCAGAGGATCTAGTGTCCGGACGGGTAGGCACTCCTAAACACATTACAGTTAGAGTTAATATTTCTAATGTATATAGTTCACCCAAGTATACAGTATGTAGTAATGTATATGTAGTAAACCTATTTGGCACATTCAATAAAATCAAGAGTAGGATAAAATGTCACCCAATGCTTTAGTTTCATACAGTGGATGTGTTATAAAGGATCCTCATGCCGTTGGCATCTATGAAGGCCTTCCTGCCAAGTTTAATGTTTGTGAGGTTTTTAATACATCCCAGAATGCTCTTGCGAATGATCATGTGACGATGGCGTGTGTCGTTACGGTGCCAGTCCTGGTAGATGGCTAGTAGAGTGGGCATATACCCTCTGTCCACTGCCCACCGTGCATTCATTTCTAAACAGCACACATACAAGAGGTCCATGTTATGCAGACTTTCAAATTCAATTATGTGTAAAATACAGTACACTCTATGTGTAACAAATAACACAATAACGTTACAATAAACTTTTTATAATATTATCCTCCATTGGATGTTAATTGTATAATAAGTTGTGAAACAAAATCTGAACTCATGAATATGGCACCAAAAAGTTAATGTATTGCATAATGACATACAACCCTAGAAGTGGTGAATCTCATGAAAACATGTCCAGGTCATATTTCACATAATAAGTATGCATGTATGTGTGTATATATATATATATATATGCACGTTTATTTTTTATAAATATTTCAAATTTTTCTCAATTTTAAAAAAAACCCATTATGTATAGTATAAACACTTTACAATTTAAGTAATATATAAAACAATTGCTTAAAATAAAGTCATAATGCATAAATTCTTAATGTCCTAATCTAGACCTCAAGTTCTGTCTTCCTTTAGATTTTGAGGTGATATATAAGCTGGACATGCTCTTTACAGGTTTCATTAGATTCACCCAAGGAAGCATCTTACTGGACTTCAGTAACGCTGCTAGTGTGTCCAAGGCCACCCTGTTTAGGAAAAAGAACAAAAAGAAATCAGGATAAAAATAAATTAAAAGCAGTATATTTTGTTGTCAAAGTGTGAGCAATATTTAAAAATCAGTAATATTCTAGTAACAATTTGGCAAAATATGCATCAGATTTCTATCAGAACTGGTAAACAAAACACACACTACTGTACATACTTGAGCAAAGTGGTACTCTTTTTGCTGAAGGGTCCGATGATTTCAAACATGAGCTCCAAAGCACCACTCTTTCCCAGAGAAACTGCATTTACCACTACAGGAAAACACAGAAAGACCTACATGATCGTGTGCTTCACTGGTGTGATGCTCAATATATTGGTGAACATATCAGTGTGGACGTTTTGTTTTGCCATTTAATTAGGCCAATTTTATTTTGAAAACAAAACCAGACCAAAACACAATGTTCATGTGATGTTTTTTTTTTTTTTTTTAAATGTACAGTTTAATTATTTATAAAAAAAATTTTAATAAAACTTATGTTTATCACTGAGATAGAATTACTGCTTATACAGTGATTATTAGCCTATATGACAATGTTTACTTTAAAGTGTTTCTATTATAATTTATTGTAGATTATTGTAAGAGTGCATGTTTTGTTCATGTTTGTGTGAGCTGAAAGCACAGGCATTTCAAAATAAGAGTCTCCGCTGTATTTCGATTTCAACACTCTAAAAAACATTTTCATTCATTTTAAATTGTGAGCGGTATTTTGCACTCCAAGGGACCATTATTGCAATCTGATTGCCGCTAAGGAGCACATAAAATGAATGTACAGCATGTTAGTGAACTTACAGTTGCCCGAGTAAACCCGCAGCACCTGTAGGCATGGCAACAGCAGCTTGTGGTTCTGCAGATTGTGCTTTACTTGATTCACCGTCACATTCAGTGCACCGTTCAGGCGCGCTTTAACACCAAACTTCCTGTCTGAAGAGGAAGTGATGTCATCTAAAAGTGACCAGTGCCAATTGCAGGGAACTTAATCAATATTCAGCTTCAAAACAGTTAAATGACACATTTATACTTTAGTTAATAACATGAGAAAATGATTTGATTGTACCAAACCAAATATCTTATAAACTCGTCATAGCTAATCAGGTCAGCAAAGTATATGGTACTGTATGTCTCAACATCCAATAACTTGGTTTGCTTTACTGGAATTATGTGTGTGTATTTGCGGTCTTACCTTTCGGGCCGACTTTAAACAGTAAAGAGTGAATGTGCAGCATTAGTTCTTCATTTAGAGGAAGGTCTTTGCTGGAGCTCACCAGCAGCTGCAGCAGAATTGCAGTTCCTCCCTTAGACACAAACACTCCGGTCCTGCGTCCTCCACCTACCACAACAAAAACAACAGTTACAGACAAAGCAACATTACACTGGATTCAACAATCTGCCATTCTGTCCTTCAGACACAGAGTGTTTTGACTGGTGTGTCCTGATTATGTCAATACTAGCTCTATGCACAATGTGACACTTTATTAATATATTAATATGAAAATATAAGGCAAAATAAATAAATCACTCTACAAATTGACAAATTAATACGTAAAATATTAGCTTAATAATAAAGATGATAATAATAATAATACAAATATTTACAATACTCGTGTAAAAGTATAATTGGTTTTAAGAGGATGAACATGTTGCTGGGCAAATGGTTAAAGAAAAGAAATAGCACAATCATTTCTAAATACGCAATTAACAAGTTGCATTTAAAAGAAACAAATATTTATTATTTTGTTATTTTTAACGACATTTTAAACAAATAAATCCTTGTTTAAAATAAATTAAATAATGATTTATTTTTAATATGTTTTTAATAATTAAAACAAAATATTTGTCAATTTGGGGTTTATATAAAAAAATATTTTCAAATGAATAAATTGATAGTTGATTCCATTATTTATAAGTGGCACTCCTTTTCCCCCATTACTTTTAGCAATAAAGCTCAACGTTTAAAAGCATAATTACCATACTGCATAGATCACACTGCAGCCAACCTATCAAAGCAACTAGACAGCCCAAAACATCATACACAAATGTAAAAATACGACAGAAGTCAAATGAATCCATATACATCATCAACTGAGAAGTTAAAACACTTACCCACTGTCAACAGTTCATTTAAAATACTGAGGATGTTCAGGGTGGTCTGCAAATCCCGTGTATTCTGAATGGATAGAATCAAGCGGATTAATAACTGAAAAGCACTTTAATACATGACTTAAGAATAACTTGATCTACAGATGAAATCAATGTGATTGGGTATCAGTTTTGTCAGTGCTGGTACCTCTAGAGTAGAGAGAATAACATCCATCCCACTGGAGCCTTTAGACATCATCTCCTTACGGGTCTTCTCTAAAACATTACAGAACGCATACTGTTAACAATTAGCCTATAATTCAACTGCTTTATTCTAAATAATGTAAGTACATATACTGTATATTAAAAACAATCAAAAACAGACTACAGTAATTTGGGTGCTCATTGTCGTACTGTAGATTGTTGATCCTTTTATCTAGATATTTCATAATTGTTTCAATACATGCATAAATAACGGTGTTTTTCATTTTGTTCATTTTAATTAATAAGTTACCAAATTAAGTTACGAGATACTTTCTGGTCCAAAGTGACTTAAAGTACATGTTTTACAGGGATCTCCCCAGAGCAATTTGGGTTTAAGTGCCTTTTGAACCGGCGATTACTAGACTAATCTACACTCACTGTAATTTACAGAACAGTTTAGGAACAATTCAGGATTTGAAACCTGCATTTAAAGTTCTGCTTTGCATATTCTCTAAAAGATTTCCATGAGAATATCTGTCTTTTTCTTATACATGTTCATTGAGGCTGTCACATTCATTCATATTTAAAACCTAATAGTCAAGTAGGCTTTAACTCAAGAAATGTCTCTGGCACAGGCTTGGAAACATAAGTGTTTAAAAGTTTTTTATGACGCAGGCCTCAAATGGCTGAGATGTTTTGATATGCTACCTGGCCAACAAAGAGATAAGTGTGTGTGTGTGTGTGTGTGTGTGTGTGTGTGTGTGTGTGTGTGTGTGTGTGTGTGTGTGGGGAAAGTATTTGCCAAATATAACAACTGAGCAAAAACAAAACCACAAACAAAATCTAAACAATATTTAAAAACAACACAAACACAAAAAAACGAAACAAACAGGGATCCCACATTGAAGTACAGCATACGTAGTAATAAGCACAACATGAAGACTCGGCAAACAAAAAAGTAACATTTTCAAAACCGTCTTTAGCAGGAATCAAACTCACAACCTTTTGAACCATAAGTCCAATGCTTTTACACATTCCAAGCCACAAATAAAAAACTGTTAGATATAATTAATGTTGAATTTAAGCAGGAATTATGCCATGTAGTACAGCTTACACAGTAGTAAGCACATCATGAAGACACAATTAAAAACCACCCCTAGTTAAAATAGAACTCACAATCTTTTGAACAATGGCCCAACCTTTAACCACTAGGGCACTCAGTTGAGATACCTAAATAATGCTAAAGAGACTCAATAAGTTTAGAGCAAGCACAAAAATGCTAACTGATTAGAATGCTAGCTGATTAGCATGCTAAGGTACTGTTGTCTACAGATTGTATTGTGATCAAATAGCATAAAAAATACATTGGATAGCGTGCTAACTTATTAGCATGCTAACTGATTAGCATTTTAACCAATTAGCATGCTAAGCCAATGTTGCCCTATAGCATTGTGATCAAATAGCCTTATAAGACAGAAAGCCCATCAGTTAGCATGTTAACCAATTAGCATGCTAAGTTATCATAGAACGTAACATGATAACTATGCTAAACAGACATGTTCATTTAAACTAAAGGTGATGCTATCTCCAAACTTCTCAATCCTTTCAAAAGATATCACTCTCATATAAATCAGGAGAGCAAAATTAAGACAATACAAAGACCTCCACAACAGTATAGCATCAACTCTAACACCAACATGTGGAAATCGAACCCACGACCCTTAGAACCACAGTTGAAGTCAGAAGTTTACATGCACTTAGGTCATTAAAGTCATTAGAACTCATTTTTTAACCACTTCACATATTTAATATAGCAAACTACAGGTTTGGCATGTCGTTTATAACATCAACTTTGTAACTATTAATTTTTCCAACAATTGTTTACAGACAGATGTTATATGTTGTTTCACTTTTAATTGACTATATTACAATTCCAGTGGGTCAGAAGTTTACATACACTAAGTTAACTGTGCCTTTAAGCAGCTTGGAAAATTGCAGAAAATGATGTCAAGCCTTAGCTTCTGATATGAGGTGTAATGAATTAGAGGATGCATTTTAAGGACTACCTTAAAACTTAGTGCCTCTTTGCTTGGCATTATGGGAAAATCAAAAGAAATCAGCCAAAACCTAAAAAAATTACAATTTGTGGACCTCCACAAGTGTGGTTTATCCTTGGGAGCAATTTCCAAACAGCTGAAGGTACCACGTTCATCTGTACAAACAATAGTATGCAAGTATAAACACCATGGGACCACGCAGTAGGGCTAAAACGATTAGTCGACATTATCGATAAGGTTGACAATAAAAGTCACACAAAATTAGTCACACTGCCGCTCACTCCTTGCTGAGGAGAGGAAGAATTACACAGCTCACAGTCCAGATGCACTCTAAACGTTCTTCAGGTTTCAGGTGATGTAGTTTGCAAAGTATGAGGGAATTATACAAAAATACCCAAAACGTTAATACTGAAGCACACTTGTTGTGGAATAAGCAGAGCAGGAGCTGCCACTCTGCTGAAGCAAATCTTGCGCCTTTAAAGAAAACACCCCGGCATTACATCTTTAATACAGTTATATTTAATGCGTTATAGCTTTATTAAAATTCAAATAATAAGGAAGCAGTTCATGTAAATAACTACAAACTCAGAAATTGGCATTTCTCTGTGTGGTCAGCGCCTCTTCTATGAGTTGCGCGAAGTGTCCCGATCTGAAGGGGGAAGAGATTGAATCTTCTCCCGGCTGATGCACACTCTGTCACCGGGACTCCCTCTAGCATGTGCGCTTAATGCAGCTAGATTATAACGTGATGGCTCACGACTTAATCTATCATAACACAGTATCTGTGTCATTGTGCATTTCTTATAGTGAAGAAAATTGGCAATATGCAGCTATATTAATAAGAGAGAGTTTGTTTTTTGTGAGTTAAAGGTGGATTAAAGAGAACAAAAATGTGAGAGAGTTTAGTCTTTGCCCCATTATACACTGCAATAAAATACATTTTCCGTTATAACAATGTACATTCATTTTAGCAGCTGTATGGCAGAAGAAAACATTGTTATCTGACAATGTTGTATATAATATTAAAAATACAAATATTAAAAAGAAAATCTAAAAATCCTTTAAAAAAAGAAGCATTCACCAGAGAAGCAATAAGATATAAATGGAGTAATGAATACATGTAACGGGATTACGTATTTAAAATACAAAATATTAGTAACTGTATTCCACTACAGTTACAATTTAAACCATTGGTAATCAGAATACAGTTACATTCAAAAAGTATTTTGATTACTGAAGAGATTACTTTGTATTTGATTGTAATTTGTTTCATTTAATATTTAGACTATTCAGTTGGAAAACTTTTATCCAAATAAAAGATGCAATCTAAGGAGCTTTGAACAGCAGTGAAACACTTTCTTAAGATGTGTTACATTCAGACATTTTCATACTGTTGTGAGTGAAAAGGTGGATATGACACCATTGAGGAATTTTCCCTTGGAAGCTTAATAGAGGAGCTACATCAAGTTTCTACCGCTAAAGAAGAAAACAGTTAGAAACGCTTTGACAGATGAAACATGAATCCAATAAATATACGATTATATGCCTGGTCAATGTTTTTATGAGGTTAGGGTATTTTTAAAAGAAATGCTAACCAATGTCACATATAACATTGTATAGAAAGCTACAACCAATATATCTATGATGATGCACGTTGGAGCATAACTTCTTTTTTTCTCTAGTAATACCTCTGATATTAGAGCAAAGATGTACAGCAAAATCTTATTCTTAATAATAATTTTTATATATATTTTTTTACAGTTTTTCTGTAAAAACATCAAAAATCCTTAAAGCAAGATCAATTTAAGTGAATTTTCTTACTTTATTTACTTGTTTATAGTCAAAACAAGTGAAAAATTTGCCAGTACTGAAGAAGTAATCCAAAGTATTTAGATTGTTATTCACTTTGAGTAATCTAACGGAATACATTACAAATGACATTTTACAGCGTGTATTCTGTAATCTCTAGCAAAATACTTTTTAAAAGTAACCTGTCCAACCCTGAAGATATTTAGACTTGCTTTTAGAGAATAGATCTTGAATATAAGCATATTTTGTCTTTACTGCACTCACAGAAGTATAACCATGATAAAAAATGCCCTTATAAACAAAATATATGTTTATATTCGTCCCATAAAGCAAGTATAAATATCGTATATGTTGCTTCTCAAGTAGTGTATTTGTATTTTTAGAAAATTTTAAATGGAAAACAACACAAAACACTTGATAAAAATACTTTTTTTTGCAGTGAATATTTTTATTCTTATAATAAAAAGTATTTATTTTCCTTTATTTCAGTGAATGTCATTCAGAGGTATTTTTAAAAGATGATTTTGTCAGCTTTACTGTTAGCAAGCACGTTTAATACATCTTAACATGACGGTTAAGAGCGAATGAGTAATAATTGGAATAATCTCCAGAATAGGCAAATAATCGTTAGATTAGTCGATTATCAAAATAAATGTTAGTTGCAGCCCTAACACCACTCAGGAAGAAGATGCATTCTGTCTCCTAGAGATAAACGTAGTTTGGTGTGAAAAGTGCAAATCAATCCCAGAACAACAGCAAAGGTGTTTATGAAGACCTTATGAAGATGCTGGAGGAAACAGTTAGACAAGTATCTATATCCACAGTAAAACGAGTCCTATATCAACATACCCTGAGAGGCCACTTCTCCAAAGCCGCCATAAAAAAAGCCAGACTACAGTTTGCAAGTGCACATGGGGACAAATATCATACTTTTTGGAGAAATGTCCTCTGGTCTGATGAAACAAAAATTTACCTGTTTGGCCATAATGACCATCATTATGTTTGGATGTGTCCCACATGAAAAAAGGGGGAGGCTTGCAAGCTGAAGAACAACATTGCAACCGTGAAGCATGGGGTTAACAGCAACATGTTGTGGGGGTGCTTTCCTGCAGAAGGGACTGGTGCACTTCACAAAATAGATGGCATCACAAGGAAGGAAAACTGTGGATATTATGTGGATCTCAAGACATCAGCCAGGACGTTAAAGCTCGGTCGCAAACAGGTCTTCCAAATTGACAATGACCCCAAGTATACCTCCAAAGTCGTGGCAAAATGGCTTAAGGACAAGGTATTGGATTGGCCATCACAAAGCCCTGACCTCAATCCGATTTGTGGGCAGAACTGAAAAAGCGTGTGCGAGCAAGGAGGCCTACAAACCTGACTCAGTTACACCTGTTCTATCTGGAGAAATGGGCCAAAATTACAGCAACTTATTGTGAGAAGCTTGTGGAAGGCTACACAAAACATTTGACCCAAGTTAAACAATATAAAGCAATGCTACCAAATACTAACAAAGTGCATGTAAACTTCTGACCCACTGGGAATGTGATGAAAGAAATAAAAGTTGAAATAATTCACTGTGATCCTAACTGACCTAAGACAGGAAATGTTTTCTACGATAAAATGTCAGGAATTGTGAAAAACTGCATTTAAATGTATTTGGGTAAGGTGTATGTACACTTCTGACTTCAACTGTATAAAGCAGTGCTTTAACACACTCCACGCATTTGACATACCGATTGAGTGGCAAAGAGACTTCCTGAGGTTAGAGTCATGATGTAAGTGTGGGTTATCTTTTGAACTATAGGTGGCACTGTCTTCAAACTGCTTAAGTATCATCAGCACATTATGTCGATGATGCATACCAATTTTCTATGAAATCTGACAATGTATTTAAAATCTTTTTTTTTTTTTTTTTATTAATTTCAATATGGTGGAGAGACAATTATGGAGTGAAGTACAGCCTACATTGTGAAGTACAACATTAAGACTCAGAGGTCAACAGCAGTAAAACATTTAAAACCACATTTTCTGGGCTCAAACTCACAACCGTTTGAACAACTTTCCAATGCTTTAACCACTGAGCCATATAGCTGACACAGCTTAGTAATGCCAAAGAGACTGTCCAAGCAAAGATTACAAAATGATTGCTGAGAAAATTTTATTACAGCCAAGTGGATTTGAATTCAAGCAGGTATTATGTAATGTAGTACAGCCTGCATAGTACCAATTACAACAGAAAGATTCAGGTCAACATAAGCACACTTTTTAAAACCATAATTTGCTGGAGTCTAACTCAAAACCTTTTGAGGCATAACCCAATGCTTTAACCACTGGCCCACGCAGTTAGCAGATCTCAGCAATGCCAAAGACACATTCTAAGCTGAGAGTACATAACGATAGCTTAAAATATCTTGAATGAATGCTAAGTGGTTTTGAATTCAAGCATGAAATATTCAATGTAGTACAGCCCAAGTAGTATCAAGCTCAATATGAAGACCCAGAGGTCAACAGAAGTAAAATGTTTAAAATCATTCTTTGCTGGACTTGAACTCACAACTTTGAGAGCGATAGTCTGATGCTCTAATCACTGTGCTACTGAGCTGACACATCTCAACAATGGCAAAAATACATCCCAAGTTTAGAGTCAGCACACAAGTGTGGGTTATCTTTTGAACTATAGGTGGTGCTGCTTTTAAACTGTTCAGGTATACTCAGCACATGATTTTGATGATGCATACCTATTTTCTATTAAAACCGACAATGTATTTAAAATATTTACCACTTTTTAACAAAATTCAATATGGTGGAGAGGCAGTATTGCCGATTTGGGAAACCTTGATATTGCTGAAATCATCATGACCCACAGAATCCATAGACACTAATCACATGATTTTGGGACATATGGTTCAAAAGTTACAGACAAAAAAATGCTTTTGACCCATAGGTTTCTGCCGCAAAATTCTGCATGTGACCCCAGACCATGGTCCTCACGAAGCATACCAAGTTCTCTTACGAGAGGTTCTCTCGTATTGCGTAAGCTAGCTTACGCTACGGGAAAGATTCATCTTTTCTGAGATATTGAAGCCAAAAAATTATCCTTAATTTTTGTATCCATTGTCAACGTAGTGCGGCAGCTGCAGACCTTGAGCGGGCTAGCTAGCGAGCTCATAGGTTGCTCTGTGGCAACTGCTGCAGCCTATAGACGAGCTTGGGCGAACTCGCATCCAATGAGAGGCGTCCGCGTGCTCACTGCATCAAAGCCCGCCAAAATGGGCGTGACTAGAGTGCATATAAGCGTAGTTCGTAGGCTGGAACCCTGATTTTCATCTCTTCAGTGAAGCTCTTCGCATCACTGACCTGGAAGCCGCGTCGCCGTTCGAGGGGCATCAAGCAAGCGTGGACAGCGCTAGAAGAAGCCGGCCATCTCAGCCACCTTCAGCCATCCTGCGAGCTACGCCATCCGACGACGTATCCTTTTATTCAGCAAGCTAGTTCTCACGAACTATTCACAAAAGAGTACGAGCGTCTTTTTCAAGATGCCTCGCTCCACTTGCGCCTCATGTCGCTCCCTTCTCAGCACAGGAGACTGCCACATCATCTGCGCTCTCTGCCTGGGACTGGGGCACGCAGAGCTCGCCCTCACTGAGGGCGGATGCGATTTCTGCGAGGAAAGCGCTCAAAGCAGAAACCGCCGCGCCGCCTTACCTTCAGCCGCGCAGGAAGAAGCGCCGCTCACAAAGGCTGCCGGAAACTGTGGTTGAAGCGACTGCCTCGCCGGAGCCTCTCCCTCGAGCATCGTTTTCACCCTCCCTGCCCCCCCGGGATGCGCAGTTGCTGCCGAGCGACCGCACTGCTGCCATCTCGGATGACGAGGCGGAGGATAAGGGCCGCTGTTCCATCATGGCTTCGGACAGCGAGGAGTGGTCAGGCTCCCAAGCCTCCTCCTCGGCTCAGGAATCCAGCAGGACCCGCCCGAGTCGGAGGGGAGTTAACACGCCTCCTCACACAGGCCGTCGACCGCCTCGGGCTCGAGTGGTCACCGCCCCCTGAGCAGGCACCCAACAGACTCGATGGCTGCTTTCTTCAAAGCCATCGCCGCTCTACACCCGCGGCCTGGGCCGCTCCCTTCCTGCCGGAATTACATACGGAGCTTGCAAAGTCGTGAAACGCTCCTTTTTCAGCCAGGACCCGTTCCCACGTCTCCACCTCTCTCACGTCGGTGGACAGCGCCACTGAGAGAGGCTACTCCTCCATCCCCCCGGTCGAGGACTCGGTAGCAGCACACCTTTGTCCGCCCTCCGCGAGATGGCGTTCCAAGCCTGTGCTCCCGTCTAAGGCCTGCAGAGCGACTTCCGCCTATGTTGGCCGCGCCTATTCCGCCGCCGGCCAAGCCGCATCTGCTCTGCACTCAATGGCCGTTTTACAGATCCTACAAGCAGACCTTCTTCGGGAGTGGGATGAGAAAGGCAGGCACCCAGAGGCTGTTACTGATCTACTGGCGCGACAGACCTCGCCCTTCAGGCTACCAAAGCTGTAGCCCAAGCTCTAGGGAAGTGCATGGCCTCGCTGACTGTGACCAAGAGACACTTATGGCTAACACTAGCCGACATGGGAGAAGCAGAGCGCTCCACGTTCCTCAACGCACCGCTCTCTCCGACCGGTCTCTTTGGCTCCGCGGTGAGTGGCATTGTTGACCGCTTCTCAGAAGTCCAGAAAGCCACCCAAGCCATGAACCTCTTCCTGCCGCGTCGCGCTAGCTCCTCTGCAGGCCGCTCACGTGATCAGCCTCCTGCACGAGCCTCTTCACAGCGCCCAGTTCAACAAACTCAGACTTCTCAGCGTCGACAGGGCGGCCGCCCTCGATCGCGCTCAGACAGCCGCCGCAGACCGCCGCCCCAGCGGGCCTCGATTTAAGGTAACGCTGAAACCAGAGCAACCGAAGTCTTCCTAACTTTGTTGAACAAACGACGGCTCAGTCCGCCGCGGCCGGACCACCGTCGAAGCTTTGCCCCTGTCAGTCCCCTTCTCTCAGGCTACTACAGTGGTGAATTTAGCAGCCAACAAGCCGGTGACACTGCCCGCTTGCCTGCACTCAAACGCCGTTTTCACGGCGACCCAAATAAATTTGTAAAGAGCAAACATGTCTTATGTGTAGAAAAAGTGCCCACAACCCAGTGTTCACCCCTACACACAAGCATAACACATCCCGTGCCCCTATCAGAGCACGCTCTCATAAAGCTGATTACTGAACCGCTCGAGCGTCAGAGTCAATGAAGGCGCCCACAAATGCGTGTGCGCGCCCATTCTCTGCCCGCTCTGTCACACGACCAGCCCTATGTGTAGAAAATGTGCCCACAATCCAGTGTTCACTTCTGCACACAAGCACTGCATGTCTCGTGTCCCCACCAAAGCACGCTCACATAAAGCGGTTACGAACCGCTCGAGCGTCAGAGTCAATGAAGGCGCCCACAAATGCGTCGTGCGCCCATTCTCTGCCCGCTCTGTTACACGGCCAGCAACCATTCCTCTGTGTGTAAGTCCCGTGCCCATGACTATGCTTGCGCATCACGTAACAGATGTGACTCTTTCCCCATTCATTCCAATCGGAAGTCACTCACAAAACAGCCTGTTCATGCTGTCTGCGAGCAATCATGCATGAACACACTAAACGCGCTCACACATTTTGTTCAGCTCTGTGTGCGGCAATCAGAGCGAATTGGCCATTCACCCTCTAGCGTTACGCTTCAAAGCGTGGGAAGCTATTCCAGGGATATCCAAGTGGGTGTTAAGCACAATACAACAGGGCTATTTGCTACAGTTCGATCGCCGCCCCTCGCTTCAGAGCTGGCTCGAAACCACTGTGAACACGGAAGCAGCGTGCATGCTTCGTTCAGAAATAGCAAGCCTTCTGTGCAAAAGGGCCATAGAAAAAGTGCCACCCTCTCTGAGCGAGTCGGGGCTTTACAGCCGTTATTTTCTTGTTCCCAAGAAAGACGGCGGCCTCAGACCCATATTAGATCTCAGGGTTTTGAACAAGGTGCTTGCAAAAGACCGTTCAAAATGCTTACAATCAGGAAACTCCTCGCGCATGTGCGCCAGGGGACTGGTTTATTTCTCTCGATCTGAAAGATGCATACTTTCAGATTCAGATAAATCCCGTCACAGGCCATTCTTGAGATTCAGCCTGACGGCCAGGTTTATCAATACACCGTCCTTCCGTTCGGCCTGTCTTTAGCACCCCGTACTTTCACGAAGTGCATGGATGCGGCGCTCGCACCCCTGCGGAGTCAGGGTTTGCGAATTCTGAACTATTTGGATGACTGGCTGATTATGGCTCAGTCACATATGGAGCTTCTGTCTCACAGAGCGGTTCTCCTCAGCCATCTGAACAGTTTGGGTCTTGCAGTCAATTGGACCAAGAGCTCACTACAGCCCAGTCAGACCATTTCCTTCCTGGGAATAGAACTAGACTCCATGGCAATGACGGCTCGCTTATCTACACAGCGCGCACGCCGTGTTCAGCGACTAGCCGCATCTTTTCAGATGAACAGCCTCACGCCTCTGAAGAAATTCCAGAGAGTGCTAGGTTACATGGCCTCAGCCGCAGCAGTACTTCAGCTGGGTTTACTGCACATCGCCCGCTTCAGCATTGGCTAAACACCCGCGCATCTCGCCGGGCTTGGGCCTCAGGCCGCCAGCCCATCAAGGTGACTCAGACCTGTATATCAGCTCTGCAGCCCTGGACAGTGGCCGAATGGTATCAGCGGGGAGTGACAATGGGAGCTGTATCTCGCCGAAAAGTCATCTCGACAGACGCGTCCAACACGGGTTGGGGCGCGGTCTGCGAGGGCTCTCCGGTTTTCGGCCTATGGTCAGTTCAGGAAAAGCTCCTTCACATAAATTGTCTGGAAATGATAGCGGTCGAGTACGCGCTCGTGCGCTTTCTCCCGGTCATTCAGGGTCACCACGTCCTGGTCCGTTCGGACCTTTTGCGTCCAAAGAGAACTCTCACTTCCCAGTATTTTTCTCGAAAAGCGAGGACGCGCTGGCCCAGGACTGGCCCAGACGCCCGCTTTACGCCTTCCCTCCCGTCTCGCTACTGCCACAGGTAATGCAGAGGATCAGGGAAACGCGTCACTCGGTGCTCCTCATAGCCCCGCGTTGGGAGAATCAGACATGGTTCCCGGAGCTTACGCAGCTGTCACTGACAGCGCCGTGGCCCATCCCAGTGAGAGCAGATCTCCTCTCTCAAGCTCGCGGCACAATCTGGCATCCCCACCCAGAGCGCTGGGCGCTGCACGCGTGGGTGATCAACGACTACCCGTCGCTCTGCCAGAAATAGTAATAAACACCATCATACACGCTAGAGTCCCTTCCACGAGAAGACTCTATGCGTCAAAATGGTCTGTGTTCTCAAAATGGTGCACCGACAGAGACCTGGATCCGCGGACATGTGGGGTGTTGTCGCTGCTCGTATTTCTACAAGAGCTGCTGGATAAGGGCAGATCCCCATCCACGCTCAAAGTGTATGTGGCGGCCGTTGCGGCGTTCACTGAACCCCTGCACGGCCAGTCATGGGGTAAAAACGAGCTGGTCATCCGCTTCCTCAGGGAGCTAGAAGGATGAACCCCGCGCCCCCATCGGTTCCTATCTGGGATCTTTCTATAGTTCTCGAAACTATGAAAGCCCCCTTTCGAACCACTTCAATCCGTGGATTTGAAATACCTTTCACTCAAAACCGCTTTTCTGACTGCCCTGTCATCAGTCAAACGTGTGGGAGACCTTCACGCGCTGTCTGTCAGCGCTGCGTGTCTTGAGTTTGGACCAAGTGACTCCAAGGTCATTTTAAAGCCTAGACACGGCTATGTTCCCAAGGTGATCGGTACTCCTTTCAGAGCACAGGTCATTTCCCTATCGGCGCTGCCAGCACCCGATAGCGACTCGACGCCAATCTCCTTTGCCCGGTCAGAGCACTGAGATTGTATACTGCGCGCTCCGCTGCTTTCAGACGCTCCGAGCAGCTTTTCGTTTCGCTCGAGGGCGCACCAAAGGTCTGCCGCCTCGAAACAGACACTATCTAGATGGATAGTGGACGCTATTGCTGCTGCATACGCGTCAAAAGACCTGCCATGCCCGTTGGGCATTAGGGCTCACTCCACTAGAGGCATGGCATCCTCGTGGGCATGGTCCAGCGGGATTTCCATTCACGACATATGTGTGGCAGCGGGATGGACTTCCCCTCCACCTTTGTCAGATTTTACAATATGGAAGTGCCCGCTCTGCAGGCAAAACTACTAGCGGTTTAATACGCTACAGCTCCCCTGGTGAGCTGCACTGATGGGACACATTCCACACAGACCGGCACCGCCGCTCTGTCGTTCCCTTCCCACTATGTGCTTATGTATTACACAATCAATGACCCGCATTCTTGCCGGCCAAATATTATTTCCCCACTCATAAGGGCTCCCCGGGTCCCCCTTAATTCCCTGGGGCTCATACAGTGGATGCTTGGCACGCAGGCGTTGACAATGGGTTCCCGTGAGCGTAAGCTAGCTTACGCATACTGAGAGAACCTCTCGTAAGAGAACGTATCGGTTACCTAACGTAACCTCGGTTCTCTCTAGATGAGGGAACGAGTATTGCGTAGCCGGCCGTGCTCGCGCCACGCAGCGACTTTTCGCTTCAGTCAATGAAAACCAGGGTTCCAGCCTACGAACTACGCTTATATGCACTCTAGTCACGCCCATTTTGGCGGGCTTTGATGCAGTGAGCGCCGGACGCCTCTCATTGGATGCGAGTTCGCCCAAGCTCATCTATAGGCTGCAGCAGTTGCCACAGAGCAACCTATGAGCTCGCTAGCTAGCCCGCTCAAGGTCTGCAGCTGCCGCACTGCGTTGACTATGGATACAAAAATTAAGGATAATTTTTTGGCTTCAATATCTCAGAAAAGATGAATCTTTCCCGTAGCGTAAGCTAGCTTACGCAATACTCGTTCCCTCATCTAGAGAGAACCGAGGTTACGTTAGGTAACCGATACGTTTCGTATGCTTCAAAATCAGCCTCAAATCCATTTTCACATCAAACTTGTTAACTTTGTGATGCTTTAACTTTTAAACAAAAGCGAAAATCAAAATTCTGAACAGTCATTTCTGTGCAGCTCGGTCTGGAGATTATTTTGAGCCATTGTTTGAAAAACTCAGACCACATTTGAAGGGTGTGAAAGATGAAAGCTACTGTAACGGGTGGAGTTATAATGTATGGGAATTATCTGAAATATTAAGAGGAGAGTAATCAGACATACAAATATTTTGTTTGTAGGACAAACAGTTCAAAAGATACACAGAAAAGAAAAGAAAATTTTTGGACTGGTGGTGGCGATATGGAGTTTGTCCTAGAGGTCCCAAATTTGCTATAGGGACTATTCATGATCACCCCTATCAGTGAGCCAACTTTCATCATTTTCCTGCGAACGGTTCTATGGGCTGCCATACATTTCCACTGGGAGGAAGAAGCAGCAGCAGCAGAATAATAATAATAATAATAATAATAATATTAATACTAATGGATACAATAGGGGCTTCGCACTAGGAGTGTAAATCAGTATTCCAATATAATGTGCCTATTTTAAGCAATCAATAAAAACGAACGTTTGCCCTCAAATGCAACTAAAATGTAATTTGAATATTTTATTGAGCTCTCTGAAAAGTGCTAATTTAGTTTCATCCACAACAAAATATAGGTACTTCAGATGTTGAAAAAAATGATACAGATAATAATATTAAAAATGATTCACACACAAGAGATCAATTGTTTGATTACATCTTATTTTTCAGTTTAATCCTATTCAAAGTACTTACCTAACCATGACTTGTTTCCAATAATCTGTGCTATCTGTTGTTTTCTTGGCTATAACTTCCAGAGTTGTAATGAAAAATTCTGTTACAGTTAACGGGGATCATGTTTAGTAAGGGTGTTTATGTGTACTGTGTAAAGTCTTATAACTGATGCTTAAGCTGAGCAGGTGCTTCTCTTTCCCTCGTTAGTGCTGTTCAGAATGTCGGCGTTGTCATGATGTTGTCAGATGTTTCAAATTACGGTTAAACTTCTCCATGGTACATTTAAATAGCAAATTCTCATGTAAAATTAAAACAGGTTGCATGCGCAATGATATCGATGGAAGCCCGAATTAATCGTGCATGCGAGCAGTTCTGCGTTTGTCAAGAGAGTTTGCATTTTAAGGAGCACTCGGTTGACATGTATGCACTGATCCTGTCACTGGAGCTCGCGTTTCACGGGAAGCCCGGTTAATGCACGCAAATATAGCAGAGCTTCAGAGACCCCACACACATCCTTGTCCCACAGGAAAAGCATATTTAGCCCTCATAAACTTAAATACATATAATAAGGTTGCTTCATCGTGGAAATGCTTACAGACGAGGCTGACATGAGAGTATTAAAATTAAGGCACATCTTAAAAACAAATTCTATATCGATATTTACACACTGTATCGATAACATTGGTTATTGGATCAATGTATCGATCCAGATTGATGAATCGTTACACCCCTACTATGCACCTTTGGTGCTTGACCCCTAAAAATCAAACAAATCCAAGTCAAACAAAACAACAACAGACACTAAAATCAAACAAAATAAACACAAACAACAAACAAATCCAAAATCAAACAAAACGAAAAAATTTTTATAAAAATAAACCTGAAAAATCAAACAAATCCAAGTCATACAAAACACAACACAAAAAACAAAAAAACTAAAACAAAACCAAAAATCAAACAAAACATGTGCACCATTTTCATCTGAGTTACAATCTTTAACACTCATAGACACTGAAACTCTGGCTACAATAATGACGTATGTTGACAGGCACCAATAATAGAAAGCAAAAGAACAGAAGCAGCATCCATCAACTCAACACTTCTTTAATGATGGAAAAAATACAGACTAAGCAGTCACGTTAAAGCACAACTTGAGAAATGTCACAAAAACCTTTGGCACAAAGGTTTAAAACAGTCCAGAATATTATAAACCCCTAAGTTTAAAAATCAACACCTTGTCAGGAATAAGGGGTTTGGCCAGCATGAAATATCTTCGCGTGTTTAATTTATGAGTGCAAAGCTCCCGCGTAAGTGACACCCTCACGATAGACGGACCTGCTGCATCTACTATTAATGGCAAGTTAACTTGTTACATACTGTGTTGCAGCTTAGATTTACATGCACATAAATAAAATGTGCTGTGCAAATCAGAATCTGGTGACACGGCAGAAGGTTGGAGAAAGCTCATGTCACACTTTGAACTCTTGACTGGACACAGAGTATCTGAAGAGACACGTAGGCAAATATCAAAATGGGGAAAAAAAAGACTAGAACATTTTTCAGCAATTGTCAGGTATCGCAGACAGGTAGGTGAGAAACAGAGCATATTAGCATCTGCCAGCAGGAGATCATTAATCCCTTGACCGTCAGGACTCACTGCTGAGTTAAAGGTTCTAGCACCTGGAAAAGTATATCAAAAGTGTAAAAAAAAATCGTTCTGTTGCCGGGAAGGCTATTTTGTTCTAGTCAAGTGAGCTTCTTTTTCTACTGAAGAATGGCGAGCAGGGCGTGGCCGAGAGGTAAGGATGGACACCTGGGGGGAAAATGAGCTCAATCAGCCAGGAGAGAGAGATAAAGAGGAGCCTGAGCCACAGTTGGAGAGGGAGACGCACAGAGCTGTATGTGTGTCTGTGTTAACGGGACTGCTGAAAGGCAAAACTTTATGTATTTATTTACTGTGCTGATAAGCAGACTGTGTATGTTACACTGAAAAGTGTTGTCATTAAAAAGACTCAAGTTGGATTGTTCCCCCGGCTCCCGCTTCCTCCTTCAGAGTGTTAAAGAACCTTGTCACAGTCAAGCTGATCTGAATGTTTTCATCAGTGATCGCACTCACAAGCCACATATCATCACATATGCAGATTGTAATCCATATTGATTCGGTCATTAATCGCTTTTCCACTAAAATGACTAAGGAAATCAGAAAGTCTTTTTTTATGGAAAGTAATTTCTTTACTCACTGAAAGCTGCATATGGACATGCGTGTTTTACGGCAAGCCTTGAGGGGATAAATAAACAATCGGGCACATTCACAAGGTAAAATGACACCATGAATCACAGCCTAAATCACTCAACTACAATTGTTAATGTTCATGCAGTTCTCCTGTTGTTATTTCTAGTTGTTTGGAGACTGCAAGTGTGTCGCCGGCTTAACAAGATCATCCCATACTAAATGGAAAGAGCATGCAGTGGAATCTCAAATGAAAAAAGTTCATAAGTTAATTGAAAGGCTGAAATCACATTTACGTATACGACTTGAAATAGTGCAGTGTTCATCCTCTAGTTTGATCCGGTTAACCTGTTTTAGTCATTAAAATTACTACTATCAAATTCAATAATAAAATGTATTCAATTATAAAATTAAAAGTAATGAAAATGACATTTATTATAAGGACAGTGTGAAAGTTTGTTGTTTATTGCAGTTAATCTGCTTTAGTAACTTAAAAATTAAATTAACATTAGTTAAATACATTAGTAAACATTAACCAACAATAAACAATACTTTTACAGCACTTACTAATCTTAGATAATGTTAATTTGTCAGCATTAATTAACACGTATATCATCTAACATAAAACATAAAAACAACTTTGTTGCTTTTAAAGAATCTTGATCTTTATCCACTGATGAAGATTTTATAAACTTTGTGGAACCATTAGAACTCCCTAAACTGACGACTGAGCAAAAATATTCTCTTGATTCAGAGATAACCTTGGAGGAGGTAATTAAGGTAATTAAGGTCTTGCCTACAGGCAAGGCTCTGGGGCCAGATGGCATTGCCAATACATTTTTTAAAATCTTATGCTACAGAATTGGCTCCACTTTTGTTAGAAGTTTATATTGAATCATTAAAGAATGGAAAGCTTCCGCCAACCATGACAAAAGCCCGGATAAGTCTGATTCTTAAAAAGGACAAAGATCCAAGTGAGTGTAAGAGTTACCATCCAACTTCCCTGATCCAGCTAGATGTAAAAATATAGTAATACATTTTGGCTAACCAATTAAGTAAAGTTATGACATCTCTTATACATATAGATCAGGTGGGGTTTATTCAGGGCCACAGCTCTTCTGATAACATTAGGCGTTTCATCAATATCACGTGGTCAGTGGTGAAGGATCAGACTCGATCTCACTTGACGTCGAAAAGGCGTTTAATATGGTAGAATGGGATTATCTTTTTAAGATTTTGGAAATATACAGATTCGGAAATACTTTTATTGGATGGATTAAGTTACTTTACTGACAACCGATAGCAGCGGTACAAACAAATTGACTAATTTCAGATTATTTTACCCTGGATAGGTGCACCCGGCAGGGTCGCCCTCTTTCCCCATTATTGTTCTGTCTTGCCCTGGAACCATTAGCAGCCGCAATAAGAAATTAAGATGATTTTACATGGGAGATGGCAGGAGTTATGGCGCATAAGCGTTTGCTTCACATTTTATTATTTGTCTTCAACCCCACTAGATCTATGCCTTACCTCCACAGAATTATTCATTCCTTTTCTAAGTTCTCAGGATACAGAGTCAATTGGTCTAAATCTGAAGCTTTGGCTCTGAGCTAGGTTTTCGAGCGATGTGGCAGGTGGGCTTCATTACATTTATCTATGATTGGGAAGGTTAATGTTATTAAAGGGCACCTATTATGCCCCTTTTCACAAGATGTAATTTAAATCTTTGGTGTCCCCAGAATGTGTCTGTGAAATTTCAGCTCAAAATACCCCACAGATCATTTATTATACCATGTTGAAAATGCCAACTTTTGGGTGGGAATAAAAACGAGCCGTTTTTGTGTGTCTTTAAATGCAAATGAGTTGGTGCTCACCGCCCCATATCCAGAATAGGGTGGAGTTTTGACATCTCTGCTTCGGATAACTAGACATCATAAGCAATATGACTGACAGCCCTATATGTTTGAACCGGAGTCAGACACTGATGAGGGAGAGACTCCGTCAGAAGTAACAACTTTGAGAATGAACCAGGAAGTTTCCGAATGGTTATTTTTATAAATGTATTTATTTGTTATAGAGATTTTTCAGCAGTTTTGCAATGATGGATGAGCAACACACACACACACACACACACACACACACACACACACACACACACAGACAAATACTGTTACAACGTTTGCTAGGCGCTATAACGAAACAACACAAACAAACAAGTCCTTCGGCAGAGTCCGTCAATAGTCGTGGGCAGGTCCTGTACAAAGTGACATCACTTTGTACAGAATCTGCAAACAGCTTGTTTGGAGACTGGGTGGAGATTTGTATCATTAAAGGGTGGTTGTGTACACACACACTACCAACACACATTTATGTTCAAACACCATGTAAAAGTGATATTTGCATAATAGGTCCCCTTTAAAATGAATTGTACTACCTGCTACAGTCTCTCCCTGTAGATGTCCCGACCTCTTATTCAGATTCAGATGTTTGTATTGAACAGGAAGTTCATGCCCCTATTTCACCATTGTAAAGCCTTTCTATCAAACTAATCGGAGAAGTTAGAAATTACACCACGTAATCTAACATTTGCACTCAGTATGGACAAAAGTGTCCAGAGAGTTTAATTCAGACATTAATTTAAATGTTGCCTCGAGCATATGATGAACTCCAAATTATGTATTAATAAGTCCCCTTTCTGGTGGTCAGAGTGGATTGTAAGGGGGGTTTCTACACTCAGTGACCTGTATGAGAGTGGAGTTTTGATCCTTTGAAAACATTTTGGGATTCCCAGACCTCAGTTCTATAGGTATTTACATCTGAACCACCTGCTCTGTACTGTTTTTGGGAGCAGTTTACACCCCCCTAAAGCGACAAATAGAGGTCATGAGGCATCAGTGTATTACTCCCTGCTAATTCTGGGGGACGGAGCTTAAACTTCTATTTTAGATTATGGGAGAAAGATTTAAACTTGGTATTGGAGGAGGGAGTGTGGACTAGGATTCTAAAAAACATCAAGTCTGCATCTAGAAATACAAGGGCACCTTATGCAATTCAAGATTTTACATTGATTATACTGGACCCCCTCTAGATTGTATAGGCTTGGTCTCAAAGACACACCCACCTGCTGGTGAAGGCAATCAGAAGAGTGGGACACCACCCATGTCTTTTGGGAGTGTGTTAAATCCAAGAATTTTGGTTGAAGATTCAGAGTTTTATGTGTGAGGCACTGGGCACTCAAATTTTATTTTGCACCAGACTCGGTCATCAATATAGAGAATAAGCACATAAAAAATTGCAATAATAAAATGTATTAAATGACAAAGTTTAAATGAAAGAAAGATTGATTTATTAATATGCCCAGCTACAACTTTTTCCTTGTAGTTTAGAGTGTATTTGTTGTCTATTGGTTAATCGGCTTCGATTATGAAAAAGATTACGATCACACTTTACAATAAGGTTGTATATGTTAACATAAACTACATTATTTACTTGAATTAACAATAATTATTAATCTTGGTTAATGTTAATTTCAATATATACACCAATAATTGTTTTTTTATTAAAAGTCGCATATGCTAACACAAGTTAACTACATTAGTTAACGTGAACTAATAATGAACAGTGTTTTTGCAGCACTTAATTTAACAATTAAAATGTAAATAATTTTAACTTTAGTTAATGCATTAAGAACTTACATAAACTAACCATGAAAAATACATTTACTAATGTAGCAAATGCCAGCTTATTGTAAAGTGGTATCAAAATTACATATCTATAAATATATATATATATATATATATATATATATATATATATATATATATATATATATATATATATATATATATATATATATATCTCTGACCTACCAACACTGGATTGCTGTGTGGGGTGTGGTTTGAATGTGTGAGGAGGAGTTTCTGGTGCAGAATAGGGAGCAGCAGTACAGGTCAGTAATAGTATACTGAAGATGAATAATACTAAGAAATGTATTCGGATGGTCCCTTACCACATCCTTCACAGTTTTTAAGTTATTAATAATAAAAAGTATATATCCTTTCTTATTTGCTGAGAACTTTCCTGACCCAGAACTTTATTTTATATATACATTTATTTAAATTATACATTTTTTCACCTGTACTTCTTGTATTTATGACTCAGTGATAGTTTTCATACATTGCTGGATCGGTGTAATTTTGTACACCTCACAGAACATTTATATTGAACCTTCTGTTTTTTAATAAAAAAATTATAAATCAGTAGTTTTAGATTTATGTGTGGACTTTTCAGACGGTCCCTTAACACATCCTTTAACAGTATTAGCACGTTTCAGCACAATGTGTGGACTTTTCGGAAAGATCGCATCCCGTATTGATTTGAAAGGGGACACATCTTTTCATATTTAAATACGGGACTATCCCGTATTTTATGTGACAGGTGGCAACCCTACCTACAGGTCTAATACATTCTCAAGAGCAAAGTGTGGATGCAGAAAATCATGAGTTTATCAGGGGAAATTGTAAATTGGGAGTATAGCGGGAGAAGAGGTGGAAAAACGGGAGAAACCTGTTCACATTGAGAGTGTTGGCAAGTATGAGATATATATATAGATATATATATATATATATATATATATATATATATATATATATATATATATATATATATATACACACACACACACACACACACACACACACACAAATATAAAAATTACATAGTTTTTATTACAAGAGATTGTAGTGAGTCAGCGATACCTTTGCTTAGTTGAGTGCCAAAATTAGCTGTCTGTTACTCTATAGTAAGTTTAGAGTACACATTTTTTGTAGGCTATTAATTTAGCAGATGCATTTTTTCAAAATGACTTATTAATGAGGAATAATATAACAAAATCAATTTATCCAAGTATTACAATTACATACACTAATACAAATTTGACTGAAAACTACTATTCAAATTTGTAAAAACAATTATTTAAATTACTGTCATGAATGATTAATGAGGCAGACGAGGAGATTCGGATCCAAACGCAGTTTTGAGCTTTATTGAACCAAAACACCAAATGAACAACCCACGATGGGGAAAAGAAACATAAACTAAATAAGCTGACCAAGGTGGACACGAACAGGGCACTAGGGAGAGAAGCACACGCCAGGACAACATCAAACAACGATCGACGAAGACTGAACAAAGAAACAGGGTATAAATACATAAACAAGGGAAAAAGGGGCCAATGAACGAACAGAACTCAAACAAGATAATAAGGTGATTAACAGAAGCAAACGGCAAACTAATGAGGGCAGGTGAAAACAATGACAGGGAACACGAACGCTAACAGAGGACTATGGAGTTACATAAGGGACTAAAGTGAAAACTAAGAAGTGCAAAAGTGACAAGATGGAAAACAAGAGGGCAACAGTGAAACAAGACAGGGTAACCATAACAGAGCCCCTCTAAAGGATCGGCTTCCAGACGATCCTAACAACAAATAACAAAAGACAAAAACCCACAAGAACAACATGAGGGCACCAGGGGCAAACAGACAGTACAAGTGGGCACATGGGCAGACAGGCAGACCAGGGGGCACACTGGGCTGGCAGGAAGTCCGGGGGGCACAGAGGGCAAGACAGGCAGGTCTGGGAGGTGCCAGGGGCAGATAGGAAGTCCGGGGGGGAAATGAGACAGTCCACGAGGGCACGAATGAAGGTGAGACAGTCCACGGGGGCACAAGTGGAGATGAGGGTTAGGGGGCCAGGGAGGTATCGACCGGGCAGGGACAGGTTTTGATGGTCTGGGAGCTGGCCACCGGGCAAGGACAGGTTTGGGGAACCTGGGAGGAGGCCACTGGATGGGGACTGGGTCAGGAGGCCAGGAGGGAGGACTCAGGACGGGAACAGAGTCAGGAGGCCTGGGTGGAGGCCACAGGACAGGGACTGGATCAGGGGGCCTGGGGAGAGGCCACGGGACTGGGGCTGGGTCAGGAGGTCTGGGGAGAAGCCACAGGACAGGGACTGGGTCAGGGGGCCTGGGAAGAGGCCACAGGACGGGAACAGGGTCAGAAGCCCCGGGAGGAGGCCACAGGATAGAGGCCGGCTTTGGTGGCCTGGGAGGTGGTCGTGGGCCAAGGGCCGGTTCAGGGGACCTGGGAGATGACCACAGGACAGAGGCCGGTTTTGGTGGCCTAGGAGATGGAGTGGCCACAGGGGAGGCCGGCGGAGCCGCGTGAGGCGGAGCCAAGGAGGACCTCTGAGGCGGAGCCGAGGGAGGTGATGGCACAGAAGACCCAGAAGGCGGAGCTGAGGGAGGCTCAGGAGGTGGAACCGAAGGAGGCTCAGGAGGCGGAGCCGGGGTAGGCGGCGCCGTGGGAGGCTCTAGGAGCGGAGACCAGGAAGACTCTGGAGTCTCTGGGGGCAGAGACGTAGGAGGCTCTGAGGGTGGAGCCGTCGAAGGCTTGAGTGGCTTGAGAGGCGGTACCGGAGGAGGCTCGGGAGGCGGAGCCATAGGAGGCTCGGGAGGCTCTGAGGGCGGAGCCGTCGAAGGCTTGAGTGGCTCGAGCGGCGGAGCCGTAGGAGGCTCGGGAGCCTCGGAGGGCGGTGCCGTCGAAGGCTTGAGTGGCTCGAGAGGCGGAGCCGTGGGAGGCTCGGGAGGCTCTGAGGGCGGAGCCGTCAAAGGCTTGAGTGTCTCGAGAGGCGGAGCCGTGGGAGGCTCGGGAGGCTCTGAGGGCGGAGCCGTCGAAGGCTTGAGTGGATCGAGAGGCGGAGCCGGAGGAGTCTCGGGAGGCGGAGTCATAGGAGGCTCGGGAGGCTCTGAGGGCGGAGCCGTCGAAGGCTTGAGTGGCTCGAGAGGCGGAGCCGTAGGAGGCTCAAGAGGCTCTGGGGGCGGAGCCGTCAAAGGCTTGAGTGGATCGAGAGGCGGAGCAATAGGAGGCTCTGGAGACGGAGCCGTAGGAGGCTCTGGGGGCGGAGCCGCAGGAGGCTCTGGGGGCGGAGCCGCAGGAGGCTCCGTAGGCGGAGCTGCAGGAGGCTCGAGAGGCTCTGGGGGCGGAGCCGTGAGGGAGGCTCAGAGAGGCTCTGGAGGCTGAGAGGTTCGGAGGCGAGCCCTGGAGGCTCGAGAGGCGGAGCCCTGGAAGGCTCGAGAGGCGGAGCCCTGGCAGGCTCGAGAGGCTTGAGGGGCGGAGCCCTGGAAGGCTTGAGAGGCGGAGCTCTGGGAAGATCAGGGGCGGAGCTCTGGAAAGCTTGGGAGGCTTGAGAGACGGAGCCCTGGAAGACTCGAGACTTGAGGGGCGGAGCCCTGGAAGACTCGAGAGATTTGAGAGGCGGAGCCCTGGAAGGCTCGAGGGGCTTGAGGGGCGGAGCCCTGGTAGGCTCGAGAGGGTTGAGAGGCGGAGCCCTGGTAGGCTCGAGAGGCTTGAGAGGCGGAGCTCTGGGAAGCTCGGAGGGCGGAGCTCTGTAAAGCTTGGGAGGCTTGAGAGGCGGAGCCCTGGAAGGCTCGAGGGGCTTGAGGGGCGGAGCCCTGGTAGGCTCGAGAGGCTTGAGAGGCGGAGCCCTAGAAGGCCCGAGAGGCTTGAGAGGCGGAGCTCTGGGAAGGTCGGAGGGCGGAGCTCTGGAAAGCTCGGGAAACTCGGACGGCGGAGCTCTGGAAAGCTCGGGAAACTCGGACGGCGGAGCTCTGGAAAGCTCGGGAAACTCGGAAGGCGGAGCTCTGGAAAGCTCGGAAAACTCGGATGGTGGAGCTCTGGAAAGCTCGGGAAACTCGGAGGGCGGAGCTTCGGAAAGCTCGTTAAACTCGGATGGCGGAGCTCTGGAAAGCTCGGGAAACTCAGAAGGCGGAGCTCTGGGAAGCTCGGGAGGAGGAGCCCTGGAAGACTCGAGAGGTGCTGGCTCTTGGACGATCGAGGCTTCTGGTGCTGGCTCTTGGACGGTCATGGCTACTGGCACTGGCTCTTGGACGGTCATGGCTACTGGCACTGGCTCTGGACGGTCATGGCTACTGGCACTGGCTCGTGGACGGTCATGGCTACTGGCACTGGCTCGTGGACGGTCATGGCTACTGGCACTGGCTCTTGGATGGTCATGGCTTTAGGCACTGGCTCTTGGACGGTCACGGCTACTGGCACTGGCTCTTGGACGGTCACGGCTACTGGCACTGGCTCTTGGACGGTCATGGCTTTAGGCACTGGCTCTTGGACAGTCACGGCTACTGGCTCTGGGACGGTCGAGGCTACAGGCGCTGGCTCTTGGACGGTCGAGGCTACAGGCGCAGGCTCTGGGACGGTCGAGGCTACAGGCGCTGGCTCTGGGACGGTCGAGGCTACAGGCGCTGGCTCTGGGACGGTCGAGGCTACAGGCGCTGGCTCTGGGACGGTCGAGGCTACAGGCGCTGGCTCTGGGACGGTCGAGGCGACAGGCACTGGCTCACTGACCTCCGAGGCGACAGGCTCCGGCTGGGTCACCGTGGCATGCGCCGGCCTGGGCTCGCTGGGCGCTGAGGGCGGCGCCAAGGGGGGTTTAGGGCACGGGGCGGAGGCTGGCGGAGGCTGGAGAGCAGAGACCTTTCCCCTTCTCCTCCTCCTCCAGGCTGAGGCGACTGGCGAAGCTGGGAAGCTGTTCCTGGTCAGCGTGGCTTCAGGCTTGTTGACCGTGGCTGGCAAGGGCTCAGGTTCGCTGACCGTGGCTGGCGAGGGCACAGGCTCGCTGACCGGGACAGGCGTGGGCTCAGGGGCAGGCAGAGGGGTCTCCACTGTTGATGGGATGCTCGCTAGTAGGGTCGCCTCTATGTAGTCCAGAAGACTCCAGCCGGGCGTTGGCAGTGGCGCCCGCTCCCTCAGCGAGGGGTTCAAGTTGTCCCTGAAGAAAACCGTCAGCATTTCGTCCGGGAAGTTGGTTAGGTTCGCCAGGGGGAGGAAGTTGAGGACGTGGTCTACTATTGGGCAGTCTTCTTGTTTCAAGTTGAGCAACCGGTTGCTGGCCCAAAGAGCTGCTGGATCCATGATGTTGGTCGATCGTTCTGTCATGAATGATTAATGAGGCAGACGAGGAGATTCGGATCCAAACGCAGTTTTGAACTTTATTGAACCAAAACACCAAATGAACAACCCACGATGGGGAAAAGAAACATAAACTAAATAAGCTGACCAAGGTGGACACGAACAGGGCACTAGGGAGAGAAGCACACGCCAGGACAACATCAAACAACGATCGACGAAGACTGAACATAGAAACAGGGTATAAATACATAAACAAGGGAAAAAGGGGCCAATGAACGAACAGAACTCAAACAAGATAATAAGGTGATTAACAGAAGCAAACGGCAAACTAATGAGGGCAGGTGAAAACAATGACAGGGAACACGAACGCTAACAGAGGACTATGGAGTTACATAAGGGACTAAAGTGAAAACTAAGAAGTGCAAAAGTGACAAGATGGAAAACAAGAGGGCAACAGTGAAACAAGACAGGGTAACCATAACAATTACGATTAAAAAAAATCTATTTAATATATTAAATGGTACATTTAAAAGAGATTGGATTCAACATCATTTCTAAGTTGAGTGTGAAAGATAGTTTCACTAACTGATTGCCAAAAAACCTTATAGCATACAGTACTGTTTCTAAACATTTCAGCTCAACCAACTGATGCGTGTTGTTCTCTGCGCTCTAATGCAAAGTCATTTGTGACTTCTTACCCGGGCTGCACGGGGGCCAACGCAAACTGTCTGTCCTCCATCTGGCACGGCTTCTATAGTCCATCTTTACTCCGAACACTTTTCCAACTCACTCTTGTGCCTCTTCTCATAACTTTAACACACTCAAGCGCTTCTTCCATAAAACTGATACCAGGGAAATTCTACACCGCTGTAATCATATTTCACACAGATCCAGACCCCTTCTACTGATCAGGTGATGGGTGCAAATAAAGCCAGCAACAGATCAATGCCAGAGTGTGAAAAGACCAGAGAGAGGGAGAAAGAGAGAGAGAGCATTTGGAGACGTGGGAACATTTCTATATTTTACTCTGGGTTGCTGACGGCAGCATGAGGGGTCCTGAAGTATGCAGACAGTAGAGATATTACACACATGTGGTATATGGTTACGGGCAGTAGGGGTCAGGGGAAGAGCAGAAACGAATGCTGGATGTCCCAGTGCTGTCATATTTCACAGCTGATCACCACTCAAATGCCAACCTCACTGTTGTGTCCACTGCGTCACTAGTATATGTTTTGATCAACCCCTGCAGCTTGTGTATATAGATTTATAGCATTTAACTTTTATAATGTAATGTATTTCCGAGTGAACTTTTAAGAGGGTCGCACACCACATGCGTCCGGCGAACGACACAGCCTATTCTAAAATTCAAAACAATAGTTTTTTATGAATGTAGGAACACTGCTGCCGCCGTTCTATATCTGTCCGTGGCACCCAGCTTTGACTCAGGAGGCTGCTCAAAAATTTTATTAACGAATAACGTGCTCTGATGCATAATGCACAATAACAATAGGAATGAGTATTAAGAAAGTAAATAGGGTCTGTTTTTATTTCAGGTTGCTTTAAAGCTAAAAATTGGTTTTATCCTCCTGAGACCCAAGCATGACTCCTGTGTGAATTTGCCATTTCCCATTTTTATTTGTAAGTAGTAGCATCTAATAAACATACAAAAATTCTAGCGCATATAGTTTTCCTAAAAATGTATGTACACGGGCCCGGGTAGCTCAGCGAGTATTGACGCTGACTACAACACCTGTAGTCACGAGTTTGAATCCAGGGCGTGCTGAGTGACTCCAGCCAGGTCTCCTAAGCAACCAAATTGGCCCGGTTGCTAGGGAGGGTTGAGTCACATGGGGTAACCTCCTTGTTGTCGCGATTAGTGGTTCTCAATCTCAATGGGGCGTGTGGTAAGTGTTGTGTGGATCGCGGAGAGCAGCATGAGCCTCCACATGCTATGAGTCTCCGCGGTTTCATGCACAACGAGCCACATGATAAGATGCGGATTGACTGTCTCAGAAGCGGAGGCAACTGAGACTCATCCTCCGTCACCCGGATTGAGGTGAGTAACCGCGCCACCATGCAGACCTACCAGTAATTGGAATTGGGCATTCCAAATTGGTAGAAACGGGGACATTTTTTTTTTAGAAAAATGTACATACACATTTGTGGACAGTGGGACTAAGTTGTGAAATTTTAAATAATACCAAGCTAAAGAAAGTCAGACTTTTTTTTTTTATCATATTGTTTAGCATGTTTCCAGGAGTGTTGGTTATTCATGTTTTTGAGATGTTACAGACATTACATCAGAATTTAGCATAAATTCTTCTGAGTCAAAGTAATCGCCAGCATCATCCAATCATGTTAAAATACAATTATACATTTTAAATTCTGAATCTATGTAATGATTACTATAGTCCCATGTCTGCAAAACATGTTGAGTGGTCCAAACATCATCTGCGGCCTGAAACTGAACTGAACTGAAAAATCTAATTTAAGCACACATTGTGTTTAGCAGTGTGCTTTTTCACAATATATTTCGCTTAAATAAAAAAAAAGGCATAGCAGATGAAACTAGAGACTCCAATCTTTCAACTCAAACAGGTTTCAATTTAAAAACTTAATGTGGTTTCTTACCATATGTAGTTTTGTTGCCGTTTCTCCCAAAGACAAACTCTGCTGTGGTCAGCGCCATGCTGTTTTGTCACATGACCCTTTACTGACAGCACAGACTCTCCTGAACTGAGATCAGTCGGTTCAAAGTAATTTAAATTATGTGTTGCATATAGTGAAGCCAAAATTCAAAGTCCACGCATGTGTATACGAGGTTGCACAAGGTTATTGCGCATGTGTGCAGGTGTTCTTATCTCTCAGAATAGGCAGCTGTGAGTGCATTTGCATGCATTTTGTATATTTGTGCATCAGTTCACCTTGAGTCTGGATGATGTGAAGGATTCTGCCTGTGATCTGTCGGGTGGCATCTGTATCAGAGGCTTTGGGCCCTTCATTAAGTCTTTCCAGCTGACCCAACAACATCAGCACTCGGGAAGCACTGCGAACATAGGAAACCAAACCATCATAAAAGGCAAAGTACACCAATGTAGATATTTAACACTGTTTAGACAACATTAAATGGAAATCATTAGGAATTATCAAATGATTCCTCTGCATATGCACAATCAAGGATAAAGATAGTGTTACTGACCCTTTTTCAGTTGCCATTTTGGGTTTATTCATTTCTTGCCACATTTAATAAGAGGCCAAATGGAGTGCTGAGGGAACACAAGGTAGAAATGCAATTACATTGAAAATCAAATTTAATTTCACACACGTTTTAAAATTGGCCTCATTTAAAGCTTATTGTGGCAGGTTATTTCATCCAATCTTTTACCAAAACTATCCTCCCTGTTGAAAACTTTAGAACAATAACAGCAGCATGTATAGAGAACATATTAAGGAAACCTTAACATATAAATGTCATTGGCTGTGTCTCCAACCTAGTGAGCTCCATACCTAGACAGTATTTTGGGCATCGTATCTTACCTACCTCAACAGACTGCATTTTCGGGCATTAAAGGCTTGCGAGCTGTAAATCTAGAAGGCATTATTAGGTATCATGGCCTAACTGCTCACATAGAGAACATTTTAAGCATCAAATCCTAGTGAGGTCCCTACCTAGACTACTGTTATGTACTAGACTACCTACTGTTAGCACAGATCCGCTCTGTCATTGACATCATAGACATATTATGATTGACACATAATGAAGACAACATCAGAGCAGATTGACAACATCAGAGCAGACTGAAATACATCGGTTTACTCACATTCAAAGCATGCCGGATCTGCGGCATCTAAACTCCTAACACAGTGCTCTCTTGGCAACACACACACATAAGCCCCCTATGGTATTGTTATTTACCCTTAAAGCCCCCAGACACTCGGAAGTGAGGGCGCGTCCAAATATCGCAGAATCATAGATCTACACATCATACTACACCACAGTCTGTCGCGTAGGTGAGATAAAGATCAGCTTTTACATGCAGCTCCGCCTATTTCCGGGTTGACGTTCCTGACGTCGCAGACATGAAGTCTACAGATCTACGCCACTGACCTATAGATCAGTGATCTACGCACATTCACCAATGTTTTGGAACGCTTTTTTTTTTTTTTTTTTATAGTTTTTTACGTATGTTATTATCAGAGAGTTTCTCTATTATATAAAGATGTTTTTTTAGTCCGTTATAATTTCGATATAGGCCATTTTTCTGATTTGATTAGCATTTATGTCTACTGTTTTTATCAATGTTATTTGTCAATGTTAATCAATTTTACCTCCAAATTCTTTTTTTTATTATTTATTTATTTGTATTTATATATTTAATTAATTTACACTGTACGGTATGGGTACTGTGTTGCTTCAAAACAATAGCGGTGTACTCAGCAAATTCTTTGAAGTATTTTGAAGTGGCGTATTTAGGCTTACACTGACATTTAGTGGGCTGGATGCTGCATCATTCATCAGTATTTTTCAGTTACCAATGCCACTTTAGAAATTCTCTATGTACAGTAAAACAGAATTAATTTAATCCATGAATGAAAGTGTCCAGTAACAGGGCAGGTACGGAGATTAAGCATGTAATATTTTGCTGGTCATGCATTGCTAACATGGTTGCCCCCATGAGGCACCCCTGCTTGAGAATAAAAGAGCTTTTATAGGGTTACTAATATAACTGTTAATATAACTAATATAACTCTTCATTTCACATGAGTGGTCATGATTTTATACATAGGTTTAATAGTTACTTTACATTTATTTAGATGTAAAACTTTTTAAACAAGGAAAGACATTTCTGAGTAAAACTTTAATAATGTAAGAAATCAGAGAATATCTGCCCTCCAAATAAAATTCAGATTTATCCATTTGAACGTGAACAAGAAACCTTATTACACGTGGGGAAAAAAACATCCTTAACATACCATAGGCTCTGCACAAAACAAATACAGTAATACAAAAACACAGACAATAAATAAATATAACTAAACTAGCAAAGAAAGAAAGAAATCAAACAACTTCACATAATTTCAAATGAGGGGAGAATTAAAGAAAAATATTACAATAAATATCATTACCAGACAACGTAATACACATTCATATTATTTATAAGTACCATTTTTATTTTCTATAATAGTTTGTATCAACGCTTATAACTACATATCCAACGATGTACATCAAATTGTGACGTCATTGACTGGCGACGGCTGCAGCAGTTCTGAATATTTGCTACAGCACAGAAAGCCTGTCAGTCAAAAGGTACTGTATATATTTACTTAGTTAACGTCTTTTCGTCAATAACAATTTTTTTCAATGTTGTAAATAAAAATATAGCATATATTTAGCAATAAGGATCTATTTAGAGCATATAAAGCGAAGCGAGTATAGCTAATGCCATCTAGCTAATTGTGCATGTAGAGTTTGACACAGTTTGTACGATTCTGCATTTAAATAGTCATTTTCACGACCTAACAAGTGTAATTAACTGCTAATCATATTCATCAAGATATAGGCTTACCTGAATCGTGCTCACCCAGTCCTGTTCGTAAAGGAGATTGATGTATTATGATCATGAGTTCTGGTCCACCATCTGTCCAGATAGCAGAACCAACAGAGCCGGTCTTGTGTGTGTGTGTGTGTGTGTGTGTGTGTGTGTGTGTGTGTGTGTGTGTGTGTGTGTGTGTGTGTGTGTGTGTGTGTGTGTGTGTGTGTGTGTCCATGCCTGGGGTCTGTTGTACATTTCAGCTTAAGGTGATACCAAATTTGGACATTTTTGGTGAGATGCCAACCCTAACAGCATTTAAGGGCATTGTAGACCAAAATGATGACAGAATTGTGCTTTTTAAAAATAATGCTATTTAAAGACAGTAAGACATATTCATGCAAAGTGGCCCACATTTTAATGCCTGTCAAGCTTATTCATTTGTGATATCCTTCCATCGCTTACTTTGATTGATTCATTATTTAATCTGATAGATACAAAATTTGTCTTATTAATTCTGATTCAGTAACCACAGTCTAGGGCTGCTTGATTATTTCAAAAATCATAATCATGATTATTTTGGTCAATATTGAGATATTGTGATAATTTTAACATGATTACTCATTGACTTTGGAAACATCATGCATTTATTGAACTTATATATTTAACAGTGGAATGAAATGTAAACTGTCCTTGGTAGGGGAGGAGGCTATTGTCATATGATAATAATTTTATTATAATAATAATACCTTACATTTAAATAGTGCTTTTCTAGGCACTCAAAGTGCTTTATATAGTATAGTGACCAGGAAAGAGCTGCTGGGTGATATGGCTGCTGTTTGTTAAGTATGATAGTCAAATAAAGGAAAGCCTCCATTTCCATCATTTACAGCAGGGATGCTCACACTTCTATGGAATGAGATCTACTTTTTCATCATGTTATTGAAGCAAGATCTACCATGTACAAAAAAGACATACCAAAATAAATCACAATACCAAAATGTCAGGAGTCGGTAGTGAAATTTGACAATTCTCAATACCAGATTCAGTACCACAACAAATTATAACAATGAATAGAAATAAATACGCTTTTTTTTCTCTGCTGTTTATGTTCACTTTAGACATCATTCTCTGTGTTTTCATGAATATTTACATGAGCATTTTGCCGTATTTGACTGTCCAGGTGCATTAGCGTGTGCATTTTTAGCACACACACATATGCTGCCTGTCAATCAAACAGGTCACAGCTGTTACTAGATCGCTAGCCAATTATAAAATACGCACTCTGTCTAACTATGACTTTTAACAGCAGGATATGAACTTTCTAATAAGTGACACAGGCCTAGGCTATCACATATAGCCAATTTTTTTGTTATTATAAAAATCTCTTTCACTTGCCCCTTCAAAAATCCACTTGTCCTGGACAAGCGTTAATGTCGAGCCCTGATAAAATATTGTTTTCAACATTCCCTGATAACAATTTTTTCTTCTGCAGTACAGCTCATAAACTAAATGTACGTTGTTTTAAAGGAGTATTATTTTGGTAAACCAGCCAAAAAAGACTAATCAAAAACGTATTTTGTTCCAGTGTATAATGGGCTAAGACTACACTCTCTCAGCTTTATGTTCACTTCAATCCATCTTTAACTCACAAAAAAACGTTCTCTTCTTAATAAAGCCGCTTATCACCGATTTTCTTCATGATAATATGCACACAGTGAACGTGACACAGATATTACGATTCACTACGTCGCAAGCCATCACGTTATAATCTAGCTGCGGCAAACGCGCATGAGAGACGAGCGTCCCCAGAGTGTGCATCAGCCGGGAGAAGATTCAATCTCTTCCCCAGTCACTTCACGCAACTCATAGACACGGCGCTAACCGCACAGAGAAATGCCAGTTTCTGAGTTTATTTTCATAACCCGCTTCCTTTTTATTTGAACTTTAATAAAGGATGATTTAAAGATATAATGCCGGGGTGTTTCATTGCGAAACAGAATGCGGCGCGATAATAGTTTTATTTCGATTATCTTGTTTTCATAATCGTTGGAAGTTAAAATTGTATTAATTGCCGAGCCCAACCATTCACTATGAATGACTAGTATCCTTCACTGTGCTGGGGCACATTATTATTTTTCACATTAATATGTGCCTTTCCAAGCTCTTAGAGGCAGCTGTTAATGAAATTCTTTCTAATGACAGTGTATTTTTGTTTTTGTGTGTTTCATAGCCATCTCCATGGTGATGAAGTCATCGATAGAGGAGGAGGAAGGAGGGTGGGCTCTCGGGATCCCGGAGAAGATGCAAAATAATGCCAACTGGGTGGACGTCACTCAAGATTTCAAAGGAGCCTGTAAAGGTGTATGTCTATGATGTTTTCTAACAACATATCCGGGTGTTGTGGTCCAGACTGGTAATGGAAACATTGCTGGCTCGATCCCCTCAAAGAGCGAGTCATGAACTATCACCATTGTGCCCTTGAGCATGGCACTCCACCCTAGGTTACTTCAGGGAGTTTGGCCCTTTAATAAATGTACACTTAGTTACTTTGGATAGGCATGTTGTGAAATGACAACTTACACCCTCCTCAACCATTTCTTCTTCTTCTTCTTATTATTATTATTATTATAAAAGCACCATGGGGATGTCATGGTTCAGCTGTGAGTTATTATTGGATCAGAGAGTAAGAAAATGGACCGTCTTTTCTCAAAATAGCTGTTTTCCCATCAAGCCCTGAGAAACACAGTGAGAAAAAAATCTAATGTTTACTTCCATTCCAAAACAACTTACAAGAACATCCAATTTTGTGTAACTGACATTTATTTAAAGCTGATATGTGTAATTTCAGAGCCACTGGCATCTCCAAACGTAATTGCAAAAAGAATCGCTGTTTTCAAACATTGATTCCAGGAAACAAACTGATGGCTCCACCCCAAACTCTATTGGTTGAGCCATTGTTGGTGTGTCGGGCTGGAAGGGCCACTTAAACAAACAGAGGAATATTTTGATATCGCCTTAATATTCGTGAAATCAACCTAAAATGGCTTACTTATAGTTAACGTTGAATAGAAAAAAATGGCAAAATGCATTGGAGAAAAAAAAAAGTAAGTAAGGAGGTAACAAGTAACTAGTTTCCTAAACTGGTTTTGTGCAGATTTTCATAATTCATACATTTTGCATCATTTTAGAGTCATTGTTTTTTGATTGTTGATTTATGACCCACTATCACTATAAATGGGATATTGGGTCTTGTTTATATTTTTTTAATTTAGTACACATTTTGTAAGTTGCTGCAGAGTAATATTGATTACTCTGTGGACATGCATTCAGAAAGTCAACGAAGCATGGCTGCAGGAAGTTTTGGGTTGATCTCTCCCTGCTGTTGTCAGTTTTGCCATTTATAGTCACTAAGAGATCTAAAATCAACTTGCTTGACCACATCATGTATAAACTGCAGCACAATGCCATAAACCAACAGAATACAAAATGGTAAATTTGTGTTATTGAGTAAAGGACTCTTGTTAAATTGATTCTGATGTATTAGTTATGTTCTATTGGAGTCATGTGTTGATTTGTAGTTTTTATGTGTATTCTCTTTCAGAACTCAAACTGGGCGAGTTGCTCCATGACAAACTGTAAGCACATTTTACTCCTTCCTCAACCTTTTGACCTTTTTGATTTTTTATCTTGAACTAAAGGGCTTTATCAAGCATTTCAGGCACTTTTGATGCAGTAATACAGAATACATAATGCCCATGTTCCTGCAGGTTTGGTCTGTTCGAGGCGATGTCAGCCATTGAGATGATGGATCCAAAGATGGATGCTGGAATGATCGGAAACCAAGTGAACCGGAAAGTTCTCAATTTTGAACAAGCTGTAAAGGTAGCAACTGAATATATTGGTTTCATGGTTTCAAATCTGTCTGTCTGTCTATCTATCTATCTATTAGGCATGTTACGATGCACAAAATTTACGATACGATGCAGAAGCCTCAAGAATGAAATATGGCACCCACGAAATTAGTTCGCTTAAACTTATTCAGTGATTCAGCATAAATGTATTTTAAACCTTATGTGATACAACAGTGTCTGACTTTGGCAACATAAAGCAGAGCTCTATATTAAAGTAACTTAAACAACAGCACTGCATTTATAAGCAGATTTTAATGAGGAAAAACTCATTTAAAAATCATGTTTTTCTCAAGAAAGATGAGTTTGTCTACATTCAGTTGAAAAGCACGTTTCACAATGCACATAGTTTCAAAGTAGCTTTGTAGAAAATCATGCATTAAAGTCCTAAAGGTGACTGTGGCAAAGAAAAAACTCCTTTCAAAAACACTTGAGAGGAACCTGACCTCTGGCTTTACGTATTATTTCGTGGTTTGAGCAAAAACCAATTCGCCACACATTTTTTGCCCGCTTCCCCCGATTTCACTCGATTAGCAGTCTTACCGTCTTATCCAATGCATGCAAGTGATGTGCTCATAGCCGTTTACATTTCAACGTCAAAAGCAGAGAATAATAAGTCTCATGTAATCACTGTTTTGTTTTTAATGAGCTGATTTTTGATAGTTATGACTTATGAGAATCGTAAGCCCAAAGTATACTTCGGGAATTCGCGAATGCTGACAGGATGCGTGACGCAAATCTCGTCATCAGCAGAATGCTCGAGTACTGAACGCGTGCAGCCTGATTTTTCTAACGTGCAGACTGCGCAGGTGCCTGGATTTATTTGCATGAATTAGTTGATTCACACCAGAGCCATTGAAAAAGAGAGTTGTGGATCTCTTTGATCTCACAGACATGCGATCACATGGTTCATGTTGCTCTCAATAGTTCCAAACAAATCTGCGCTGTCAACCAGTTTGAATGGTATTCGGCGGGACAGATGGCAGCACCAACTAGATTTACAGCAATATTTGGTATATTAAAACATAATGTCCATTGGTTACTGGTGTGTTGTATCATTTATATGTCTGCTATTTTATTATTATTATATACATTTATTTATATTATATTACCGTATAACACTAGGCAGCAGTATTGTGAAGCAGAGCTGGAAATGGCTATGCTAGCTACCATACTGCCTACTGAGGACTATTGTTTTACTTTTAATGTTAGACTGTTTAAGTAAATTAAACTTGTTAAACACATTCTTTTATTAATTAGCCCACATTACAATTTACTACATTGATGATACTTATATATATATAGTACTCAATGCAATGACAAAGTTAAATCTAATCTACATACCACACCAGCAACTTCTCAATTGAAGCCAAAAAAGGAGTTTGGTCAATAGTACAGAATATACAAGGCAACCAATTGCATTCAATAAAACATTTTATTATACAATATGTCCAATGAGAGGGTAAAGGTTGTTCCCCCACCCAGGGGCAAAAATTTCATCAAACTGTTGGGGGGGACAGTAAACATAAAAATTCTCAAGAGCAATTTTTGAAGGGGACACCAAGGTTTTTTTTGTTGTTGCCCCGTTTGCATTTGTATTATTTTATTTCTTAAACAATTATTTTAAGAATATATCATTATATTATTTACAATACACATATTTTATGATATTTTAGGGGGGGACAACCCTCAGATAGGGGGGTCCTGACCCCCCGACCCCCCCGCGATTTCCGCCTATGCCCCCACCCATGGTCTTCACTCCTATTATTTGTAGTGCTTGATCCGGTGATCTAGATCGGTGGTCTTCAACCCTGGTCCTCGAGTACCCCCTGCCCTGCATGGTTTATATGTTTCCCTCTTCCAACACACCTGATTCAAATGAATGGGTCATTATCAGGGTTCTGCAGAGCTTTATGTCAACCAAGTGCTAACTGCATTTAGAATCTAGTGATCAATACCACTTTTGACTAAATTGATAAGAGGTCCACTAATGCTTGGAAATATGAAAAAAATTCAGTCATTTCATCAACTTACCAGCGAACGTGATTCAGAAACACTGATAATGAATGCAATTGCAAGTTGGAACCATAAATTGTTTGGAACTATTATGGAACTACATGTAGTCGGCCCATGACACGCATTACTCCGCATTCTTCTAATACAATTGAAGTCTATGGGAGCGTCACAACTCTCTTTTTAATGGCTCTGATTCACACAATTGAGCCGTTGCTGTCAAGAAGAAACGCTAGTAGAAGACATATTCGCTGGACGAAATAACAGGAGACGATGGTAAAAACATGAGCTCACCATTAATTGGAGTATATTTTGACAGGCGCTGAGCGTTAGCGTCAAAATCGAAGTCTACTTTGGGCTTTACTGTGCTTGTAATCATGCTCATTATTGGCTGGGAGAGTCTGGCTATTAATTGCAACATGCTGCTGCTGTTTCTGTGATGTCGGCTTAAATAAAATGACATGCTTGATGTACTGTAGCACTGGGAGATGACAAAGTTGTTTGGGAAATTTGATAAGCTGTAATGCTAATATCTACTAGGTGTTTACCACTGATCTTTGAGCTCTTAGCTCGCCCCTGTAGACTCGTTGCTATGTTTTCTTGAGAGCGCTAGGTGTCGCCTCTCCAGAGAGGAGACTGTTTCTTAGCTCTCAATGTTGCATTGTGTGGTTTTAACGCACTTATGTATTTATTTATGTATCGTATGATACGTATGCTAATGAATCGAGAGCATCGTATCATATGATGCAGTACGACTCAATATTTTTTATACCCCATCCATCCCTGTTCTTCTCTCTCTCTCTCTCTCTCTCTCTCTCTGTGTGAAGGATGAGGCTATAAGAGTGAAAGATCTGAGTGTACCTGAGCTAGTCGGCATCATGGACACGTGTTTCTGTTGTCTGGTGAGTATCATGTCATTTACCGTCACTCAACTGTGTCTCATGAAGCTGTATTGAATGTTCTCTCACTCTGTTGTGTTTATCTCTTTCAGATCACATGGCTGGAGGGGCATTCTCTTGCTCAGACAGTGTTTACCTGTCTATATGTTCATAATCCTGATCTGATACAAGATCCCGCTCTCAAAGCCTTCGCTCTGGGCATCCTTAAAATCTGTGATATCGCCCGTGAAAAAGTCAACAAAGCCGCTGTGTTTGAAGAGGCAAGACTCCTCGTCTGACTGTTGTCCCGTTAATGTTGTTGTATTTTGGTATCTGGTGTGATTACTGAGGACGTACGAATATGAACAAAAGTGGCTCATCTAAACAATTTTAGTAAATATGTGGTCATGGTCCCCATGAAAATCTACAGTTGCATTTATTATACTACATGTAATGTATTCTCTGCCATTTAAAATGTTGCTGGTGGTTGATTCAGTAAATATTGATTTTCGTTTCTCTGAATCGCAGGAAGATTTCCAGGCGATGACATATGGCTTCAAAATGGCAAACAGTGTGACAGATCTAAGAGTGACAGGTCAGTGCCTTCTGTCAAGAACATGTCCAGGTCATATTTCACCACAAAAAGAGAAGATAGAAATAAGAAATTCTATTTTGCTTGAGGAAAATGAATCTTAATTTTGGACCATGAAGACTTTTTGGCATTGTGAGATTATTTGTATTTTTTTTATCACTGTAATGCAGAAATAAGCTAATTATAAACATAAATTGTATTATTTTAATACAATATAACAGGATTTACCCCAATCATTAGCCTGTGTTTATCATGACGAAAGCCAATTTATTGTGCGTGATTATGGATTGGTCTTAATGGCATACAGATCCGATACTGCAAATGTGACACTTCCAGGATTGCCAACACAAATATCTCTTATCATGCACATCGACAAGTGCACGGAGAACAAATAAATGGCCACTGTTTGCGATTCATTTAATCGCAGTAGTCATCCATTTATTTAATAAAGTTGATTTTCCACACCATTCAAAATAATAAACGGCAGTCATTGATTTAGCACACAATACAAAAACATATTTCTGTGCACAAAGATGTTTTAAATTAAAAATAAATACACAATACTAGGAGAAAAGCTTCAGTGTGCTTATTTGGAACACTAACACATACTTGTAGCCCAATTCTATAAAATTATTGTTTATACGTTTGAAAAAATGCTGGCAAAATTCCCTGTATTCAATTAAATAAATTGCCAAACGAAAAAAACTACTTTTAGACCTCTATATGCCTTTTATTTACACAAACTTAAATTAGCCTTACCCTGTTCTGTAGATGAGAAAAGTCGGCTGAATGACATTTTCAGAATGTTCTGCACATTTATGCATTTGGCAGACGCTTTTATCCAAAGCGACTTACAGTGCACTTACTACAGGGACAATCCCCCGGAGCAACATGGAGTGAAGTGTCTTGCTCAAGGACACAATGGTGGTGGCTGTGGGGATCGAACCAGCAACCTTCTGATTACCAGTTATGTGCTTTAACCCACTACGCCACCACCATTCTTCTGCACTTTTTTCAAGACTATAAACTATCAGAACTATTTGTCCAATGCAGAGTTCACTTTCAGAAACGAGCTTTAGAACATTTTAAAACGTTTAAATATATTAAATCTAACCCTCTTTACCTCAGATCACATTTGCTGAGCTCCTTCAGAACATGTCAATTGCATCATGATGCTAAAATTAATTTTAGATGACAATCAAGTTCAGTTGGTCGTTAAAAGTTGCTGGACAAATTGGGACATATTGCAGTTGTGATGGCGAAGCTTTAGATTAGATGATTGTTTAAAATAGTCTACTGAATATCAGGAATGTATCATATGTAAACCCTGATATTACGCCGCATCAATTTTTCTTCAATAGTTGTGCACAGCATATACACATTAATGGATGGTGCTTATACTAAGGCTGAAATTCCCACCACTAATTGGTGCAGTTTGTCAGATTGAACAGGGCCAGATTCGCTTTCAGGTCGGAACCGGTGGCAACCTGCGATCATCAGGACAAATATTACATTCCTATCAGAAGGGCAACTGCTCCCTTTGGATTGCAATTCCTGCTTCTGATTGAATTTATTTGTGAAATTAAAATGACAATGAGCTGGCTAATTTCAATGAATTGTCTCAATACTCTCCCTATTTTGCAAAGACTTCAGAGGAAAAGAATTTGGGACATCTGGGAGGCGAATTAGCACTAAACGCACATTTCTGTATGGAAACGGCTTAAGGGCACATTTCTTTCGTGATAAACCAAAACTTATGCGACAAAGTGTTTTTTTTTAGGCATGACGTCATCACGTACACCATTTTTAATGATAATAGTCCATTTGAATGGAAACAGTCAGAAGACGACAAATTTCGCAAATATTTCTTTACGCATTTTCACTTTGTCGATAACAAAATTGCGCGAAATTGGATGGAAACTATGTTGCTGAGAATTATAAACAAACATTTACTAATGCATTAGGTATCATGAACTGAAAATGAACAATTTGAATTTTTATAGAATTTATCAATCTTGGTTTATGTTCTCTTATAAAGATACTATTGTTCATTGTAGTTCATAACACATTTACTAAATTTGCATTATAATGCATAAACTAACATTTGGAACTAATAAAGTAAAAAAATTATTAAAAATAAATAATATTTATATTTAAAAAAATATATGTTTTTGACATTAACCAAGGTTGATACATGCTTCCCAAGATTTGTTTATTGTTTGTCCATGTTAACTGATGTTTACGAATACAACCTGATTGTAAAGTGTTACCGCAAACTCAATTGGAAAACACCCATGCGTATTACGGTAATGTCTTATTTTTGTTCTATTGATTTTGAGGTGAAATATGACCCAGGCCTGTTCTACCTGAGATTCACCCCAATAATTTTCACCAATATTGAGTCTTCTCATTGTGATTTGTTCAGGAATGTTGAAGGATGTTGAGGATGAACTTCAGAGGAAAGTAAAGGTATGTTGACCTCATCTCAAGCATTCATCAGTTTAGCATAATTCTTCACTTGATTAATGTCACTATGCTTTTCTCCTCACAGAGTACACGCAGTCGACAAGGTGAACAGCGTGATCCTGAGGTGGAACTAGACGTAAGACATGACCATTTTTTCCCCTGAAACAGAAGCTACATTAGATAAAGTTATTGAAGGAGGACGTTTTCTCTGAGATTTTGTCTTTGTGTTATGATCCCTGCAGCATCAGCAGTGTTTGGCTTTGTTCAGTCGGGTTAAATTCACTCGTCTGCTGCTCAGTGCGCTTATCTCCTTTACTAAAAAAGAGGTATTACACTACTGAAATTACTTGTCAGACACATAACATACACATGACCTCACTGGTTCTTGTCCTGATCTCTGATTGGTTAATTTGCCATTTCAGACTAGTGCTGTGAGTGAAGCACAGAAGCTGATGACTCAAGCTGCTGACTTACTGTCCGCCATACACTCCACCATACAGTACGGCATACAGTCACAGAACGACACAACCAAAGGAGGTAACACTGTACTTAATTAAGACCTGTACAACAGTGAGCGCGTTTACATGCACGATATTACACCCAGTATGCTTAATATGAGGTCATGTAAACGTCTTAAACAGCTATCCTTTATTGGGGTAAGGTCATAAATGGCTTAAGAATAAACCAACGACACTGGTATATTTTGGCTATTACTCTGGCTTATCCAATGTGTGCAAGTGTTCTGCACATGACTATTTACGTTTTGATGTCAAATGTTGGTTTCACAAATGTCCTGTTTCCAGATCACCCAATTATGATGGGGTTTGAGCCATTGGTTAACCAGCGCCTGCTCCCGCCCACTTTCCCCCGCTATGCCAAGATCATCAAGAGAGAGGAGATGGTCAACTACTTCAGCAAACTCATAGAGCGCATTAAGACTGTCTGTGAGGTCATCAACATAGCCAACCTGCACAGCATCCTGGTAAATTATTTTGCTACAATGACTGGCTGATCTCCACCTGCCAAATAGAGAAATGTACATGAACTATTGATTTGGAAATTTTGGGATTATTTAAGAAACTAGAACAGCTGTGTAGGAAACCAGTTGCCGGTGACAGCTGTGCATTATACAGTTTAATGGTCATTATAGAAAACATATGGTCACAGTATACCGTGATTGACCAATGAGTTGTTCCAGAGGGCTGTGCAATGGGTGTTTGCAATGGGAGCCTCAAGTGGCAATAAAACAGCAGCAACACCAATTTGATAAAAGACACCATGTTCAATCAATTATGGCATTTATGAAATAGGTCAAAGACTAACTTTGATGTTTGCTTTACAAAGCATTGTCTGAAAGTTTAAATTTGTTTTAAAAGTTGAATGGTTAGACAGACATTATAAGACAAACAGACAGTTAGATAGACTGACTGACTCCCTTTATTAGGAATATTATGGTCCTAATAAAGTGCCTGGCGTGGTCTTCTGCTGTTGTAGCCCATCCGCCTCAAGGTTTTGTGCATTTTGAGATGCTATTCTGGGGTTATCTGAGTTATGGTAGCCTTTCTGTCAGCTCGAAACACTCTGCCCATTCTCGGTTGACCTCTCTCATCACCTGTTTTTGGCACCATTCTGAGTAAATTCTAGAGACTGTTGTATGTGAAAATCTCAGGAGATTAGCAGTTACATTCTAATGGTTGATGTGAACATTAACTGAAACTTCTGACTAGAGATGGACTGATTGCAATTTTCTTGACCTGCCGATACCGATTTTTTCAGATTTTCTTTCTAAGAACTATTATTGACCACATATACAAACAAAATCTACCTTTCTTCAATGCTAAATTTTATTTTCATAATAAAATAAATTATTAAACATTACAATTTCCCCCAAACTGCACTAAGTTACAGGATCTTCTCTCACTTAAACAACTCTCAAAATAAAGTGCTCTGTGACTGGAAAGAGGTAGAAATAACAATTAACTGCAAATGAGTTGCTTTATATATCAGATGTCATTTCCCACTATTTATAAATGGACCTTTTTCTCTTTATTACTCGTCTAACAAAACAATTCCAAAGATCTGAAAAACTGAAGTGTCCAATACGCTCAACTTAAGTTAGATGTCCAAATATCAGTTGTAAAACTGAGCACTGCTTCGGGAACGGCTTGCATACCTGTCAACACTCCCGTTTTGTTATTTCTCTCAAAAAAACTCCCGTAATTTGTATGGCCCAAACCACATTATATGAGTAATCAAATCAATATATTCTTCCAAGGCGGTCCAGTTGCCAGATCTTGAATGAAACGCATCCTACTCACACAATCGACACATCATACAAATTACAAATCATTTATGACCTCAATCTGGCAACCTACAACCCATTTGCGCTGTTGATATCTGCGCAGGCAGTAGATGCGGGATGTTAAATCAAGCATCACTGGTAGATGGGAGGAGAAGACTCAGCTGGTGCTCCGGTGAAAAAAACAAAATATACATTTAAATTTAACAACAGCTGGATGGAAGAATTGAATTTCATATCCCGAAGCCATATCGACAATGCCCATGCCTTTTGCAATGTGTGTCACACTGATTTTAATATCGGACACGGTGGGAATAATTACGTTAAATCACGACGGCACAATTTGTATGTATTTAGCCTGCCTCTGCCATCCAGCACCCCCCCTTCCCCTCTCCCGGATTTGTGTACCCAAATGTTGACAGATAACAGGCTGCGTGTGTTACATGACACGAGATTAAACAACTCGGGCAACGCGACATCGGAAAGTACCTCATACTCTGTATCGAGGAAATGTATCAGATTTCTGATCCCTCTGTCCTCAACTATGGAGAACAGCTGGTCATCCAGGGCCATGAATTCCATAATTTTCCTCGTAATTGCTTTGGTATTTTCGCTGCTCATACCAAGGGATGATAGGAGAGGCTGCTGACTTGTGGCTGGCTCTGAGCTCTGGCTAGCTTTAGCCGCTTTCACTTTTTATCTTCTTTTTTAAAATGGGCATGTTCAGCTGGGTGATGGTGTTATAAATATCTAATTAGGTTTGTTGATCCGAAAGTTATTGTGGTGGTTCCCCCACGGTTTACTTTGGCCTTAAAATTATTACACATTTCAAACTTTATGTATTCTTCACTCACACAGTGAAGATCTTCCACGCCAATGACATGTTTACATGCGGCTGTGACGTTATTGCCTGCGCTGCTGGCAATAAAACGGACCGGCTTGGAATCGGTAAGATGTGAGGCTGACCTGCCGGTTACCGGTCCGGGCCGAGCATGCGGAAAATCGGCTAATTCCGGTCCCTGGCCAGTCGATCGGTGCATCTCTACTTCTGACCCGTTTATGTATGATTTTATGCATTGCACTGCTGCCACATTATTGGCTGATTATATAATCACATGAATAAGTAACTGTACAGGTGTTCCTAATAAAGTGCTCAGTGAGGATGGATGGATGGATAGATCATTAGATGGATAGAGAAAGCAGATTAAAGGCCTTTTTTTTGGGGTTTGTTTGCATTTGAATTTTTGCAGTTGGAGTTGAACAAGCATTCCATGGGCCCATTTGAGCATTTCGTCAATGTAAGTCTATGGGATTTTTCAGGTTTTTGATCGTCCACTGTGTGAAAACGTAAGTCCGATCAGTTAGATAAGATATAGCACTCTATTCCAGGAGAGTCTGAAGGACTGTGCTGAGTTTGGTGGATGGAGCTTGAAAGCGTTAGAAGTTAGTGTTAGAAATTTTAATGTTGGTTTTGGGATTTTGAATAAAAATATTGAATGGCTCTGTTAATGGATGAATGCAACAAATTACACATTTTGTGTGCTCACAGGATTTCTTCTGCGAGTTCAGTGAGCAGTCTCCATGTGTGCTGTCTAGATCTCTGCTACAGGTGGGTGAAATCTTCTCCCTATAAAGCATACATTGGACAATGTAGCCACCTCAAGTTCTAATGCTTCTCTTTGGTCTGGACATCTCTACATAAATAACATGTTGATGCCATAACACTTAATGGACGTCTGTGCATGTGTGTGTTTAATGTAGAACACGTTTCTGATTGACAATAAGAAGGTAATCGGGACTCATCTGATGCAGGATATGATTAAAGATGCTCTGCGATATTTTGTCAGTCCTCCTGTCCTGTCCACAAAGTGAGTGATACTTTTTACACATTTTGTTATGTACTTGTTAATTAATGATGTACACCATATGTACTACACGTTAAAGACACTAGCGTCACCAAGCGGAATTGCAAAAAGTAATGCTGTTTTCCCGAACACTCCTTCGGCAAACTGATAGTTCTGCCCCAAACGCCCACCATTGGTTGAGCTTATGTTGCTATGTCAGGATGCTCAGACAGTCAGTGTTTGAAAGCCCTACAGATTTGACACTTTTTGGGGGGAAATCAAACAGAAAATGGTTTATAGTGGTCTCTGCATATTATGATACAAAAGGAGAAGTTTTTTTTTAACAAAATGAGACACTTTACCATTAATAGGCATTTGAATGCCCTCTAAAACATCAAATGTTTAACGCAATTACCAGTTAATTGTTTATACATTATACATTTTTACAGATGTCTTGAATTATGTTATATTGTAGTCTCTAATCCTGGAGTCACAAAACATATTAAGTGCTGTTCGTTTTCTCCACAGATGCAGTTTGAATAATAACCATCAGGCCAAAGATTACATTGACTCCTTTGTTACGCACTGCACACGGGTTTGTGATTCACTTAGTTTGACATGTTATAATAATATGTTATAATGAGTTGATGGAATAAGAGGGTTTTTATTATGTGTTACAGCCGTTCTGCAGCCTCATTCAAATTCACGGGCACAACAGAGCACGACAAAGAGACAAACTGGGGCACATACTGGAGGAGTTCGCCACTCTTCAGGATGAGGTGTGTGTGTGTGGCATCTGTTGTTTTGCTTGGTTAAACTAAACATGAAATCAAAATATGTCCCTGGTCTTATTGTGCATGAATTATTAAGAGCCCGTTATTCCACAGAAATCATTTCAGAATCTTTCTTTAAAATACAGTAATGTTATATGCCTCTAAAATGACTTTTCTTTTCTGCTTACCCTTCAAAGCAAAAATATTCAGATATATACAGTGGCAGCAACATTTAAATGAGCTGGTTTTCAGCATTAATTGGTCATAAAATGTGATCTCATCTTCATCAAAGTCACAAGTATAGACAAACACAATGTGCTTAATCTAACAACACACAAGCAATTATAATCTTTCATGTCTTTATGGAACACATCCAATTAATCGTTCATAGTGCTGTGGAAAAAGTAAATAAACCATTGGATTTAAAAACTTGTCAATCATCCTTTGTCAGCAATAACCTCATCAAAGTGTTTCCAGTAGCTGTGGATTAGACCTGCACAACATTCACAAGGAATTTTTGACCATTCTTCCTTACAGAACTGCTTCAGCTCAGCCATATTCTTAGGATGTCTGGTGTGAACGGCCCTCTTGAGGTTATTTACACAGCATCTCTATTGGGTTAAGTTCTGGGCTCTGACTGTGACACTCCAAAAGGTGGATTTTGTTTTTTGTAAGCCATTCTGTTGTGGATTTACTTTGATGGTTAGTGTCATTGTCCTGCTGCATCACCCAACTTCTACTGAGCTTCAGCTGGTGCATAACCACCCTGATATTATCCTGTAGGATTTCTTGATAAACTTGGGAATTAATTTTTCCCTCGATGATGACAAGCGGTTCAGGCCCCGAAGCAGCAAAGCATCCCCATGTCATGATGCTCCTTTCACCTTACTTCACCTTTGTGATGATGTTTTCATGTTGGTATGCGGTGCCCTTTTTACGCCATACATAGTGCTACGTGTTCTTCCCAAACAATTCAACTCTAGTTTAAGTTTAGTATAAGTCCGTGTAGTTTTGTGGTGGTCTTTTTCAAACTTCAGGTGCACAGCAATGTTTTTTCTGGAAAGCAGCAGCTTCCTTCGTGGTGTCTGCCATAGACACCATGCCTGTTTAATGTTTTCTGTATAGTAGACTCATGAACAGAGATGTTAACCAGTTCCACTGATTCCTTCAAGTCTTTAGCTGTCACTCTAGGATTCTTTTTTTAACCTCATTGAGCATTCTGCGGTGTGCCCTTTGAGTCTTCTTGGCTGGATGGCCACTTCTAGGGAGAGTAGCCACCGTACTAAATCATCTCCATTTATAGACAATTTGTCTAACTGTGGACAGATGAATATTTAAGCTCTTCAAGATAACTTGGTAACCCTTTCCAGCTTTATGCAAAGCAACAATTCTTGATCGTATGTCTTCTGAAATCTCTTTTTTGCGAGGCATGATCCACGTCAACAGATGCATCTTGTGAATAGCAAACTTCAAATGTTTGAGTGCTTTTTATAAGTCAAAGTAGCTCTAACCCACACCTCCAATCTAGTGTCATTAATTGGATGGCAAGGTTTGCCAACTCCTGCCTCTAATTAGCTTTTATTGTCATCATTCACTTAGGGGTTCACATACTTTTTCCAACCTACACTGAATTTTTGAATGGCATATTCAGTATGTGCAAGAACAATACAATAATGTGTGTTATTAATGAAAACAGATTGTGTTTGTTCATTATTGTAATTTAGATGATCAAACCAGATTTTAAGACAAATCTGATTTAGACATAAATGCAGATAATTCCAAAGGATTCACATACTTTTTCTTGCCACTGTAAGTAGATTGATAGTGTACGGAGATTGAATCAGTTGTTTCATGGTTGTTCGCTGCAGAGCTCTTTTTGTTTGCCATGATTCTCTAATTGGTGAATTTTTCTCTTCAAGATCATGGGTAGTGTAGTTATTCACCACAAAGTCCACTATTTAATGTGCCTTTTTAAAAAATGTAAATGTGGAAAGTTCAAATAACTTGATCTGATATCTTCGAAAGCATCACTTACCAGCAATAAACAACTTCAGAGCCTCATGGTTGGTCTGGCTTTAAATGTTTATTAGTTGCCATTAACAAGTAATTCCCCTTTGAAATAAATGAATGGGATTTTTTTCACAACCAGACTATTGAAAATGCATCAACACTGGAAAGATAACTGTTCTTGTCAAACTATCTCATAAGGTCCGCTGGCTTTGCTATGTTGTGTTTATGTCAGTCATAATGCATCATTGTATGAGTTTATTGTTGTGCACTGTAGGCTGAGAAGGTGGACGCTGCTCTTCATGGTCTGCTTATGAAGCTGGAACCGCAACGGCAGCACTTAGCCTGTCTGGGCACCTGGATCCTTTATCACAACCTGAGAATCATGATCCAGTACCTGCTCAGTGGCTTTGAGCTGGAGCTCTACAGCATGCACGAGTATTATTATGTCTACTGGTAAGGCAAATTCATGTTAAGTGCATGTGAGCAAATAGTGCTGTGCCGGGCTGGACGTGATGCTCAAACAAAACAGATCAATGTTTTGATAGCACCACAGTGTTGCACTTTTCGGTCTACTGTGGCAGGCGAGGACCTAAACGCAGCTTTTAATGAAACAAAAGATAAACAAAGTTACTCGGAATATAACAAACATTAAGCACAGAACATAACACATGTGAAGACTGACAAAGAAACCAGGGGAAACAAGGGCTTAAATACACAAGGGAACAAGGAACACCAGGGGGAAACCAATCATAAAAAGAAACTACAAAACTAACAGGATCGGGGAACTAAATGATTTTAAAATAAAAGTCTAAGCAAAGAAACAGGGAATACGTGACAGAGCTACCCTTTAAGGAGCGATTCCAGACGCTCCACAAAACAAAATTGTCCACAGGGAAGGGGGAAACAGCCAGTTCAAGTGGGCAAGTCAGGGAGGCTTGAGACCAAGGCGGAGTCATAGGGATGGAGAGCCAGGGTGATGCTGCAGGCTCGGAGGACCAAGCTGGAGTCAGAGATTCATAGGGCTGAGCTGGATCTGGAGGCTCGGAAGACCGAGGCTGAGCTGGTGGGAGTGAGGACCAAGGTGGAGCCAGAAACCAAAGAGACCAGAGCAGATCAGGCGGACAACCAGGAGACCAAGGAGCTGACCTCAGGGTGGGGACTGGGGAATGACCTCCGTGGTCATGAGCGCTGGCAGCGACTGGGGAGAAGTTGTCCTTTTCCTTCTCCTTTTCCGGACCGCTTTGAGTGTAGTCACGGGAGCGGATGAGGCCACAGGCATAGGTACTGGCTCGTTGGCCGTGGCATGCGTGGGCGCTGACTCGTTGGCCGTGGCATGCTTGGAGCAAGGTGCCTTGGAAGGCTTGGACGAGGGAGCAGAAGATGCAGATTTTGGCCCGGTGTTCCCACCATAATACACTGTGTAAAGGGATCCACAAATTTCCAGAGCCTTCTTCAAATATTGTCGCTGAGTGTCCAGTGAGGATCAGCCGGAGGCATCAGTTCCTTCAGTGCACTATTCAGACCTGTCCGATAGCGGTACACCAGAGAGCGGTCTGGATAATGCACTAAATTCACTAGCTCTAAAATCTCACGGACTCTACCAGCCACTAGATCCATTTTAATTCAGTCTTTCTGTGACGAGGCAGGCGAGGAATGAGGATCTAAACGTAGCTTTTAATGAAACAAAAGATACACAAAGTTACTCAGAATATAACGAAACAAAACACAGGGAACCAAGCACGGAACATATGTGAAGACTGACAAAGAAACCAGGGGAAAGAAGGGAACGAGGAACACCTGGGTAAACAATCAGGGGGAAAACATTTAAAATAAAAGTCTAAGCACAGAAACAGGGAATACGTGACATCTACAAATGTATGACTTCCTTCTACTGAACACAAAGATTTTTAGAAGAATATCTTTGCTCTGTTGGTTTATACAATGCAAGTGAACGGTGGCCAGAAATTTAAAACTCCTAAAAGCAGCTGAAAAAAAAAAATCCATACGACTCTAGGGGTTTAATTCATGTCTTCAGAAGCGATATGATAGTGTGGATGAGAAACCGATCAATATTTAGTATTTTACTATAAATATCCACTTTCAAACAGCCTTCCTAAACCCTCTTTTCTGCTAAGGGTTCTTCCTTTGATTTTGCGATTTGCATTCCTCAGTGCATATTGCCGCCAACTGGGCAGGGAGGAGATTTGATTTTCAGGGGTAGTTTTTACCTTTATATGGGCATGTTTTTTTCTATCCATTGAAAAGAACTGTCTCATTTGTTGACTTCTATTTAACCAATAGCCATTTTTGATGTCCTTTTTGCGCTGAGGCTACCTTAATAATTCATGATATGTCTGTCATTCTCTCCACGTATAAACAGGTATCTGTCAGAGTTCCTGTATGCGTGGCTGATGTCCACGTTGAGTCGAGCAGACAGCTCTCAGATGGCAGAGGAGAGAATCCTGGAAGAGCAGCTCAAAGCACGAAGCAACAAAAAGAGCAAGAAAAAGAAGAAAGGTACATACAGACTGCCATTCATTCAAACATTTAAAAATGGTCAACATTGCTCTGTGGGGTTGTGATGTGTTTTTCTGTTTTGTTTCAGCTCGTCCTCTGAGTAAAGAGATCACTATGAGCCAAGCGTACCAGAACATGTGTGCTGGCATGTACAAGGTAATGTCTCCTGAAATACACTAACATAGAGTACGCTTAGATGTTAAGATTTTTATATATGGGTGGACGAAATATGGCTCTGAGATTTTTGATTGATGACCTCTATCTCTTTGTGTCTGCAGACTATGATAGCATTGGATATGGACAGAAAGGTGCGTAAGCCTCAGTTTGAGCTGGACAGTGAGCAGGTTCGCTACGAGCATCGATTCGCCCCGTTCAACAGTGTCGTCACACCTCCACCAGTGCACTATATTCAGTTTAAGGTACGACTGCTTATTCACTTCCTGATGTTGATGTTTTCCTATGCTGTTTTACTGCAAACATTAGATTAAACTGTGTGTTCATGTAGGAAATGTCCGATCTGAAGAAGTACAATCCTCCTCCTCGCTCAGCGGATCTCTATATGGCAGCCAGTAAACATTTCCAGCAGGCCAAACTCATACTTGAAAACGTCACCAGCCCTGATGCAGAGGTGCATTTAAAACCATCATTATATTACTATAGGGCTTTTCACATTATACTTTACCCTGGGTTATCGTCTTTTTAGATTACGAACTAAGCCACTTTTAAACAACCTTGTACATCCTGACATTGCAGAAAAAGCAGTAGTGTGTCGATGCGTAATCTTCACTTGCTGCTACTAGGCGTCACCTCTAGGTGAAGCAATTGCGTGTTGATGATGAAAATGACTCCTGATTAACAAATTCAAGTGTGAAAAGTCCATCTCAGACTTCAGAGCCAGTCCAATTCTATTCATTGCTCACTGAGTCTCCCATGCTCCCATAAGCCATTTTAGCTTCATACAAACGTGACTCATTATTTGAATAATAACAATTGTTCAATATTATTATCGTCCAAGGGAGTGACTAGTGGTGATTGTTGGTTTGCATCTTGTTGTAGGTTAATCGCATCCTTAAAGTGGCCAAACCCAATATTGTTGTAATGAAACTACTTGCTGGAGGACACAAGAAGGAGACCAAGGTAAAAGATGTTTCATTGTAATACATAGAAATATTGGTAACACTTTACAACAAGGTTTCATTCGTTAACATTAACAATAAATTGTTCCATCATTTATTAATCTATGTTGATGTTAGTTAATAAAAATACAATTGTTCATTGTCAGTTCATGTTAGTTCATAGTGCATTAACTAATGTTAACAAATAAACGTTTTGGATTTTAAAAATGTATTACTATTTGTTGAAATTAACATTTAACTAAGATTAATAAATGTTAAATAAGTATTGTTCATTGTTAGTTCATGTTAAGTAATGATGAAAACAAATGGAAACTTAAAGTGTTACCAACATATGTGGTTCAATTGAAGTTATTAATTTAAATGCAATCATTTTGACTTGACTCGTTTGTTTACAGTAATGCACTTACAATAGAAGTCTATGGGACAAAAATGAAGATTCTGTCATCATTTATATCCTCATTGTTCCTAACCCATATCTTTCCTCTATGGAACACAAAAGGAGATGTTAGACAGAATGTTGCCATCAGTCATTGTACAGAAAAAATATGCAATGAAAGTGAATGGTGACTGAGGCTAACATTCTGCCTCACATCTCCTTTTGTGTTCTACAGTGGAAAGAAAGTTAATTGGGTTTGATATAGAGGTCGACCGATATACAGGTTTCACCGATTAATCGGTGCCGATAGTTGCTTATTGAAACTATCGGTTATCGTTTTATTATTATTATTTCCTTCATGTCCCTCTGTGGCCAAAACCATTCATTTAGTGAATACTTAGGTAAAAAAAAAAAGCTTAATTTGGTGAATATTTACATTGTAACGGAGCTAAGACTCTGTTGTTGAATTGCTGCTCAGACAATGTTAACTTTGTAGTGATTACATTATAGAAGATTGTAAGAGTGCATGTTTTGTTCCCTTTGTGTTTTTGTGAGCTGAAAGCAAAAACATTTCAAAATAAGAGTCCTGTTGTGTTTCGGGCTTGTTAATAATGAAAATTCCAGCGTTATGCACCAGATCTTTTGGTTGTACAACAAACAAGCATCTGGGATTTTACTCATTTTGGACTATTGCAGCCTCTATACCCGTCACAGTAAAAAAGACTATGATTTAAAAAAAATGTTTTAACATTCAATAAATTTTGTGAAGACTCTGACTACCACCCCTGGAGTCGCAAATTTGAATCCAGGGCGTGTTGTGTGACTCCAGCCAGGTTTCCCAAGCAACCAAATTGGCCCGGTTGCTAGGGAGGCTAGAGACACGTGGGGTAACCTCCTTGTGGTCACTATAATGTGGTTCTCGCTCTAAGTGGGGCGCGTGGAGAGTTGTGCGTAGATGTCGCGGAGAATAGCATGAAGCCTCAATATGCACTATGTCTCCACGGTAACACGCTCAACAAGCCTTGATAAGATGCATGGATTGACGGTCTCAGATGCGGAGGCAACTGAGATTCGTCCTCCACCCAGATTGAGGCAAGTGACTGCCACCATGAGGACTTATTGAGAATGGGGACAAAAAAAGAAAATTTGTTACATTTATTTTTTTTTTTAAAAACAACTATTGGCCGATTAATTATCGGTTATCAGCATTTTCCACCACCTTACATATCATAATGGCAAAATCCACTATCATTCACATGAAGGTGAGAAAATTATGACAGAATTTTCATTTTTGGGTAAATATACTTTATTGAACCTGGAACATTCCTTTTAAACAAGTCATTTTGTATAGAGAGAAATTTGAAATTCACTACATCCTCTGGCTTCTTCCTTTCAGGCTCTTCCTGAATTCGACTTTTCTGCACACAAATACTTCCCCATAGTCAAGATCATTTGAGATCAACCCTGTTTCCAGTGTTTCAGAACTCCTCCCATTGAAACATGAACCCTCATGATGGCAACTGAATAAATGTATTTTCATAACAGTACAGTTGAACACACAGACTCATTCAGTGGTTTGAACAGTTAGCAACAACGTCATTTTCTTCTCTTTAAAGATTTGACATTAAGGCCATAGACATTAAATCGTCATTTTAATTGTATTAAAAGTATTTTTTGGTGGGGGCGGGGGGGTAATAATTGTCAAAATATTTAGAACTTCAGTCTTGACCAACACAAAATAGGCATTGTTTCAAAGCTTAGAAGCTCTACTTTACAATGTATGTAGGCATTATGACAAAACTAAACAAATACTTTGAAATTTGCAGACAAATAAGGAGTGTTCTGCTTTTGATAATTTATGAAAACCTTTGCACTGTACATATTTTTGTAATCAGTAAAAATATCAAACTGATCAAATACCCATGTGTCATATGTTGTTGGAAAGCTCTCAAAGAGTAGAATATAACTAGCCTATTTGTTTACTCACCTACAAAAATATAGCAAGTGATAGCTAAGTATATGTCTTATCTGACATACAGGTTCCATGTAAACAGGTGTTGCTAACATGCCACGTTTCCGTTTGTAACTTAATATAACGAATTATAAACGGAACATAAAATCTCACATACCATTACTTAGAGGAGGTGATTATCTTTCAAACAAGCCCACACACAACATATCGGACGCATAGATCATTAGATAATCTACTCAATGTGCACAGTGCATCTGGATATCTGGTATCTTGCAATCTGGCTAAAAAGAAACACATTAGCGTTCTTGGATCAGAAATGATGTAGCACCATGTAATGCTAAACCAATCGGATTGGGTTCAGATCAGTGCAAAAAGTCATCCATATTTGGGCAGAGAGACATGCGATTGGTGACTGTTACAGATGGCCACCAGGGGGTGGTGCCAAGTACAAGACCTTCGATGATGACTCAAATGGCACAGAATGAAACTCATTCTGTGAAATCTCATTACTAAAATCATGTCTGCATGCTATGCATACCTTTTAGTCATGTTGTGTTTGCATGTGTAATTATTTCTTATGTACAATTATGTTTTATTTGTTTGGAGAGGCTTTTGGAAACTTTTTGGATCTTTGGAGCTTAAAGGGTTAAGAGGCTGGAATTCTCTTATGCTGAAAATAAAGTGATACAAGTTTATTTATTTTGTATAAAATGGATGAATAAATAAGAATGTAGGTTCATTAACAATGAGCATACAAAAAAACATATGGGCCAAATGAATGTAGCAAGAACAGATTTGTTTGACATGCTTATTTTTCTTGAATAAGGCACTCCGTTTGGAATGGCAAATAACATTTGGTATGCAGTATGTATACAGCTTCCATTTCTAGTGTGACGAATGAACCAAAAGTAAAATCAACACTAATTTTCTATTCTTCTTTACACATAATTTCATCGGATTGCCAAAAGTTAATACTTTTACTACAAAAAAAAAAAAACAATTTCTGAGATAACTAGACACTACTTTCTTAAGATAATTTTTAAAATAGTAAGCCTTATAGTACATACTGTGAAGAATGCAGTACACTAGTATTCTATACCAAATATGGCCACAGACATTGTTCATCTAGCTGGTTAACCGATTAATGCACAAATGAGGTAGTGCAACTGAAAATGTTTATTATGAAATCACAAATTCAATACAAAATCTTTTATCTTAAAAAAATTATAAAGTAAATACAATCCTTAAATCAACAAAGCCAACTTTTTATAGTAAATATAAAACTAGATTGTCCTGTTATTTGAATGTACTCTGAAAGTAACGGTCTAATATTCCTATGAGTTTTTCGGCTGATAAAATATCTAGACATTCAGTTTCATTTAAACAGAACATAAATCATAAAGACAGAACATAAAAGCATGCAGAAGCTAAAGTAGTCAGATTTTGTAATAGAATAGCTTCTGCAATACTGTTTATATACAAGAGCTAAGCTTATTTTTTTATATAAAATTCCCCACTGTGCATTCATTTAAAGGCTTGATAGCATTGATGGTCATTACATTCAAGTTAAATCTCAAATCAGTACTAGCGAATGAATGTTTGGCTCTCTCATACATCTCTGTAAGATGTATGAGAGTTTCTGTTGAGATGATATCTGTGGTGCAAATCAGTCACTACACAGAAGTGCAATATTTACCCAGCACAAAATGATCATTACAGCAAGCCTCTTCTCCCAGAGGGTATCTGATAGGTTTCAGCAGGCACATCATGTGAGCAGGTGTGTTTGTTACATCCTTACGAGCTCGGCTTGTTTGTCATCCTCAGACTCCGGCTGGTTGTCGTTTTCACCGTTATAATTAGCAAACTCATCCTCCATATTCTGTCCGCCACCTGGATTTTCATCTGTATGGAACAAATAAAATGTTCATCAATGCATAGGATTAATACATCCAATTGTTTCTAACATATACATTTGGAAATAACTCAAATTTTAAAGTTTCTTAATTTGAGTTTTGTCTCAATACTCTTTCGCTGGGATAGTTAATAAAATAAAACAAAAAAAGGATGGTAAAATTAGATAAAAGCAATAAATTATCATGAAGAACACCTTTAATCTTAGAGAGCTGTTTCTCTATCTCGCCCTCATTGTCGTACATAATGGCGTCTTCATCTTTCCTCTGCCCAATTCTGGCGTCTTCCTCCCTCTCTGCTATTCCAGCGTCTCCCTCATTCCCATCCCCAATCTCGAATCCAATGTCATCTTCCTTGGTTTCAAAAATTCCTGCTTGATCCAGCAGAGTATCTGCATCCTTTTCACCACCTGCTGCCTTTAAGGACTTTCCTTTAATATCTTTCACTGCTTTTAAAACGTTCTCATTGGCTGGTTTGTTGACTTTCTCATTCTTAATGGTTGGTTTGGAGATCACAGCATCTTAGATGAGCAGATAGAAAAGGTGTTAAAATATACTGGTTGTACATTGAGAATATAAATAACCCTATTTGAGATGAAAACTGGACACCACTTGCTAAATGCGAAGAAACAAGGTCATGTAACAAAAATGTAACATACTTTGTACGTGTTTGAAATGTTTATCGTTGCATACTGCTTATAATTTCACGTACTATTAAAAAAATATTTGTATGAAGTATATACTCCACAGTATGCAATAAGTTAGTATTCCATTTTGAACAGAAAGTATTCATATGAACCGGTAAATAGCACCTTTTTTGTCTTTCCCCACTATGGTCTCATCATTTTTGGGACGTGGATTCACGTTGGAATTAATGTTTGATGGTCCTGCAGCACTTTTATTCCCATGGTTTGCGGGAGGAACCTCAGATTTGGCTTTTGAATCAGTGACTTTCTGTGTCTTTGAGCCACTAGGATTCTGTCAAAAAGAAAAAGAACAGAATAAAATGAATTCAAGTGTATACATTTTCTCAGATAACACACATTTTAAATGCAGAAAAGGGGTGTTCAACTTTTTGAAAGACGGCTTTACAACAGTTGTGAAAGACAACATCTCTCTGGCAAAGAACCTTCTTCATCCATGCATTCTCTACCAGTTGGGTATTTCGTTGTCCGGGAAAATACATCATGTGCGTGAATAAACTTGTTTTGTTCCCTCCTCCACAAGATATATATATATATATTGCAATATCCAATTACATAGGCAAAAATGATTAAAAAAAACAAAAAACTTAAATCAAATACATTTATAATTTCAAATTGCAAGCCAAACGAAATGAAAAAGCAAATAAGTAAATAATAAAGTGATCAAAACAATATATATATATATATAAACCGTCTTTTCATTTACCATCAGGCAAGTATCCGTCTAAACATCATGGTGGAAAATTACTTACACAAATGAAGACACAATTATAAATGTAAAAATAATAATTATAATGATAATCACTGAAATATAAATCATGGTTCGAGGTGAACGTGTTTTTGTATTGTTTTAGATATTTTGTATGATTTTACAGGCTGCAGAGTTGCGTTCACTATGAACTGCTCTGTGGAAATAAAGCAAATGATCTCAAAACACCTCTGAGCTGAGATGTCTGAGGTCATTTGCAGCACTCGTAGATGATACTGTTTTTGCAAAAAATTTAATTCAGAAGACAGAAACAAAAAGTTTGAACCTTTTACGCATGTTCCACGAGACTGCACGCCTCCATACAAACAGCGTGTCATACATGAGCATGAACGGCTTTTCTGTCATCTGTTCTTAATAATATATATTAAGAGTGTTTCTTCAAACGCGTGTCTTTGTGTCTACAGGCAAATTAATTGTAATATTAATTTTATTATAATAATAGTCTAATGATAATAATAATTGTATAGATTAATAGGAAAACAAGCCAAATATCATCTTGACATCGTCAAAGGCATCAGCTATTGGTGATCACTCTGACCATCATCGATCGCAGAGATCCTCGTCTGTCGGCACAACCCTAATGTGCATTTCTCTCTATAAATTAACAAAACCAGCCTGTCACTTTCAAGTAATATCGAACAACATGATTAGCTGGTTCAGGTTTGTTTGATTAAACTCTGCAGGAATGTAGTCATCCAGGATAAGAATCTAGAAACCTACCAAACGCCTTCAAAAGATTTGAAATATGATGAACAAGTTGCATGGTCTACTTCTATGATGCTTTTGGGCCCTTTAAGCATTAAAGTGAGTCACTGTCTACTGCTATTGTGTTTAAATCCTTCTTTTGTGTTCCACAGAAGAAAGTCATAAAGGTTTGTAATGACCCAAGGGTGAGTAAACGATGACAGAACTGACATTTTTTCTTGAACTACTCCTTTAAATCAAGTTGTGCTTAAAAAAACAACTGTAATTATTCACATAGCTGTACCTGTAGAGTTTCGGGAAGATGTTCCTTTTCATGCTTTTCCGATTTGACAGCTCCAATTTTCTGACTGCATTCCTCTTTCATGGCCACAATTTGTTTGTCGCACTGAGTCCTGCACAACACACAGACACACACACACAAACACAGCCATTATCATACTGATCAACAGTGACTAATGTCTTTACTGTAGATGAGAGTATTAAGAATGGACTTACAGGTCTTTGATGGTTTTTTTATTGAGGATGTCAAAGTTACTTTTACAGGACTTTAGCTCGCTCTGCATCTTACTTAGATCCTCCATTAATGACTTCATATGATCTAATGAAACAGTATCAACAGTAATGTGAAGGTCTGTTTGAGGCATTAAGATTACATTACGACAACTAAATGTACCCATATGAGATAGATACTTACATTTCATGCCCAGCACTGTTTTAGTACTGATGGAAATGTTGAGTTTTAGATTCTCCTATAACAGAGAGCACAATCAGCATATCCAATACCACATTTCTGGGCATCAAGTCTGGCATCGCTTTCACCAGGGGTGAGATAACATATCCTGAAGCAGTTTACGGAGAGAACAAGGCACTGGTATCACACAGGGCGTGTTGATGCAGCAGGTAAGAGTCCAAACTAAGTTGTGATGCTTTTTGTACTCCTTCAAGAATAAACAAAGTGGGGGGGCCTGGGTAGCTCAGCAAGTAAAGATGCTGACTACCACAACTAGAGTCGCAAGTTCGAATCCAGAGCATGCTGAGTGACTCCATTCAGGGTTCCTAAGCAACCAATTGGCCCAGTTGCTAGGGTGGGTAGTGTCACGTTGGGTTAAACTCTTCGTGGTCGCTATAATGTGGTTCTCGCTCTCAGTGGGGCGCATGGATGCCGCGGAGAATAGCGTGAGCCTCCACACGTGCTAGGTCTCCACAGCAACACGCTCAACAAGCCACATGATAAAATGCGTGGATTGACTGTCTCAGACATGGAGGCAACTGAGATTTGTCCTTCGCCAATCGGATTGAGGCGAGTCAGTAAACCACCACGAGGACCTAGAGCGCATTGGGAATTGGGTATGCCAAAATTGGGGAGAAAATCCATTAAAAAAAAATAATAAAAGTGACTCTGATGAGTTTGCAGTTTAGCGTATGAAAATGGTGTAACTGCGCAAATTGAACGATTCGAAATGGCGATGTTTATTATGCAATTTCTCTGTATGTAGCCTTGAAGAGATTTAATTCAAGCTGTCAAACCACAAAAAGACATACTTGTAACTAGGCTTGGGATCTATGCCGTTACCACGTATCGATAATCTGAAGATTTTCCAGATGATTGTCGATTTATATTGTGATATTTTTAGATATAAATTGGGCTGCTCATTGCACAATAGTCTGTCTTTTCAACCCTATTTCACACAACACAACTTTGGTTAAGTAGAAGCACCAGAGTTAATTAAAATCGGTGCCGCACCGGATGCATCTGGTGGACGATATGGCACTTTCTAAAATGAAACATACACACATTGCCGTTTTAGAAACACTACATGTCATCCACCAGACACATTTGGTGTGCAATCCCTTTTAAGTTACCCTGCCACTCACACTTTACCAAAGTTGTGTTGAGAAATATGTATGAAGAGTCAAAGACTATTGTGAAACAAGCAGCTCTGTTTATATCTAAAACAATCCCAATATATCGATAATCATCTGGAATATTTTCTGATTATGGATGCATAAAAAAGGCAAATAGACAGTATTTCTGGGCATTAAAACCTAGTGTGCAGTCAAATTAAAACTTTGAGCATTAATATCTAGTGAGTTTACCATCTAAACAGCATTAATGGGCATCAAACCCTAGCAAGCTGCTTTCCTAGGCAGCATTTTTGGGTATCAATAGTAGTGCATTTTTGGGTATTATAGTATACCTTTTGGACATCTAAACCTAGTAAGCTATCTACAGTACCTATTTAAATGGATTTTCAAGGAGAATGAATGGAGCAAAAAGATTTGAATAGAAATGACTCATCAAATCAGCAACCTTCCATAACCATACATTCCCCATACTTTCCCCAGAACTGTATTTAGTGAGTATAACCTATGGTTTCATACTTTTTCCTGTTTCCATGTGTTGATTGCACTCTCCTGTTGTGCACGGTATGTATTCTCCATTAAATCCAGTTGTTGGTTTTGCCTACGTGTCCTCTCCTCTGCCTTTATCTTGCTCTGCTGCTCTCTGTCTCTGTCTGCAGCCAACAGCCTCATGTGTTCATCCATCTCCAATAGCTTACTCTGGAGAAAAAACACCAATCAAATCTCCTTCATTTTTAGACATGTTTGGTCATGTAGACCAATCATAACCTATGGCCACAATCTACATCCAAGTATGTGACATGCCTAATCCAAACAGAGTGTCAAACCTGCAGATTGATGTTTCTGGAGTTTGAGAACCAATAGTTGAAGCCGAGCAGGAGGATGCAGGCGATTAGTGCGGCCAACAGCAAAGATGGAGAGCGACCTCCGCGTCGACCGTTCCCCAGTGCACCCATCATCATCTATTACAGCTCCACAAACCCTGATGGATATCTAAAAGTGAAAAAGAGGAAACGTCATACAGATGATAGCCACACAATACAGAAATTGACAAAAAAATAAGGACAAACATTTTATTTTTTTTTTCATTTAGCAAGAAGGAAAGATTAGCTGTGAATCAAAACCTAAAGAGCTGCTTGTTTAGACAGAATATTTTTGAACATCAAAAACCTTCCTGCCTACTTGGTATACATTTTTCAGCATAATAGACTATCTGCATGCATACACATTATAATTGAGCATCACAGCATACCAGTCTATCTAGACAGCATGTATGGCCATCAAAACCTAGTAAGGTACCTATCAAGACAACAGTTTTTGGGTTCATGGCATTCATCCCTACAAATACACACTTTTTGGGCATCCAGACCTTGTGAACTGCCTACCTAGACCACATTTTGGTTTATGGGGCTTATCTCCCAACACAGAAAGCATTTTGGGTCATCAAAGAATAGTCAGCTGCCTACCTAGACCACATATTTGGGGTTTATGGTATATCTCCCAAAATAGACAGCATTTATGGCAATCAAAACATAGTAAGGTACCTACAACATTTTTGGGCTTCATGGCCTACATCCCAACAGAGGCAAACTTTTCGGGCATCAAAATCTAATGAATTACCTAGAGACCATATTTTGGGGTGTCATGCCCTATAGCCTATCTAGACAACATAAACAGCATTTTGGGCATCAATCTCTATTGCGCAGCCTACATTGACAGGAGTTTTGGTTATCATAGTCCATCTGCTTACATAAGCAGCATTTATGGACATTAAAACCCAGTAAACTGCCTAGCTAGACAGCATTTTATCAGCATATCCTACCTGTCTAAATTGTTATACTGTACTCTTAAATGTGCTAACATTCCCATATAACAAATCCTCTAGAGAACGCACAGTGTGCTCATCAAATGCAGCATATGTGATTGTAAATCAAATAGCAGTATGCTGAAATTTCCTGCAGTTAAATATGTTAAACAGAGGCATATACAGGAAACACATTTACCACGTTACTACTAGTTTTACTGTAAATTCTACGCAAAATGTAAAAAAAATTTTTTACTGCAAGTACTGATCAAATAAAAGTATCTGAAAAATATAAATATTAATTTAAACACCAGCTCCATATATTTATTAAGTTAAACGTAAATCTATTTAGATTTGACTGATTATGACCTGATAGCACGCTTGCTGTTCTGTTTTAATACATTTGCCCCTTTAAAAGAGAAAATATTACATATATAATTCTAAATTGTCCTTACCACCGTATAAGGTCTCGTCCAGTGAAAAGACGCAGCATGGACATTTCGCTAATGTCTTTTTCCGGGATGACACTGACAACAGCAACAACAGTAAACATCAATCTCCGGCGCTTGACTGGCTGTTGGCGCGCATCAATCACATCACACATGCGCAAGAGGGCGGAGGGAAAGCAGGCGAATATGCTAAAATACTAAATGAAACGTTGCCATATAAAAATAAACAAAACTTTTGTTTTAACTCTTTCCCCGCCAGCGTTTTTAAAAAAAAGTTGCCAGCCACCGCCAGGGTTTTTGACGATTTTCGCTAAACTTTAATGGCCCGCAGAATATTTTCTTCCATGAATATATGAAGATGCTATATATCAAAATAAAGATCTGGGCCACGATTTTATTTTATCTTCATTTGTTCTTTTTTTATTGTGACTTGAACAGAGGTAGGTTTTGTCAAAAAACAACATTTCAGACAAAAAGCTCAGAAAAAGGCATGTTTATGTCTGATATTTTGAGCTTCTCATACTCCACTTCTTCATGTTTGAGACGATCGCAGTCTGTTTCTTGGATCAAAGAGTTGCGTATTCTTTCAAAACATGCGCAGCGGTCTTCCTTACCGTATAACACCTAAAACACGGAAAATTCCGTGTTTGGCGGGGAAGCGTTTTTCCATAAAACACGGAAAATTCCGCCAAACACGGAATTTTCCATAAAACACGGAAAATTCCGTGTTTGGCGGGGAAAGAGTTAATATAAAAAACGTATTTTCTTGTCAAATATGCATACATTTGCATATTATAAAAAACTAATATAAATGGCTAAGAAAGTTGTAACTTTTGTGTTGGATAAACAACACTTAAACGTTATTTAGCAAAATAAGACTTACCAACATGGATAAGATACAAAAAAAAAAAAAAAAAAAAAAAAACAGCAGAGAATTACCAGCAATGATGGACATCTACGCAAAATGTAGAGTAAAATTGGGAGTCTGCACCTATTTGAAACATGAGACGAGAGCTATAGGAGCAACATTTCACTTCAAGAAAATCGCCAAGATGCCAAACTAATTTAACGGCCGTTGATTTTGATGTTTTCTGAAAGATTTGTAGATGAAGTTGCAAAAATATGGCATCAGTTCTAAAATCATTGTTTTGAGGGGAATAAATGTGTAAATCCCAGTTTCCATACCTAATGCAAGTTAAACTCAATCGACAGAATTTGTGGAATAAGGATAAAACATTTTTTTTTTTTAAAAAAAGTCTTGTCCCTACTTATAAAATAAAATACAAATTTGGTTAATTGAGGCACTCACTGTAACCTCGATTTTTGCTGTATGCTTTAAAATAGCGAAAAGACGATTTTCTTTTTTTAAAATCATCATTATTCCACAAATTCTGTAGATTGAGTTTAACTTGTTCTGAACCCAGAATATTGCTTTCACATTATGTTAATAGGTGTTCATACAGTATGTTGTGGTTTTCTTTACTAGCACACTTTATACAGATCATTAACAGCATGTTTATACTAGAGGAAAAAATGTCAGAACATACATTCTGAATAAAACAAGATGCTGTAAGAGTTTAAATTAACATCATTAGCATAAATCTCCAGTCAAGGTACATAAGACAAACTGAAACGAACAGTCTGCCCTGAACCTGCAGAACAGAAATTATTTACCTCTCTTCACATAAAAATAAAAATAAAAAAACATTCCGTGAACTGGTGTAGATTCTAATGTTGGAATTCATGTTTAATCAAGTTATAGACTCTCCACATATTCATACATTTCATTTTTGTCTTGTTTTGACAATATGGTTTTTACTTGAAACAGTTGGATAACAAGAGGGCATAAAAATCTATTAGGCCTACTGTACTTCTCTTCTGACAAATGATACATTTTTAGCATTGTAATTTTAAAGTAATAACATAAAGCTTAGAATTTTTCTCAATTCATAAAGAATATTCAAAGCTTATTACATAATTATTCAGATATCCCTTTTTCTTGAGAAACTTGCCATGAAATTGTCATTAAAAGAATGCACAAAAAGAGGTGTTTTGTTTTGTTGGTCCTTTTTTTTCTTAGAACCGCTTCTTTGCATTTTCCTCCTTAGAAACAAAGAAATGCCAACATTAGTTTTGCAGCTCAAAAGTACACACAAAAATACAGCAAATGTAGCTATAGTTACTCCAAGTTTAAGTCCATTACAGATACAGTGGCCCAAATCGTTTTTGGGCACTTAAAAGTTAAAGTTCACCCAAAACTTTATAATATCATAATTTAATATAATATCTCAGCTCTGTAGGTCCATACAATGCAAGTCAACAGGATCCAAAACTTTGAAGCTCAAAAAGCACATAAAGGCAGCGTAAAAGTAATCCATAGACTCCAGTGGTTTAATCCATGTCTTCAGAAGTGATATGATAGGTGTGGGTTAGAAACAGATCAATATTTAAGTCCTTTTTTACTACATATTCTCCTCCCTGCCCAGTAGGTGGCGATATGCACAAATAATGTGAATCGACAAAAACACAAGAACAACTTTGAGCAGAGAAGAGCGCTTAGGAGAGCTGGTTGAATGTGGAGATTTATAGTAAAAAGGACTCAAATATTGATCTGTTTCTCACCCACCTATCAAATCACTTCTGAAGACATGGATTATACCACAGAATTGGAATGGATTACTTTTATCCTGCCTTTATAAGCTTTTTGAGCTTCAAAGTTATGGTCACCATTCCCTTTTGCATTGTATGGACCTACAGAGCTGAAATACGTTTCTAAACATCTTTGTGTTCTGCAGAAGAAAGAAAGTCATACACATCTTGGATGGCATGAGGGTGAGTAAATGATGAGAGAGTTTTCATTTTTGGGTGAACAATACCTTTAAATAACACTAATAAATGTATGAATTCTTTGCATTAGATAACAATATATAACCATGTAATCTTCTCAAAACTAACTTCAATTCATCGAGCCATTTTTGCCATGATTTACCAACTGGTGTCAAGTTGATTTTTAATGGATGTATGAAGTCAGTTCCACTCAAGTTCACAAAGATAATGTTTGACAACAAGAAATTATCCAAATACATTTTGTCCTCATTTTAAACACTACATCTATCTTTTAAACCCCATCAAACTTCATTTTCTGAACTGTTTTGCTTGAAAAGCATGTCCAATATTTCTTTAAAATAAAAACCATTGCTTTGTTATTCTGTTATATATTGCAATGACATTCACATGTTTTTAAAATATGGCTGAAGTGTCCCAAATACTTTTGTAAACTTACATAATCCAGGTTCCCCAGACAAACACTAAGACCTGTGCTACACTAAAAGTGATTTGCAGTAATGGTAATTAATTCAGGAAATAGACTTAATCCATGTCTGGAAAACCTGCCAGTGTGGCGTTAAGTAGATAAAGCTCTGCAGTCTTTGTGGTTACCTTCACAGCTTTGCTAAGCTCAACTAGCGTTTTTTCATAGCGGCTCTCCATGCTTTTAAGACTTTCTAATTGCACCATCTGCCTCTGTATGCCGGGACTGCCAGCGTCAGCCACCATCTGCAAGAACCTCTTCTCCTGAAAAGACAGACATGCATATCAGTCCATTATATCATGTGAAGTATTTGGTTGGTGGTGACAGCCAAATGTGCATTATTAAACAATGGTATCAATTACTGGCCAGGCAGGACTTTTTGTCCACTGTACTAATGAAAGATAACACGCATGCAATATGTAATTCTAGGTGTTAAAAATAATCTGACCTGCACTTTTAAGAGAAAGGTAAAAGCCAGTCCAGCTTTCCCTGCCCTCGCTGTTCGTCCCACCCTGCAGTTGAAAAGAGTAAGAAAACAATGACGAATGAACATAATGCTCAGACCAACTCTATGGACTTACAAGTTTTCTTTTATGATGTGTTGACTTGCCTGTGAATGTACATTCGGACGTATTGTGGAGCATCATAATTTATGACGCATTTCACTCCGTTGATGTCAATGCCTCTGGCAGCAGCATCAGTGCTGATCAATCTGACATAAAAAGTATCACGAGTATTATGTCATTGTGAAACAATTTGAAGCTTTTAATAAGCAATATGGTATAAGAGTCTGTATTATAACACATCTAATGTGACTATATTCACAATACAGCACAGCCTCAAGTGCCTTATTGCTTTTATTAAACGCAAAATATAAATATTAAGGACACCAATTTGTACACAATTTCTATACGTTTTAATAGAATTATAGGAACAATAACCATTTTCCACAATTTTAGCTTTGGTACTAAAGGTACAGAAGTATCTTTCTGTGCAAAAAATGGTTTGGTTCTTTCTTGAAAACTTAGATTACGCTTTAAAGTATACATACAGCGGGATCTTTCCTTGCTCAAAGTCCTTCAGGGTTCGTTGTCGTTCGCTTGGGCTCAGTCTGGAGGAAAACTCAGCAACTTCCACACCACCAAACAGCTTCACAAGCAAATAAAGTCTGAAAAAGAAATACAGATGAAAACAAAAATACAGTTGCAATTTAAATAGATTTGAGTTTATTTATAAATTTTTGGGTGATGACTTAAAGGGATAGTTCATCCAAAAAATGAAAATTCTCTGCTGAACATAAACAAAGATTTTTAGAAGAATATTTCATTTCTCTAGGTCCATAAAATGCCAGTGAATGGTGGCCAGAACTTTGAAGGTCTAAAAAGGCAGCATAAAAGTAGCCCATACAACAAGTGGTTTAATGCATATCTTTAGAAGCGATTTGATAGATGTGATTTTTGAAACCGATCCATATTTAAGTCTTTTCTATAAATTTCCACTTTTACTTTAAAAATGTTTTTGCTTATGGCGATTTGCGTTATTTGTGTATATCGCCACCTACTGGAAAGGGAGGATAATTTATACAACAAAAGGACTTCAATATTGATCTGGTTCTCACCCACACCCATCATAAAGCTTCTGAAGACATGGATTAAACCACTGGAGTTGTATGGATTACCTTTATGCTCCCTTTATGTGCTTTTTGGACTTCAAATTTCCACCATTCACTTGCATTGTATGAACCTACAGAGGAACTGCTGAGCATTGAACAAGCACTACACGGACACCTTTAACGGTTGTACACTGTAACCATGCCAATAACAGTGTCTCCTGCTGAAAGCATTTAAATGTGCTTATCCCACTGGGCCCCATGGGAGCTGTAAGCCCATGGGGTTCATCCCATATAAGCCCATGCATTAAAGCACCCCATAAAACAGCAATATCTTAATAAACAGATAATGCGTATGATGCAAGAGGTGAAATTCATCATCACCGGTGCGCTGCTTCTCTGGAGTTGGTGAAGCACAAAGCAGGACTGAACTTGAGCCGGAGCAGGTAGTGCAGGATGAGGAGCGGTTTCTTGCTGAGAGTGCAGGGCACATAATACTCCTGTATGAGGCATGACCGTATGTTAATCAGCATTTGTGTACATATAAAAGCAAGAGTAGAATTGTGTGGAGTAGATCACATAGTGTACAATTACAATGTACTATTCAACACAATCTTACATGACCTTCGGGCATTTTGAGACCTGTAGCTTGTTTGCTTTGTTCTGAAACAGGGGCAAACATTTTTGAATTTTCTTTTTAGTTCGGTTCGCTTTCACAACAAGGCAAAATTTCAAAAAACTGTTAATAAAAGTTTATGCAAAATGTTGCCGCATGGTACAGAATTTGCATTCCAGTAAGAGGTTGCGATGCAAATAAACATGATCGATTATTCAGGTGTATAGGTGTTGTAAAATTTACATCATGGTTATTTTATTTATCTGCCATCAGTTGCTTTTGCATTATTTTTGCATTGAAAAGTGGCTGTTCTCACAGTCACAGGGCTCTCTCACATGCACACACATTAAAACAGCAGAAAGAGTGAAGCCACATAAAGATGCTAATGCCGTTCTACCCGTGTCTCCGCTATCCACAACAGAGAAGCGATCCTACTATACAACTCCTATTTTGAACATGCAATTTTATTTTAATATAGTTGCCAATAGCTACAGAATATCCACAATTTGATTATGAATTACAGAGGCATGCTGACCAACAGATTTCTTCTCTGCACACAGATTGCATTCCCACCACACGTCAACCAATCCAGAGTTCGTTTGCAATCGGACCAAGACTACCTCCTCCAGGTGGTCTAGGAGCGATTTTTTGGGTGCGAATCCCTGTGCGATTATGGTGTTCATATGCCTAAACGAACCGAATTTAGGAAGAAAACGCACAAGGTTCTAAATCAAATGCTCAAACGGGCCTCTTAGACTCTAAACTCACAGAGAGTCCCTGAGGGAAGTTAAACTTCTCTTGGCTTTGTGCGGTGTCTGAGGTGGTGTGTGTGGAACTGAAGAGTTGTGGCTGATGCAGATTCAGCAGTTGTAGTTTCTCAGGGTTCTGGGTGAGTGTAGCGGAGAACAGCAACTTCTGCAGAGGCAGCTGTGGAGGAGACAAACTGACATACAAATAAGCATGCATTAATAGTGAGCTTTCTATTAATCACTTTGGGGTTCAGTTGTGACTCTGGAGTAATCTGAGGTTAAAGGAATATTCCGGGTTCAATACAAGTTAAGATCAATCCACAGCATTTGTGGCATAATATTAATTAACACATAAAAAAAAATAATTATAATATTTTATATATATATATATATATATATATATATATATTCATCCTCCGCCACCCAGATTGAGGCGAGTCACTATGCCACCACAAGGATTTAAGAGTGCATTGGGAATTGGGTATTCCAAATTGGGGACAAAAATAATAAAAAAAAACAAAATATCCATGTCATTCTCACACGTTCATGTTAAGCACACTTTTAGAAAACGCGAGTGAAAGAAAGAATTAACAAATGTTTCTAACCTTGCATGTAGGAAACACTCTTAAGACCTAAGACCTATCGTTATTGGAAAACACAGCCCACATCTTTAACCGTGTCCCTGCTACAATTGTATTTCAAGGACCTCATCTCTCATCCCCACTGTGTGTGTTTTGTTTTTTTAAAGGATAGTATAATTTTACCTTGAAACTGTGATTGGTCCAGGCTGTATTCTCCTGAATACAGACCGCTGTGAGTCACCTGAACTTCTGTACACTGCTTTAATTACCTCACTGAGCCAGGACTGATGCATGCTGTCAATCATCCTGTCTGCCTCATCAATAATCTACAACATACAAATGACAAACATCTCTACACACTTTTCCATAGAGTGAATAGAAACATGATAGAAAACTCAAACAGTTAAAAAAAAAAAAAAAAAGATACTGAGTAGCTTCCCTTTTTTGGCCAAATGTAATGTGTAATATTAAAATATACTATAAAATATATTAGTACTTAAATACAATTTAAGGGGACAGTTCACCCAAAAAGGAAAATTCTATTCAAAATTTACTCACCCTCATGCCATTCCAGATGAGTATGACTTTCTTTCTTCTGCTGATCACAAAGTTTCTTAGAAGAATATCTCAGCTCTGTAGGTCCATACAATAAAAGTAAATGGTGGCCAGAATGTTGAAGTTCCAAAAAGCACATAAGGGCAGCATAAAGGTAATCCATGTGAATCCAGTGGTTACATGTCTTAAGAAGCGATATGATAAGTGTGGGTGAGAAACAGATCAATATTTAAGACCTTGTTTACTATAAATTCTCCACCCTGCTCAGTAGGTGGCAATATGCAAAAAGAATGTGAATCACCAAAATATAAGAATATGGAGAATGGAGATTTATAGTAAAAAATTATATAAATATTGATCTGTTTCTCATCCACACCTACAATATCGCTTCTGAAGATATAGATTTAACCACTTGAGTCTTATGGATTACTTTAATGCTGCCTTTATGTGCTTATGTACTACTTTTAAAAATGTGTTCACCATTCACTTGCATTGTATGGACCTACAGAGTTGAGATATTCTTCTAAAAATCTTTGTTTGTGAACAACAGAAGAAAGAAAGTCAAACACATCTGGAATGGCATGAGGGTGAGTAAATGATGAGGGAATTTAAATTTTTGGGTAAACTATTCATTTAATACCAGTGTATTAAGTACAATTTAAAACCGTGAGTTCATTGTTATGCGTTACATATTTAAACAGGGTAATAAATTGATCTATTGTATAAAAGAGATTTGTACTGATGCTCACCAGAAATCGAAGGTGCTGTAAACTGAAGCTGTCGTTTTTGTTGATGTGATCCACTAATCGGCCTGGCGTGGCCACCACAATATCTGCAAAACTGCGGTTAATACCCCCTCTACAAACAGACACAACGTTTAAATGTTGTTTCGACATTTAGTGCTTTTATAAATTTCATCACAGCACAATCACTGAAACACCTGGAATCAACTACATTATTATGCAAATAAATAACTAATTAATAATAACATAAACCAACAAATAGTACCATTGAAAAATAATTAGAACAATATTAACCATTCAACTAAAGTACTGTAGCTGTACATACTGTACAGTGACGTTGTGGGTGTTACGCTCTTACAGTTGAGCTACAGGAACACCAAATAATAATTCCACAGTGCTTTGATATGAGACTTAAAATGATACTATATTCATGCACCATGGCATTAATGTACACGGTAAGAACAATTTCATTTAAAAAATACCATTTTAGTACCATGTAGAGGTCGACCGATAGTGGATTTTACATATACCGATAACCAAGTTGTGCAGTATCTGCCGATAATCGATTAATCAACCAATAGTTTTTAAAATTGATACCGAATGAAAAGACAACACTCAAAATAAAATGGTGCTGAACTTTATTACAAAAATAAATAGTACTGACTGAACCATGAAAATGTATTGTACTTTTTAACATTTTAAATCAACAGCGGGGTTTCTCTAACCCAGGAGTGTGCAGCGAGCGAGGAGAGGGATATGGACAGCCTGGAGTGGAGCTGGAGCTGAGTGATTAAAGAATGCTTTGAGCACGGAGGGAAAATTGTTGCCGCTCCACTCCACTCACATTCTCTGATGTATGAGCTTCATTATAACAGTGAAATACCACATTGTTTTTTATTCAGTACAGTTGTATGTAGAGTAGCAATATTCACAGACAGAAGTGGTATTCGGCTGAACTCGGTGTAGAGCGTCTCAGACTATGAACACAGGCCAGGGGCTGTTCAAACAGATGGAACACAACAGAATGGAACTGAAAGCAAGGATCTCGAGACACATTTCCAAGTTGAACATCTTTCTTGACAAAGCATTTAAACAACTCATTGCTTAATCTGAGAAATGCTTATTAGAGAGCTAGACACAACAGCCAAAGACCTCCACCACCTCTAAGGGGCTGTTCACACCAAACGCTTTTGCAAACATCCATTTGTTTTTCTATGTAAACCCGACCTAGATGAACGTCTTTGTTTCCATTTGTTTTTGTTCATTCAGCGTCTCGTGCAGGAGAACTGTTTTTGAGATGATGTGTCTAATTAAAAAGAACATTGAGACACTTGCATTCTGTTAAACTGTATTTGTTGCATATGCTATTTTCCATTCTCACTTCACTAGCTTTAAATATGTGATTATGATTAATCTGTAAAATTGATATATAGGTCGACCTCTATTACCATTATTAATAATTTGTGTGGTCATTATTTACACACTGTATAATAACAGCTGCAGTTTATCCAATTGGTCCCTCTATCCTAAACACACTGACCTGTTTTCAGAAAGTGCTGCACGCTCTGCAGCTAAAGACTTCTGGCCGGTTATCAAAACCACCTTTAGACCAGTGCCTTCAGCGTATGAGAAAAACACCTTTGACACCTGTGAGATTAAACCATATGCAGAAAATAAAGTTATATTGAGTGAATGAAACTTAGAAGATGGAACAATGACTTGAATATGAACATCCAATGATCAATAATTATGAATCTTTGACTACCTGTTGTGCTAACTCTTTGGTGGGTAACACAGCCAATGCACGAACCTCACACACCACGCGCTCAGACAACGCCTACACAAACAAAAACAAACATACACATTAGAGGTTGACCTATATGATGGTGGCCTTAACTACTATGACATTTTTATTTATTTATTTATTTTATCCCATTTTTCCCAATTCGGAATGCCCAATTCCCACTATTACTAGGTCCTCGTGGTTGCGCGGTTACTCGGAGGACAAGTCTCAGTTGCCTACGTTTAATTACATTTGTAGTTAGACTGTTACCTTAACCAACCCTTACCCCAAACCTAACTCTAACCCCAACCCTACCCTTACACCTAAACCTACCTGTACCTCAACCTCAGTAGCAGCAAATGTGGATATATTGCAGAACAACATGAAAATACATAGTCTTTTTGTTATTATTATTGTATGTAATGTTTGTACTTAGTAAGGCCACCTAATATAAAGTGTGACCATATATTGGTCAAAGAGGGAAGTCTGATCTTGTGAATAACTTTGAGCAGCAACATGTGCTTTATTTTGCAGCACGATCTCACTTCAGCTGTTATCTGTTTGCATCACTGAAATAAGATAAGCAGTCTACCAATGGAATGTCAAAAATTGTGAAAGGGATGATAAGTGCCATAGAGTTCAAATCACTAAATAAAATGTGCCCTGTACTTAATATACAGTACATACACTGTTGTACATTTGCAATTTTACTTGGTTTATTGGAGAATGCTCCAAGATCTGAACTTGAGACACTTCTCACCCATTGGTGACATTCACAGAGTACCAACAAGAAGTCATGTAATAACATTGCTAATGTTTCATATTATATACACTGGCGGTCCATCAGAGAAGGCAAGCCCCCTAAAAAAAATTCTCAAAATGAACGGAACAACTAAAGTGATAAAATTAACCGTTGTTTTAGTCAATTTAGCTATTAATGTGCATAACTCAAATACATATAATGGAAAAATATGAATTTGATTTATTTTCTTTAATACGTGGTGCCACAGGCAATTTTAATCACTGCATAAAAAGTCAGAGGCAGACAGCATCAAGGTTCTGCTCAGTTAACTGACCAATCAAAATGGATTTTCAAAGGATGAAACAGCACAGGCTTCCTCCCAAAATGGGTCCAAAAAAGATAGCTAAAATGTGCCTCCTTCCGCATTAATATCAGCTTTTAGTATCAAATGAGTATGTTGTCAAGTCTATTTGTAGTTAAGGTGACAAGTGTGAAGAAAGTGACATTTAGCCAAATATCAATGGAATTCAAATTTCAAAGGCTTTTCATTTGGTGGAAGCTTTCATTTCACTTAACGTGAGTGTTTCAAAATACACGGTAAAGTGCACTGTTTCTGATTGGGACTTGTTTGAGATGTGGTTTACACTGATTGACCCAGACAAAAACGCTATCAATTCATCCATCCATGTATTGTGATCTACAAATGAGTGTATAATTTAATTGTGCATTTTGTTACGAGTAATTGTGAGAATTTTTTATGCCGTTAACTGCATTAGTTAAATAAAGCTGAGTGGCCTGAATCAGACAGTTGTTGTGTCACCTCTCCCCTGATCACGCCCACTTTGGCTAGCATCTTTTGAAAATTTGGCGAGAGTGCCACAAACTATTTGAGTATTGTTGCTGACCATGTGCATCTCTTCATGGCCACAATTTACCCATCTTGTAATGGCTACTTCCAGCATGATAATGCACCATGTCACAAAGCAAAAGTCATCTCAAACTTGTTTCATGAACATGACAATGAATTCACTGTTCTTCAGTGGCCTTCCCAGTCACCGGATCTGAATGCAATATTCGCTGCATGAATGTACAACTGCCAAATCTGCCGAAATTGTGTGATGCAATCATGTTAACATGGACCAGAATCTCAAAGTAGGGTTGCAACGGTATGAGATTTTCACGATACGATAACAGTCTCAGAAAATATCACACTTTCACGGTATTACACAATTATTATTATCAGTTACAATGACCATTAAAGGAGTGAAAACAGAGGAGTGAGTCATCAAGCCTATTTGTAGTGAAGGTGACAGGTGTGTAGAAAGTGACATTTAGCCAAATATCAATGGATTTCAAATTATTAAAGGGATTTAATTTGGTGGAAGCTTTCATTTTTGAGTGTAGCCCTTTTCTCACCTCCAGAAAAGCACGTGGATATGTGACCCAGTGTGATTACTAAAAGGCTGCCATTTAATTAAATAAATATGTAGTCTGTATGTGCCTTGTAATACAAAGTGAATTAGTGCTTTGCTCACTGTCATCCGCTACAAACCTGATGTTTTCCGTGTATGAGCCAAGGAGCTCTAGGCTCCACACATTCACTTTGATGCATGCAGCACATGCAAACTATACATTTATCTCATTAAATCACAGCCGTTGTGGGTTAATAATCAAACTAGGACATAAGTTATTTTAATTTGTGAGCTGAATGTTTACAGAATGACATTCGTACGTCAGATGGTTTCGTTTTTTGGTATCGGAGCGTTTTTACAGGCAAGTACATGAGCATGATATCTGATATGATCAGTAGAGGTATTATCCTTAGTTTTGATAAAGTGAATGTGTCCCCACCCCCCACGAAATTTAAAATATAACTAAATCATATTAGTTTACATGTTAGCATAGCACGTTAAATTAACTACTAAATGAAAAATAACATCAGCTGTGTGAGCTTTTAAAGTTTCGTCCTAGGATTATTAATAATTAACATATATATATATGTTAATAATATATATGTATAAGTGCACAACACCGCAGCCAGACTGCTCCTGTCTGTACCTTTAACTCTGGTCAACTGGTTTTGCTTCAGGACAGATTTTACATTGGAAATCATGTGGTGACCCACCATAGTAAAAACATAACCTTTAAAACATAACCATGTGTCCTGGTTTGCATTCCCTTTTATGTTGCATAGTTTGGTTCATGGTTTTCAAGTACAAGGAAATGCATCAAGTGACATTATTTTTGTTGTTGACATCAACAACAAAATCTACAGGACGTTTTCTCTCCCCCCTTTTAAAAATTGAAGAGCAAATTTGTACTTATATGAGCCCATTATTATCCCATTTGTTTCCTAATTTCAAACATAATTCAAACAGAACACACATATTACACAGGAGGAAAGGCTCGTCATTACCATGGTTAGGTCAGTGTTGCTAGTCTTAAATAAAAGTAATAATAATAATAAATTACAGTATTTATGAAAAAAGAAATACTAGCTGAAACACATTTCAAACTTTACAACTGCCACTGTCGATATAAAATGAGGTCTAATAGATTTTACCTTTAGATTATTTCATATGAAACTATAAAACTGTAAAAATATAACAGATACTTTTACTCGTGAATACATTTTGTAAAGGTGATGATGAATAAAAAATATATATAATAATAATAATTAGCACATAGCACAGTGTTGCTCTTTTCCTCCTCAGTGCTGTTTGGCATGTCGGGGCTGCCTGCTGTTTGAGAGGTTCGACTTGACTTCCTCCGTAACGCTTTAAACATAAAAGTCTCACTAGAATTGAAATTAGTCACATCAGTTTTGAGGTCTGCGCTCCACAATATCGAGGGATGTCCGGTCGTTGCACGCGTGTGCCAGAGATCAGAGCAAATCATGATCGTGTGCTGGTTCCGTTACACTCGTGTGAAAGTGCAGATGAGAAGCCTTTTGTTAGATTATCAGTAAATCTGCCTCTGCAGTCCTAAACAGGCCATCACTTGGGCGGCCGCCAAAATATCTTCAATGGGAGAACCATGGCATTGTTCTTTCCCTGCTGTCTGCAACCCAGTCCGAATATGTCAGTTATGTCAGACCCCCTCGCTTCTCTCTTACATTTTCTCCGCTGCATATGTGTGTGTGTGTGTGTGTGTGTGTGTGTGTGTGTGTGTGTGTGTGTGTGTGTGGCGCAAGTTGACAAGTCTGACAGGCAGTCGAGGAGGAAAGGAGATGCACACGGGCAGGTGAGATTCTACGTCCGGTTGCATTTTTTTTTCTCAATACCGTAGATAAGCAAATGTACATGGTATACCTTGAAACAGGTATACTGCTGCAACCCTTTCTCAAAGGTATGTTTGCTTTGTTTTCTTGCAGTTTTGAGAGAAAAGTGAGGCCCTACCCAGTATTAGTATAGTGTTCATAATAAAGTGCTCAGTTAGTGTATCTTCAAATGTAATTTATGGTTTCTACCTGTATGACAGGTATGACAAACGCCAGTGTCTTTCCACTTCCTGTAGGTGCAGAAACACAGATGTCTCTGGGTCTGTATCCACCTGGACCGACCAGCAGCCCTGAGCTCACACTGCCTAGAATAGCAGGGATGACTTCAGCTTGAACTGGACAAGACAAATAAACAGGTTGTGAAAACAGTGATATTGTAAGATATGATGACATTATCGGTATGCAAATATAGTGATCTTTCTCTCTGACCTGGAAAGAAGCTCTTTATTCCATTTGCTTCCAGTTTCTTCAGCAGTGTTGGGTGAATGCCGAGCACCTCTTGGATTGGGACGAGGTGACTCTTAATGTCTCTCTGAATGACATCAGGCTGTGCTAACCACTGCGGTAAAACTCTTTTGACCTGTGATTGAATACAAACATTCATACCATAATTTTTACCTTTTCTTTACAATACAATAAAATGTAGAACTTAAGGATATTTTTCCATTCTACCTTTTCTACCATCTTCTCTTTGAATCCACCCAGGATTTGGAAACTAGTTTCAGATGCGCCGATTCCTCCTCCTGCATGTAGCTGATCAATCTGAGGATCCACTACTTTTCCAGTATTCTGACTTTCCTCTGGGTCACCTTTACATGTTTCTGTGATTTCTGCAGAGCTTCCATTATCGGAGTCATCATTTCCTAAAATAAACAATTGATGCTGTAAAAATATATCTTCCATAATAAGTCCAAGTAGGGCTTGAAACTTCTGTAAAACTAAAGGAATTTAAGCTCAATCGACAGCATTAGTTTAATTTTGATAAACACAAAAAATTGACTCGTCCCTTCTGTATTGACGAAAAATCAAAAAGCGCAGTTACAGTGAGGCTCTTACAATGGTAGTGAATGGGGCCAGTCCATACATGTAAAAAAAATTCACAAATACACTAAAGTATTGTAGTTAGATGTAAACATTACCAGAGTTACCATAGTTTTAGTGTGATAAAATCTCTCTTCTACCTGATTTTATTTTTATAGAATCACTTACAGGGTGTCCATGCGTCATCATGGCAACAAAGTTGTAATGCTGGATATAACTTTACAAAGAAACTGTTAATACGCAATCTTATCACATTAAAATCGTGTTAAAATTTGTAATGTTAACATCTTGCGGCTAAACATCTAAAACTGTGTATTTTAGCCTTTATATTGACCTGCCCATTCACTTCCATTGTAAGTGCCTTATTACAACTGCTTCTTTTTCTTTAAGAAGGAACAAGTTGAAAATATTTTCTGTAGTAAACAACATAATGCCACAAATTCTGTTGCTTGAGCTTAACTTATTTTGAACCTGGAACAATTACAAATAAGTCTTTTTCAACAACAGGTCGATGAAAGGTGTTTGGTATTTGTACACAATCCTTGTTACCAAACTGTCTGAATACAGTTTAAAACCATGATTTGTGTGATTTTCTAGCAATAATATGTTTTGACAATAGTTTATCTAGCATATGTAAAGGTCCCTACAATGAACATGGAATGTAAGCATGTATTGCCATATGAAAAGTAATTTGACAATAATTATTAGGGTTTGTCTATTAGGCCCTCTAAATCAACAAACTTGTGCATTACAGTTTAAACACCATCAAACCCCCAGCAGTAGGGCAGCATTACCTGCATTTACGCTCTCGTTTTCAATTGACAACATTCTGTGTTTTTGCTTTTTAGTCGGACTAGCAGCTTCATCAGCAAGATCTGTAGTTTCCTTCTTAGTTTTGCGCTGTTTTCCCTCCAACTCTCTCCGTTCATGTTTTCGTTTCTTCTTATGTTCAGTGTTACTCTGATGGTCTCCATCTTTATCAGTTGTATCTGATTTACTCTGCTGTTCTCTGGCTTTGGCTTGTTCCTGCAGTTTAGCCAGCAGTGCTCTGGACCGACACTCTCTGTTAGATTCACTGTCTTCCTCCTCCCCTAAATACCTGATCAAAACATATCAGACAGTATAAAAAATTATAACTTTACTCTGGTTGTATCATGTGTGTGCATGGGGCCCATCATCAGGCCCTTGTGCTATTGTAAACTGGGTCACTTTTAGCCATTCATCCCAATGTCCATGATCATACAGTTATTTACTGTGGGAACCATATATGTAAAAAAAACAAAAAAAAACAATTGTCCAATCGTAGCCTGGAGTCTACTACCACACCTGGAGTTGCGAGTATGAATCCAGGGTGTGCTGAGTGACTCCAGCCAGGTCTCCTAAGCAACCAAATTGGCCCGGTTGCTAGGGAGGGTGGACTCATGGGGAAACCTCCTCATGGTTGTGATTAGTGGTTCTCACTCTCAGTGGGGCGTGTGGTAAATTGTGTGTGGATTGCAGAGAGTAGCATGAGCCTCCACATGCTGCGAGTGTGTGCGTTATCATGCACAGCGAGCCACGTGATAAAATGCACAGACTGACTGTTTTAGAAGCAGAGGCAATTTAGACTTGTCCTCCGCAACCCGGACTGATGTGAGTAACCGCGCCACCACGAGGACATACTAAGTAGTGGGAATTGGGCATTCCAAATTGAGAGAAAAATAAAAAGAATCGGTCCAATCTAACTGAATACACCTACAGAAGATTTCATGCCAGTTTTAAGGACATAACAGCACTGACACAGTACACACATAAGTGAATATACATATCAACATCATATGGGGTGGGTAGACAGTCCCAGAACAAATAAATACAAGATTGTGTAAAACATGGAAAGTTTCATAAACGGTTGTATGTGAGGATAAGCGACAACGTGGTACACACTCTTTAAGAAGATCCTTCTTACTACTCACTACATGGTAAAAGTGAAATTTATACACACCGATTAATAGTAAACAGTGCCATTGCAGACTCCTGGCTCGTGTCGGCGCCACGAAGACCTTTATTTCATTCACGCCTTATATTAGCATTAATTCGTGTTCACCGTTCAGATAATGGTGGACATTTATTTAAAAAATGAAAACAAAAACTGCACCGCGTTTTCCACGTGTGTAGGTAGTACTATTTGACAGTCGCGAAGTGATGACGTTGACAATGTCTTCAGTCAGGCACGGTAGGTTTAAGTAATAATTTCCATAAAGCTCTACGATGCGTATATACAATTCAGTGCCTATTAAAGTTTCTCAGTTTCGTTGTTCAGTTGAAAATTTGAACAGACCGCAGCTGAAGTAGCACCGTATTGAACTCCTTGAGCTACACGGAGAACGGGAGAAGGCGTGGACACGTGGTATATGTTGCATTTCTCATCGCTGCTCAGGACGGTTCAACTACAGTCGTTCATGATGGTTGGTTAATCAGGTTTCAGTTTTTTTTTTAATTATTATTATTATTGCTTTAATCAATATAACATGACAGACAAACCAACTGAAAGCATAGGAAATAATCTAAATAAACAAAAAACTAACAAAAAATGATATCGACAATATACAGAATTCAAAAGGCTATAAACTATACAATATACAATGCATATAATTAAGATTAAAAAAGGAATATTCAAGGCTTTATAAAAGTTAATTTAAAAAAAAAAAAGCTTGGGCTATGGATGCCATATTGTGCCTTGCACCTAAGAGAGGAAATCTCTCCTCAGCTGTATTTCCCATGGCGAGCTGTAACATCTTTTATCGAGTTCAAGCTTGGTGATGGGAGGGAGGAGACAGAGCAGTGATGCAGTCAAGTAAGGCTCTTTATTTCTTTGCCTTCAACACTCTGTGTGCACCCTCCTCGATGCTTTTCTCAGTTCAATCAGATCAGTGCAACAAATACTTTGTCAACATAATCTTCTCTGAGTCCTCAGCTTCACAACAAAATACAACAGTCAGTAAGACATGCCAGATGCCAGTCGCTAGTCACTCGTGTCGTTCTCTCTCTCTCCTCTGGCGGTGGCGTGGCCGTTTATATGCCTCTTTCCTCATGCTCACTGGAATTAGAGACAGGTGTTAGACATCGTTTAACTTCGGTGCAAGCACCCTTACCGCTTTCTCTCCGGCCACGCCCCCCGCTGACACACATCTCTATAATTTACGGAAACCATGGCTGATTGGGCCATTTCGGTGCAATTAACAGAACTGTTTCCATTTCCACTTGGACTTTGCTGGTGACAGAATGAAGGAGGCGTACCGGGGGAAGCGCATACTTGCGTTTCGCAAGCCCACGTGTCATGGCAACATATATACGCCACAACTGTTGTGTTGTCCATACGAATCAGAATGTGATGATTCACAATATTGGAATTAAATGTTCTCAAAGCTATAAAGACAGCCAGTAGCTCTAGGCAGTTGACATGTCATGGCTGTTTCGCACCTGTTTCCAGGTGTCAAAAGTCAGGCGCCCAGTCCACAACCTGTGAACTCCGGTGCGGTTCGCTGCTAATATGAACCCAATCATACCAAATCGCGGAAGTGAACCCTTATTGATGATGTATAATTTGTGTCTTTGCAGGCTCCCAATCATAATTATTATGGTTTAATGAATTTCACATACCAGCTTGTGTCCAAAAAAAATCACCTTCAAAGAGCAGCTTACAGTCTTTACATATCTTGCAATGCATCCTCAGGCTCATTGCAGACAAACGCTAATATATTTCATATCATTGCTCATTCAGTGCATCTGTGGCAGACAAACATAATTGTTGTTTTGTGCATGTAAAGTTTTGGTGAAAACATACATTTTAATTAATGAAAACATGACTCATTGTAATTTACAACATATGCGTTTGTCACAACACTGAATACATGATGAAAGATGATTATATGACGTGCGACAAACACCGGTGAATGTATCCTGTATCCGTTTACATGTTGCACGGTATGTGTACACTTTCACAGTTATAAATGTGATTTTACTACTTGCTTAAACTCAGTAACTGTCCTGTCTGACACTTTCACTCATTAATTAAAGTTATCATGGCTGACTGTGAAAACTACATTTCTGCAATGGCAAATGATACTGATCCAAGCCGCTGGGTGTTAGTGTAAGCTCAAGATGACACAAAGACAGAAGTTACTGAATGCACTTTTAAGTTGGAAATTTTGCCTATGGTGGGTAAGGGACCATCTGAAAAGTCCACACATTGAGCTAAAACGTGCTAATACTGTGGAGGGTGTGGTAAGGGACCATCTGAAAAGTCCACACATTGTGCTAAAACTTTCTTTCTTTCTACATAAATGTTCAATATGATGTACAAAATTGCACTGATTAAACAATGTATGAATACAATCTCTCAGGGTTCTGCCCTTAGTTTTGGGTTTTCTTTCTACTTTGTGGCAGAGCCCTGTACCTGTTCTTTATCTGTTTTGTGTATAGTGTCTGGATTCAGCCACTCCAGTCGGTTCGGTTTATTCACACTGTGGCTGAGTCCGTGCACTTGTGTTTTGTCTTGTGCTGTGTGAATGCACTTGGGTTTGTTTTTCTCACTCCCTTGTGCATTCTTGTCTATCTTCAGTGATAACCCTACCCTCTCATTTGCCTTGTTATCTGTCTGATTATTCGTTTATTTGTTTCACCTGCCCTCCTTGTTATCTCCTTGTTTGCATCTCTATTTAAGATCCTCTTGTGTTCTGTCCTGGGCCAGATTGTTCCTTGTTACTTGGTCTGTCTAGCGCCGGTTCCTGATTTGGTCGGTCATCTGCGTTTGCTATCAGTTTCTCTGTTTTTATTTATTTATCTCCATTGTGAGAGTTTTGGTTTGTACTTTGTTTATTTAAAGGGGTCATAAATTAGAGTGTCCCCATCACCATACTAGGATGTTAGGACCCACACAGACCACAGGGTGGCACTCCCTGCTGGCCTCACTAACACCTCTTCCAGCAGAAACCATAGTTTTCCCAGGAGGTCTCACATCCAGGTACTGACCAGGCTCAACAAAGCTTTCAGTGGGTAAACAGTCTAGAGCAACAGGGTGATATGGCTTCTGATATGGCTGTTTATGGGAGATCAACATTTGTTGTTAGTTATTAATCAGAATGGGAGCAGATACAGACTCTTTTTATATATTTTGTTTTTATATTGAGGGGCAGAGATGGACACATTTGCTTTTTTAGAAAGCGGAGGTTTAGGGGAGATTAACATTTAAGTTTGCTTTATATTATTGTTTTAAATGGGGGTGGGCAGACACTATCCCATTTCTCTGGATCATCTTTGACATGTTTCTGCACTTAGATTGGTGTCCACCGGTGGCAAATTCAATTGATTGGATGATTTGGAAAGGCACACACCTGTCTATATAAGGTCTCACAGCTGAAAATGCATATCAGAGCAAAAACCAAGCCATGAGGTCAAAGGAACAGCATTCTGAGCTCAGAGACAGAATTGTGTCAAGGCACAGATCTGGGGAAGGCTACAAAAAATCATTGGAGGTTCCCAAGAGCACAGTGGCCTCCATAATTCTTAAATGGAAGAAGTTTGGAACCACCAGGACTCTTCCTAGAGCTGGCTTCCAAACTGAGCAATTGTGGAGAAGGGAACCCAATGTTCACTCTGGTTGCGCACCAGAGATAATGTGTGGAGATGGGAGAAAGTTGCAGAAGGACAACCATCACTGTAACACTCCACCGATCTGGGATTTATGGCAGAGTGGCCAGACAATTGAACTGTTTGCCGTCATTTACAAGCGTCATGTCTGGAGGAAACCTGGCACCGCTCTTCACCAATACATCCCAACGGTGAAGCATGGTGGTGGTAACATCCTGCTGTGGGGGTGTTTTTCAGCAGCAAGGACTGGGGGACTGGTCGGGGTTGAAGAAAAGCTGAACACAGCAAAATACAGAGATATCCTTAATTAAAACTTGGTCCAGAGTCCTCTGGACGACTGTGCCGGAAAGGTTACCAAGAGTGGCTTAGGGACAACTCTATGAATGTCCTTGAGTGGCCCAGTCAGAGCTGAGCTGAGAGACTCAACCCAATTGAACATCTCTGGAATGACTTGAAAATGGCTGTCCATCGACGATCCCCATCCAAAGTGACAGAGCTTGAGAGGATCTGCAGGAAAGAATGGCAGAAAATCCTCAAATCTAGGTGTGCAAAGCTTGTTGCATCATATCCTAAGAGCATACAGAATACCGGTGAGTATTAAGGGGAGTACACAACAAGCCTTAGTGGATACTGGCTTCAATCAGACCACTATACACCAATGTTTGGTTCAAGATGAGGCTTTGGCCACAAGTAAAAGGGTGAAGGTGAGGTGTGTGCATGGGGATATTCACAATTATCCTGTAGTATCACTCATCATAAAAGTTTGGGGGGAAAAGCATAGAGTTGAGGCTGCGGTTAGTTCCAGCCTCACCCATCCACCAATTTTGGGAACTAATTGGCCATAATTTAAGCGAGAAAATAATTAGATTAGTGAGATGTGCGATGCCTTGGCGGGGGAGGCAGAGCCAGGGCAGCTCCACATCAGGATGACATAAGAGAGGGAGGCTTTAGCCCCACCCATCCGTAGAGGAATCCCGAAGACGATTGCTCTCTGGAGCAATCTAGAGACGAAACACTGATGGTCAACAGCTCCAGCCAAATATTGCACCTTTATATCCGTATTTCACTATTAAAAAAGAGTGGTTGTATCGAGTGATGCAGGGCATCAGACAGAGGGAGATACAACCTAGTTGTTGGTACCGAAGAGCGGTGGGGAAATTTTATTCCAGGAGGCTCATTATAATCCGATGGCAGGACGCTTTGGGCAGGAAAAAACACTGAACCACATAATGGCCCATTTCTATTGACTGGGCATTCACGGCGATGTCTGCAAGTGGTGTGCAGCATGCTGGAAATGTCAGTTGGTGAACCCACCGGCCACACCAAATCTGCCATTGCACCCTCTACTGCTAATCTAGATTCCTTTTGAAAGAATTGGCATGGACCACTATAACTGACAACATGCGTGCATCGCTTTAGTTCTGGTGGATTATGCAACGCGATAACCGGAAGCAGTGCTCTGTGCAACATTTCAGCACATAGTGTTGTGGAATAAGATGTGCAGATTTACTGTCTCAAAAGTGGAGGCAACTGAGACTTGTCCTCCGCCACCCGGATTGAGATGAGTAACCGCTCCACCACGAGGACCTACTAAGTAGTGAGAATTGGGCATTCCAAATTTGGAGAAAAGGGGATACAAATAAAAAAATTATAATAATAAAACCCTGAAAAATACGATTCATAAGTTCGTACACAAGGATGAATTAAAATTGGGATAAGTGGCTTGAACCCCTTTTATTTGCAGTGCGAGAGGTCCCACAAGCCTCCACAGGGTTTTCCCCATTCAAGCTATATGGGCATCGGCTGTGCAGTGTGCTCAACGTCATGCGGAAAGCTTGGGAGGAGGGAACTTCAATCAGCAAAACTGAAATTCAGTACATTCTTGATCTTAGAGCAAAACTTCACAATTTGGGTCAACTAACAGAGGAGAATTTGCTCCAAGCTCAAGAACGTCAAAGCCAACTGTATGACAGGCTCACTCAGCTGTGGGAATTTGTACCGGGAGACAAAGTGCTTGTATTATTCCCAATATCAAGCTCTAAATTACTCGGCAAGTGGCAAGGACGCTTTGAGGTCACACGGCGTGGAGGAGATCTCGATTATGAGGTAAGGCAGACAGAGATGCACATCAAACATACCATCTCAACCTCATGAAATTACGGAGAGAGGCAGCCCCTGTGACGTTAGCAACGGTGGTTCCGGAGAGGGAGGAGCTCAGGCTGGAGGTGGAGATAAAAGCCAATCATGCCACCCAAGTCACTTATGGAGACCACCTCTCACCATCTCAAGTCACAGAGGTTGCCAAGTTGCAAAATGAATTTGCAGATGTGTTTTCGCCTCTGCCTGGGCGCACAAACCTCATAGAGCACCACATCGAGACTACAACCAGGGTAGTGATACCCAGTCATCCCTACAGACTTCCCAAGTACAAGAAAAAAGGGGTTTGGGAAGAATTAGATGCAATGCTCGATATGGGAGTAATAGAAGAATCCCACAGTGATTGGTCCAGCCCGGTCATTTTAGTCCCTAAGAGCGACGGATCAGTACGATTCTGTGTGGATTATAGAAAATTCAATGCGGTGTCTAAATTTGACTAATACCCAATGCCTCATATTGATGAGTTGCTCGATCAGTTGGGCAAAGCTTGATTTTACTCGACACTGGACATAACGAAGGGGTATTGGCAGATACTTTAACACCAATGTCCCATGAAAAAATGGCTTTCTCCACACCATTCGGATTACCCCAATTAGTGACACTTCTGTTCGGTTTGTTAGGGGCCCTGGCTACGTTTCAGCGGCACATGGACAGAATCCTCAGACCACGCTGCCTATCTAGTTGACATCATAATGTGCAGCAATGATTGGCAACAGCACGTACAACATCTGAGGGCTGTCCTGAGATCGCTGAAACATGCGAACCCAAAGATGTGCACCATTGGATGGGTGGAGGTACGGTATCTGGTCTTCCACTTGGGTCATAGACAGGTGTGTCTCAAATTGATAAGACTGCAGCGATTGTGGTTTGCTCTAGACCCAAGACCAAAAAGGAGGTAAGACAGTTCCTGGGGCTGGCTGGATATTATAGATTGTTTGTGCCTAATTATTCGGCTGCCACCAGCCCACTGACTAATCTCGCTAAAAAGGGAGGCCTAGACCCAGTCCAGTGGACAGAGCAGCCTCAGCAGGTGCTTATGCAGGTGAAAGCAGCACTTTGTGGTGGACCGCTTTAACATTCACCTGATTTCTCTCTCCCTTTCATTTTACAGATGGATGCTTCAGACAGGGGGTTGGGGGCAGTGCTTTCACAGGTGGTGGAGGGGGAGGAACAGCCAGTGCTGTTCTTAAGTCGCAAGCTCTCTCTGTGGTAGTGAATCTCTCTGTGTGATAAATCTAATTGATCTTGTTTTAAGGATTTTGTTATATTTTTACAAGAAAACAATGAAAAAAATTTTTATCAAGAAAATTATTTTTGCCCTAATATCAAAGGTATTACTAGAAAAAAAGGAATTATGATCCAACGTGAATTTTCTTGATAAAAAAATCTAATCTTGCGTGGTAACATGCATGTAAAATGGCTAGAAATAGCATTTTAGTTTAGTGTAAAGTTGACAATTTACACAAGATTTATTTCTATTTCTTCTGCTCCAAACTTACTTACAATGTTCTTCTCTGTCTGCTTGTATGAATGTAACACATCATAAGAAAGTGTTTCACCGCTGCTCAAACCCTCTTTGGATCGCTTCATTTATATGTACAAATGTTTTTCATTTGAAAGGACTAAACATTAAATGAAACAAATTACAATAAAATGCAAAGTAATATCTTCAGTAATCAAAATACTTTTGAATGTAACTATTCTCAATACCAATGATTTAAATTGTAACTGTACTGGAAAATAGTTACTTATATTTTGTATTTTAAATATGTAATCCTGTTACATGTATTCCATTACTACCCAACCCTGCTGCGTGCTATGATGACTAACACCTGTTTCTGATTGCAGTAAGCACTGGGGAGAGCAATAAAAGGAGAGACCATGCCAGAGATGGGAAGAGGGAGACGCAGCAGAGTTTAGTTGTGCTTATGACCTGATGAAAACTGATAATAAAAGACCTGAGTTTGAGTTCAATATACCTGATTAATGCTTCCTCCTTTCCACAACACCAGAACATATTACAGTGATATTTCAGTTGCTAAATTATCAAAAATCTGGCTTTTGCTTTGTCATTATGAGGTATGGATTGTAGATTAATGTGGAAAAAAATATTTTAGCATAAGGCTGCAACATAACAAAATATTTAAAAAATTAAGGAGTCTGAATAATTTCTGAATACAGTGTGTGTGTGTGTGTGTGTGTGTGTATATATATATATATATATACTCTTTATCATATCACACATTTAAAAAAATCATGAGGGTTAATGTTTTAGAAAAAAATAAACCCTTTCAGAAAATTTTAATGTCTGCGTTCCTCCCCCTGAAAAAAAAAAACAATTCTATGTGCGCCTTAAACTTCTTCACTGACTCTACAAATGACTCATGCATCATATTTAAAGTTTTCTAAATTCATACGAAAGTTTTGTATGGGTCACAGACCTACAGACCTAAATTGCACATGTTGTCAGCCATTGACTGTCTTATGAGATACAAAGTTTTATTCCTGAAGGAGGCACTTGGTGCTCTGAAAACCGAATCCTTCATGGATCTGCATTTAAATCTCTGAACATTTGATATACACTTTGAGACATTTTACACTGTATATTAATTTTTTTATAAAAACTGATAATTGCAAGGATTCATATCTGTGAATGGAAACCCACATCTGCGTTACCTATAATGTCCTCATCCAGTAATGATAAACAACTTTGATTGGCCCATTCTGGCCAGTGCTGAGAAAATTAACAGGTAACACGAGACAACATCGTCTAGGATTGAGGGGGATTGCAGGACACTAGCTGTGTGATACCAACTTGTACAATGGAGAGGGAACTTCAGTTTTTTGTCTGATTATGACAGACTCACAGGAACACAACAGCAAAGTATCTTATACTAAATTATTTTCAGCGTTGATAAAAAACAACACATGGACAGATTCATGATGGGGGGGACAAATCACCCCTTCACAGCATTGGGCTTTTTATATGAAATATCACCAGTAAGACACAGCAGAGACCATCAAAGTGTAGGACTGTTCAAAATGGACAAAAATATAATATTAGACATTTTTGAAATATATTGTGATTGCGAGTTTAATTGCAATTTTGGCAAATATTGTAACTTATTCACAGATTCTACATTTAAAAATTAATTTCAGTGTTCAAAAACACGGTGAGCTCTGCAAACGTTGTTAGTTTTTAATGCTTTTTGTGTCATAAACCGGTGAGATTCGATACACGGTTCCATAACTGTCCTATGAAGACAATATGTCAAAGAATTCTGGAGACATTAAAAGACACCTACATGCTCAAGCTGATATCCCTGACAGGGCCGCAGACCGGGGACTCAGTTTGGACGGTGCAGTGGGAGAGATTCAGTGTCAACTGTCGAGCATGCCGGCAATGCTGGCGAGGGTTGTGGAGGGACTTGGAGGATCTTGCTGTTATATGTCGATCGACCACTGCCATGGAGATTAAATTCTCTGAGTTGGTTACAAGAGTGGGGGACGTCAAGAAACTCATCGATTATCTGGAGTCATCAGAGAGGGAATTACCTGCTAATCCGCTAGCAACCAAGGTGGGCTTGGAACATGTTTGGGAGAAGTTGGAAGACCTTGAGAATTGTAACCGGTGAAACAACATCCGTATTATTGAAATTCCTGAGAATGAAGAAGGCAGAGATATGGTGAAATTTCTAGATGAGCTCCTCCCGAGTCTACTCGACATAACAGGCCAGAAGCTGGAAATCGGGCAAGCTCACAGGGTTCTGGCTTAGCGATCCGATGAGGGAGACAGAACTGATAGATTCTGGCCAAATTTCTGAGATCAAGATTTTGTGTTACGCAAGACAAGGAGTAAAGGAATGCTTTCTTGGAAGAACCACAGCATTTTCTTGTACCCAGACTTTGCGAATTTCACAAGAGAGCAACGTGATCGATTCAAGGAATGCAAGAAACTGTTACATCAACGGAAGGTCGCTTTTGCACTGATGTTCCCAGCCAAATTGAGAATATAATTCTGCAATAAATTGAATGGCATCTATGCTTATATTATTTTATTTGTTTTCCCTGTCTCAACCTCGGGACACCTATACTGAGGTCACCAGAACTGGCGGGATCCAGCACCATTCCTGCTTCGTGTTGGACTCCAAGGCAACGTGTCGCTGAATGATGATGACTAAATGCAGCCGGTGCCAGCCAAACATCACTTCAGACTTCAGAGGATGAACTGATGCCAACTCCTACCATAAGATATGGGATACTTCATTTGCCATTGCCTGAACCTTGGATTTAGGATGGACCACACCTCACCGAAATTACCGGCCAGGTTGAACTGCTTTTCACATCCCTGACCTCTGCCTGCATCACCTCCATTTATTGATGGACTACGATCTTGAAATGGAATGCATAGACTTTCAATTGCCAACAAAAGCCTTCATCAGCCAATTGACAAGGACAATTACATCTATGTGAACTTCTGCAGTTAATCCAGGCTGGACTTCAAAGACATTGGTCATTAATCTTACAGTTCAAACAAATCGATGTTTAAACACTGACCCTTAACACTTAGTTTACTAATTTTAAACCATGACTTTAAATGTACACAAGTAATATTTACATTATATTCATGATGTTAGCCAGAGGGGAACTGGCCCCCACAGTGAGTCTGGTTTATCCCTAGGTTATTTTTCTCCATTAATCAACATCTTATGGAGTTTTGTGTTCCTTGCCACAGTCGCCTTCAGCTTGTTCACTGGGGTTATTAACACAATTATTATTTAATTATTTTTAAACACTATTAACAATCGTATTTTATCTAATTACACAATGATGATTCATTGACATTACACTTTTATCGTCTGTTAATGCCTGTGTAACGTGATTAATGGAAAGGAGGAGGCGAGAACCGGCTTTTCAATATAAATAATATTTTAATGAGAAACTTAAAAGACAAGGAGGGAAACAGAAATTATTAAAATGGGGGGGTACTTCCTGTAACAGTGTAGTACCCCCAAAAACACTGTAAAATTTAAAAAAGGGAAAAGGCCAACGCAGAGCGACAGTGAGAGAGAGAGAGAGAGAGGAGAGAGAGATGAAAAAAAAAAACTCTTACTCGCCAGTTCTCCGATACGCCGCAGCTTGTTCCTCGGCCACTCCTCCACCCTCTATCGGACGACAGCCACGCCTCTCCGGGCGGATCCGAGGCAGTCCTCCAGCCCCTGGCGGACGGAACACCCCGCCGCGTTCTCGGGGGACAGAAGGGGTCTCCCCCGCCCCTGGCAGCAGTTCTCTCGCTCCAGGCGGTCACCAGTGAGCCCCTCCCCGCTCGCGGTCGGCGGTCTTAAACCCCGCCGCGTTTCAGAGGCCGGTAGGCGACTCCTGCGCCCCTGGCAGAATTGGGCTCCAGGCGGTCGGCTAGGAGCCCCTTCTCCCCACGCGGTCGGTGGCCATCGTCCTCGTTCAGGCGGCTGGGCTCCTCATCCCCCGGCAGATGGCCGCGGCTGCTCCGTTGGGGTGGACGGTAGTGGCGAGAACTCTGCTACGGCGTATCCCTCCTCCTTCCCGTGCTTCGGCACCAGTGTAACGGGATCAATGGAAAGGAGGAGGTGAGAACTGGCTTGTCAATATAAATAATAGTTTAATAGTAAACTTAAAAGACAACATAAACACACACATGACGGACATGTCCGTAAATGATCTCTCTCTCTCCCACACGGTCCCCTGCAGTCAGCCTTTAACTCTCACGGAGGCATAATTAGCCTAATATGGGACCGTATTCCCGTAGGATCACGACCCGGCCCCGCCCTCCACCCTGCCACAGCCTGATCTTCTGTAAAGCTGCTTTGAAACGATGTGTGTTGTGAAAGGCGCTATACAAATAAAATATACTTGACTTGACTATATGCTAAGGATGGCCGCAAAATATTTACAAGCCCACAGCAAGCGATATCCTTTATAAAGTAAATGGAATGAGTAAGTCATTGTGTGATGCTCTTGATACAGCTGAGTGGACCTGACTCACTGAACATTCACTTGATCATCTGAGGAAAGTGGGCGCCTTCTTTGTTTCTTTTTGTGTTGGTTCAGACTAGTGTCCAGAGTTTATTTTGTGTAGCAGCCCACCTTCGGGACAGTTATGTGGATGAATCTACATGTTCTTTGTGCTTATGCTTCATATTGGCTGGAGTTTGTTTTATAGATAATTTTCTGTTTTGTAATTCTGTCTCACAAAATTTTTATAGAAACACAGGACTCGAGCAATTTGATTGCAAAAGTGACATGGGGAATGACATGTCATAGAAGTACATGGACTGTTTGAGTTTAGAGGGATGAATGCCAGTTGGCACTGTTGTGCACAGGGTTAATGCTGACATTTTTCTTTTTTCTGTTTTTTTTTGTTCTGGGGGAAGTTCAGGGTTTGTTTGTTGGAATGTGGTCTTTATAATTTTTATTTTGACACACAATCTATTTTTTCTAATATGTAAAAATGTCAAATGTTAATATGAGTGGATTGTCTCTCTCCACGTGGAATATGAATGGGTTGGGGCACCCCATAAAGAAGGAAGGTTATTTCTTTTCTTAAAAGTAAGAAATGTGATATAGTGTTTCTTCAAGAAATACATCTTTTCCTACAGGAAGCTGAAAAATTTGGGAAGATATCGGGTGTACATGTTTTCTTTAATGCTAGCTGAAGTAAGAGCAAGGGAGTCATTACATTGATAAGTAAGAATCTACAATTCAAATGTCTCAAACAGATTAAAGATAAATCAGGAATAAATTGGCTAATGTTTACGCACCTAATACTGATGATCAGGGTTTTTATAGACCTTGAAGGGATGTTGCAAGCTGCTAGCACCGCTCATGATATAATACTGGGAGGAGACATTCATCTTTTGATGGACTCAGTCCTTGATCATAGTGAAGCAAAAGCATATAAGCCCCCTTGAGCAACACTGTGTAGCGTACAGGATGTGTAAAAATCTTGGTCTTACAGATATTTGGAGACTTTTGAACCCATCTGGTATGGAAAATTGTTTTCATCAGTCCATAAGATTTATTCTAGAAGATCTAAGTCCCTCATTTCATCTGTTGTTTATTGAACAATTGTAAACATCTTAGTCTCAGATCACGCCCTGGTGAGTTTAGAGGTGTTGCCACATATGGAGAAAAGAAAATCATATAGTTGGCACTTTAATGTATCCCTTTTGCAAAATCCTGAATTCCAACAAATGATAGAGGCTGAAATCAATGTCTATATAGAGACCAACTAGACCTCAGTATCCTCTGTGGGCATGGCTTGGGAGGCACTTAAGGCAGTTTTTATGGGTCGGATCATACAGTATGCCTCATTTGTGAAAAAATCCAAAGTGCAGGAACTCATGGAGTTGGAAGGGAATATTAAAAGTGCCAAGGCAGAGCTAAAGTGCAGAATGTCATCTGATGGTCTCAGAGAATTGACCCGATTGAAATACGTACATCCATCATCCATCCATCCATCCATCCATCCATCCATCCATCGTCAACCGCTTATCCTGTGTACAGGGTCGCGGGGGGCTGGAGCCTATCCCAGCTAACATTGGGCGAAAGGCGGGGGACACCCTGGACAGGTCGCCAGTGAAATACGTACATATATAATAATATTTTGTTACTATTGTTTTGTTTACAACGCAGGGAAGCAGTTGGCTAGATATATAAAGCAGATAGAATACTTTTCTATCATTCCATCAGTGAAACAAAGTGTTGGTGGAGAAATAATTACTTAAGCCATTGATTTTAATAATGCTTTTAAAGAATTCTATATTGATCTCTATAGTTTCACGTCTTCCTCTACCGATGAAGACATTAGAAACTTTGTGGAACCTTTAGAACTCCCTAAATTGACAAATGAGCAAAAACAAATATCTTGATTCTGAGATAACCTTGGAAGAGCTTGGTGAGGTCATTAAGGCCTTTCCTACAGATGGTTTTGCCGCTGAATATTTAAGATCTTATGCTACAGAATTGGCTCCACTTTTGTTCTAAGTTTATACGGAATCATTAAAGAATGGAGAGATTCCGCCAACCATGACACAAGCCAGGATCAGTCTGATTCTTAAAAAGATCCAAGCGAGTGTAAGAGTTACCATCCAATTTCCCTGATTCAGCTAGATGTAAAAATATTGTCAAATATTCTGGAGAACCAATTAAGTAAAGTTATGACACCTCTTATACATATAGATCAGGTGGGGTTAATTCAGGGCTGCAGCTTTTATGATAACATTAGCTGTTTCATCAGTATTATGTGGTCAGTGGCGAATGATCAGACTCAAGTCGCAGCCATCTCACTTGACGCAGCCATCTCACTTGACACCAAAATGGCATTTGATATGGTAGAATGGGATTATCTTTTTAAGATTTTGGAAATATATGGGAATACTTTTATTGAAAGTTTATTACTGGAAGTTACTTTATAGACACCCGGTTGCAGTGGTACAAACAAATTGATTAATTTCAGGTTATTTTACTCGAGATAGGTGTACCAGGCAGGGTTGCCCTCTTTCCCAATTATTGTTCTGTCTTGCTCTGGAACCATTAGCAGCTGCGATAAGAAGGGAAGATGATTTTGCAGGGGTGGTGAAGAGAGGTGTGGCGCATAAGCTTTTGCTTATGCAGATGATATTTTATTATTCGTCTCTGACCCCATTAGATCTATGTCTTGCCTCCAAAGAATTATTAATTAATTTTCTAAGTTCTCTGGATACAGAGTCAATTGATCTGAATCCGAAGCTTTGGCTCTGATAGCGAACTGCCCAGTAACGGCTTTCCAACCAAGCCCCTTCCAATGGCCCAAACAGGCCATTAAGTATTTGGGCCTTTTATTCCCAGCAAATTTGTCTGATTTTAGTTTTGTCTGATGATAGAGTTCATTTTGACCCCTTAATAAAAAGGTTTTCGAACAATGTGGGCAGGTGGGCTTCATTACATTTATCTATGATTGGGAAGTTTAATGTTATTAAAATGAATTTTATTCCAAAATGTAACTACCTGCTGCATTCTCTCCCTGTAAATGTCCCCCTTTCTTATTTCAAGCAAATTGATAGCATAGCGAAGTCCTTCATTTGGAATGGTAAGCATCCTAGATTCCATTTCAATAATTTACATAGGCCGATTGACAAATGCGGGCTAGGCCTACCCAAGATTTATATTTGTATTATTATGCATTTAGTCTCAGACATTTGGCTCATTGGTCACTTCCACCTGAAAGAGCATCTCCCTGGTTTTGTATTGAACAGGAAGTTATTGCCCCTATTTTGCCATTGCAAAGCCTTTCTATCAAACTAATCGGAGAAGCTACACCCTGATATCTCACATTTGCATTCAGTATGGACAAAAGTGTCCAGAATGTTTAATATGTACATTTATTTAAATGTTGCCACGAGAATATGGCTGAACCCTAAATGATGTATTAATTATTAATTCCCCTTTCTGTTGGTCAGAGTGAATTGTGAGGGGGGTTACTACACTCAGTGACCTGTATGAGAGTGGAGTGTTGAGACCTTTTGAAAATTTGGTTCAACATTTTGCGATTCCCTGATTTCAGTTCTACAGGTATTTACAGCTGTGCCACCTGCTCTGTATTGTTTTTGGGAGTAGCACCCCCCCCAAAGTGGCAGATACTCTGGGAGAGGTGATTACTGCTTTTGGAAAAGGTCATGAGGCATCAGTGTATTACTCCCTGCTAATTCAGAATCTGTGGGATGGAGCTTCAGCTTCCCTCAAGAGATTATTGGAGAAAGATTTAAATTTGGGATCGGAGGAGGGAGTGTGGGCTAGGATTCTAAAAAATGTCAAGTCTGCATATAGAGATGCAACAGTTCACCTTATGCAATTCAAGATTTTACATAGATTCTATTGGACCCCCTCTAGATTGTATAGACTTGGTCTTAAAGACACACCCACCTGCTGCCAATGCCAATCAAAAGATGGGGACACAACCCATGGTTTTTGGGGGTGTGTTAAGATCCAATAATTTTGGTTGAAGGTTCAGAGTTGTATGTGACGTTTTGGGCTCTCAAATGTTACTTTGCCCTAGACTCTGTATTTTGGGTGATGGGGCACTCATAAATTTGGGGGATAAACATATAAAAAATTGGGTTCTGACCAGTATCATGATTGGCAGACAAATTATTTGAAGGGGATGGAAGTCAGACAGAGCGCCATCATTTCCAGAGTGGTGTGTGGAGATGGGGAGGGTGGAAACTTTCGAGGAGGTGGCAAGTAGAAGGGCTGGGGTTTGGGGACTTGTTTGTAAGGACATGGGATAATCATTTAGTGTTTTTGGGGACTCTCTGTAAGGGGATGGGGAGAGAGAAGTTTAGTTTAATTATGTATGTTCTTTATATTTTTTTTATGTGTGTGTGTGTGTGTGTGTTATTATATGTGACCACATGGGTGTTTGTTGGGGGTCAGTTTGGGGTTGGTGATTAGTAAGGGATATTATGGTGGTTAAATGTTAAATGTTGATTCTATCTGTAGTGTTTTGTTTTTCTCTGTTGTGTATTTTTGAATCAATGAAAAAATTTATAAAAGAAAAAAAACAATATATATATATATATATATATATATATATATATATATATATATATATATATATATATATATATATATATATATACATATTGCGCTACCAAGTACCAAAGAATATACCTGTGATACAAGCATAAGTGCAGAGTCAATGATAATAATTAAAGTTTAAGTATGTAACTTTTTCTGTGTTAAAATACTTCAATTCCCGCTTAATATGCAGAGACAAATATAAGTAAGCTATTCATAGGTAAACTTTCTTAAAATCTGTAAACACTGTGTTTCTGTTGCACTATGAAAATGGCTCTGTTTGTTTTGAGTGACTCGCTTAGACCTGCCTCAACAACCAATGGCATGAGTTGGGGGGTAGGACTGTCTCTTTGTTTGACAAAAGGCATACGGGGCGTATTCAGAAAGCAGTTTTGAAAACAAAGTTTACAATTTACAAAAGGGGTAGTTCAACCAAAAATGAAAGTTCTCTTATAAATATCAATTATTGCTTTAAAATCCAACTGTTGTCAGTTGTTATGACATTACCTGAACGCATAAAAATACTCATGATAGCTTTTGACAACTCTATAACCTGTAAATGCATAAGGTGAATAGTGTAGCCACCTACTGGGCAGGGAGAATTTATAGTAAAAAGTACTTAAATACTGATCTGTTTCTCACTCATACCTATCATATAGTTTCTGAAGACGTCATATGGATTACTTTTCTGCTACCTTTATGTGCTTTTTGGAGCTTCAAAATTCTGGTCAACATTCACTTGCACTGTGATGACATACAGAGCTGAGATATTCTTCTAAAAACCTTTATTTGTGTTCAGCAGAAGGAAGAAAGTCATACACATCTGGGACGGCATGAGTGTGAGTAAATGATGAGAGAATATACATTTTGGGGTGAACTATACCTTTAACAATTAATATGGAGTGTTCTGATTGCCCTCTAGTGGTTATTAATGGAAACGCAAGCGCGTCTCCCCGTTTACGTCACCTTATTATGTGCCATTTCAGAGTTCATTGAGTTAATCTGCAGCTACCAGAACGTCAATGACTGTGGCTGTTTATTGTTCTTAACCTGTGTGTCGCTTCTTCAGTAGTCAATGAGCGAACGCTATGATTCAGTTTGCTTCGGGAAAAGCCTGCTGAACCAGACGTATCCCTTATGCATATGATGCATTTCCTGGTTTTCGGGTAAACGCAAGCGGATCAGCTGAGATGATTGAATGAGCAAACGAGAGAGGGCAACTCGTGAATGCTGGGCTTATTCCGATCGTCGTCACGTATCTAGCTGTCGAGGAATAATAACCTGTGCATAATAAAAGACAGCGTGCCAGGATTACTCTTGAACTGAAAATATTTTGTAATGTTTGAAACAGAGCTGAATTTTGCACTGACACTCATCCAACTCTGATCTTTAATTATAAGCTGCATATGTAGGTATGAAGTCATGTCAATGGTGATTCACCATTCTGAACTATTGGTCGAATAGCCTACACGATTCTTTCCGTTTGTGTCTGAATCAGCTGAGATTTTGCGTCGGATCTGTGACATTAATGCGACTTGCATTGATATTGTTATGAGGCTCCGCTGAGCTCGCATCTACCTCGGTTAACTGCTGCATTTTCTTGTGTTGTGTTGTATTGAGATTGCTGTCTCACAAGCTGTCAGGCTTTATCGAAGTATTCATAATAATCTGGCTGTATTTCATGATTTGATACTTGAATTAATTATTCGCTGGTTGGATAATGAAGAAGTTCTTTGACACCCGACGGGAGATGGTGAGCTCCGGGCCCGGTTCTGGAGTCGGTGTGGGAGGAGGCGCGGGGTCCGGCAGTGGCGGCACGTTCATCGGAAGGGTTTTCACCATAGGACGGCATCAAGTTACCGTGGAGGAAACGGTGGCGGAAGGTAAGCGACTTTTACTTTTTTATGTGTTGTTAATAGGGTGGACTGGTCGGTGCTCTTGATATTTAACCGTGACAGTGGATTTAATGTGTAAATAAATAACATTTGTATGCGGTTTCTCTGACGACACCAATCCCCGTTCATTCGTCATTTTAAACTGTGCTCACAGTACGGAGTCACGCGCGCTGCCGTAGCAGAGGAGTCTTAAAGGAACAGTTCACGCAAAAATAAACATTATGTCATTATTCTGTCACCCGTGTAGGCCTATGTCTCTCCTAACTCTGTTGACTTTCTTCCGTGGAACACATATGGATATGTTAGGAAGATTATTCAAGCTGCTCTGTTCCACACAGTCATGCTTCAGAAAGGACAGAAGGCACCATAAATGTAGTCCAGAGTGAGTAACAGAGTGAAAGAAATAGCTCACCCCCCAAAAAAGAAAATTCTCTCATCATTTATTCACCCTCATGCCATCGCTGATGTGTATAACTTTATTTCTCCTGCTGAACACAGACAAAGATTTTCAGAAGAATATCTCAGCTCTGTAGGTCCATATAATGCAAGTGAATGGTTATCACAACTTTGAAGCTCCAAAAAGCATATAAACTCAGCATAAAAGTAATCGGTGGGACTCCAGTGGTTTAATCCATGTTTTCTGAAGCGATCCAATAGGATTTGGGTGAGAACAGATCAAAATGTTACTCAATTTTCACTATAAATCTTGACATTAGCAGTTTCCTTGGCGAGTATGCTTCAAGCTCTAGAAAGTGTAATCGAGCTTAAAGTCACGATCGTGCCTAGAGACTGCAATGGCAAGTACTGGAGTCTTACAAATTACTTTTATGCTGTTTATGTGCTTTTTGGACTTTCAAAGTTTTGGTCACCATTTAATTTTATCGCATGGACCTAAAGAGATGTGGTATTCTTTGCTTGTATTCTGCAGAAGAAAAAAGTCATAAATGTCTGAAATGGCATTAATATTGGTGAAATATCCCTTTAAGTCAATATTCACTGAAAATTGTGCCCTCTATCGAAACTCACTGACAAAAGCTCATTCGCGCTTGTGCAGATTCCAACATTGTGCCTCATGAATCGCAAACGACTTTTAAAAGGTATTTATAGTAATCAATTCCTGTGGATGGTGTGTTTTTGTAAAACTCAATAAAACTCAACAAACTCAGCTCGGACATCTGCCTGACGTCATCTTTTGTGTGCCACGCTTTGCTAACTTTTGCACAATTTTTTATTGTAGTAATATTTTTTGTTTTGACGAAAATATCTTTTAAATTTGGTCAATATTTCATCACATCATATTCATTAAATTTAGTCAATTTTAATGACTTAAATGACAATTTTAGTCAACAAAAATAACATATTTTAGCCTCATAACCGTGGTTATGGTTATTTCATGACCTCTGTATTTATAGCGTTTAATGCACACACTGTAGGCAGCATGACATGAGTCACCATCTTTAAGTCTCTCTTAAGGCTACACTCTTATTGCTTATAAGCAGATTTAGAGTCATTCCACCAATGTTGCAGAGGAATCCTAAAGGTTGTCTTACAAAGTGGTCAAGGTTTGGCTGGTTAGCCGGGTCCAGTTAGCCCCTGCAGGGCTAATATCACATACTTCAGGGCAGCAATGTGTATTTAAGTTTATTTTGACTGTTTTATCAATTTACAAAAAAGAGAAATTTATATAAGTAGTTTTAATTTTAAAAGATTGAATTCACTGACTGGCGTATTGAAAATGGGCATTACAATATAGTTATTTAATATATAAACCATTTTTGGGGATTTTGTTTTGTTGAAAAATTTAGCTATATTGTAATGTATAGCGTTATCGTAATATAAAATGATTCTTATCGTGATATAAGATTTTGGTCATATCGCCTACCCCAATTGTTGTTTTTTAGTGGGTCTCTAAATGGGACGCACGAGTGTTATGAATGGTTAGTGGACAGCAGGGATAAAACAAGGCTATATGCAATAAATACAAGTATAACTCAACTTACCATATAATCGTGCATAGTTAGGATATCAAAATAAATAAGCTTAACCAATATGAAATCATTTGTTGTTGACATCAAAGGCTGGGTGTCCAATATTTTGGCTCAAGTTCATTTGGTGGAAGCTAACTTAGCAAAACTATGTAAGTTACATACATTTTAGTAAATTGTTATCTAGTTAAAAGTGTTAATAAATGTGTTGACATTTGTTTTACTTTTATATGATTAACAATTTTGGGACTGTGTTGGATCACTACTTAAATGTAAAATCCGGGTTCTGAAGCAAAACCTGTTTTATTTGATACATGAAGAATGAGACTGTTGTCTCGTCCCTGAAAGGACTCTCTTCACAATGGCATTTTGCCACCGAATAGGTTTCTGATTGAAACACAGCTGTAGAATAGGGGAGACATAGGCATTGTAATCAGATAGTGACCAACCATGTTGACTTCTTACAAGCTGGAAAACTGTAGCTTCTGTCTCAACAAGGCAGGGGCTAGAACACTGGATTCAGAGCCTGTTTTTGTCTTTATCTTTTTATCTTTCTTTTCACTGACATCCCTGTTTTCTTGATTGTTTTCTTTTTATGGAGTTTAAGGCCTGTCCCATTTCGCATAGCCTACTGCTGCACTATTCTACGCCATTTTGTGTTCGCACTGAAAATACAATGAAAAGAAGAGTACTACAAGTATCAGGATGATGTGCTTATTCAACTGACAAATCTGAGTGTGGAAAGTTGGACACTTAATGCACTCAGCGGTCGCAGCTTGCCATATAGTGGAAAGTATGGGTTTACCTGGCTGTGATGCTGGCCTGACAAAACAATTGCAATTAATAGTGAAAGAGGAAACTGGTGAAACCTCTGTGAATATGACTCCTGGCAAATATAATTTTAATACTTTATGCCCCACGGCACGCTGTGTGAATATGTACATTATATGATATATAAGTGTTGGCCTGAGGTTGGCTAGTGAACTGAAGCTTGCGGCAACACATCTTGTGTGTTTGAAACGTCACTTTCATCAGCTGAAAAGGTAAAGGCTTCTGTGTTGTAAAAACATGTGTTCCAGTGGGACAATAATGAACTTTGAACGTTCATACATTAAATGTGCGAGTGGTGCATCATTAAGACACCGCTGTAGTTTATTTCAAGTAACTGGATGATGTTTTTGTTCAAATTAAAAGATGTGTTAAAAAAGTGGTGAATGCTGGACACTATGCAAACAACGGTCATAGCTTTCCCAACATAGCGGATGGGGAGGGGTCATACAGCCATAAAGCTGGATCTGAGGAAAAATGGCAGGATTACCAACTTCAGAAACTTGTGGAGAAGAAAGCATTAAGATGCTTTAATGAAATTAAATGTTTTAATGTTTTTTAGATGGTTAAGACCATGTGTGATTACTAGAAACATGTTAAACGAATATTCCGTGTTCAGTACAAGTTAAGCTCAATTGACAGCATTTTTGGCATAATGTTGATTTACAAACCATGATTTCGACTCTCTTTTTCGACCCCAATTTTCCTTAAAAAAAAGTTTAGGTTAGAGTGAGGCACTTACAATGTAAGTGGACGGGGCCAGTTTTTAGAGGATTTAAAATAAAAATGGTAAAGCTTATAATTTTAGAATTTTATAAAAGCCCTTACATTGTCAAAACGTGTGTATTATTTGAGCTGTAAAGTTGTTTAAATGTGAAAAGTTTTTATGGTCTTTTTAGGGTTTAGAGGGTTAAATCATCGTAAGTTGTAAAATTGAATGTAACTTTACACAGAAAATGTTAGTAAGTGATTTTATCACACTAAAATCATGTTAACATGCATATTATTTACATCTTGTGGCTATAGTTTTGAAACGGTAAGTATTTTAATGTGTATGGTTTGGTCCTCATTCTCTTTCATTGTAAGTGTCTCACTGTCGTTGACCCAGATTTTTGCTTTGTTAAAGAAAAGGATTGACAAGTCAAAATGTTTGTGGTAATCAACATTATGCCACAAATGCTGTCGACTGAGCTTAACTTACATTGAACCTGGAATTTTTCTTTTAAATGGCCATTTTTGGGAACTTGTGTTGAACGTGGACTCAGATTAGCTAACGTGCTAAAGCTAGTGACAACAACAAGAGTGGATGTGCATTTTAAATGTTACTGCCCTCATCTGAAAAGCATTGAATGTTTCCGTGTTGTAGATTTTTTTTAGTGTTCTATTTAATATGATACTACCCTTAAAAATGCATACAGTAGATGTGTTAAATACATCATTAAACACATGTTCTGTATTTTTAGCCAGTCTCTTATTTTATAGGAGGGTTAGAAGAGCTAACACAACAACTGATATGTGAATGATTCAGACATCTTTTCCAAAGGACAGCATCCAGCCCTGAGTGTATTCTCTCAGGAAGTTTTGCTGTCTAAGACATTTTGTGGTTAAGGTCTGAAGCCTCTGACCTTGACAGTTGTTCAGTATGGCTGTTTGACTTCTGCCTAGTCATCAAAGTGAAATAAAATTATGAGGCCTTCGAGCTATATCTCAGTGCTGTTTTACCACTACACCATTTAGTCTCCCTGTCACCTTTTGCCATTTTAAAAAGACTGAAAGGAACATTTGGAGGCTCCTACAAATTTACATACAACATAATTATAGATGACGGATTTAGTGGATTTGGAGGAACTATCCAATTAAATATAGAGGCAGTCCAGTCAGTAGACAAGACTTCAGGCTCATTACAAACAATGAAGTAGTCATTTTGTAATGATGCTTGACTGAACAGCTTCATTTTGGTTGAGCTCAGCGGTTAAGTGTTTTTGAACTATAAAAGCTGATTGAAGCATATTAGATTAGCGTACTGAAGACACTAAAAAGAAGGAATGGCTCGTTTAATTACATACCACTGAAAAGGGTGTGTGCAATACCCACCCATGATTGCAATGCCTGTGTTAAATTATCTTTACTGCTGGCACAGACATGGGACAGATCTTAAGCACACGGTGAATGTCAACAACTGTCAGTATGTGAACTTTGACCTCTGTGCTGAATTAGAAGACAGTTGCTGGACAGATTTGGATTTTTGTTGGTTGAATGCAAAGAGGTTTTGACACACATATGACATCTGAGCCACAATACTAATGAGGTACACATCTTTTTGACACGTTATCTTTGCATACTATTTTACATATACCATATTTACCAGAATATAATTTGCATGTTTATTGTCATCAGAATGGTCCTATAATTTATAGGGCAACTTACTGTCACTGAGCACTTTATTAGGAACACTATACTAATATTGAACAGGGCCTCTCTTTGCTCTCAAAACAGCCTCAATTATTCGTGGGCATGGATTCCACAAGATGTTAGAAACATTGCTTTAAGATTCATGTTGACATGATTGCATCACACAATTCCTGCAGATTTGTCAGCTGCACATTCATGCTGCGAGTGTCCCGTTCTACCACATCCCAAATGTGTTTTATTGGATTTAGACCCGGTGACTGGGAAGGCCACTGCAGAACAGTGAATTAATTGTCATGTTCATGAAGCCAGTTTGAGAAGACTTGTGCTTTGTGGCGTGGTAAATTATCATGCTGGAAGTAGCCATTAGAAGATGGGTAAATTGTGATCATGAAGGGATGCATATGGTCAGCAACAATGCTCAAATAGGCTGTTCAAGCAATGATTGATTGATATTAACTATCACAAAGTGTGCCAAGAAAACATTTTCCACACCACTGCCACTAGCCTGGACTGTTGGCAAAATGCAGGTTGGGTCCATGGATTCATGCTGTTGGAGCCAAATTTTGACCCAACCATCTGTGTGCCTTTAAGCAGAAATCGAGATTCATCAGACCAGGCTAAGTTTTTCCAGTCTTCATCTGTCCAGTTTTGGTGAGTCTGTGCCCACTGCAGCCTCAGCTTTCTGTTCTTGGCTGACAGAATTGGAACCCGACGTGATCTTCTGCTGTTGTAGCCCATTTGCCTCATGGTTCGATGTGTTGTGCATTCTGAGATGCTATTCTGCACTACAATAGAGTGGTTACCTCAGTGGCCGTAGCCTTTCTGCCAGCTCTAACCAGTCTGGCTATTCTCTGTTGACCTCTCTCATCATCAAGGTGCTTCCGTCCATAGAACTGCCACTCACTGGACGTTTTTTGTCACCATTGACAAAAATATGGTTGACTGTTGTGTGTAAATATCCCAGTATATCGGCAGAAATACTCAAACCATCCTGTAACAAGTTCATAAGGAGGGGAAAGGAGGAAGTGGGAAATGGCAAAATCCAACTCAAAAGGTAATTTTATTTTTCACTCAACTCGCTTTTTAGCTGACTTTAATAAGCATGCTCTCTGGGTCTGAGTGTGTGTGCAGCTCCCTCTCGAACTCTCTCTGCAATTACAAGCAGCTGTTAGAGATAATCAATGACAGGTGATGATCCTTACCTTTCTCATCTCCTGATCCTGCTCTCCATTCACAAGCCAGCACTCAACCATGCCCCCACCTCTACACAGCCATCATGCACCAACAATCATGCCACGATCTAAGTCACAGAGATCACATTGTTTTCTCCATTCTGATGGTTGATATGAACATTGAGTGAAGCTCATGACCCCTATTTGCACGATTTTATGCATTGCACTGCTGCCACATGATTGGCTGATTTACATGATTAAGTAGGTGTACAGGCTTTCCTAAATAAGTGCTCAGTAAGTAGGATGTTTTGTGGCCACTTTAAGGTGCTGATTTTTGGTTAAGTGAGCTGCTTTCTTTATCATTGAGAAAACACCAGACTGCCCACAGAGAGCAGAGATAGGCCACACTACTGTCTGAAAATGGGCCTATGTGTGTTTGTATGTGAATTATAGATGGCCAGCAACTGTTTTATTCATTAATGTTTCTAATGGCCACTGTCTGTTGGCCCTCAGCTGTCATGCCCACTGTGTGCAGGTGCGTTTGGGTCTGTAGTTTCCTTTAGTCTGTATTAAAGGATTTTTTTTGGGACAAAATCTGGTTCACTCTTATTTGTATCTACAAAGAGGGTCTATCACCCAAGAGGGTCTTTTGGTAGGCAGTGAGATAATGATCTATGCCGTAGGTTAAAGTACATGGCTGTGACTGTTGAAACACATTACTAATTATTTCAGTTTAGGTAATTTAACTGTGTATATTTAACAGGAATTTTGGTAATCCTGGATGTCTTTAAAATGTTATCGGCTATTTTCTCCATCCATCCATCCAGTATAATGCAGGTCTAGTGTTTTGGTGAGTAAGTACTGTATGCATGAGTCATGGTTAGATGCTGCCAGTTCTGTCGAGTGCAGCCTCCTGAAGGTGATTTCTTATATGCACACACAAGAAAGTAAAGGGTTTAAATGCAGAAATGTGAAGCTTATAATTTTATAAAAGCACTTGCATTCATTCTTCTGTTAAAACTTGTGTTTTATATTGTGTTAAAATCATAATTTTTAAAGTCATTGTAGGATTTTAGGGTTTGTTGACATTACCTTGTCATGGCAACGAAGTTGTAAAATTGGCTATAAATTTACACAGAAAAGGTTTGTGATTATATCACACTAAAATCATGTTAACACACATATTGTTTATGTCTTGTGGCTATACTTTTGAAATAGTGAGTATTTTAATGTTTTAATGTAAGTTAAAATCTTTTTTTTGTGGTAATCAATATTATGCCACAAATGCTGTCGATTGAGCTCAACTTGTATTGAACCCAGAATATTCCTTTTAAGCCAAGTTTGGAGAAATATTAATTATGTTATGTCTATAAAATAATCAGTATTTATTACTTGGAGAAATTTCGATTACAAACTTTCAATTTCAAACTATTCACAATTTTAAATTACATTGATCTAAAATTGGTACTGTCTCTTTAAGAAAACTGGCAGTTCTCTAAAGAGCGTCTGTAAGTGACTCATAGAGAGGACTCATAGCTTCTTTTCCTCCTCAGTGCTATTCGTGATTAGAATTAAATCATGTTTTGTTGTTTTTGACTGTAACAATGTCAAATGGATCTTGTTTTTGGACACACATTACACAGTACAAGTCAAATCAAACTTTTTCTCTCAACACGTAGTGAAATGATGCTGACATTTTTACCCAGTCCTAACCTTGATTATTGTAACCATACAGTAGCTGTAATTTTATCTTTGTGTCCCCATTGAAATGTGCTTCTATACTGTACTGTACTGTACAATAGTGAAATGACATGTGAGACCCACACAGAAGAAACCTGAGCAGTGCATGCTGGGACACAGTGTTCACATCACAATAGAGATGCACACAAACACTGTCACACACGTTTGTTGAAGGCAATGGCCTGTTCTCACCTTCTCTTTTTGATTGTCCCTCTTGCTGCAGAAGGAGGCCACACACACTGACAGAATAAATTCTTTTTGGTGGACTGTCACTTTAAGAAGCACAGATTTGAGTACAGTAAGCTTCTTAGTCCAGCTTCTTAGCGATTCTTTGTAAACAAGATAGTGGAGGGATATTTATAGATGCTCTCACATCATAGCGTTCTCAGCAGTGGCCAGTTTGCTTAAGACTTCACCACATCTCATCCCTGGGCACTGTGTGTTTGCAGTATGGGCACAGGCGTGGCTTGTTTTTTTTCTTTTTCCGACTGGCTGTGTATGTTTATGTTTATTGGTGTCACTTTGTTTAAAAAAGTGGTTGGAACAGTTAATGAGTTTGGGGCCTGGCTTTGAAGTCACGTAAATAATACTGTAAAAAGCCTAATTGAAATTGCACATTGAATGGCCTTTTTTATATAAAAAAAGTTATTTTTACACAATGAGTTTTGGGTGCTGAAATGAACATTTTGAATGAACGTTATCAAGTAGGTTTACATACACACCAATATGCTGATGTGACAGGGCGGAGGGAGGGGCCAGGTCATGATTCTACACACAAAGGTGTTGCACACCTGCCTGTAAACGCTCTCTCTCTGTCACACCACCTTCCACAGTCGGCCTTTATCTCTCTCAGAGGCTTGATTAGCCTGATAAGGGGCTGGGTGTGTAGAATCACGACCCGACCCGGCCCCGCCCTCCACCCTGTCACATTCCTCCCTCATTCTCTCAGGCAGAACATTAACGACAGCCGTGCCTCCCCGGGCGGATTGGAGGCAGTCCTCCAGGCCCCTGGCGGACGGAACGCCCCGCTGCATTCTCGGGGAACAGAAGGGCCCTGGCAGCGGTTCTCCTTCTCCAGGCGGTTGGCCGGAAGCCCCTCCCCACTCGTGGTCGGTGGTCCTCTCTTAACCTCGCCGCGTTTAGTGGCTGGTAGTGGTCTCCCCCCATCCCTAGCAGCGGCCCTGACCACTCCAGGCGGATGGCTAGGAGCCCCTTCTCCCCTAGTGGTTTTAAACTACGACATAATTATTAACATATATACTGTGTATATATATCAGTACCTCCAGGATTTTGCGATCGCAAGAATTCTTGCAAATTCAGCTTGGAATTTTTTCAATTTTCGAAAATATTCCACAAAAAAAACAAAAACCTGAGGGAATCCCATCACTTTCCTTCATGTTTGACAGTGGCAAAATACACGTTTGATATATATATATATATATGTATATATATATGTATTCATACTAAATAAATAAAAAATATAGTGAAACATAAAAATATCTTCCCGTTGTATCTGTTCACTGTGTACCTGTGTACACTTTTCATCATCATTTTTTGGAACCCTATAATAAGTTATGAAGTTAAGAAATTAGTATGGGAATATTTTTTTTAAATATTGTTAACAACTATTATTATTATTATTATTATTATTATAGAATATAGTAACACATTTATGGAACATTTTCTTAACCTGCATGCGGCATTGCTATTCTGACCTTTATTTTGGTAGAAGCTTTTATTTTGGCAGTACACTAGAGGAAGACATTTCTGTTTGTAGTAGATTTGACAATGCAGAGAAATGCTCTCATCCACTCTTCTGTCCACAAAAACACAGTGTTATGAGGTTACTTTAGATTTGTAAAGTAACTAAGTGGCCAAGCATATTTGGAATTACACAAATGTGCAGTAAGTGAATCTAGTGCGCTGTAAATGTAACGTCATCAGCTCATTAGCCTCACACTTGCACATGTGTAAAGCCCAAAAAGTACACTTTGGTTTGGACGTGAATACTTATTCAAGTTGAATGTGAGATATTCCTACTTGATATCTCAGACCATAAAAGCAATCCATTCCTAGATGCTCGGAAGATGACGTGTAAGGAAACAGAGTTTTCAAGTTGGAATTCCGATAAATGGCATTTCAATGCACTTTTGGAAAAGTTGGAAAATCCGACTTTCTGAGTTTAATGGAATGCAGTCCGCATTCGCATGTTTGCGTACAGTCGGACGCTAGCCTTTAAAGTATGCTTCCTTTGACCATGCTTGCATACACATCGGGTTGTCCCATTCGTGCTTTGAAAGACTGGACTATTTATCTTGAAGAGTTTAGACCCATAATGATGTCTTTATATTTCCTCAGACTCGAGTTCTACAAATGCAAGTATTTCCTGACCTCTTCACAAACGCGCTGTTGACATGCACATCCACTGTTGTTGTTTCCAGATGTCTCCTGTGTTGTCTCCTGATGTTTAGCGCCAGTTACATATAGCATTTCATTATGACAGCAATGGCTCAACTTCGAGTGTTGCCACCTTGTGGACCCACTAATTAATGCAAATAATTCCAGGTGCATGTGCATAATGTGCGTTTAGAGTATGTGCAGTTTGAAAAATCGGGCAGCACGTGTTCAGTGCTACGAAATATGTGGCACGTGTCCTTATCGCCCTTACAAAAAATCAGCAAACTTGCCGCAAATTTCCTGCTCATTATTTTCACATGCAAATGAGCTTGCGATTCACTGCAAATGTTTCGCAGAAGTTTGCAGCTCTTCACCTGTAGTTGTGAAATTTTGGAGGCAATGAAGTGTTTGCTGCAAAGCTCATTGCATGCTGAAATAATGAATGGTGGTTTGCGGCAAGTTTGCAGCAATTTGCCAGAACTATTGATTTTTGTAAGGGTGCACTACAATTTTATTTCAAATAATTGTTCAGCCCTAACTGACACACTTATACAGTGTCCTAACCAGATACAATAGTGACAAGCGACAGGTCTAACGCATGTTTGGATATGTGTATGTGTGTATATATACTTTTTTTTATAAATAAATATATATATATATATATTTATAAAAAAAAGTGCAGATGGATGCAAAAGCATGTTCTGTGTGAACGTAATGCAAATAAGCTTAATCTGTCTGGAATACGATTACACTGTGTGTCCACTGTCTGTTGCGCTGATAGCAGAAGGGAGGCAGTCTCAAACCACCCTTTATTTACCCTGGACAAAGGTTGCCTGTGTTCCTGTGATACTGTTACATTTCTTGAATCACAAATGAGATGGATTTGCCTCTCAGTAGCTCAACAGTGCTGTGTTTACAGATCTTCAGGCTGATGGTTTTCTCTCTACAGGTGGTTTTGCCATCGTATTCCTGGTGAGAACTCACCAGGGCATCCGCTGCGCGCTGAAGAGGATGTATGTCAACAATGAATACGACCTTCAAGTGTGCAAAATGGAGATTCAGATTATGGTGAGACATTCCCATGGGTTTTAAACCATACCAAAATATGTGAAGTTGTGTTCCCTTGCTGAATAACACAATTTGGAGCAGTTAAGCAGGTGTAGCTGGTGACTAGCTGAAATGACCAGTGAAAAGCTAATCTTAATGAGCATAATAAAGTTAAACTTCACTTTCATGCTTGTTTCTGTCATTATTTACTCACCCTCATGTCACATAATTTTATACATGGCTCTTTGCCATGCAACAGTTCATAGAAACCAAATAAGGACAAACCTTAGAAAGGCACCAATAAAGTATCATAAAAGTGGTCCATACAACTTGTGTGCTATATTTCAAGTTGTATGATGCCATTTGATAGTTTTGTGTAAGATACAGGCCAAAATTTAAGTCATTATTCACAGATAAGCTGAAGCATAAATAAATCTGTATAGTCGAGCTGCAGTGGGTTTTTGCGTAGTTGTGGTACAGTCTTTATCTGTCTGTAAATGTATACATGTCACAACATGTCAGTTGATGAAGTGTTAAAAACATGACACACAAAAAATTGGATTGGTACATTTTGAGTTGGACTAAAGGCCTATTCACACTAAATACTCTCGGGCTATATGAAAAGCAAATTCACTCCAGATCAATAGGTGGCGCTTAACAGTACAGTAAGTTTTTTTTGTACAGTATTTAATCTGACATCCTCCACTGCACAACACACAAACATGAACAATACTAATAATTATTACTGTCAGTCGATTCAAATTTGTAATTGCGATTAATTGCATTTTTTTTTGTAGTTAATCTCAATTAATCGCAGATTTTTAAATTGCTGAAATTTGACTAGATATGCTTCTTTTCAACATACATTTATTTCCAACTTAGGAAAGAGAAAATTATAGTATTTAGCAATATAATGCTTTATTAAAAATGTTCAAACAAAGCCTCACAGTATAAAGATAGAAATGCACTAAAATCGCATCAATTTAAGTAACATTAAATGTTTCCCAAAGTCTAAGTGGGAGTTTGACTAATTGAAAGAACTAGTCCCCACATAGGTTACATATTCATTGCAATGGGCATTAAATCCCTTAAACTCTTCCTCCACAATATTAGTCTGTCGGTAGACTGTCGCTATCTGATTTGTTACAGCAATCATAAAGACGTGTTCATGATTTGCTTTAGAGCGACAACACCAATGTGAAAAGTACATTGAAAAGCACTTGCAAACAAGCACGTCTCATTCTACATTTTGGTGAAAGTTAAGATTTGGTGTGCTTCTATGGTAATTAAAAGGGTCCCTTCATATGCTGAAAAATACTTGACTGAAAAAAACAGAAGCAGCTCCACCTCCATCTTCAAAGCCAGTTCCTAGTTGTTCTTCTTTAGGAGTTTAATGTCAGTTTGCAAAATAACTGGACACACTGGATTTTGCAGCTGCAGCAGCTCGGTACACTTAATTGAAAGCACTTATCTCATTCGTTGATCAGTTTTCTTTGCAGTCCGAAGTAGAAAAAAGATGGACTGTTCTCCATAAAAAAACAACAACTTATGATTGTCAGCAGATGAGTTGCCGGCCCCAGTGTGAATAGCACCATAGGAATCAATTGTTCCTATTCATAAGCTTGTTCGCAATGATCATTCGAACCAAAAATTCAGGCTTGGTATGAATAGGCCTTAAAGACTTTACACAACAGTTTAAAAAGATGAATTATGGTTTTTGCCCAACTTTTAAAGCGTACATAAGCATGCAGAATATCATTAATGCAATCACACCTATAGTTCTTGTGTGTGTAGTAAACATATGGGAAGAACAAAGCTGTCATAAGTCTCACGGCACAAGAGTTGTTTGCACAGAAACAAAAATAGCAGTTTATGGGTTAGAAACAACATGAGAGTGTGTAAATAATGACAGAATTTTAATTTTGTGTCAGTGACAGACCAGTATTGCCCATCAAAAACCAGTTGAGGCCATCTTGGAATTTAAGCTGGACCACATTGATCCACAGTAAGCTTGTATTTATTTCTTCTCAGCAGAGGCATTTTTTTTTCCTTTATTTGATTTTGATGAACTTTAAACCACATTTTAACATTTAAAAATGACTCAAGGTTTTAAAAGGATTGAAGTTCTTCTGTTCCTCAGTTTGCTGGTAGTGCTGTGAACAGTATAATGCTGGTAAAGGTCACTTCTCTCCCCTGGGACTGTTACAAATGGAAATCCAGTATACTTCGATGTGGGCCCTTACTAAATAGATAGGGAGAAAATGTCAGATTTGTTTTAGCTTCGCAAAGTGTCTTGCTGTTTCAGAAAAAGCAGCTGCTCACAGTACGCTCCTAAATAGACGACTAACAGGGGGCATTTAAAATTAGTGAGTGAATGAGTCGATTGAAAGGGCATTCAACAGCTAAGCTATTTCATTTACAAACTAGCATTGACTCAAAGTCTCCATTGTCTGAGGTTGTAGCCAATGGCTGAAAAACAATGTAAGCTTTATCTTTTCAGACGCTGGGGAATCATTCTGAGCAAATTTGTCACTTAATTCATTGCTGCTTTACACATTTTGGGACATTAATTACTAAACCAAATACACACACCCAGTGGTTTTGCCAGTAAGTGAATTGCTCAAATACACTAAAGTTTGCTAATTGAGAGGGGATTTAGACAGCGATTGAAGGATAATCGGGCTACTGTTTATTGAACGAAGGCAATAATGACTTGGTTTTGACTTGACAATTCTTTCCAAATTAGAGGACATTCAAACTGCTGATGTTAGCTGAAGGTATTCACAGTGTTAAAGGAAAAGTTGAAAATGCAATATATATATATATATTTGCAACAAAACAGTCATAATTTATTCATAATAATTTTCCACCATTTCTCTGGCACTCTGTCTGAAACACTCTGTTTTAAGCTGCCTGGCCCTTTAAGACTTAAATGTAAATGGCCACTGTTGTGATTGCTAACATCATGAATCCCTTCCAATGCAGCTATGGTAAATGGTCTGCACTTATATAGTGCCTTTTTAAGCCTTAACGGTATTCAAAGCGATTTACACTGCGTCTCATTCACCCATACACACACACATTCATACACCAATGGCGGCAGCGCTGCTATGTAAGGTGCTAGCCTGCCATTGGGAGCAACTTGGGGTTCAGTGTCTTGCCCAAGGACAATTTGGCATGTGGAGTCATGTGGGCCGGGATTTGAACCACCAACCCTGCGATTAGTGGCCGACCCGCTCCACCAACTGAGCCACAGCCGCCCAATATATTAGCTATATTTATAGGGCTAACACATAATGTACACCCAACACATTTAATCTGAATGTATCAAACTGTTCACTCAAGCACAGCAAAACTATCAAACTGTCATGACATATGAAATATTAATCTTTGTTACTCACCGTTTTTGGCCAATAGTCCAATTTTATCTGCCCAATCTTTCAATAACAGTTCCTTTGCAAAGCTTGAATCATATTGTGACTGTTTCACAAGCAATTCACACTGAAATCCTCTGAATATACAAACATAATTCAATCCACGGTGATGTTGAGTGCTTCAACCGGCTTAGACAGACCAAAGCAGAGATGCTGGTCATCACATCTCACATTTTCCCAGTGTGTTTTTTGAAAGTCGTGCTTGTACCTCATTCAGCACAACAGCAAGACAGTGCAGCTGAATGAAACACAATGGGGGTCTCCTTTTTAGAGTTATAACTTGACATTGTGTCTTTTAAAAGTGCCGCAAGATGTATGATAATGGTCAAAGCAGTTCGTCTAGTGCATGTTCATGTAGAAAAACATTTAAATCCAGACAGGCACATGAAGGTATCCTGTGTTAGTCCACTTTGGATGAATCTTCCATGACAGGCCCATCTTCTCCTTTTCACCTGTGTGACTGACTGACTGAGCACCAGTGGGCGGGGCCAAGGGTGCAATGATGAACAAATAGGCATTGCATATGCAGATGTATTTGGTCCTTGTGACGTCACAAGTTCCACAAAGTACAAACAGGCTTTTTTTGCAGCTTGGTTTAAATTAATGCTCTTTTTCTATTAAGGGTAACGTTTTCAGTTATGAATTAGTTCATTACTGTTTTTATAGTACAAGGACCTCTTATATGTCAAAAGGTGATGATGATATGTCAAAAGATCATGACCTCTGTAAGTCTTACTCTCTGATAACCTTCCCCTTCAGTGAGCCCGTAACCGATGTAACTTTATCACTGAGTCAGTGAGGTCAACTTTGGAATTTGATGAGTTTGATTCATGAAAGAATCATTCAAACCAATTTTGTGTACTGGATCAATCAAACTGAAAAGATTGGACTAAAAATTATTTGTTCCCAAATTGGCTTATATCATGAATGAACCAGGGAGAGCTAAGCCGAATGTTAAGATTTTCAGATAATTACGACTCTTATGCTGTTCTGAATGCCATGGGTTTGGAATGACATGAGGGTAAGTAAATGATGACAGAATTTTCCATTTTTAGATGAACTGTTCTTTTAAAGTGGGAAGATCATCAGTCATCACAGCAGTAGTATATTGTTTTGCTCAACAAGATTTTAAATGTTTTTTTTTTTTACAGAAGGATCTTGTTGGGAACAAAAATATAGTTGGTTTCCTGGACTCCAGCATCACAGCAGTAGGGTCAGGAGAAGTTTGGGAAGTTCTCATACTCATGGACTTCTGTAGAGGTCAGTCTTTGTATTTTGAAGCCAGAATCCCAATTTGCATACTTCTACTACACACTAAAAGTATGAAAATATACATACTATCCTGATGAACGTCCCTCTTTTTAAGTATGGAGTAAGACACTATGGCATTATCAGGACATAAATGTCATGAATTCGACTTGCATCTTTGACGCATACAATGATGAGCCAAAACATTATGACCACCTGCCTAATATATTGTTGGTCCTCCGTGTGCCGCCAAAACAGCGCCACCGTGGATCAGACTTGTTGGTCTAGCACATTCCACAGATGCTAAATCGGATTGAGATTTGGGGAATTTGGAGGCAGGGCAACACCTTGAACTCTTCATCACGTTCCTCAAACAATTCCTGAACAATGTGTGCAGTGTGGCAGGACGCATTATCCTGCTGAAAGAGGGCCAATGCCCTCTTGCTATGAAGGGGTGTACCTGGTCTGCAATGATGTTTAGGTAGGTGGCATGTGTCAAACTGATGTCCACATGAATGGCCGAACCCAGGGTTTCCCAGCAGAACATTACCCAGAGCATCACACTCCCTCCACCGGCTTGTCGTCTTCCCAAAGTGCATCCTGGTGCCATCACTTCCCCAGGTACACGGCTCACACGTACACTGCTGTCCATGTGATGTAAAAGAAAATGGGACTCATCAGACCAGGCGATCTTCCTCCACTGCTCCAAGGTCCAGTTCCAGTGCTCACATGCCCATTGTAGGCACTTTCGACTGTGGACAGGGGTCATCATCAAGCACTCTGACCAGTCTGCTGCTACACAGCCCCATACGCAGCAGGGTGCGATGCACTGTGTGTTGTGACACATTCCTCCCATAACCATCATACAAATTTTCTGTGACTTGTGCCACAGTAGACTTTCTGTCAGTTTGAACCAGATGGGATAGCCTTCATTGCCCTTGTGCATCAATGAGCCTTGGGCGCCCAACACGCTGTCGCCGGTTTGTGGTTTGTCCCTCCTCTGACCACTGTCAGTAGGTACTCACCACTGCTAACCAGGAGCACCCCATCAGCCTTGCCGTTTCAGAGATGCTCTGATCCAGTCGTCTGGCTATAACAATTTGGCCCTTGTCAAAGTTGCTCAGGACTTTACTCCTGGTCATTTCTCCTGCATTCAACACGTTGACTATGAGAACTGATTGTTTGCTTACCATCTAATTCACCCAGGCCTTGACATGTGGCCTTGTCAGTAGATAATCAAAGTTATTCACTTCACCTGTGAGTGGTCATAATGTTTTGGCTCTTCGGTATAGTTTGTTTTGCATGTTTATGGAGCTTATTTTCTGCCAATTTTAAATAAATATATGCATTGATAAAAATTTTAATAGAAACCTCATTAACCGTTTAATTTTCACAAATGTTAAATAATTGATGATTGATTAATTCTTAAAACCCTAAAAGACACATCTCCCTTGCAACTTCTTTGCCAACCCTAACCCTAATTTAATTAAAACATAACTTTTCGTTTTAATTTGAAATCCGTTACTATTATCATGTTAACATTAAGAAAATTCTTTGAAAATGTGTTATTATATTCCATTTTATAATGGATTGTCAAATCATCAATTACATTTAAGTTTTTTATTTGACAGGCAAGTTGCATTGTCACTGTGAAAATTTTAATTGAATCATTTAATTGTATTTTTAATGTTGGCACATGCTTTGAAGACACCTCGTGAAAATTTAATTGGTAATAGTTTTAATTTTTATAATTGAATTTATTTATTTAAAAATTAGCAGAAAATAACTTCATACATTTTAGCGTTAGCATCTAGCTAAATTACTTAAAAAGTTATTAGTACTAAACTTTTGTGATTCATACATTAATAAGCTGTTGTTGCAGCTTTAACCATCATGTTTCTTCAAAAGTGTCAAACAATCACAAAATCCTCTTTCATATTGTGTTGTATTGTATTGTGGGTAATTTTAGCTTAAAAAGCATGCACAGATGCGGACTTCCATCCATTGGAAATAGTATAACATCTAGGAATTTATTTAGAATGCACTGATCCTTATCTCACACACTATATAGTACACATAGAATGCAGATTGGGTTTCAGTCTTTCTTTTTCACTGCATTTGGTGGTCTTGACCTAGCATTCATTAGTAATATATTTGTGTATAGCACAGCAGTGTCAGTCATACATTAGTGTGTGTATGTTTGTGTGTGTGATATGAATGTAGGTGGGCAGGTAGTGAATCTGATGAATCAGCGTTTGCAGACTGGATTCAGTGAATCAGAGGTTCTGCAGATCTTCTGCGACACTTGTGAAGCCGTTGCACGACTACACCAGTGCAAATCTCCCATCATCCACCGGGACCTCAAAGTAGGAACTTTGTCTGTCTACTTCTCTTTCTTAACCTTTCAAACGTAAGTTTCTCCAGTTCCCCCTGCATGAGTTATTTGATGCGGTCTAAGCGTGCCGCCATATTGTTTACATGCAAAGCAGCATGGGATTCTGAGGTCATCATAGAAGCACAGAAGGTTCTAAAAACCTAGTCCTTCAACTTTCTCAGCACGGAAGTGGTTAAAATGAGTGACGGACAGGATGGGAGAAGGCTTGAGTGGATTGACTAGTTTGTATGTTCTTTGGTTGACATCAGAAAACATGTCCACATCGTAAAGACATTAATGCCTTTAAACTTTTATCTAATGATTGTTTGAATATTTGTAACATAAAAATAAAGATATTGTGATGTGAAAAGACTATTTGAGCAGCTGGTTCATTATGACAACCACATCAGTCCCTCTTTTGCGCATCACAAATGCATATCACACTGGTTTGATCGTACACCTCTGAGCCCAGCCTAGTGTAATCACACCGGTTTGATTGTATATGCGAAACGGTTAATAATCTGAAATGTCACTTTCTGACTTTTGTCTGTTTTATAAAGTAGCAAAGTGAAAATTGAAGCATTTGTTTTGCCAGTAAGGTGTACACATATAAACAGAGCTCATTAGTTATCTGTGCATTAGCATCATCTTACAAAGATTTGATAAAAGTGCAATGAAATGTAGAAACTTTGACTCATGGATGACTTTTAGACTAAAAGTGAATGTTTATCATGAACCGTGTTAATCATTCTGGATCCCACCTTCCTCTTATCTAGAACTGCTTCGATGTGAAGTCAGCGTTGTTTTTAAATTGGAAGTTGGAAATCAAATCGCATTCAGTTGCACTTGCAAATGTGGAAATTCGGACTTTACGAGAACAGAGCACACTGTGCCCTAACCTTGCAAGTAATGTGGCATCCACGCTAAAATCGAAAATGCTCTGCAACCCAACAAAATCTTAGCCAAGCAAGCTAAGATCCATTTCACTGTGGGAGGAGAAATCAGAATGTCCTGTCGCTTGTTGCAGCTGGTTAGGACAAATTTAGATTTATATGGTAGAAGTAACTTTTATTGCCTGCTGCTTTATCACGTTGTGCCTGTCAAGGAAATTCAGTTGCATACTTCTGCAATTTAACTTTGCAAAAAAAAAGGCACAATCTAACACTTCATTAAATGTGCCTCTTGTAGGTGGAGAACATCTTGCTGCATGACAGAGGTCATTATGTGTTGTGTGATTTTGGCAGTGCCACTAACAGATCCCAGAATCCTCAAGCAGAAGGTGTGGCGACTGTAGAAGAGGAGATCAAGAAGTGAGTGTCACTTTTTTCGTCCACGTTACACATCACAGATTTACTTCATCAGACCAATTTACTGTTTCACAATCTGTTTGTGTGTTTAGGTACACTACTCTTTCATACCGGGCCCCAGAAATGGTGAATCTCTATGGGGGGAAGGTTATAACTACTAAAGCAGATATTTGGGTAAGACTGGTAGTGAGTGAAACTATAAGCTACAAGCAATCAAGACATTGAAGCCTGTAGTTTATTATCTTGGCATGTTCAATTTGTCAGTTTCTATAAGTTCAATGGCAGTATTTCACAGGATGGGTTTCATGCTCAAAAAGCTGATGACTTGTGTTTATTTGTGCCCTCAGGCTTTGGGCTGTTTGTTGTATAAGTTGTGTTATTTCACATTGCCCTTTGGAGAGAGTCAGGTGGCCATTTGTGACGGCAGCTTCACCATTCCAGACAACTCTCGCTACTCACATGATATGCACTGTCTTATCCGTAAGTTCAGATATTGAGTGATCAATCTGCTTTAACTATTATGTACTAACATTACAATATATACAATACAATGTTTTAATTCTGTACCTACATATTGTTTTGCAAAATTCTCACAAAATTTACATTTGCTGCTGTTGAGGTTGAGGTACGGGTAGGTTTAGGAATAGGGGCATGGTTAGGTTTAGGGGTAAGGTTACCAGTGTAACTAAAAATGTAATTAAATGCAGGTACATTTAATGTAAGTACAATGTAATAACACATACAGGTATGCACACACTAAGTACATTTTATCAAATGTGTAAGTACATATTATTTAAAGACACCTGCAGTAATATACACTGGGTCCATTGTTGTTGTAAAGACCTGAATATGTTAGAGTGTTTGGGGAAATTACCATACATTTCAGTGTTAATGTATTTAAAGGGATAGTTCACCCAAAAATGAAAACTCTCTCATCATTTACTCATGCTCATGCCATCCCAGATGTGTATGACTTTCTTTCTTCTGCAGAACACAAACGAAGATTTTTAGAAGCATATTTCAGCTCTGTAGGTCCATACAACGCAAGCGAAAGTTGACCGGTGCTTTCAAGCTCTAAAAAGCTCATAAAGGCAGCATAAAAGTACTCCATAAGACTCCAGTGATTAAATCCATGTCTTCAGAAGTGAAATTATATGTGTGGTTGAGAAAAATATCAATATTTTTTTTTCCACCATAAATCTCCACTATTACTTTCACATTTTCAAAGTGAAAGTGGAGATTTATGGCAAAAATTATTGAAATATTGATATGTTTCTCACACAAAGTGATTAAAGCACTGTAGAAGACATGGATTTACCACTGGAGTCTTATGTATTACTTTTATGCTGCCTTTATGAGCTTTTCTGAGTTTGAAAGCACTGGTTATCATTCACTTGCATTATATGGACCTACAGAGCTGAAATATTCTTCTAAAAATCTTTATTTTTGTTCTGCAGAAGAAAGAAATTCATACACATCTGGGATGGTATGAGCATGAGTAAATTATTTAAATAATATATTTGGGGGGGTGAACGGTCCCTTTAAGCTTATGAGCATTTATGACCATTTGATGACAGTGTCTTCAATATCTAGACAAAAAAACAAAACATAAAGATTTCCTTTGACTTCAAGAAATTTAAATAGTGTGTAGTCTGTATACTAATTTATATACTATATACTCATAATATTGACAGCTTTCACTTGTGGAATACTTTTATTGGTCTTCATTTGTCCCCTCTCAGGTTACATGCTTGAGCCGGACCCTGACGTAAGGCCTGATATCTACCAGGTGTCATATTTCGCCTTTAAACTTGCAGGGAAAGAATGCCCAGTTCAGAATTTTCACGTAAGACAGTTTATGCTCATTCACACCTTGATGATTACAGATCTCTCTCCATTCCAAATTATCATGTACACTTGCTCTGATCTTCTCACCTATTTTTCTGCGGCACTCTGCTCAGTTTTTGTGCTCCATTTCAACACATTTATGTTTAATTCATGCCCATCCTTTTCAGTGGATATCATAAGTGCTGGCACGTAATGGCAGAGGAAGTTGAATGTCGCTCGTGGCTGCCAGTTGGCTCGGATCCAGTGGCGCCTCCCACTCTGAGCAGTATTGATAGCATAATAAAAGCATTGACTTTCATTGATATGTTTAAAGACATATTACCATCACCACACACAAAGCACCATTTAGAGCCCAGTTCAGAATGGCCCTAATTAAAAAAGGTCCATGGGTTTTTCAATATTTCTTTGTAATAAAGTATTGGTGTCCCTTCGACAGCTGCATTATTAAGCTAATTTTTCTACATTATATACTGAGTGTCAAAAAACAACAATTAATTTGAGGTCATTTTTATTTTCAGTAAATATTTAGGTCATGAGAATGCATTTTAAATTTGTGTTTTTACAGTTATGAAGGATGTTTTTTGTGTTATGTTCACAAAATGTTTTCATATAGTTGTATTTTTCTTATAGTTGATATTAAAACTGCAGGAGTGCGTGTGCATAACATTATTCATTCAACTCAATGCAGCACTATAATGGTGATACTATTTATCACATTCTACTAGAATTCACCCATTCCAGCCAAACTCCCAGAGCCAATCAGAGCCAGTGAAGCTGTGGCCAAGAAGAGTCAAAACAAAGCCAGGTCAGCCTTTCATTTATCTGTGTGGTCTCAGAACCTCAGTGAAAGATGTTTGAAGTGAATGTTTGTTATGTGACATATCCAATAACTTAAGAAAGTGTAAATGTGGGTCTGGTAGCTCAGCGAGTATTGACGCTGACTACCACCCCCTGGAGTCGTGAGTTCGAATCCAGGGTGTGCTGAGTGACTCCTGCCTGGTCTCCTAAGCAACCAAATTGGCCCGGTAGCTAGGGAGGTTAGAGTCACATGGGGTAACCTCCTGGCGGTCGCGATTAGTGGTTCTCGCTCTCAATGGGGCATGTGGTAATTGTGTGTGGATCGCGGAGAGTAGCATGAGCCTCCACATGCTGTGAGTTTCTGCGGTGTCATGCACAACGAGTCACGTGATAAGAAGTGCAGATTGACGGTCTCCGAAGCGGAGGCAACTGAGACTTGTCCTCCTTCACCCGGATTGAGGTGAGTAACAGCGCCACCATGAGGACCTAGTAAGTAGTGCGAATTGGGCATTTCTAAATTGGGGAGAAGGGATAAAAAAAAGATTACAAAAAAGTGTATACGTTTATAATATGTTAAATAGTGGGAGCTGCGCTCAATTCATGTGCTTTTGTTCTGAAACCAACCCTTCCTGTCATTCAGGCTTTCTGATCCAATCCCCACGACTGAGACTTCAATAGCGCCACGGCAACGACCCAAAGCCAGCCAGGCTCAACCGATCACAGGCATCCTGGCCATACAACCGGCTCTCACGCCTCGCAAAAGAGCCAGTGTGCCTACTGGACCAGCCCAGCCAATCAGTGAGTGTTTATCCATTAGAGCTGATAAATGTATGTTACTGATGAACTAGCATACTGCATACTTCAAAATCTTATGTGAATCTGTATGCAGCGTGCAAAGATACAGAAAAATCTCAATCTGTGACCCGAAATTTCTTTCCATGGTCTAAGTTTGGAACGGATACTGTATAAACTGGCTACTTTTACATTTATGCAAAAGAGTATAATGCATTTAGTGATAAACATTTAACAGAATAATATGTAACATCATCCCAGAAATCAAAATGGGTTGTAAATTTGTATAGTAAGAAAATGTTATTCTGGGTTTATGCTCATTCGTCAGCTTTTGTGGCATAATGTTGATACCACAAAAAATCGTTCCTGCTTTTCTTTAAAAGAAAATAAGCAAAAATGGAGGTTACGGTAAGACACTTACCAATTTTTGTGATCCTTATAATGATAAAAAAAACAATTATATTCATTCTTTTGTTAAAACTCATGTATTATTTTTGCTCTATCGTTTTAGGGTTTGTGTATATTACATCGTCATGTCAATTAAGTTGTAAAATTGGCTATAACTTTACACAGAAAATGATAGTAAGTGATTTTATCACAATAAATTATGTTTACACACATATTGTTTACGTCTTGTGGTTATACTTTTGAAACAGTGAGTATTTTAATGTTTACATTTTGGCCCCGTTCACTTCCATTATACGTAAGTGCCTCACTGGAACCCTGATTTTTAGGTAAGTCCAAATAAATTTTTGTGGTGATCAATATTGTGCCACAAATGCTGTCGATTGAGTTTAACTTGTATTGAACCTGGAATATTCCTTTGAACATTGTGGTTGATATTGCTTCCTCATTTGTCAACTGGAAATGGAAATTCAGAGCCACAAGAGAAATTGAATCTGATCCTACAGATTCACTCTCTATCATGGAAGTTCAGTGAGCTCAGAGGTTAATCAATGGTTTAGATCAGTGGTCGGGAACCAAATGTTTAAAATTTTTTGGTTGATGCATTTATTCGAAAGAGCCATACCACAAACTAATAATTTACTATTTTAAATAAGGTTTTCAAAAAATTAATTTTTTATTATGTCCATAGACTACTCAAAAACACAAAAACAAATAAATATGCAAATATTAATAGGTAACATGTTGCAATATGGAATTGAGTGCACGTGTTTGTGAGTGCACCACATTACATATTGCATATAAGTCACGATTCAGTATATTGCTATGCATCACAACATCAATGGAGCGCAAAAACGCCCGTCCACTTTTTCAGCCATCTTGGTTCTGGAAGTGTTTTTTCGATGTATTATTTCCATACGGATTTCATAAAAATATTCATAAAAGAGTTCTAAGCCCTGAACCAAACCAACCAGGTGATCCAGGTGATTCACCAAAACTATGCGTAAAAAAAACTAGTTTTCAAACAAATACGTATTAGTGTGGACGTGAGTTTTTTTGACAATAAATCACCATTTGATGATGCCATACAAGGGAATGGGTAAAGCCATAAAATGAATCCTACCAGTTGCAAATGTGTCTGTTTTTTGCTTACCCTGTGGGCTCCTCCTAGGGGAGTGTCTTATAAAGCAGTGGTTCTCAACCGGTGGGGCGCACGCCCCCCCGGACACTCTCCCGGGGGGGCGCGAGTAGGCTACGATGGAAGGGAAAAAAAACTGGATATTTTTTTTTTTGGGCACATTTTTTTAATCACTAAACTACTGTCATAAAAAGTTATAGTTTTGTATATACATAACTCCTGAATAAAAATTTTAATGTGTTTGGACTGATTTAAAAAAAAGTTTTGAACAAATTTGGTTTGTCGATAGTGAGCGCAAATGATAAGCATAAGCGGTTTCATTAAGCGAGTCAATGAGTCGTTCATTCAAACGATTCGTTCAAACGGCCGATTCATCAAGAATGAGACAGATGTTTGTGAATGGGTCATTGAATCTTTGACTCAACAGATTCGTTCACAACACTGAATCATTCAAAACACGATTGAGTATTGCTGTGAGATGCGCTATGCTAAATAAATAACAATACATTGTTGTAACAGCAATATCTCCAAGTTTTGTTTTTCACTGTAAAAATGTCATGATTTGCCAATTTAAAGAGATTAGCACTGATTATAACACAAACAAATCATCCTCCTGGCGGCTTTTTTTTTTGTCAAAAGCGACAAATCCAGCGACTTTTACTGGTGTTTTTGGAGACTTTTGTGGTGTTTGGAGACTCGAAAGCACGAATCACTCTGCAGTTAGGCCTACTGTGCTCAACGAACAGCAGGTGCTGCCGTGAGCCCCTCTCCCGTCCAAAAGCACTCACAGGCGGTCAGTCTCTCAGTAGCCTCACGCAGCAGTCAGAGCAGAGAGGAGACACACACCCCTGGCTTACAGAGCGGGGTATAAATGTAAATGTTCACTCACTGTCACACAAAAATAAATCACTGCATTTAAATTGACTCACGACATAGACTTTTCATTCACTCTAGTCTAGTCTCTTGCCAAGTTCGCTTGTGCTAGCTCTCGCTAGTCTTATCAATCTCGATTTACATAGGCCTTTACTACAAAACCCCAACAGTCTTTTTAAAGACTAAACCCACAAACATTCTTTTTTAAGATTAGATCAAATCTAAGCCCTAGCCCCCAGTATTTTTTTTTAACTGCTAGGCAGTAGCTACACTTAGCTAAAACTACCCACACGACTAAGACACACACACACACACACACTGACGAGGACTACAATCGTTCAGTATTAAAATAAAATCTGAATTGTCTGCAAAATAATTATTTTGTTCGTTTAATTAAAGATTGTGCCTAAGTCCCGACTGATTAGCCCCTGATACGTCTCTCAACATACACCACACACACAGTTACATATTGCCTAAACTTTATTGAAAACACATCAAAATGGAGAAATTTCTTGTGAGGACCAACAAGCCAACCGACGCACCACCAGCTGCAAAAAAGCTTCGAAGGTACGATGAAGCATACCTGCAATTTGGGTTTACAGTCACGGCTGATCTGAGACCTCAGTGTGTCGTGTGTGCCGAGGTGCTGGCAAATGACAGTATGAAGCCCTGCAAATTAAAAAGGCACCCCGAGACAAAGCATGCTGGCATTAAAAATAAACCAGCTGAATATTTAAAAAAAAAGCTTGATGGCCTCCATCAGCAACAGGCAACCATTTCAGTGCACAGCACATGTTTCTAAACAGTGTTTGGAGGCATCGTATGTAGTGGCCAAAAGGATCGGTAAACTGGGTAAACCGCATACAATCGCTGAGACTCTCATTTTGCCGGCAGCGCAAGACATGTGCAGAATAATGATAGGCGATAGTGCAGCAGCCAAACTCGGTGCAGTACCACTGTCCAATGACACAGTCGCTAGGAGAATGGTAGACATGTCCAATGATATCAGAGAGCAACTGATAGAGTTCGTAAAAAAGAGTCCTTACTACGCGCTGCAGTTGGACGAATCCACTGATATTGCTGGGCAGGCACAGCTCCTCACCTATGTCAGGTATCTGCGGGACAAGGCGATTGAGGAGGATGTCCTGTTTTGCCGGCCTCTTCAGTCACACACTACAGGAGAAGCCATTTTCAATGTCCTTGATATTTTTATCCGTGAAAATGGTTTGGCTTGGGACCGATGCGTTGGCCTATGCACGGATGGTGCGCAGGCAATGACGGGGCGTGAGCGTGGCCTAGCTGCTCGCGTTCAGCAAGTAGCTCCACTTGTGAAATGGACACATTGCATGGTCCATCGCGAAGCACTAGCTGCTAAAAAAATGCCGGTTCTCTTTGACTCCGTGCTGAACCAATCTGTGAAAATAATAAATCTCATCAAATCACGGCCGCTAAACTCTCGCTTGTTTGGGGTCCTCTGCCAGGAGATGGGGTCAGGGCACGAACAGCTGCTTCTGCACACTGAAGTTCGCTGGCTCTCCAGGGGGCGGGTGTTACAGCGGTTGTATGAGCTGCGAGAGGAGGTGAAGTGGTTTTTGACAGAAATCAAATCAGATCTGGCGAAGCATCTGGATGACACTATGTGGCTTGCGCCTCTGTCCTATTTGGTCGATATATTTGACCGCTTGAATGGCCTCAACCTGTCTTTGCAAGGCCGCAAAACTCATATTTTGCTCCTTGCAGACAAAGTGCACGCCTTCACACAAAAACTAGACCTCTGGCATGGCCGCATCAGTCAAGGGAACTGCAACATGTTCCCCAGCCTTGCAGACTTTATCACTGATGCAGGCACGTCACACGATTTCTCCTCCCTATTTCAATCAGCGTCTGAGCACCTGTCAGCAATGAGAAAACAATTTGCGACGTACTTTAAAGAGGATTATCGCTCTTTTGCGTGGGTTCGAGATCCGTTTGTGTGCACAGCAAACGAGCTATCAATTGATATGCAGGAACAGCTTATTGAGCTGAAGAGTGACAGTAGACTGAAGGAACTCTTTAGCTCCTGCCCTCTTTCGTCATTCTGGGCAGCATTGATGCAGGAATACCCTGAACTCTGTGACGTCGCCTTGAAGATTCTCCTTCCTTTCGCGTCGACATATTTGTGTGAGGCAGGATTCTCAAAAATGACTGCACTCAAAACGAAATACCGTAATCGGGCACAAATCGAGGATGATTTGAGGCTATGTTTATCAAACATTGAGCCAAGAATTGAGGATCTTTGCAAGGCAAAGCAGGCTCAGGTCTCACATTAACATCACCTACCAGCAAGCTTCTGTAAAAATGCAGATGATGCCTACTATTAGGCCTAGTAATAATAACAATAATAAAGCATAAATTAATATCAGAGGTCTGGTGCCAATTCCCAATTATAGCAATAGCCTAGTAATGATAATAGGCCTACTGATGATGATGATAATAATAATAATAACAACAATAAAGCATGTAACCTCATATAATTATATAGCAATAGCCTAGTAATGATGATAGGCCTACTACTACTCATAATAATAATAATAATAATAATGCCTGCAAGCTCACATTAGAAGTCTGGTGCTACTGCCAATTATAATAATAATAATAATAATAATAATAATAATAATAATAACAACAACAATAAAGCGCGGGGCGGGGGGCACTGGGGCCCCAACTGCAATGAACCAGCTTTGTTGGGGGCCCAGCTTGCAAAAGGTTGAGAACCCCTGTTATAAAGCATTGCTAAAATAAAAATCTTGTTAGAAATGGACCATTTCACCCAATATTTACTTTGTTATTGCATCATAAGCTTAGCAACATGCTAACATCAATAGAACACAGCAGTAACTATACCTCAAAAACCTTAAAAAACAGACTTACCGTGAGCTCGGTCTGAAAAGCAATTCTGAGGAAACTTCCCATTGCCTTTGAAGGAATGCAATGTAAAGGTTGTACAAAGTAACACTGATCTTTAACAATGCTATCAATGTGTAAATCAGGCACAACAGCACTGCTATCAACAACATGGGTCGCCATCTTGTTTGTTTTGGGTTGAATGGATCAAATTACTGCCATCATGACATTACATGACAACAAATACGCCATTGTTTTCAGATATCTCCATTTTCCCTGTCCACACTACAACGCAAAGACGGAGTTTTCAAATGTATCAACTTGGTTGAGCGTTTTCGAAAAATGGCAAAAACGTTGCGAAAAAGATTTTCAAAAGAAAATGTATTAGAGTGGACGTATTATTTTGAATCGTGGCAAGCAAACGAGCTCAGAAGTGACCATCCACTCCCATGATACACTGTGAATGACTCCAATAAGTCGGTCTCCCACTCGCAAACTACTTATTCATTTGCAATAAATGTGCAATATAGTGGTTCTCTACTTATAATCAACAACTTAAAATCAATAGTTTTACATTATGTATTCCATCGTTCTTCATTACTGTAGATTACATTATTCGCAATGCTTCTTGGACTGTAGTTCATTCCCTTATTATAGCTGTTAAATACATGTTAAGTACCTTTTGTGTGTTTTTTCCTCTTCAAATCAAAATTTTAAATGTTGAGGATCACCTCGGAGCTGGTTGGTTTGGTTCGGGGCTTAGAACACTTTTATGAATATTTTTATGAAATCCGTATGGAAATAATACATAGAAAAAACACTTCCAGAACCAAGATGGCTGAAAAAGTGGACGGGCGTTTTTGCGCTCCATTGATGTTGTGATGCATAGCAATATACTGAATCGTGACTTATATGCAATATGTAATGTGTTGCAGTTTGCACTACTCTGCCATATTAAAATTCACATTTTGTGGATAGGATACATATTGTATTTCTAGTAAGAGCAATACAGTAGGAGCCCAGTACACCCAATCGCAGGGGCTCAGATTTGTGAGTTTACAGCAAAATACTTTTATATCTCCTTTACACACATGATCAGAGACTATCGTGTCCCCATAGGAAGAAGTCTATTGGCATGTCAGTATTTCACAATTATTTGCCCTTCATCTTTTATCTCTGTTGCTCTTTTTCCCCTGATGACACTTTATGTGCTGTATTGACCTGCATGGATCTTTGGCTGACACACAGCTCTAGTATTCCCACTGGTTTAATCAGTGTGTTGTTATTGTGAGAGCTTTTATACCTCATTAATGAGCCTAAGCTATTGAGCCGCTGACACTGTGAATCTCATGGAGTTGTCATTTCACTTTCTGTTTCTGATATCAATGTCAATTAAAGCCCAGGACATTTCATTTGGTAATGAACAACCTGACATATTGTTGTACTTCTGCCATGTTTTAGCACCAGATTAACTGGACAGATAGTCTGGCAGTTAACACTGGCAGAGTCCTGACTAGGCACGGTTTAACAAGTTTAATTTGTCTGTTCGAACTGAAAGCGAAAATGCTGTGTGAGGAGACACAATCACAACGAGATTTCGATGTGAGCGGTGCTAGTCAGCACAACACAGGAGCAATAGATACCAAGAAATGGACAAAATGTCTTTTTGCACGTTGCTTGTCTCAATTGGGTCTGGTTAAAGGGATAGTGCGCCCAAAAATGAAACTTCCCTCATCATTTAATCAGCCTCATGCCATCCCAGATATGTATAACATGATTTCTCCTGCAGAACACAAACAAAGATTTTTAGAAGAATATCTCAGCTTTGTAGTTCCATACAATGCAAGTGAATAGTACCAGAACTTTGAAGCTCCAAAAAGCACATAAATGCAACACAGAGATAATCCAGACGACTCCAGTAATTAAATCCGTGTCTTCTGAAGCAATTGAATTGGTTTTGTATGTAACTCAGTTTTCACAATTTGTTTTTGTCATAAGCAGTCTTGGCCATCATGACGTTCCTATAGACTGCAATGGCAAGATGTAGAGTAAAAACAATGTGTTATATTTTGGTCTGTTATCTCATCTGGGATGGTATGAGGGTGAGTAAATGATGAGAGAATTTCCATTTTTGGGTGAACTATCCCTTTCAAGGGCGTTGATGTTAGGATTAAAAAATGTATATATATTATTTCATTTTTTTTTTCTGTTTGTGTATTGACTTACAGATGTTAGTATAGCTGCCAAGCCTGTTGCTCCTGGCCAATTACAGAACCCTCAGCTTCAACAGATTCCTGTTGCTCAGCAACAAGCCACTCCCAATCCAATACAGGGCACTTCATCTCCACCTCAGACCACACCCCAGCATGGACAAATGTATGTGCAACAGCAACCTGCAGCACTTTTTACTGGTCAACAACAGGTAACTGCTAAACACAAAATAATCTTTGTCATTGATATTTAATGTATTTTTCCTTTTGAAGTCGATATGAAATCAAAATTGACATTCACATTCTTAATATATGGTCCTGTTCTTATTGTGCATTTCAAAATTTTTTCTCTGCAATCTTTCATCAGCATGTAATAACTTGCTCCACCACTGAAACGATTTTTCTTTTTAGCTGATGTCACAAAGGCCATGTGGGCGGGGATAATAATGTTAACCAATAGCCAAATAGCTGTTTGGAAAAAACGTTTTGGCTACGATTTTACACAATGCATTTATTTGTGGAAACGGCGTATTCACAACACAAGTTATGCACACTGACTGTTCATTCGCTATAATGTTTGTGCAAGTTGGAATTAACTACATTTATGTATGAATTTGTCTTAAAATCTATTTTGATTTTCATTTAAGTTACAATAACGAACAAACACAATCTGTTTTAACTAATACACACAAATTATTGTATTGTTTTTGTACATACTGAATACATCATTAAAACATTCATAGTGTAGGTTGGAAAAAGTATGTGAACCCCTAGGCTAATGACAAAAGCTAATTAGTGTTAGGAGTTGGCCAACCTGGCATTGGAGGTGTGCGTTGGAGATACTTTGACTTATAAAAAGCACTCAAATATTTTGAGTTTGCTATTCACAACAAGCATCTGTTGACGTGGACCATGCCTCGCAAAAAGAGATTTCAGAAGACATACGATTGCATGTTGCTTTGCATTAAGTTGGAAAGGGTAGCAATGTTATCTTGAAGAGTTTAGATATTCATCTGTCCACAGTTAGACAAACTGTCTATAAATGGAGATGATTTAGTACTATAGCTACTCTTCCTACAAGTGGCTGCCCAGCCAAGAAGACTCAAAGGGCACACCGCAGAATGCTCAATGAGGTAAAAAAAGAATCTTAGAGTGACAGCTAAAGACTTGAAGGAATCAGTGGAACTGGTTAACATCTCTGTTTATGAGTCTACTATACGAAAACCATTAAACAGGCATGGAGTCCATGGCAGGACACCACGAAGGAAGCTGCTGCTTTCCAAAAAAAACATTGCTGCGTGCCACTGAGAAAATGTTTTGTGAATCTAAGGTTGAATTGTTTGGGAAGAACACGCAGTACTACATATGACATAAAAAGGGCACCGCATACCAACATGAAAACATCACCAGCTGAAGCTCAGTAGAAGTTGGATGATATAGAAGGACAAGAAAATCCACCTTGTGAAGTGGCCCAGTCAGAGCCCAGATCTTAACCCAATAGAGATGCTGTGGAATGACCTCAAGAGAGAAGTTCACACCATACATGTGTGGCCGAGCTAAAGCAGTTTTCTAAGGAAGAATGGTCCTAAATTCCTTTTAAACGTTGCGCAGTTTTTAATCTGCAACTACCGGAAAGGCTTGGTTGAGGTTATTGCTGCCAAAGGAGGATCAACCAGTAATTAAACCCAAGGGTTCACTTACTTTTTCCAAAGCACTGTCAATGTTTAATGGGATATGTTTAAAAAATGCATGAAAGATTCTAATTGTTAGTGTGTTGTTAGCTGAAGATGAGATCACATTTTATGACCAGTAAATCCAGAAAACCAACCAGTTCCAAAGGGTTCACATTCTTTTCTAACCACTGTATATGCTGTGTATATAGTGATAAATCTCATGGGTTGTGAATGCTGTTTCATGTTGACTTGATCATTTGTAACATTTGCAAAAATGTTTCTTTAATCATTGTGTTGTCAATTGTTGCACCTACCTCCCTGTTTTAGCAGCTTCAATCAACACAGATCTGCAATTTACCTGCACAAATGGTTGCACCTACCTCCACCCCTGTTTCCACACCCTCTAAACTAAAGAATAGGGCACCCCCTCCACCCACACTTCACCCTCAAACCAACCGCCAGGCAGGTCAGGCAACTTTATCAGCAACTGTACATACAAAAACAACAAAAGCTACCGCCCACACCCCGCCTGCACAATACTCACAGACAAACAGTTTAGATGGCGATATCTCTGTGTCCCGATCTGGGACTGTGCCTGTCCAACCTAAAACCAAAGCTTTGGCGCCTCCACCTCCTACATCACATGTTTCCACCCCTCCTCTACCTAAAACCACCTCAGTAGCACCCCCTCCATCTGCTGAGCCTGAAGTGGACCCAGGGCAGACGGTAACACTCCACCATCTGCGTCTGCTCTGATGATACGATCTTTGTAGTGATTCAGTTGACTTTCAACAACTACTATCCTCTTCTTGTTGGTTTTCCATGCACCTTAAGGCCAGAAACATTTACGCAAGTATGCAAACACAAATGCTTGGCAACATTTTACACTAATGTCCGGGATAGTGCCCCTTGCAGCAACACTGAGAATGCAACGTGAACTGGCGTTGGGTTTTGAATTGCAGTCTGACACATTTCGAATTGCAACAACTCGCTTGTGTAGCTACAAGCGTTTGTGTTTATGTACATGCGTAGATTGTTTCATGCCTGAAACATCATTACCTTAAAGAAATTAGTACTCATACTACACTGTCAAAAAAATTGGTTACACTAGTAACTACAAAAGGCCACATGATGACTTTAAGTTGATGTAGAGTCAACATTCCAGTAGCAATAATTAAAACACATGTAGAGACAGTGCACAGTGTTACTCACACAGACATTAAAAACCATCAGGGTAACTCATGACAATATAATTATGCAAAACAAATGAACTGAACTACATAAAATAAAACACAGAACACCCAAATGTGCATAACTGAATTAAAAAATAAGAAGGACACTATGCGTCACACAGGGACTTCTGGGATGCCCGCTTATTGTTTTTCACAGTAATTTTAACAGTTTACTGTATAAGTACATGTATTCTCTTTTTAAACATAAAACACATTTTTACTGTTAAATATACAGTAAACGTTTACTGTATTTACCGTATAATTACATGCATTGTCTTGTTGAAAAAAAACAAAATATATATATATTTACCGTATAATTTAAAGTGGACATTTGTTACAGTGTACAAGGTTATGCAGGTGGTAGTTAACTTATAATGTGTTAAATCATCATTTTTTATATCAAGATTTTAGCTTAAAATGTATATGAAAGTATTTGGGAAAGTGTATACACTCACCTAAAGGATTATTAGGAACACCTGTTCAATTTCTCATTAATGCAATTATCTAATCAACCAATCACATGGCAGTTGCTTCAATGCATTTAGGGGTGTGGTCCTGGTCAAGACAATCTCCTGAACTCCAAACTGAATGTCAGAATGGGAAAGAAAGGTGATTTAAGCAATTTTGAGCGTGGCATGGTTGTTGGTGCCAGACGGGCCGGTCTGAGTATTTCACAATCTGCTCAGTTACTGGGATTTTCACGCACAACCATTTCTAGGGTTTACAAAGAATAGTGTGAAAAGGGAAAAACATCCAGTATGCGGCAGTCCTGTGGGCGAAAATGCCTTGTTGATGCTAGAGGTCAGAGGAGAATGGGCCGACTGATTCAAGCTGATAGAAGAGCAACTTTGCCTGAAATAACCACTGCTACAACCGAGGTATGCAGCAAAGCATTTGTGAAGCCACAACACGCACAACCTTGAGGCGGATGGTCTACAACAGCAGAAGACCCCACCGGGTACCACTCATCTCCAATACAAATTGGAAAAAGAGGCTACAATTTGCAAGAGCTCACCAAAATTGGACAGTTGAAGACTGGAAAAATGTTGCCTGGTCTGATGAGTCTCGAGTTCTGTTGAGACATTCAGATGGTAGAGTCAGAATTTGGCGTAAACAGAATGAGAACATGGATCCATCATGCCTTGTTACCACTGTGCAGGCTGGTGGTGGTGGTGTAATGGTGTGGGGGATGTTTTCTTGGCACACTTTAGGCCCCTTAGTGCCAATTGGGCATCGTTTAAATGCCACGGCCTACCTGAGCATTGTTTCTGACCATGTCCATCCCTTTATGGCCACCATGTACCCATCCTCTGATGGCTACTTCCAGCAGGCTAATGCACCATGTCACAAAGCTTGAATCATTTCAAATTGGTTTCTTGAACATGACAATGAGTTTACTGTACTAAAATGGCCCCCACAGTCACCAGATCTCAACCCAATAGAGCATCTTTGGGATGTGGTGGAACGGGAGCTTCGTGCCCTGGATGTGCATCCCACAAATCTCCATCAACTGCAAGATGCTATCCTATCAATATGGGCCAACATTTCTAAAGAATGCTTTCAGCACCTTGTTGAATCAATGCCACATAGAATTAAGGCAGTTCTGAAGGCGAAAGGGGGTCAAACACAGTATTAGTATGGTGTTCCTAATAATCCTTTAGGTGAGTGTATTTAGGTGTTTGTCACCATTTCTTTCAAGTTTACACCATTTTTAATGGCCTCCATTAGTTAATTTTGAATGTCCTGCAGTGACAACTAAATTTTTTAAAGCACAAATATTCCTTGTAGTTACAAACATTCAGTGTTGGGTAAGATACTTAAAAATAGTAGACCACTACAAATTACTGATTATTTCTCTAAAATTAGAGAATCACTCTATCAATCAATCAATTGATCACTCAATCAATCTAAAATAGATTGCTTTACTAATTACTACATTGAAAAGGTAATCATACTACTAATTACTTTTAAGTTACTTTCTAAAAAACTTTTCTGCTCAACAAATTCAAAATAATGGCTATATTTATTTCTTGTTCATTGTTACACACACAGCACCTCACATTTCTCACTTACAATGACTCGTTACAGGAGCATCATTTATGCATTCTACATAGATCATATTTTAGAAATAAGCATAACCCTTTAATGTATTTAAAAGTATTTGAATTAATTGAAAGTCAGTAACGGTAACCTGATTACAAGAATTTAAATGTAATTTGTTACACAAGATTTGCTAAAAGTAATGAGATTAAAGTAACTAATTACTTTGTTATTGGATTACATGCAACACTGCAAATATTCCATGTTAAAATGGTAGTTACTATGAGGTCATACGTAATAGGCATAGTAAGTCACAATAAATATAAAATAATCAGCTACATATGCTGTTAAAAATATTTTTAGATGTATTATTGCCTGTTGCACTGTTAGTTACCCATGTATGAGCAACTAGAAGTGAAGAGATTTTTACATTTCAAATGAATATAAATGACCCATTCATCTAAGAGCAGACATTTAAAATTTCAAAGGTGAAGTTTGAGGTATTTTCTCATTTCAAAATCTGTGAGATTTGTCATCTTTTGTACATCTGAAGTTCTTTAGCTCTTAAAAACTAAGGGGCTATTCACATTAAAAACATTCTTGTGTTCAAAATCAGCTAGATGCAGCACAGTGAAGTGGAACAGATCTCATGGGTCGTAAGACACATTTTTAAAAGTTTAAACGATTTTATGTTTAGTCATGAAACTTTACAGTATATGGCGCAAGCCAGTATGTACAGCATGTTAGCGTTCAATTGTTCTATCTGCAGCAGCATTGTAAGCAGATCTAGTCTTGCCCATTATAAGATGGAACATCTAAACTTGACGTTGCATCTTAAAAATGTGTTGCTCATGGCGTGAGATGCTGAAAAACAGACAGAAATTTCAAATATATCACAGATGGACGCAAGAATGTAAACTGTGTGAACACCCCTTAACATCTTTTCGTAGTATCTTTCTCTCCTGTAATTTCAGAAATTAATTGGCCAAATTAATATCCTCCAGCATCTGTTGTCTTTAATATTGCTCTTCCTTTATACTTTTCTTTCTGTAAAGTCTGTAGCTGTGAGTCGTGGGGCGCATAAATTCGGCTCTTTGACTCCTCCCTCTTCTCCTAAGACTGCTCCAAAGGCAGGGCACAGACGAATTCTGAGCGATGTCACACGCAGCACCATATTTGGAGTTCCTGTAAGTCAGTCCACTCAACTGCTTCAAGCCGCCGCAGCAGAGGCCAGCCTGAACAAGTCCAAGTAAATCATACAGATACCAAATCTATCATTTTACAATTTATTTTTTGTACTTTACATCATTGAGCATTTAGTAAAGTTAAAAATTCAGACTGTTTCAAGTGTACTTCACAACTAGGTTAAAAGCAAGGAGGCAACATTAGGACATTTTAAAGGGAAAATGGGATTGTTCTTGATCTTTTGAAATAAGAGTTTGATATGCACATACAGTTGAAGTTTACATACAATAACTATTTACATAGGATCACTACTTTATTTTAAGAATGTGAAATGTAGACATAATAGTAGAGAGAATGATTTATTTCAGCTTTTATTTGTTTCATCACATTCCCAGTGGGTCAGAAGTTTACATTATTTTTTTTTTAGTATTTGGTAGCTTTGATTTTAAATTGTTTAACTTGGGTCAAATGTTTTGAGTAGTTTCTCACGATAAGTAGCTGGAATTTTGGCCCATTCCTCCAGACATAACTGGTGTATCTGAGTCAGGTTTGTAGACCTCCTTGCTCGCTCATTCTTTTTCAGATCTGCCAACACATTTTCTATGAGGTCAGGGCTTTGTGATGGCCACTTCAATACCTTGACTTTGTTGTCCTTTTGCCTCAACTTTGGAGGTATACTTCGGGTCATTGTCCATTTGGAAGACACATTTGTGAACTAGCTTTAACTTCCTGACTGATGTCTTGAGATGTAACTTCAATATATCCACATATTTTTCCTTCCTCATGATGCCATCTACTTTGTGACATGCACCAGTCCCTCCAGCAGCAAAGCACCCCCACAACATGATGCTGCCACCGCCATGCTTCACGATTGGGATGGTGTTCTTCGGCTTGCAAGCCTCACCCTTTTTCCTCCAAACATAACGATGGAAGTTATGACCAAACAGTTACATTTTTGTTTCATTAGACCAGAGGACATTTCTCTAAAAAGTAAGATCTTTATCCTCATTTGCAATTGCAAACTGTAGTCTGGCTTTTTATGGTGGTTTTGGAGAAGTGGATAATTCCTTGCTGAGCAGCCTTTCGGGTTATTTCGATATAGGACTTGTTTTACTGTGGATATAGATACTTGTCTACCTGTTTCCTCCAGCATCTTCACAAGGTCCTTTGCTGTTGTTCTAGGATTGATTTGCACTTTTTGCACCAAACTACATTCTTCCCAAGGAGACAGAATGTGTCTCCTTCCTGAGCTGGCTGTGTGGTCCCATGGCATTTATACTTGCATATTATTGTTTGTACAGATGAACGTGGTACCTTCAGGCATTTGGAAATTGCTCCTAAGGATGAGCCAGACTTGTGGAGATCAACAATGTTTTTTTTTATGAGGTCTTTGGTGATTTCTGTTGATTTTCCCATGATGTCAAGCAAAGAGGCACTGAGTTTGAAGGTAGGCCTTAAAATACATCCGCAGGTACTCCTCCAATTCAGGACACCTCCAATCAGAAGCTAACTTGCTAATTGTCTAAAGGCTTGACATAATTTTTTGGAATTTTCCAAGCTGCTTAAAGGCACAGTTAACTTAGTGTATGTAAACTTCTGACCCACTGGAATTGTGATATAGTCAATTAAATGTGAAACAATCTGAAATTACTCGTGTCATGCACAAAGTAGATGTCCTAAACATCTTGCCAAAACTATTGTTTGCTAATATTAAATCTGAAAGATGAGTTTTAATGACTTCAACCTATGTGTATGTAAACTTCTGACTTCAACTGTAAATGTTTTCATAATCATTTCACACACATTATATCTTGACTAACATTATGAGTGGACTTCAGGTAGGACTAATTAAATACCTAGGTGTAGAAAATGGTCCCTTGACATCATTTAAACTGTGTTTATATTGTTTTTGTGTCTGCTGTAGGTCAGCTAGCACCACTCCCTCTGGTTCTCCACGTTCATCTCAGCAGAGTGTTTATCAGTCAGGGGACGCTTCAGGCTCATCGGCTGGAGCCCTAGCATCGTGGAACCCCTTTGGTGATGATAATTTCTGCAAACTTACAGCAGAAGAGCTGCTCAACAAGGACTTTGCCAAACTTGATGGTAAAATCACATGCTTTCAAAGTATTCAAAGTACTTTTTATTTAGTATTTTTTAATGATATTTCTATATGATACTTTATTAAATATACTGTACTATTTATTACTCTGTTAGTATATGTAAATCATAATAAGGGTTGAAGAGTAATGGAATACATGTAACAGGATTACGTATTTAAAATACAAAATATTAGGTACTGTATTCCACTTCAGTTACAATTTAAATCGTTGGTAATCCGATTACAGTTACATTCAAAAAGACTTTTGATTACTGAAGAGATTACTTAGCATTTTATTGCCATTTATTGACTATTCTGTTGGAAAACATTTATAAATTATATGATATGAGTAGCGTTTGAACAGCAGTCAATCACTTTCTTATGTTGTGTTACATTCAGACAAGTTCATAATGTTGTGAGTGAAAAGGTGGATATGACGTCATTGAGGAACTTTCCCTTGGAAGCTTAATAGAGGAGCTACATAATGTTTCTACAGCTTAAAAACAGTTAGAAACGCTTTGACAGGTGAAACACAAATCCAATAAATAAACGATTACATGCCATTTCAATGTTTTTATGTGGTTAGGGTATTTTTTACAAGAAATGCTAAATGTAGCCTTTAACACAGGATAGAAATCTACAAATAAGATATTTTCTGCATTATTCTATGAATAGAATCCACATAAGATCAGATAATGATGTCATTGTGTACACTCTGTGGAGTTTTGAAGTTTGGAGCAGCAAAAATAGTTAACCTTGTGTAAATTGTCATGTAAACATTTAGTTTTTGCTAAGCTAAAATCCTATTTCTTGTCTTTACATTACATTAATGTATTACCAGATGCGATTTATTATTTATAATGAAATCTATGACAACAATTCACATTGGAGCATAACGTTTTTCTCTAGTAAGACCTTTGAAAATAGAGCAAAGATGTACTGCAAAAATCTTATACTTAATGAGAATTTTAATATTATTTTTCTGTAAAAATATTTAAAAAACAATTCTATGCCAGTGCTGAAGAAGTAATCCAAAGTATTTTGATTATGTTACTGACCTTAAGTAATCTAATGGAATACATTACAAATGACATTTTACAGCATGTATTCTGTAATCTGTAGCGGAATACTTTTTAAACGTAACCTTCAGAGTCAGAATTGACTTTATTGCCAAGTAAGTTTTCACATACAAGGAATTTGCCTTGGTGTTTGATGCATACAATAACACTAAACAAAGTAAGATAAATAATTAACTATATTTAAGATACAATATATAGAGAAAAAGTAAAGTGACTGGTTTTAATAAAGGAGCTGTACAGTTGTGCAAATTATGTGCAGAATATGAACCATAGAATGTGCAAATGTTCACTGTTCTCAGTTGTTCACAGTTCACAGAAAGGTTTGAGCATATTAAAAATGGCAAAAACCAGATAAATATTTTTTAAGTTGATGCAAGACAGATGTGGAAACTATGTTAATGTTACGTGTAGTGTCTATGGAGGTGGGATAAGAAGTGCCAGGAGGGTCCTAGGCCTTAGTTATGAAGCCAGCTGCATACGGGAAGAAACTGTTCCTGTGGCGTGAGGTTTTGGTTCTGATTGACCGTAGCCACCTGTCGGAGGGGAGTGTCTCAAAGAGATTATGTCCTGGGTGGGAGGGGTCAGCCACAATCTTTTCCGCCCGCCTCAGGGTCCTGGAGGCATACAGGTCCTGGAGAGACGGCAGACTGTATCCAACCACCTTCTCAACAGAATAAATTACATGTTGCAGTCTGCTTTTGTCCTTGGCAGTGGCAGCAGCATACCAGATGGTGATTGAGGAGGTGAGGATGGACTCAATGATGAAGGTGTGGAAGGGCACCATCATTGTCTTCGGCAGGTTGAACTTCTTCAGCTGCCGCAGGAAGTACATCCTCTGCTGTGCTTTTTTAATTAGAGAGCTGATGTTCAGCTCCCACTTGAGGTCCTGGGATATGATGGTTCCCAGGAAGCGGAAGGACCTCCACAGTGTCAACTGGAGAGTCACACAGGATGATGGGGGTGGGTGGGCCTGGGTTCTTTCTGAAATCTACGACCATCTCCACTGTCTTCACAGCACTGAGCTCCAAGTTGTTCTGACTGCACCAGGTCACCAGATGATCAATCTGCCGCCTGTAGGCGGACTGATCCCCAACAGAGATGAGACTAATGAGGGTGGTGTCATCCGCAATCTTCAGGAGCTTGACAGTCTGGTGACTGGAGGTGCAGCTGTTAGTGTACAGGGAGAAAAGTAGAGGGAAAGAACACAGTCTTGAGGGGAACCAGTGCTGTTTGTCCAGGAGTCAGAGACATGATTTCCTAGCCTCCTTTCACGTGCTGCCTCCTATCAGTCAGGATGTCTGTGATCCACCTGCACGTGGATTCCGGTACACTCAGCTGGGAGAGCTTTTCCTGCAGCAGAGCCGGGATGATGGTTTTGAAGGCAGAGCTCAAATCCACAAACGAGATCCTAGCGTAAGTTCCTGAGGAGTCCAGGTGCTGGAGGATGAAGTGGAGGGCTATGTTAACTGCATCGTCTACTGACCTGTTAGCTCTGTAGGTGAACTGCAGGGGGTCCAGGAGAGGATTAGTGATGGTTTTGATGTGGGACAACACAAGGCGCTCAAATTACTTCATTACCACAGAGGTCAGGGCGACAGGTCTGCAGTCATTAAGTCCTGTGGTCCTTGTTTTTTTGGGGACGGGGATGATGGCGGAGGTCTTGAAGCAGGCTGGCACATGACATGTCTACAGTGAGGTGTTAAAGCTTTCTGTAAACACAGGAGACAGCTGATCAGCACATTGCTTCAAGGTGGATGGAGAGACAGAGTCTGCTTTGCAGGTGTTCTATCTCTTAAATAGTCTGTTTACATCTGTCTCCATGATGAAGAGAGTCGTCATTGTGGTGGGGGAGGAGGGGGCCTCTGAGGTAAGGAGCTGTGGAGAGGACCTGCTGTGATGGGGAGGTGGAGCAGGTCTGGATTCCCATTCCCAAACCTCTTAATAATATACAGTCAGCCGGTTATTGCTAAATAAACCTCGACAGGGTAATCAGGACCCTGATGCGAAGAGGGGTCCTGTATCACACTGAAGGGGTTTATTTTGCAATAACAACTGGCTGACTGTATACAATGTCCAACTTATTACATGGCTACTAACCAAATAAATGCATGGACATAAAATATTGATTTGCATTGAAATATGTAATTATGTGAGAAGAAAGAAGTTGCTGAACAGCTGAAATCCACCTTTGGTTAGCGTCGGAGTTCTGTTGTTGTTTATTTTGTAAAAATGATAGGGATGCACGAAATATCGGCGAATTGGCCAATAACCGAGAAAATCTAAATATTATTATTGCACGACAATGGACTTACCGCCGATATTTTTACTGATAATTTGTTGTGGTTTATTTGCTTGCAACTGAGAATCTCAGTTCTGAAATTGCTCTGTGGATTATTTCAACATCTCTACACCTTGTTACATTGTTTTGGGTCTGGTCTTTATTCATCTGCTGTGAGTAACAACATGCCATTTCTCTATTCTGTTTATGATTCATGAGGCATTAAACCAAAACGCTACAAAAACATGTTATATGTTACTTGGTGGCAATCATTTTAGCTGATTACTTAATGAAACAGAATATGGGAAATTGCACAGCATTGCGATTAAAACAAGCACCAAAACAACCTAGCACTGTTCATAGATCTTCAAAAAAGTTTCATAGAGGGGGGCCTGGATAGCTCAGCGAGTAAAGATGCTGACTACCACACCTGGAGTTCACGAGTTCAAATCCCAGGGCATGCTGAGTGACTCCAGCCAGGTCTCCTAAGCAACCAAATTGGCCCGGTCGCTAGGGAGTGTAGAGTCACATGGGGTAACCTCCTCGTGGTCGCTATAATGTGATTCGCTCTCGGTGGGGCGTGTGGTGAGTTGTGCATGGATGCTGCAGTGGATGGAGTGAAGCCTCCACACATGCTATGTCTCCGCGGTAACACGCTCAACAAGCCACGTGATAAGATGCACGAGTTGACTGTCTCAGACATGGAGGCAACTGAGATTCATCCTCTGCCACCCAGATTGAGTCACTATGCCACTACGAGGACTTATGCCTCCTACACACTACACGACTTTCAAAGATGTCGGATCGTGGTACCGTTCATATTACACAACTGTCTGTCTTGTCATGGAAGTCGTAGCATTTTCAAATTACATGACGAATCTGCGACAGGGGTGAACACATTACAAAACATTTCACTATTGACGAATCCCCGACGACTCTGCCTGGACTCCAAATTACGTTTGACAACAGAGCACACGTGAGAAGGGATACGAGATACAAAAACAAATGCATGATCATTTGTTATGCATTTCAGAATATGGTGTGTAGGTTTTTAATCATATATTTTATTGGTTACAATATGAAGAAGTACCTCCTACTGAAAAATCTACCTATTTTACATGCATTATTACAGCTGTTTGAAGTTCATTATTCTCTCACTGTGAGCGAGTCATCAGGATTATCATAAACACTCTTCAAACCAAATGGGCACCAAACAATTTATGCAAGTGTACTGTCATTTATTTCTCATTCAAATTAGCATACATTGGTTTTATAGGCACATTTCTGGTTCGTTACATCAGCCAAACCTTAAATAACAGCAAATCCAAATTCTACACATTAAATGGAACATATTTCTAAAATAAGAATCTTTTATTAATTAGATGGCAGTTCCGTGTTAAAGGATTAAAAATGCAAAAAAAAAAAAAAAATGGGATATTGGTATTGGCCACAATGAGCTGTGAATGATCAATTATCGGCATCAGCGCAGATATTCCATATCAGTGCATCCCTAGAAAATGACCATCTGGCTGCTCATTATTCATTATTATTAAATTATAAAAATTTATTCAAAATTATTATTATTAAACTTGCCAAATAAATAAATGCACATAAAATATTGATTTTAGTTGAAATTATTTTATTATCTTACTAGTAGAGATTGCACAGTGATCCGAGATGTTGTTGATGTACGGTTGTTACGCAGAGAAATCAAGTGGCTAGATGGCGCCATTGACCAATCAGAATTGAGTATTCCAGAGAGCCGTGCAATAAAAATGTATATGTTTGATTAATTAATTCAGCACATTTTTTTTAAGCCTCAGCAGTGTGATTGCAGTAATGTGTGTGTGTGTGTATGTGTGTGTGTTTGATTATTGTTTGTTTAGAGCTAAGACAGCTGAGAGGTCCTGTCCTGAAAATGATTTCTTGGTTGCAGTCTACGTCTTCCAATATAGGATTTGTCCATGTATAATATATTTATCTTGCTCTCTCTCATTCTGTCTCATACTATGTCTCTCTCAGTCTCCCAGTGCTTGCTAAGAGTCTATTTTTCTGGTTTTAAAGTTTGGTTTTAAACCCGAATTACTTTCTTCCATTGGTTGAGCCATAAGTTCACACGTTGGACTGCTCAAACAGTGCAATGTTTTGATAGGTTGATTTTCAGGGAAATCAACCTATGAATGGCTCACATATACTGGTCTCTGCGTATAAATATAACACACATCACCTTTAAATGTAAAGACCGCATATTCAGCTTCACTATATAACATTGAACATATAATACTGCCAGTTTCCTTTAAGTGTAATTCTCTATTTTAGATGTTTGCTGATGTGTTTTGTGTGTATAAGAGTTTCTTGATGGCTCTCACCAGAAAGCTCAGAGAGTAGATTAACACTCGGGGTTCTTATGTAAGATCAGTCTGCTAATCCTTTGAATCTGATGACACGCCAGTTCGTGCAGGGTAAATTTAAGGCACAGGTAAACCTTTTGAGAGCAGCCAGATGCAAGGTCAGAAAATTGGCCCTTGTCTAGCTCTGTGGAGGTCTATACACACACACTTGACACACACTGTCGGTCATAATAGTAAGTAGTGTTTGTTAAGGCAAGCATCACTAATTGCTCGAGTGGCATAGTTGGCAAGACTAGAAGAACTTTTGTTAATTTATGTTTAAAGGTTGGATGGTTTGCTCTCTACCTTAGTGAAAGTGGGAAAGCATGCGTTCTGTGACCTGAGGACCCCCCACCCCCCACACCACACCTGACCCTAAAGACCTCCTTTCAGTTGCAAAGACTGTCTAAGTGTCTGATCCTTGATTGATCCACATGTATATGGATATTTTTTTTTATATTTAAAGAAACCCTGACAACTGTACTATTTAAACTCATTGCTGGTGTATTATTACTGTAAGTGACTACCACAAAAACTAATAGCTAGTCTTATAGTCGGCTTCCTTCTCCATTCTCTTGCTGAGTTATAACCCTAAGCCCTACGTGATGTGAAGATTGTTTGTCTAACAAAATTAACTAAAGTCTATACTGGGTTTGCATTTGTCTTGATTGGATATCTATTGAACCCCTTAGAGGACAGGGAGGGAATTTCTTTTCTGAAGTTGTTTTGCTTTCCCTTACATTAGCTTTTGTGTTCCCTTACAATAGTTTTGTGTTTCCTGACATTCGTTTTTAAAACCTTGATTTCCACCCAAAAAATTATGCCCAAAATTAACGTCTCTGTTATGATTGAAATCTTGGTTCCCTGAAAGGAGGGAATGAGAATATATTCTGTCTGAACTGCCCCTAACTCATCTGTCTGTGATTTGAGAATGCATGTGCGAAAACAGGCCTTCCAAACATGTTTTATTTTATCATTAACTACAAACCTGAACACCAACCGAACCTGAAGTCCTACTTGAAAAACTGACCCGAACCCAGCCAAAAACTTGACTGGTTCTCCTATGCAGCCTGGGTCAGGTTGCAGACCTCTAATCAGTCTCAATGAGCGGCAGTTTTTAAAACAGTGCTCATCCTTTCAGACAGAGGGATAAGAGGATTCTAAATGGGTTCAGTGATTGTCACTCCTGTGAGGAGCTCCCATAGCGTCAGCTACTGATGCAGCGTCGAAGTGACCGACTTGAAAGAAACCACGGTTTCAGTAAAGTAAGCATGATGTAACCATGAATGCAATAATCATTGTTTCTGTACTAAAACCAAGGTAAACTTAGTGGTTATGGTTTTACTACAAATAATATAGTTGAACTATAGTTATTGTAGAAAATCCAGGGTTAATTTGGAAAAAAGCTATTGCAAGGGAGTGCAAAACTTATTGTGAGAGAAAGCAAAGCTATTAATAGGAATGCAATGCTATTTCAGAAATTAAATTCCCTCCATGTCCTCTAAAGGGCACATTAAAATTAGCTATTTTAATCAAGTTCATTTTTAGATTGTGGTAATACTGCTAAATACTGTTAAAAATGGTTTGTTGCTGGTTTTAAACTCAACATGATATCAAAATTTACCTTGGCTGGTCTTATTTTGCACGTTTCGTCAGTGCATGAATTTCCATATAAAACGTGTCTTCATTAAAAACTCTACCTCTGAAGCAACTTTCTTTTTCAGCTGACGTCAACAAGGGCAGGGAAAATTATGTTAACCAATAGCCAAATATCTATTTAGGTATTGTTTTAGGCTACTGTTGTAGGTAACAGCCTTTCTAAAATCGTTAACACAGTAATTTAATGTGGTAACGTTAATGTAATCAAGTTTACAGCAAAAAAAGCAAATAATGATAGAATTGGAAAAGAATCGTTAGCATTGTGATATGTGGAGATGATCTGGAGAGTGAGTTTGACTTTCAGACTTCACATCCCGGTCAAATATCCCTCTCAAAAGTGGGTGTTGGTGGTGTTTTAGGATGGCAGTATTCCTGCACAATCCACTGCAAACTTGCAAACATTTAGGTTTGGCTCCATTCTGCTGTGGAACACCCAATTTTTATGATCCAATCAATTCCAGATGGTCCCACTCTACAGTTGTTCCCCACTGAATGTTCTGTTACACTCTGAAATCTGTTACATTACAAAAGTCAAATAAGGATCCTTTGCAGTGTGCTCTGCTGTATACTTTTTCAAATGAAGTTCATAAAAGGGGTATTCTATACATACAGAATTTATTTATTTATTTTTGTGCATATTTGCATACTGAAAAAATAGTATGAGTAAAATATGGTAGTAGTAATTCTGAACATATCCACTCACTTTTGTATTTAATCTCTCTTAAATGTTTCTTTTTTTTAGCATTTTGTTTGGCTTTTCAGTTCAGTTTGTGCTCTTGCCTTTTTTCTTTTCTTTTTTACCAACTCATATGCAGTGTTGAGTAAATTACTCAAAGAAAGTAACCAATTAAAATGAATTCTCTCAAATTATAATCAGATTACTTTACAGATTACATAGTGGAAAAGTAATTACATTACTTTAGTTTTAGGTTACTATCTACGTTTTTGTTTGTCCACTCAGCGAAGTTTAAATATTGTCTATATCTTGTTCATTGTCGTACGCAAGTCATACACTCATTTTTAGTTAGCGGGTGCACACACTTCAGCTGGCACAGAAACCCAAACAGACTTGCATATTAATAAGTCATGTTTTAGATGTATTTTTCATTAATAATATATTCTGTATACACTATTATATATTATCATTTTTTGGGGGAAATATGTGTAACCTTAGTATTGTACTTTAAAGTAATTAATTTAATTGAAAGTCAGTAACTGTAATCTGATTACAAAAATTCAAATGTAATGCATTACACTACCTTTGGAGTAAAATGTAATTAGATCACTGTAATTAATTACTTTGTAATCGGATTACACCCAACACTGCTCAAATATCTATTCCTTATGACAAACACTTTTCTGCTTCATATTCTCCTCTCTCCACATGTCTCTCCTCAACTCCTCTCCTCTCTTCTGTTGGAGTAGAGAAGTTGATCGAGGGTTTGAAGTCTCCCGAGCCCTCTTCCTCCCTCATTCTCCCTGATCTTCCATTGAATGACCCCTTCAGCCCTGCAGACTTTAGTCATGGTAACCAGATAATTGTCTGTTCATCATTGCCTTTTTCCACCTACAACCCCCACAGCTGAAACATCATGTCCGCTGCTCTCTGTCTGTTAATATTGAGTGTTTTTCTCTGTTCAGCTCATTCCATTCACACACGGAAATCCTGAATGTACTTACTTGTCCCCATTCCTGTCTTATTCTGTCCTGTGTGTCTTTATAACCCCATTGCTGTCTCATGTATCCGTATAACTATTTCTTTCATCAGATATCCGTATGTCATTGAATGATCTGGTTGAAAGTGTGCTTCTTCTTGGAGCTGAGTCTGCTTTGACAAGTAAAAAAAAATTTGGATAATTAAAAAAAATATCAAAAGGTTTTCTCATGGTTACACCAAATACCCTGAACCAAATGTGCACATTTTGAACCAAATTTTTATAAAAATGTCAAATATTGATATTTAGTTATGACAAAATAACGATTTGTTTTTAAATCTTCACAAACAGTCTTGTTTTAAGATTTTTGTAACATGACAACACAATTTCTATCTACATGTTGGTTGCACCACATGACAAAAGCTTTTCAAATATTAGTCATATTTTAAAAATAAAATTGTTTCATTGCATTTAAAAAAAAAAAGGAAGAAATAATATATATACACTGTGTATATATATGGTAAAACTATGTTCAATAATGTCCAGTTAACTACATCTTAGTACTTTCTCAAAGATGCAGTAGACAAAATCATGATGTAGAGGAAATATACCCAAATGTATTTAACAGAGCAATTTGTTGAGCACTTCAGCAGGTTTCTTCCCCGTAAGGGTAACTCTTGGGAAAAATTAAAATTAAGTGTCATGTGGATTAAAAAAAAGCGTATTATTATTTAATTCCAAGACTGCCCTTTTATTTCCAAAAATGTATTTTGTTTTAGCTTTTTCTGAAAGGTGAGAAAGTAAAAGAAAATTAATTGTTGCCATATAGCTACACCATACCATAAAGGTTTATTGACTTACTTTGTAGCCAATGTTTTGTCAAGTCTAGGTTTTAGACCTAAACTCTATATATTTTTAATAAAACAATTGATGGATAAAAATAAAGCATGATGAAAAATGTACAAACCAGTCTGTCAAAGTGACAGATAATGTTTATTTATAACACAACCTCTGGCATGGAGTGATTAAACATGTCCATCAGGATCTCCTGCCATCTCTTCATATTTTTTTATAAAACCAATATATTTGTATCTCTTATTCTTCCTGCAGCTGGGATGGATTCTCTGATTCCTGGTCTGGACCCTCTGAAGGCTGATCTTGGGTCAGCCACACAACAAGGTCAGCAATTCTGTTAATATCCTCTTATTCTTCATCATACAGCAGCTCGCTGAAGCATTGAATCTGCTGACATTTTTAAGTACCTCTCATTGCCATTAGTCTCGCTATGTTCAAATATTTCTAGATGACACAGGCTCTGTTCCAAACCCTCATGAGCAGTCTTCTGTGTACATGGGCAACTGACTTCTAAGGAACCTCATATGTGACTGAATTTGTATTCTTTACCCTGTTAACACACATGTCATACAATTAATGCTCCTCATGTGAAGCAACCAGAGACTAGACTAGTGCACACGGTTGATTCTAATAGAGTCTGGTGTTAGCCGTGCTGGGTAGTAATGGATTACACGTAATCTGGTTTATGTAATCAGAATAAACAAATCAAATACTTGTAATTAGTTAAAATTACATTTTAAAATACTCATAATCAGGTTACAGTTACTTTTTCATGGATTATGTGATTACATATTAATCAGGCAAAGGCAGTAAATTGTTGATCTGGGGTGGAACTCTATACACAGATCTGATATTAGCCAACAGCTATAATTATCCTGAAGATGGAGCAGTAATCCATACATAACTGCAAAACCATTTGCATTAGTGTGGTAAAACTAGTTTTAGTTTCGGCTTCAAAAATGTACATGAATGCGCTTTAAAATTTGAGAGCATTTCTTTTTTTTGTGAAGTTGATTCCCAAATATAACTCGTCTGATCGGTTACCACACATGGATTTGTTATGCCAAAATTGCCAGAGTAAGAACGCTTTTTTTATTTCACTCAAACAGACAAATAGCAAGTAAAAAACACAACACAATACAAGACATTACTGACTACTATTTTAGTCATTTAATTTGTAATCGGGACCATATTAAAATTCAGAAGTAATCTACCCAGCATTGGATCTTAGCATGTTGCTAAACCGACAACTCAATAATCTAATAAACTTAATATATAGCCCTCTGATATTATTTTATTTGTAATTTAATATTTTTATTTTCTGTTGGCACTTTTTAGTACTAAATACAATATTTTGATACTTCAAGATCCTAGTGTAGCGTGGAAATGTATAGAATGGTATACCCATTTTAAATTTAAGGTCTTTCTTACAGAACCCCTTAGAGATATTATATAATTGTTACACTGAGGCCTCTCCCCGCCATCACTGTAACAAGAAACAGCTGTTAGAGATCATGTCAACTAGCTTGACGAGCCACACCACTCCCTATCTCCCACAAACAGACACACGACCATACCCCCATTACCAGACCTTGTTTGTGCAATATCTTTGCAGAAGTGTAATCAATGCTTGTGAATGAGCCCTTGCGAAAAGGCCAGGCATAGTTTGTACAACACCACTGTAAAAGTACAAACAACGTTTGCGCTGAGCCCTACGATAAGTGCGATGTTGTGTGTGCAATACTCCTGTAGAAGCAAATAACGTTTTGCATTTGAGCCCTAAGATAATGGCAGTGTAGCTTGTGCAAACCCTGCAAAAGGACAAACAATGTTGCGTTTGAGACCTACAATAAGGGCGACGTTGTTTGTGCATACCCTTGCAAGGAAATAGCATTTTCTGTTTGAGCCCTACAATAAGGGTTTGAGCCCTACATTGTTTGTGCAATAACCCTGCAAATATAAGCAATGTTTTCCCATGTGAAGGGAGATTAAACGCTTTATTTATCAACCACATTCACCTGGAAGAGACAATGGGCACGCAACTGGTCCTGGCACGCACTAGCAGGCCCTCATTTAGCCCGATAGTGGACACACGGCTATTTTGTTACTATGTGTTTAAAAAAAGCCATGTTTTTGGGAGCACATCTGTGCTTTGGAACAAAGCCATGGTCTGGTAGCCTTCATATACCGCACCATGATGCAAAGCAGGATCTTTGGTACATTAGGATCTTTTTCTTCACCATGGCTTGTCTGCTTAATGAAATGTTATCAGTAACAGGAGAGATCAATTAAACAGTGATAAAAACATGCACAATAACCAAATAACCTCATCTGTATCTGTCCTTATTAGTAATCAATATAACTTGCCATTGCTTGTTGATAAGAACATAAGGATGGATTTGGTTTATTGAAAAGCACACAATAATATCTTTGCAGCAATAAGACTGAACCAGTGGCACATTGTTTTTCATACAAGGGTGTTATAATACTCCATCAAAACTTATTGGCAGTATTAGTGCTGGGCTTCAGTGTATTTTTTTAAAGCCTAGAAGTGCTGTGTCACCTCGTCTTGTTTTATCCTCTGCTGAAATTAATGAATGCGATCTGTATCTAACTGGATCTGTGTACAGTTATATCTTATAGGGACACTTGGTGGCTAAATGGGTAATTACATTGTGTATCACAGTACTTATATATTTTAATCCTGGCCTTGTGGAAATGTGCAGTTTTAGCTGTAATATTAATTATTTTGGCTTAACAGACATGGTTTAGGGTTTTTCCAAAATCCCCAAATCAAGACCAAAATTAAAAATGTAACTCCTAGAGCTTTCAAGCTACACTCACCAAACTGTGTACAGTCTGTACTTAGTTTAGACCATTCTAACTGATCAGACTTTTTCAAAAAATTCCTTAGACGTGCATTGATGGAATGTTCAAACTGTGTTTCCTTCCTTAAGTATTAAACTTTGGTGTGTGTAACTCTTGAATGATACCTCAACTTATGTGGCTTATTGATGAGTGGTGTTCTAGTACTTTTTAAACTATCAGAATTATGGATGAGCAGTAAAAAAAATGCAAAAAACGTCCAATAGACATAGGTTTAAGCACTATCTAGGGACCACAATATCAATGAGATTATATATTCAGAAATTTTTTCTTTTGACATGATGGCCGAAATGATTAGTTTACAAGGATTTGTTCAGAAAAGTATGAAGGCATTTTAATGAGAATAATATTGTGTTTTACTTGGCAATCTAATTAAAGCAGTCTAATTAACTTCTGCTACTGACCTCTACACATTTTCTTTCATCTGCCTTTATCTCTCCTGATAAATCTTATTGCTATTAGCCCATCATATTTCCTTTGTGTCCCCCACCATTTTTCTGTCAATTTTGAACTTTGTATATTTATTCTTTGCCACTTTGTCTCATATCCATTTATTTCTCATTTCACTCATCCATTCTTTATTCTTCTCCTTTGCCCTATGTCCTCCAGAATCTTTTGTGTCAGGAGATTCTTTTTTTGACAGTTCTCTACTCTCTCACCCCTCCTCTGGGGCTCAAATACTGGCTTCATCACCCTCATCTCTCCCTGCCTTGTCTATGGACCAGTTTACCCCTGCTGCTCTAAGCAGTGGACAGTCACTCCAGGGTGAGACACATATGCTCACTCGAATGAACACGGTTATAGTTTGCAGGTGTCTTAACACCACGGGTAGGGGTAGGGTTAGGTAGTAAGTTAGATTTTTTGTGACAAATCAACACAAATTCAATAAGATACCACCAACTAAACTATTTACTTTACAAATTAATGCAAATCAACTAAAAAAATTCACACCAGTGAAGCCACAAAAACAACACAAATCAATCAAATGTTTTCACAATGTGAACAGTGCAACAAATCAAAGCAAATCAACAAACTATTTTCAAAAAGATCTGCTTGCCAAAATAACCTGTATCAGCTGAAACTATTCACTCCGAGCGACACAACAAACCAACACGAATACAACTATTCTCCCCAAGAGCAACACGGCAAACCAATACGAATCAAATACAGCTATTGACACCCAAGAGCAACTAAACAAATCAACCCAGAAAAAATACAACGACACGACAAATCAACATGAATCGAATACAGCTAATCACCCCAAGAGCGACACGACGAATCAACGTAAATCAAATACAACTACTCGCCCCAAGAGCGACACGACGAATCAACGTGACTCAAATACAACTACTCGCCCCAAGAGCGACACGACGAATCAACGGGAATCAAATACAACTACTCGCCCCAAGAGCGACACGACGAATCAACGTGACTCAAATACAACTACTCGCCCCAAGAGTGACACGACGAATCAACGGGAATCAAATATAACTACTCGCCCCAAGAGTGACACGACGAATCAACGGGAATCAAATATAACTACTCGCCCCAAGAGTGACACGACGAATCAACGGGAATCAAATATAACTACTCGCCCCAAGAGCGACACGACGAATCAACGGGAATCAAATATAACTACTCGCCCCAAGAGTGACACGACGAATCAACGGGAATCAAATATAACTACTCGCCCCAAGAGCGACACGACCAGTCAACGTGAATCGAATACAACTACACGCCCCAAGAGCGACACGACGAATCAACGTGAATCAAATACAACTACTCGCCCCAAGAGCGACACGACGAATCAACGGGAATCAAATATAACTACTCGCCCCAAGAGCGACACGACGAATTAACGGGAATCAAATACAACTACTCGCCCCAAGAGCGACACGACCAGTCAACGTGAATCGAATACAACTACACGCCCCAAGAGCGACACGACGAATCAACGTGAATCGAATACAACTACTCGCCCCAAGAGCGACACGACGAATCAACATTATTTACATAAAGAGCAACTCAAAAAATAGACTACTAATGATCGCCTATTAAAGAGCCAAAGAACAAAAACAAAGTTCTCGTCAAGAAAACATGTCAATTAATTTGTCAATTAAAATATAATTTCTGTGTTAAGGGGCCCAAATGGATGAATTGTTACAACTGAACATGTCACAGCAACACTGTGTGAATAGGTCTTTAAAAATTAAGCACTTGATGTTTAGGACAATACTCTTTACGGTCTCATTCTCTCTTTATCTCTCTTCCACTTTGCTAATTTCTTTCTTTCTTTTTTCTCTCGGTTGTTCTGCTGTGGCACAAACTTTCTGCAGCCTCTGATCTGGTTCACTCCCTCTCCAGCTTCCAGTCCTCTGAGACTGGGGACCAAAGCTCTGATAATCAGTTTGACCCAATTCCAGTGCTTGTCTCCAAAACCTCTAGCAAAGGTAAGAGAGCATGTGTTTTATGTTATGAAACAAACCCAAAGTGTAGCCATATGGTTGCGAACTGATTATAACAAAGAAAGTTGTATTCTGCTGTCAAATTGTTCCCAGACACTAGTGTTATTGGAGTTACTAAATTATTGCTTGAATTGAGTAACACAAATGTAAAGGAAATGCTTTTAACGTCTTTAAATCAGGGGTACATTCATATTCAGATTGATCAGGTGTCATGTATATTATCAAGGAAAAATTAATAAATTTAAAATGTAAATATTTTATTTTCTTAATAATTTTCTGAAATTATATATTTTTTTTCTTATTTAAACACTCTTAAAACAATATATTTACCTTAGCAGAAAAACATACTCAAACATTCATCTTATCAGGTTACTGATAATTCATCTCATGTAATCATGATTTAATACATATGTTTCAAAATCCTTATTAATTTCTTTAGGAGAAAAACAAATTACTCCGTGCACCTTTAAATGTTAACTATAAACAACATTTACATTTATGCATTTGGGACAATCCCCCCGGAGCAACCTGGAGTTAAGTGCCTTGCTCAAGAACACAATGGTGGTGGATGTGGGGATCGAACCAGAGACCTTCTGATTAACAGTTATGTGCTTTAGCCCGACCATGCCACCACCACATATTGCATATCATAGTATGCAAATTTTGGGATATTGCTTAAAAAAGCTGGATGGAAAAATAAAAGATAAAATGTTGAAAATGTGCATTTAAAAAAAAACATACTATATATTTTTTGTTTGCTAAAAAGACGTGTGCATAAACTAAAATGGAAACACAATAGCAAATTAATTCCTAAAGAATTTAAATGGGAATATAGATTTTAAATAAGTTGTGTGATTTTGCCTCGGCGTCCATACATAATACATAATTCGCTCTGAGAATTTCATCAGTATCATTGTATGGCATTTAAAATGTTGCTCTGGTTGTTCTGACATACCAAATCATCTGTCATCAAAATGATACTATTACCTCCCAGAACTCTCTGACATGCTTTCGCTCCCAGACTTTAAGCATCTGCTGCTAAACGCTACTAAACAAAGTTTATCAGAGTGTTTTGTCTGCACTCCCTTAACCGCAACCAATGTATTTCATTTTTTAAAAGAGCCACAGTGGCTTCAAGTTCTACTTTGCACCAATTTCCCCAGAAGTGACGATTTTGTTCTCTTAAACGCATAGGATGGTGACACTGCTTAATTCGCAAAAGTACAATATGTTTTATTTATTTATTTTTATTTTGTGCGCAAATTTTATTCGTAACTTGGATGGAAACATGGCTTGAGACAAAGCTGCATTTTAGTGAATTCACCTCTGGACTTTTGTTTCAATATTTTAGGCTTTTCCATCTTTGGTTAGTTTTTCTTTCTTGCCATCCTCTTTACATTATTTAGGTACCGCCACACTTAATCCTTCCTTTAAAGGAATATTCCGGGTTCAATACAAGTTAAGCTCAATCGACAGCATTTGTGGCATAGTGTTGATTACCCAATAAATTATTTAGATTTTGTTTTTTTTAATTTTTAAGAAAAGGTGGGACAGGTTGAAAATGTTTTTTGTTGTAATCAACTTTAAGCCACAAATGCTGCCGATTGAGCTCAACTTGTTTTGAACCTGGAATATTCCTTTAATACCGTTCTGTTATTTCAGCGTTTTATGCTTTCTCTTTCCTGCTATTCATCTGGTTTTTGCTTCTTCTCTTTTCTCACCCCTCTGCTGCCCTCTTCCACCCATCTTCCCTTCAATCTCATTCTTTCACACACTTCTCATTGCTCGCCTTTCTTCTCTCTCTCTCTCCCTCACTCTTTCTCTTTTCCTCTTTCCGGCATGTTCTAGGTGGTCATTCGCGCAGCAACAGTGGCAGTTCTGAGACCAGTCTGCCCTCGTTGGCACGCTCTCTTCTGCTGGTGGACCAACTCATCGACTTATAGAGGAAACCGAGAGAGAGGGAGGGATAGGGCAACATTTATTGTGGGCAGCGTGCAATTCTTAAATACTTAATAGCCAGAGTTAAGAAACCTCAACCTTGAGTAGTCCCATAAAACCACAGTATTCTTCATCCAGCTAACCCTATAGAGCGTCCTTTCCCATATTTTACTCTGGCATTCTGTTCCCTTTTGCTGTGTGTCTCTTTTCTGCTGACCCATACACACTCTCATGACTATCCTCTATCCTTCTCTTAAACAATTATATTTTGTCAACTCCCAAAATAAACAGCTCAACTAGGGTTATGAAGCCAAAAAAGTTTTTTATTTTTTTCTCAAATTTGGACATTTTCACCAAACCCCTATGAAAACATAGGGTTTGGTGAAATTCAATTGAAACAAATAAACTTTCCAACGCACAAAACCCATTGAAATCGAAGGATTTGTTGCATTTTCTGACGTAACTTAAAATCTAGTGTATAAGCATCCTTAGAAAGCCAAAAGCAAATGTCAGGAAATCTGAAAATCATTGAGGTCATGTAAAAGTGGTCTTTAAAGTTTCCTTTCCTACATTATTGGATTGCCCTTAAGCCTGTTCTGTAAAATTCAGCGTCTCCTGCAAAGTTCTAGCCATGCAGAACTTTGTTGAAAAGCTTTCATACACTCTCTATATATTCTTTAGACTCTTGTTTTTTTTCTCTGATGTTCTTTCATTCCATCATTTGTATGTCAGTCATTCTGTCTCTTCCTCCTCCATTCATTAATTTGTTCATTTACTCGATCATTTCTTCCCCCGCTTTTTTTTTTCTTTTGCTATATCTGACTTATTTGTGTCAATGTGACACTTGCTACACCCAGTAGTACCCCTACAATAAATCAATATTTTGTATAATATGTTTGATCCAATCAGTACTGCATTGTTACCTTTATAGACACATAAAGGGTAAATGCAATATGTAGATAAAAAGGATTTGGGGGGTAAACGAGGCTGTCTATAGGATCAGTGTAAGGAATGAGAATCTGTATAAAATGTGTATTATTCTCATGTTAAATATTAGAAGATAAAGATTATTGTTCTGTGTTGTCAGAATACAAGATCTAAGGTTGCTTCTGTCATTTTGAATTTTATTTTGTGTCTTGTGTTACTCTATTGTGGGTCTTCTCTGAGTCTTCCTTGTGAAGGATGTTTTAGATAAACTTGAATATACAGATAGTGATTTCAGAATTCAGCAGTTTTTAAGAGATTCAGTGTTCAATAAAGTTTGATCCAACAAGCTTTAAATGAGAACTGTACATACAGGTTGTGTGTCACTTGCTGGAAAAACAAAGAAGGTCACAAGTATACAGTAGGGTGTTTGAAAACACCTACAGTAGCACCAGTTATTTTTGTGGTTCTTCTCACGAAACAGGCAAGAAATCTCAGGCTTATATTTCACCCAAATCAAAAGAAAAACAATGCACCAAATTGGAAAACAAAACTCCTCTTTACTGTAATGCGAAAAAAAATTGTCTTTATTGTAATGCGGAAAAATCTAATTCTCTTTACTGTAATGCGGAAAAATCTAATGCGGAAAAATCTAATTCTCTTTACTGTAATGCGGAAAAATCTAATTCTCTTTACTGTAATGCAGAAAAATCTCATACTCTATACTGTAATGTGGAAAAATCTTGTCTTTATTGTAATGAGAAAACATTTTGTGCTCTACTTTAATGCGGAAAAATCTAATTCTCTTTACTGTAATGCGGAAAAATCTAATGCGGAAAAATCTAATTCTCTTTACTGTAATGCGGAAAAATCTAATTCTCTTTACTGTAATGCAGAAAAATCTCATACTCTATACTGTAATGTGGAAAAATCTTGTCTTTATTGTAATGAGAAAACATTTTGTGCTCTACTTTAATGCGGAAAAATCTAATTCTCTTTACTGTAATGCGGAAAAATCTTGTCTATTGTAATGTGGAAAAATCTCATACTCTTTACTGTAATGTGGAAAAATCTTGTCTTTATTGTAATGAGAAATATTTTGTGCTCTTTACTGTAATGCGGAAAAATCTTGTCTTTTTTGTAATGCGAAACAATCTTGTACTCTACCGTAATGTGGAAAAATCTTGTCTATTGTAATGTGGAAAAATCTAATTCTCTTTACTGTAATGTGGAAAAATCTCATAGGCACTGTAGTGCATAAAAATCTAATTGGGGCAGATTCGCTAAGAATGAATTGCGCAAATGAGTTTTTTTTGCATGCGCTAACTGCGCTCGTTTAGCGCTCGATTCACTAAAGGAATTATGTAGATCAGGCTAAGGTGCAAACGCACCCACAAAACCTCTGCTGAACGCAATTTCCATGTGCAATTCTGATTTTGCTGTCCGATTCTGAGCCGAGGATGCCGCAGACCACCGTATTTGACCCAGCCTGCCGGGACTGAACAGCATCACTTTGATCCAGACACGCATCTTGATATATGCCAGATTATAACGCTATTCAACATCATTTGATGATTGTTTCAGTTAATTACTGCTGAAATTATCAGTTGAACATGTTAATAAACATCTCTTTTAAATAAGATTTATTTTACAGCTTACTTTCATTTGGCGGTAATAGCGCAATGTAAATTGCAAGTTGCACAGAGTTTTGTGAATGAAGCACAATCTTTAATGAGCCTAATTTACATAGAAAGGAGGCGTGTTTGCCTGGACATCCCTGGAAAAGATGGTGCTGGATGGCAGCATGTGTTCTCCAAAATGTTTACATATCTGTCTGCATTCATGGTGTTCTCATAGATGTGTGAGTTACCCATGCCATGGGCACTGACACACCCCTGGCCCATACAGAAACTGGCTTTTGGAGCTGACGCTAATAACAGCTGGGATGGTCCATTTACACTTTGGCCTGGAAAACAAGACTGCTGTGTTTTTACAAAACTTTTTTAAAATGTGAACTCTTCGGACCAAAAACACAGTTCCACTCTTCTACTTTCCATCTATGATGAGACCGAGGCCAGAGAAATCAGCAGCGCTTCTGGACAGTGTTGATGTACGGCTTCTGCTCTGCATAGTAAAGTCTTAACTTGCATCTGTGGATGCAGCGGCGAATGATGTTGACTAACAAAGGTCTACTAAAGTAATCTCAACCCATGTTAATGATATCCATTACAGATTAATGATGTTTTTTAAGACAGTGACGTCTGAGGGATCATAGATAAAGCGCATTCAGAAGTGGTTTAATCCTGCCCTTTACGCAGGGACGGATTATGACTTGCAAAGGCCCTGGGGCCAATTATCTCCAAGGGGACCCCCTCCACCCAAAAGTTGTTGGGCGGGAGGGGTGGGGGGTTTGTTGTTCATGCTCAAAAGGGTTTTCAAGTGGGAGGGATCACCAAACTTGATCGCGCAGCCTTAAAGCCCCGGGCACCCTTGGGCAGTCAAGAGCCCCCTAGTAGTCAAGGGCCCCTGGGCACTGGCCCCATTGGCCCGGTCAGTAATCTGTCCCTGCCTTTACGCACCGAGATTTGACTAGATTCCTTGAATCTTTTAACTATATTGTGCACTGCAGAGGGTGAAATAGCCAAAAACCTTCCAATTTGTCTCTTGGGAACATTGTTTTCAAAGTGCTGGATTATTTGCTGAAGCATCTGTTGGCAAATTCACAAGTCTCGAATGATATTTGCTCTTGAAGGACTAGGCTGTTTTTGGAGGCTCCTTATCAAATTATTATCATTCTTAAATTACCACCGTCTCAACTTTTTCAGAGCATGTTGCAATAATCTGATTTGAAATGACAGTACATAAATAAAAAACAATGAAATTCACAAGGTAAAACATCATATCATGTTTAGTTGAAGGGCTTTCAATATAGCAAAGTGTGATTTTAATTTACAAATCACTCCTTTTTGTTTTCATCATATTTTTCATACGGTCCCAGCTTTTTAGGAATTTGGGTTGCATTATATTTTTTTATACTTACGGCTTTTACTTACAGTTGTACATACATCATGACGTTTATTTTAACATTAAAAGTTCGTGTTTTCTTTTTTTGGGGTGAAATATGAATCAGACATTTCTTTCTGAGAGATTTATTTCAGCCGTTACTTTCTCTGATAAACTCGCTATTGTGAATCCTATTCACTTAATATTATAAGAAGAAAGAAGTGTTACTTCAAGGTAACTGTGATTAAATGAACAGTACAGTTTCATTATAGTATATTGATGAGACCGAGCCCATGACGGACAAATCCTCCTGAGGTCTTGCCTGTGAGAGATAAAACACCGGTCGATTCATTCTTGAGAGAACATTCCCAAAGCTGTGACACTTAATGAATATCAACTCTACAATGTCATGCTGTAAAGACATATCAAAGATAGAAGAAAATGTATCGTCTATATGTACTTGACATTTTCATATTTGGATATGTGAAGCAGTAATCATTTTCTTTCATTTCCTTTTAGATATAACTGCTTAGACTTGGAGTATACTTGGTTATTGTTTGTTTAATGCGAAGTGCTTTGTGTTATTTAGCTTTAAATCATTGTTTTGTCCATAGCTTGTGCAACAGATGCATCGGTAGAACTTTATTGTACAATGTTTCATTTTTGTAAAGTTTTCTGTTTTCCACCTGGTAATTTTCCTTTTCCTATTTATCTTTTCTTTTTCCTTTGACTCTTCCTCCTTCCCCTGTGAGCTTGTTTAATGTGGCTAACCTATGCAATCTGACTGTAATGCTTTTAGAAATGCACGTAGTGGTGTGGCTAAAGTTGTCTTACGTTGTGAACAATGTCTCTTGTGTTGCAGTGTGTATGATTTACAGTCTATGTCCGGGGGGGGGGATATACTGTAATGACAATGAGGAAATCTCGAAAAAAATCTCTAAACTGGAATGCCATCATTTCATTTTATAACATTATATCGAGCAGCGTGTTCCCTCTATTTTTGAACAGTTCTGAAAAGGAGAATATTAAATAAAAAGTGTAGATGGAAACAGATATTTGGCTGTGTTCATGGTTCTTAGGGATGTTGGTGTTTCTATTATTCCTGAAATGGTGGAATTTGCGAACTGTGAAATTGACAAAATGGTTCAAAAAACCATTTTTTTATATATATACTCACAGTTAGTGACTAAACATCTCACATTTTTAATCCGATTTATTTCTTCTAAACTCAGCCTAAACACTTAAAACATCATAAATATCATTTATTTTTTATTTATTTTGCACTGATGAAGCTGGACATTAGATAAGATATTTTAACATACATATTTCACAAGACAAAATAATAATTGAATCTACACAAATGACCCAATTCAAATGTTTACACAACCTTGCTTCTTAAAGGGAAAATCCTCATGCCATCCCAGATGTGTATGACTTTCTTTCATCTGCAGAACACAAACAGAGATTTTAGAAGAAAATCGCTCTGTGGGTCTCTTCAATGCAAGTGAATGGTGACCGGAACTTTTAAGCACCAAAAATCACATAAAGGCCACATAAAAGTAATCCATATGACAAGTGGTTTTTACTAATCCATGTCTTCTGAAGTGATATGACAGGTGTGGGTGTTTTACCATAAATCTCCAGTTTTACTTTCCCTTAAAATTGTGAAAGAATGTCAAAGTAAAAGTGGAGCTTTATAGTAAAACAAAATGACTTAAATATTGATCTGTTTCTCACCCACGCCATCATATCACTTCAGAAGACATGGATTAAACCGCTGGATTCTTATGGATTACTTTGATGCTTCCCTTATATGCTTTTCTGAGCTTCAATGTTCTGGTCACCATTCACTTGCATTGTATGGACCTACAGAGATATTCTTCTAAAAATCTTCATTTGTGTTCAGAAGAAGAAAGTAAGTCACACATCTGGGATGGCAGAATGGTAAATTATGAAAGAATATTCATTTTCGGGTGAACTATCCCTTTAATATTGTGTTGCCTACTCAAGCATCAGTAATTGTAGCCTTTGGTATATATAGATATATATTATTGTGGAATATACTTAAACATTAGCTCATGCAGCTTCTTTAGGGCAGCAAAAAATAAAATTATCTTATTTTTAAGATTTGGTCTCATGTATTAAAAAAAGCGAAACATATTAGCTTCATATTAGTTAATTAATTTACTGACCATTCATTACTCTTACTCATGTAATGTCCTTTTCTTGACCAGATACAAATGTGCCGTGCAAAAGACATGTGCTTCTGAAACACCTGTACACACATGCAATTTCAGTAACATGATCAGTGATTGGACGGTGTCATTTTATTCAGCAAAGCATAGGTGCTAAAATAAACTGGTGGCCAAAAGTTATTCTAATAATATACAGATTTTTCTGTTTTGGAAGGAAATTGGTGCTTTATTTCACCAAAGTGGCAATCAACTGATCACAAAGTATAGTCAGGACATTACTGACTATATAGTATGTGAATATTTTGGAATTAGCTTGTTTTCTTTTTCTTTCTGATTTTCTCCCCAATTTGGAATGCTCAATTCCCAATGTGCATCCAAGTCGTCGTGGTGGTGTAGTGACTCGCCTTAATCTGGGTGGCGGAGGACGAATCTCAGTTGCCTACATGTCTGAAACCTCAAGCCGTGCATCTTATCACATTGCTTGTTGAGCGCGTTACTGCAGAGACATGGCACACACACATGGAGGCTTCACGCTATTCTCTGCGGCATCCACGCACAACGCACAACACACCACATGCCTGAACGAGACTGAACCACATTATAGCGACCATAAGAAGGTTACCCCATGTGACTCTACCCTCCCTAGCAACTGGGCCAATTTGTTTGAAATCTTTGCAAATTTATTAAAAATAAAAAAAATCACATGTACATAAGTATTCACAGCCTTTGCTCAATACTTTGTTGAAGCACCTTTGGCACCAATTACAGCCTCAAGTCTGTTTGTGTATGATGCTACAAGCTTGGCACACCTATTTTTGGGCAGTTTTTCAAATTTTTCTTGCAGGACCTCTCAAGCTCCATCAGGTTGGATGGGGAGCGTCGGTGCACAGCCATTTTGAGATCTCTCCAGAGATGTTCAATTGGGTTCAAGTCTGGGCTCTGGATGGGCCACTCATGACATTCACAGAGGTTGTCCCGTAGCCACTCCTTTGTTATCTTGTCTGTGTGCTTAATGTCGTTGTCCTGTTGGAAGAGGAAACCCTGGTTTCCTCCAGACATGACGCTTGCTAATCAGGTCAAAAAATTCAATCTTTGTTTCATCAGACCAGAGAATTTTGTTTCTCGTGGTCTGAGAGTCCTTCAGGTGCCTTTTGGCAAACTCCAGGTGGGCTGTCATGTGCCTTTTACTGAGAAGTGGCTTCCGTCTGGCCACTCTACCATACAGGCCTGGTTGGTGGAGTGCTGCAGAGATGGTTGTTCTTCTGGAAGGTTCTCCTCTCTCCACAGAGAAACGCTGGAGCTCTGTCAGAGTGACCATCGGGTTCTTGGTCACCTCCTTGACTAACGCCCTTCTCCCCCGATCGCTCAGTTTGGCCGGGCGGCCAGGTCTAGCAAGAGTCCTGGAGGTTCCAAACTTCCATTTACAGATGATGGAGGCCACTGTGCTCATTGGGACCTTCAATGTTGCAGAAATGTTTCTGTACCCTTCCCCAGATCTGTGCCTCGATACAATCCTGTCTCTGAGGTCTACAGACAATTCCTTGGACTTCATGGCTTGGTTTGTGCTCTGACATGCACTGTTAACTGTGGGACCTTATATAGACAGGTGTGTGCCTTTCCAAATCATGTTCAATCAACTGAATTTTCCACAGGTGGACTCCAATCAAAGAAAAATCTCAAGGATGACTAGTTAATGCAGAAAACCAGCTAATTCTAAAGGATTCACATACTTTTTCTTGTCACTGTATTTGGTCAAGCTGATAACCTCAAAATGGTATATGGAAATATTGGCCAATTAATTGGCCCGGCCGATATATTGGTGTAGAACTATAGTTAATGCATCTCCAGTCTGTAAAGGCCCGGGCCAGGTATACTTAGTTTTTCCGCAATCCGAATTGGATTGTGCCCGACCTACCACGTTGCCTTCCAAAGTATACTTTTCTGACCACAGGCGAATACGAACGCATTCGACGCATGCACAATACTATGGTTTGTGATAATCTTTTAGTACAGTCAAGCATCAGCATAGTTGAACTATGTAGCATAGTTCTACCGGGAAGACTCGCAGCTGTACATCAGCGCACCATTAGCTAGGTAACTCCTAGCCAATCATGCATCAGCCATTACTTTATAAGTCTGCCCACAATCTATCACATTGCTGTTTCAGTGTGCCAACACGGCAACCTCCACCACCCCACCACCACCAGTTGAGTCCCGTCTTGCACAGGGGTATGCTCCTCGCCCCTGCCTCCTATCTCCAGCAGGATTTGACGGTTCCAGTCAGATGGGGCTTACGCCAAAGAGAGACATTACTTTCCCGTTTCATATTCATCAAATAAATGTCATCTTAAACTTTACTCTAGTCTACGAGTCTTTCTGATAGAACTAATTCTGACCGTTTGAATGCAAGAACTGACCCGATAAAGCAAATGTTAAATATTAATGGCTAGTGGGCCCGTAATGTTGAGTACTGCCTTATGTAGTGCACTGCTGTATTAATCCTTTGCAACACTTGCTGGCAATTTCCTTCATCATTAAGGTAAGACTTGAATCTGCCCTTATGTTAGTTCAATCATCATGTCTTTTCTGTTTTCTCCTTGTTTCCATAGCTCTCAAAGCTTTTTAGGAGTATTTAGTAATGTTATTTTATAACCATGACATTGCTGAGCAAAATCTTCTTCAGTGCTAGCTTTTAATATTTCACAATAATGTCACTTCATAGTGAAAACTTAAAAAAACTTCAATAAATGAACATAGTGGCTCTCCCTATCAGTATGTTCTTTTATGAACAGCTTGGTGGAGTTCTGATGAGATACATGTCTTGAAAATACTACATGTGGTTTATTTAAAGACTAATAGTGACAGTTTGTGGAAACAAGGTTTGTGAGTGGTAGATGTCGTAGATGTTAAACATTAGTTGTGGTATTATGTCTGTAGTCTTGCGGATGTACTGTAGTAGAATATGCTTCATTTGTGTGCTTTGTTGCTATACAACTTCATTGTTTATTTAAACCATGTACATGTTGTGAAAGAAAAATTTTAGAGCTGGAGCTCCTAATCCCCCCTTTTATTTACTTCAACATATTTTTTAACATACAGATTCTTCACTTAAAGGCACAGCATACTGACAATTTGTAAATGTCCTGTAATGTTCTGTATACTCATAGACTGAGTCTACAGACTGGTCTGTGCTTCACTGTCCTTTTACAGGCCACAACAATAACTGTTTTTTCATTATTTAATTTGTTTATTAAAAACAATTTGTACCATATGGCCAGAAGTATGTAGATACCCCATCTAATTCAGGTTCAGTACAAGTTAAGCTCAGTTGACTACATTTTTGTCATATTGCTGATTACCAAAAAAATTATTATGACTATTTATAATATTTCTTTATTTTTGTGGTTACAGAGAGGAACTTACAATGGAAGTGAATGGGGCCAGTTCATAAACATTAAAATGCACACTGTTTCAATAGTATAACCACAAGATGTAAACATAATACATGTGCTGTAAACATGATTTTAGTGTTAAAAAATAGCTTTTTGTGATTACAGGGTTTACCAGTGTTATGCCATCATGACAACAAAACTGTAATATTGGATATAACTTAACACAGAAATGGTTAGTAAACAGTTCTATCACACTAAATTAATGTGTTTATAATTTTGAAACGTTGCATTTTAGCGAATAAATTGACTGGCTCCATTCATTCCATTGCTTAACTGGTGTTGAACCGGTAATATTCCTTTTAATTAAAACAAATCATAATGCTACACCATACAATAGCAGTGTTTCCATTGTCGGGCCAAATGAGGGCATGCTAGTGCATGCCAGGGTCAGTGGCGCGCCCACTGTCACTTCCGGGGCTTCATCGCGCCTCTTCTGGGCTTTCTCTTCACCAATGGCCTTTGGCCCGCTGAATACCCTTGGGCCAAACAAGGCGAATTGGGGATTGAGGCGGGGTCAATGTTAAAGGTTGTGTATCCAGTGCACAATGGGACAGGTTTGGGAAAAAATGTAAATGCTGGCACAGTACTAATCAGTTAAACACACAATGGACAAAGCGGTGCCCAAATAAATAACTTTTTCATGGTTTGAGATCATGGACTGTGTTGTGGGACATCATCCTGCTGTTAATGGAGAGACAATTTGGGACACCGTGGTAATTACAGTTGGTAAGTTGTCAACGCTAACTTATCTGGCTAATGTTTACAAACTGTATAAACTCGATATTCTAGATAACATGATACCTCATCTTGAGTTTCCCTCTTGCTTGTGAAATGGGTGGGGTGTGTGACGTTGGCACCAGTGTGGCGTATTAAGGGCGGGATATTAGGGCAACGCTGTGGGGGTGTTGGCCCGATGGTAGGATCGTAGAATGATTATGGCCTCGCAGCTTGAGGTCCCCGGCTGGCCAGTTGATAGCCCTGGCCTGATAGTGGAAAAGCAGCTATTGACATTTCACAGAATTGTGTGATTCCATCTTTGGGATGAGTCCTTTTCTGTTCCAGCATAACAATGCCCCTGTGTGTACAAAGCAATTCCCATATAGAAAATATTTACTGATTTGGGTGTAGAAGATCTTGAATGGCCTGCTCAAGTCCAGAACCCCCAACTGAATTTTGAACTCCTTTGGGATGAATTGGAATACTGAATGTGAGCCAGGCCCCATCAAACGACATCAGTGCCTGAACACACTGATGCTCTTGTGAATGGGAGCAAATCCAAACAGCAAACAGCTATAGTGTGTTCCAACATATAAAGGAAAGCTGAACCAGAAGAGTGGAAACTGGATTTTAAAAACCATTGATAACTAATGTTAATTGTTTAACAAGCACATATGGGTGTGGTGTTTGGGTCTCCACATACTTTTGGCCATAACCATTGAACTATTAGTCACAACCATGTATTGTTCAGAAGGATTCTTACTGTAAGAACAGCCGACATAGTCTCATGACAACTCATAATAATTTATATGAAATCGTAAGATGTTGTCCAAAAAGGACAATGATGTTTTCTGATTTTCCTATTAAAATCATGGTATGGTTTAGGTTTGGGGTCAAACTTAGGAAGAATATTAACAACATTGTTCATTGGTTCCTTTTCTCTCTCTATGGGAGTATAGGTCTGGAGCCAACTCGTACAGTTTCTTACAATTTCACGACTTGTCTTAAGAACGGGTTGGGACAACTCCCTTTAAACTCGCCTTCATGTTGTGGCTTATTTGTAATAACGTCACTAATTCTTCTATATCTTCTATGTTTTTCACTTTTGCAGATTCCAACAGGAAGAGTGATGGGTTTGAAACCCTTTTAGAGGCAGGTGGTATTGAGAACCCTGTTGAAGCCTGTCTTCATTCCAGTGATGAAGATGAAAGTGTTGAGAAAGAAGAACTGAGGTCACAGGTGAGTGACGTCGAAACTCCCAGTCTGGACTGTAGTGGTTCCAGACCTTTACTTCAAGACTCAGATGAGGATGAAGCCCAAAGTATCCTTCAGATTTCCTCAGAATCTGTTCCACAATCCTCTCTGGTTATGCAACAGAACACAGTATCTGCTCATGCTCAAAACCACTCGCCTCAACTCCCATTACAAGTCCAACGTCCCGATAAGGATCCAAATCTCAATGTCTTCTCCAAAGCTCCATTTCAAATCGGACAAGAAGCAGATAGCGATGGAGATGTGTTTGCCAATGCTCCTTTTCCTCGCCCCTCGACACACTCCCAGCAGTCTGACGTCTTCCTCCAAGCCCCCTTTGGTAGGAAGAAGGAAACTTCTGGAAAGGTTTACACCCATCCAGTGGCCCTGCCTCAATTTGTACACCCCCATCAGGGTCTTTCCCATCAAGTCAGCCTTGAACAGAGCATGCTTGGCCAGGTGACCCCTCTGCCCTTTCGACCCCAGGCACTCTCAAAGTATTCCAGACACTATGAAGGACCAGTTACCACAGACCCTAATGTGTCCAATCTGACATCTGATGTCACTTCCTGTGACCCGTTTGTATCAGCACCTTTTCACCTTAAAGGCCGACTTGATAAACTTGATAAACACTGACATTGTAGCATATGTAAAACCGCACAATCTACTGCACACTCAAATTTCAGCTTAACACCCAAGACCTTTAATTGCTCTGATAAAAGGCTATGTTAGGGGTAGGCCTTCAGTATACTGAAGAATAAAGCACATTTCTGGGTATAGTTTGGATTGTGTGACATCTTTTGCTACCTCAGCACATTCTTATGCTGTCAAGATTCTCAATTTCAAAATGTGCAAACTTTCCCTGAAAATGTCATTGGAGATCCAGATACAATTCTGTTGCATGTTTGAATCCAATGCTACATTTGTTTAGTATTCAGTACAGACTGCACATTCCCTTTTATTATGTTAAAACATGGACAGCTCAGGTAGCAAGACACTGATAAGAGCTGTTATCCCTGTTCAATCCACATAATCTTTCATTTTATGCAGTAAATGCACGAAAAATCAATGCTCAAATTCAGTTGAACCCTAGAACGCATTTGTAACTACAACGTCCTAAAATGCATATGTGGGTCAAAATAGTGCCAGCTGAAATCTAGCTGCTTATTCTTTATAAAACTTTTTTTTAAATGATTACTGCATCTTTTTATTTAATTCTGAATGGGTTCAGACACATTGAAAATGGATTAGGACTTTTTAGGTGACAGTGTAAAAAGCTCTATAGAAGAAATATTGGCAATTTTCATGTTTAGTGGTAAAATAGGAAATGTCTCAACAACACTAACCACACAAACACTAAACTTACAAATGTAGTTAGAAAGTTGTAAAGTAACCTTATATTACTGAAAGAAAAGTTGCGTTAGACAAGACATTAACTTCAAGTTGCTCCTTTAGGACTGTGCTTGAATGAAGTATAGTGTCATGAACTTTGGATAAAAGCATTGTCTGAATGACAAATTGTATACTTGCGCACAACACATAAGATTTAAAGTGAGCATGGTATTTGACATTTAATAGCATTACAAATGGAAACTGAAAACATTAAATGTATTACAAGAGTTATCCCAGTGTTAAATGCATTGAACGCCACTGGACCCCATATGCATTCTAGGGGAAGTGATGCAAACAGATTTCAGATCAGTGTCAGATCTAGAGACCTCTTTATGTAAAAAGAATGTCTTCAAAATGAGAAGCTGGGTCATTTTTGACCCACAAATCTGTTCTTGGTTTTAACCTGTGAAACACTATTACAGATGTTCCCATTTTATTTGTGCATCTCCATTACATCTGTCTTGCTCTATCTCTCTCCTCCAACCCCCAAGTCTCTACACATGTGGCTGTAGGTATTAGAGTATTAAGGTTGTTTTTGTTGAAATAGAGAGGTGCATCATATTTACACTTTTTCAATGACGCCAAGAATAATGAGGTCACATTTATATTGCATGGGGTAAAATGTAGGTGTGTCCACATCACTCTTGTTGAAAAGAGATTTTATATGTGTGAGATTGGGGATTGTTCATATTTACGTTGAAGTAACCTTGATTGTGAGGAATTTGAAAGCACTTGCTGGTGAAGGTTGAAGTGATCATAAAAAAAAATTATATATAAAAGATTGTTTGAAAAGTGTCATGGAGTTGATTTATTTATATATAAAATGTGTTGCCCGTTAGTTTACTAGGCCATCTGGGTTATTCCTACAATTTGGTGTTATTTCAGCTTTGAAACTTATGGAAAATGAAACATCCGGTTAGAGGCATCATTGTTAAAAGGTACATGTTAAAGATTTTATAAATCATAGAGGTCAAGCTAAATGACTTGCTGTAAAAAAGTCAGACATCTGTGCATGACCCGGGCATCAATACAGGCTTTTAACATGATATGTGGATTTTTGGACATTTACAAATTAAGATTTTTACCTATAAATCACTTCTTACATTTGCCGCTTTCCCATACTCTCGCACACACTTTAGTCCCTCACTGGGACTGCAAAGTGTTTAATGCGCACACACATACAGTCCTCTACAAAACAGGCATGACAGATGTAACAAACAAACTGAATCAAAAGGTACTACTGTCTAAAGGGGGTGTGGTGAGTCAAAAGTAATGGCAAATAGTCCAAATAGGGCTTGAGGAAATTGTCCACATTTAACTCTGTAGCCACCTGATGCAGAAATTGTGCATCAACATTCAGCTCTTCAGCTTAAAAAGCTAATAAATTAGTATTAATGTTGTACACTTGAGTTGTGCAGTTGATTTGAAGTTTAGTTGGGGAATCATTTTCATAAATTCAGAAAGTTGAATTAAGTAATAAGAAATCCATTTAAAGTTCTAGTAATTCTCACCTTAGATGTTAATGAATTGTAGATCGTGCTCTATTTAGGCAAAACTTCACAGATATATTAATAAATATGTAGTTAATGTACATTTTGAAATGTCAAAGGAATTCTACATTTTATAAAATAAAAATAATGCTTTTTAAAGGGATTGTTAATTTTTGGGTGAACTTTGTCATCATTTACCCTCATGCCAGATGTGTATTAGCGGAATACAAAAGGAAGATTTTTAGAATGTTACGGTCTCATCCCAGTTCATTCTAAGGGTTAAGGACAGAGGTAACAAAAGTGGAGAGGTAGAGCATCAGGAACTTCCCATCTCCAGACCTAACACTACAAAACACATCAGGAGTAAGCTGAATTCATATTAAAACAAAAGGAAAAGGTAAGGGAAACATACATGGATGGCTTCATGAGGGAGAATGGCCAAAATAGACCCAAAACAAGATACCAGTCTTGGTATTAAACCTGTAACATCCCTAAAATCCAAAACAAAAACAAACAAAAAAAACCCTTCCCAGTCTCCCTGGCTAACCCAGATAAACAGGAGAAAAGGTTTCCCCAACAAAAGTTGCACCCACCTCATTTCCTCAATCTCTTAACTTTTTAGAAAAGAAAGGTCCTCTTAAATCCAGCTCCAATTCTACAAAGCACATTGATGTCACAGAATTAACAGTAACTGACTGAACTCACATTAGTAGCAGAATACTGAATTTAGCATAATGTTTTCTAGCACTCAATAATAAACTACATCAAGATAGACTGGGCTAGGCAAACCGATTACCCATGTGGAGTCCCTTTTTCACCTCTCGCTTTGTGTTTGTGAGACATCAGCTGGCTTTTATGTTGGCCCTTCCCTTAAGAAGCCAATTGGTGTAGGTTAGGTTGCTAGGCAGCCAATTAGCAGCAGGCGAACACAATTAGCACCTGTAGTAGAGGTAGCACAGCAGAAACCATGGAAACAACAGCAAATAACAGAAACACAATACATCTACAGAGGTGACAAGAAAACAAAGAAAAACAACAACAACATTATTAATAGTAATAATATGTCTCAGGATGTAACAAGAAGAATATCTCAGCTCTGTAGGTCTGTACAGTGCAAGTGAATGGGTGCCAAAATTTTGAAGCTCCAAAAACCGCATAGGTCCACAGAAAATGTATCCATAAGTTTCCAGTGGTTAAATCATTGTCTTTAGACACAATTTGATTGGTGTGGGTGAGAAACACATACATTTTTTAGTAAATTTTTACAATAAATTCTCCTTCCTTATATTGATCTGTTTCTCACCCACACCAATCACATCACTTCTGAAGATATGGATTTACTAACTGGAGTTTTATTGATGTGATTTTGGCACCCATTCTCTTGCATTGTATGAGCTACAGAGCTGAGATATTCTTCTAAAACTCATCATTTGTGTTCTGCAGAAAAAAGTCTGGTCATACATATCTGGGATGATATGATGAGTAAATAATGAGAGAATTGTCATTTTTGGGTGAACAATCCATTTAATAACTTTTATATTTGTTAGTTAACGTGCCAAAAATATCAGTCTTTTTACATATACGAAAAGTTAAAAACCTATTAATTATTTACAGTATATTTTTAGGTTATGAATGATTTATAAGCTTGAATTTTACCAGGTCAAAATTGACCCACAAATGCAAAAGGTTTATGCAGATTCTGAGCGCAATAGGAGGGATAAGATGCAGCTCCTGGGACAGCGCAAAAATCCTCCACGTAATCCTCCAGGGGACGATACCCCTGACGTAGGCGGAGGAGCTGGATTGCTGGGTTCATGTTTGTTGGTCAGGTATTCTGTAACGTTTGCTGGTGCTGGCAATGATGAAGACAATGATAATTAATTGAAGAACCCAAGTGCAAAATTATTAATAAATGTTAAATTCCAAAAAACCTAACTCCAAACAAGAAACATGAACTTGACTTGACTTGACTTAAAACTTGACTTGACATAAACATGGCTTGACATGACCACGTTACCAAACACACAATACCTGACCACCAACAATGGAAAACATGAGGGCTTAAATACTTGGACATGGTAGAACATAAATCAATTAACAAACAGAATTCTAAACAAGATAATCAAACAATGAACCAATGAAAACAAGACACATGAACATGGAGGGAAAACAGTACATCAGATACCAGGAACACATGACATGAAACAGGAACTAAACTTTTCAAAATAAAAGACATGAAAAAGGCATGATTGTTGGCCCAGGGCAATATGGACATGCTTTCTCAGCAGGCTCAAACATTTCAGACATCGGTCTTGCCTGAGTTCTTAAGTGTTGTGGCAAATTGTCAGTAGGCATGGGATTGATGTCTGAATAAGCTGAAGATTTTCCCAATGTTTATCGCTATATATCGGGATGTTTTCAGATATAAATAGGGTTGTTTGTTGTACAGTAGTATTTGCTCTTCAGACATATTTCTCAAGACAACTTTAATAAAGTGTGAGCCGCATAAATTAAAGGGGGGTCACACACCAGACGCGTCTGGCGGACGACATGGCGAGATCTAAAATTCAAAACAGTAATTTATTTTCTACAAAAGGTACGCACACATTGCCAATGCTCAGCGTCAACATTCTGAAGTGCCTTGGATCGCAACTCGCAGTTTTCCATTAAATTAGATCCAAATCATTATCAATGAACAAAGATTATTTACTCTAGCCATCACTGGATGATTTATTGTTTATATGTATATTTCATATAGCCTACAAAATGTATTGTCAGTTTCAAGTATGTTGTTTTGTGGTTTGACAGCTTGAATGAAAGTCCTACATACAGAGAAATTGCAGAATTAACATCGCCATTTCTAATCGTTCAGTTTGTGCAATTTCACCAGTTTCTCTAACCTGGAAACTCATCAACGTAATTTTGTTCATTCTCAACTTTGGACTACCATCTCCTTTTCCACTTCAACTCGTCCTGTGTGTGTGTGTGTGCGTGTGTGTGTGTGTGTGTGTGTGTTTGTGTTTGCTTCTGTAAATGATATATCGCCCTCTTGTGGTCTCCCAACACTATTACGCCAGACTGTTAAACAGGTCAACTGAGTGAATTGGTAAATCCCTAATTTTCCACAAAAAAATATTTTGCCAGAGGTAGTGCTATCAACTGAGGTTTCTTGAGATCATCTTCTCTTTCAAAACAAAGTTCAGTCTCATCGTGTTCAGATGCATCTCCTAACAGGTCACTGTCTGTTCTGGAACATTCAGTAACTAAATCCTCCCTTTCCTGATACAGCTCTCACATTGCCAAATAAATATGGAGACATATGTACTGTTTGTTTGAGCCCATGCAAAGGCCAACACCCTAACAATTTTTCAAAAAGTAACTCCAAAAAAGCACCATCTTTCCTTTCTTTCAGTGTAAATGGTAAAATAGACAAATCTGCCTGAAAATCCATGTTTCTCTTTGAAAATTGGGTAAACAGAGGTGATTTTCTCTATGGATGCTTCTTAATCATGCTCATAAACTCGTCTTTTCTGATGTTATAAACTTTTTCAAGCATGGAGTTTAGCGATTGTTTTTTCAGTGGCTCAGGTGCCACGTGGAGGAGCAATATAAACGTTTAATAAATGCTCACACTTCAATCACAGGCTTCCCACTCAGTTTGGCCAGAGGCATCTCTACATTCTGCTACTTTGCAGGCTATAACTTAAGTGGTGGTGCTTTTCTGAACATGCACTTTTTGTCCTCTACCATATTTGGCTGTTACAAAAACTCCCTGTTGGACATCAACATAATGTACTGGCTCTCTTGCAACGACTCATTTTTCATGTCTACAAAGACTCCTTTTGTAGCAAAAGAGGATGGGCAGCTGATACACGGGTAACAGTGTTCATCAGAAGTCTTTGATGCCACATCCCTCTCAGATGTGTTGCTAAAAAAAGCATGGGACTGTGAAAAGAGCTGTTAGGAAACACAGAAGGTTAATAGCGTGTCATACAGTTGACAAATTAGAACATATTATAAATCACTAATGCATACAGGTAAACAGCAAATCCAAAGACAACAAGGCATTATAACATGCAGTATATTCACTGCAAACTGTGTTACAATGATGCATTCACAAAAAAGCACTCCCAAACAAGTGATGGGAAAATAGAAACAATATGTACAAAATTCCAACCCTCTTCGCAATTTACCTTTGTGCAGTGTTCATGCTCGCCAACACCACCATCCTTGAAGTGCACAGCATATTTAAAGTACTTTTTCTCTGATATGTTCTGTCCCACTCACATGCTGTCTACAACATAACTGGCAGTTCTTACACTCATTGGCTTTAATTAACAAAATTTGGTCTTTGAAAATTTGAAGACCTAGAAAGGGGAAAGAGACATTTTCATGTTAACGTGGTAACAGTTTATATTTTGGTTCCTAAAGAAGAACATAATACTCAGTTTATCACAAAAACTCTCAATACACAAACTTTTCAGTTCTCTAATGTTTAGGGAATGACGCCAACACTGGACTAAAGTGTCGCTTTCTCTCTCGTCTGGCGGTGGCGTGGCCATTTGTATGGCGCTCTCCCCGTTCTCACTGGAATTAGAGACAGGTGTTAGACATAAATTAGCTCAGGTGTAAGCGCCCTTACTGTTTTCTCTCTCTCCGGACAGGCGCTCGACCACGCCCCCTCTGCCACAACATCCTTCAAACATTCACAGTGTAGGTTGGAAATCTGAATCTCTAGGCTAATGATGTCAGCAAAAGCTAACTAGAGTCAGGAGTAGGCAAATCTTACATCCAATTAATGAAATTAGATTGGAAGTGTGGGTTAGAGCTACTTTGACTCATAAAAAAACACTCAAACATTTTGAGTTTACTATTCATAAAAAAGCATTTGCTGACATGGACCACGCCTCAGAAGATATCGCAGAAGACTTATGATCAAGAATTGTTGTTTGCTTTTGCATAAAGATGGAAAGGGTTACAAATTTATCTTGAAGAGCTTAAATATTCATCTGTCCACAGCTAGACAAACTGTTTATAAATGGAGATGATTTAGTACTGTGGCTACTCTCCCTAGAAGTGGCTGTCCAGCCAATGTGACTCAAATGGCACACCGCAGAATGCTCAATGAGGTAAAAAAAAAAAAGAATCCTAGAGTGACAGCTAAAGACTTGAAGGAATCATTGGAACTTGAATCATTGGAACTTGAAGGAGTCATTGGCAGGACACCACAAAAGAAACTGCTGCTTTCCAACAAAAACAATGCTGCATCCTGAAGTTTGTCAAAGACCACCTTGACACTCCACAACACTGCAGTTTTTTGGACTGTTGAAGCTAAGGCTGAATTATTTGGGAAGAACACGCAGCACTACGTATGGCATAAAAATGGCACAGCATACCAACATGAAAATATCATCCCAACGGTGAAGTATGGTGGCGGGAGTATCATGATTTGGGGCTGCTTTGCTGCTTCGGGACCTGGACCCCTTGTCATCATCGAGGGAAAATTGTATTCCCAAGTGTCACAGTTCAGGAAAGGAGGATGCGGGAACTGGAGTAACAAACAACTAAACTTTAATCAAACAGAACATCAAACTGAAAACACTGCAACATATACACACACAGAGAGTGGCTGCGTGTGTGTCTCTCTGTCTCTCTCTGGCGTCCCGGCTCTTCCCTTATATCCCTCTCGTTGATTAGGCAACTCAGCGCCGGGCGTGCATCCTCACGGCCTGGCCACGCCCTCCTCTTCGTCACACTCCTCCACCACCCGATTCAGGCCGGGGCACTTTCCTTACTGACTTACACCACCCCCATCTCTGGAGGGGAGACGCTGCCCTTTTGGCCATTCCGACTCCTGATGGTCCTCCCCGCATCCTGAGAATCTGAGTGAGACGAGGGGAGGGAGGGGGAGAGGGAAAGAGCAAGCAGGAGAGACAGAGAGATTAGACAGAATAAAGAAACGCTTTCTTTGAATCCTGTGGGCACGGCGCTCACGCGATCCTCAGCCACTCCTCTGGACCCTGGTGGACGGCAGTGGTTCCTCTGCCTCCTGGTACTTTTAAAGACATGTTAACAAACAAGGATGATCTCACTGTAGCAAAACCGAAACAGTTCCTGAAATCACATATGAGAGAAAAGATTTGTTTAAGGACCTTAGCAATGCTATGCAGCAAGATAATGAAACTCCCTCAGCAGTTTGTATACAGATTGATGGGGCTGAAATAAAAAGTTCTGTCTGCATCACAGTATAATGGGTCACAGTTTTAACTATGACATAAGACTTGTATAATGTGTGTTTCTTAATACACTGTATTAGGGGGCCTGGGTAGCTCAGTAAGTAAAGATGCTGACTACCACTCCTGGAGTCGCAAGTTTGAATCCAGGGTGTGCTGAGTGACTCCAGCCAGGTCTCCTAAGCAACCAAATTGGCCAGGTTGCTTGGTAGAGTTACAAGGAGTGTCCCTTGTGGTCACTATAATTTGGTTCTCACTCTCGGTGGGGCACATGATGAGTTGTGTGTGGATGCCGCAGAGAATAGTGTGAAGCCCCCACACATGCTATGTCTCAGTGGTAATGCGCTCAACAAGTCATAAGATGCGCAGATTAACTGTCTCAGATGCGGAGGCAACTGAGATTTGTCCTTCGCCACCTGAACTGAGGTGAGTCACTATGCCACCATGAGGACTTAGAGTGCACTGGGAATTGGGCATTCCAAATTGGGGAGAAAAAGGGGAGGGGGAGAAATTCTGTAATGTAAGGTCAGACAATAAGGCTTACATTTCTGACTTGGCTGTGACTGACGACTTTATCTTAGAGCAGATCACTAAATCAGCTAATGAGGAAACAAATAGACAGAAAGGCTTAGGTACAGTACCTAAACACAAAACCTTGACTGTAAGTTCCTCCTAGTCCCAGAGAAGAACAGAGGGAGAGGCTAAAAAATAAAATTGCAATGCTTTAATGGAACTGATGCTTAAGTTTCTTCTCTCACCAAAAAGATGATTAAGCTTGCTGCCACAATTGAAAATCAAAACATTCTGCCATTAAAACAAATTCAATTTCCAGATAAACCTGAAATCAAATGCAGTTTTGACAACTGTGTTTAGATAGGAAATCCTGACAGCTGATAATACTTCTGCTGTAGCCAGTCAAAATTCAGATTGGTTGGCTGTCTAAAGAAGGACCAAATTTGGGAAATGCCAGATGGTCACTGGTGAGGGATGAACAGTGTCTTCTTCAAGCTCTCCATCCCGTGCTAAGGTAAACTGTGTGCCATTCTAATAACTCGGCAAGTCACCTCTGACAAAAAGTAAGCGATCAAAATGACAAGCAGCAAAACTGATTTTCAGAAAATGTATGCTATCCTTCTGGATTACTGAAGTCCCTACATAAATGTTGTTGGAAACAGGGGCTTAAGTAAGTATTGTAGGAATGACCTTGGTAGAAAATGTCTAAAAGAATGTTCCCATGAAGCCTATAGTAAGCGTACTTGCTGACAACCAGCTTCTCCTTACTACTGCCAATGGCTCTGTCATTCCATTTGATGACTGGATTGAAGTACTTCTGGAACTTAGAAGTAATGAATATGGAAGCTTTGCCATCCATATGCCCATACTGGTGAGTAACAGCTGTAATGACAATCCTCTCCTTGGCTTTAAGGTCATCAAAGGTTTATCAATGGAAAGAGTGACCAGCCAATTAGTGTTACAAAACTGTTCTGCTATGTAAAGCTATGAATTAAATACAGAATATAGTTAACAACATTGACACTATTGTCCAAGTAACAGATCCAAAGGAGATGTCTGGGACTTGTGTGGTAAGAAAGGAATAACAATAAGAGGTAACATTTGTAAAGTAAAGTACAGAATAAGATTGTGGGCTGAAAGAGGAGTAACAATGTTTGAAACAGCCCTGGAATGCCCATTCCTAGATGGCCTTGAGTTGTTCTCCAGCGTTCATCAAGATTCATGTTTTCAACCACATTTCACATTACATTTACTGTATCTCCCTCAGAGAACAGTGTTGGGTACCATCACACCGAAATCTGAAGAGCTACTATAGAAAAGGAAAAACCCACCTGTCGATGTAGAACTTCTCCCTGAACAGGAAATAAAATTGTCAAGCAGATGAATCTGATGTTTTTGCCCAAGAAGGTGCAGACAGAGGCTGCATTCCAAGCTGGAAATTAAAGATAAATCTAAAAGATTACTCTCCAGTTCAGAAATGTAACAATTCCATACCAAACCCACTGTACCTTGACCGAGGCTGGATAAAGACATATTCATCTTCCTACTCCTCACCAATTGTCTGTGTTCAGAAAAAAGACAGCAGTGTTGATTTCCGAGAATTAAATTGCAAAACTATTCCAGACAGACTCCCACTACCAAGAATTCAAGATATGCTGGACAATCTAGGGGTCTGCACAAATTTCTCAATTCTTGATTAGGGTAGCACCTACCTTTGTGGATGAGGAGTCAAGACAAATGACTGCCTGCCTTAAGCATCCCCTTTGGGAGCTCTATGAGAGGGTGCGTATATCATTTGGTTTAATGAACACTGCTGCCTTTTATAGGAGCATGGAGGATATCCTACAGGGCATGTTCTTCGAAGATGACAACATCCTTCTGCCACTATAAAACCTTCAGAGAGCATCAGGGTTGGGAGGGTTACTTTTGAACAATTTTCCACTACAGATTACAGAATACTTGCTGTAAAATGTCATTTGTAATGTATTCCATTAGAATACTCAAGGTCAGTAAAGTATTTGAAATACTTTGGATTACTTCTTCAGCACTGGTAGATTTTTGTCCTAATATCAAAGGTCTTACTAGAAAACAAGAATTTATGATTCAACATTAATTTTCTAGGTAAAAAATATGATCGTGCATGGTAACGTGTATTTAATATGGCTAGAAACAGCAGAGACTCAGATAAATGACTGCAGCACTTTTAATACAAAATGGTCATTGTTTGTAAACGTTTTTAATTTTTTTTGTTGTAGGGACCATTCACACAACGTGTTTTTGCATCCGTCTGCCCTGTTTTTCAATGTTAAAAAGCTTTAGATGTACAACTTTTAGAGTTGTGCAGCGTCTTGCGCAGATGTGCCTCTACATATGGGTCATTCCTACAATTCGGTGTCAAATTAAGTCCTCACAACAAGTTGTGGTATTTACGTTATTTTATTTCACTGGAGTAAAATTTTAATAGGCTTGGTTAAATAAATTAAGTCAATTTGTCGTATCACATTAATGAACTGATATGCTCTCTCTTATGGTAAAGCTGAGGAGTTTGAGATCACAGTATAAGAGAACCGTCTCCGGTTACACATGTGACCTTCGTTCCCTGAGATGAAGGGAACGAGACATTGCGGTAAACGCTTTTGGGGAATTCCATCTCCGATGACCTAATTGAAGCCCATGTATAATAACGTTAATCCTAGATTGATCTAGACGGAGAGGATTCGCGATGAGATGGATGCCACTTCTATATTATTAAACCTCTCAAATGTGTTTTGCGAAGACCATCCTGCTGCAAGGCATATGTCCTGGAGGGACACACCATTTGTTCATGCCCATGAAGTGTCCATGCCTCTAGTTGAATGTGCTTTAACATCAATAGGGCATTTTGTGCCCTGTGAATTAGAGGTGAGGGCGATCTCGTAAATGATCCAGTGAGAGATCCTTTGCTTAGATATGGACATGCTTTTGTGTGTCCTCCATTACAAACAAAGAGCGGATCTAACAGCCTAAACTGGCAGATGCACTCCACATACGTGTGTAATGCCCGCATACGGCATAATAAATGCGCTAACTGCTCCTCATCTGAATTAAACGGTGAACTGTCAACCGACAGTACCTGTATATCAACCACCCATTTAACAGAGGTGAGAGACAACAGTCTTTATAGAAGTGCAGTCTTTATAGAAAGCACATGCAACTCAACGGAATCCAATGGTTCGAACGGCACCAGATTTAAATTCCACATTGGGACTGTAGCAGGGCGAGTGGGGTTTGCACGCCTCACTTCCCTAAGGAACTTTACGATCAGATCATGTCTGCTTATAGTGGAGCCAGCCTCTGGGGCATGAAATGTCAAGATAGTTGCTACATAGGTGCGTCTTGCGAATGGTGCTCATTGGTGTTTTATTACCGACTGATCCAATTCTGGCTCGTTTGCTGGGCTACGTTCAGGGGCCACACTTGTAGGTTCCACAGCTCTGGCTGGGGATGTAAAATTGTGCCCTGCACTTTAGAGAGGAAATCCCTCCTTAGTGGTATTTCCAATAGAGGGCCGTCTAATATCTCCATAATTTCTGGAAACCAGGCCATTTTGGCGTGACCAACAGAACCATTTCCTTGTACTCTCTGACTTTGCAGATGACTGAGTGAAGGAGACATACGGGGTGAAATGTGTATTTAAGTTTTGCCGGTCACTTGTGAGTCGAGGCATCCACCCCAGTGGGGTTTAGGACATGGAGTACCAAAGAGAGAAGTGGGCGGTCAATTTTCACTTTACTAAATACATCCCAAATCCTCTGAACCCTCTGTGGATGAAATGTCCATTCCCCCACTATCAGTCCCTGGCGCGACAGCATGTCTGCTCCACAGTTCAAGCGGCCTGGGACATATGTCGCCCGCAGGGAAAGGAGCTGGCGCTCACTCCACATGAGAAGGCGTTGCTCCAGGCTCATCATTGGTAGAGATTGAGTTCCGCCCTGGCAATTTATGTATGCCACTAATGACATGATGTCCAACTGGATCAGAACGTGATGATTCGCTTTGTCGGAATGATAAGTCTTCATGGCTAAGAAGACAGCCAGCAGTTCCAGGCAGTTTAAGTGCCACGGCCGTTTCGCTCCTGTCCATGTGCCGAAAGCCAGGTGTCTGTCGCACAGCACACCCCAGCCTGTGTTGGTGTAACCCGCACAAGATGAGACAGTCACAATGTCGAATTCAAACAGATTTATTCGATCACAAAGCGTGCAAAGTACACAAAAAGGGCAAATCCAGTGAAGAGTAGTCAAAGGGAGCGTGAGGTCGAAGCCGGGGAATCAGTAGATGAATATGACGAGACTAGTGGGAGCAAAAGACAGGGGAACAAGGGGAGCTGGCAAGCTAAGAGGAAGACAAGAGGAGTTCAAAACTAGACGAGACTAGCGGGGGGGCAAAGACACGGGAAACTAAATACAATAACCAACAAGCGGGAGACGAATGTGCTGTGATATTTATAGGGATGAGTGCAGGTGTAAACAATGACAGGTGATAGGGATGAGTGCAGGTGTATACAATGAACAGGAGTGCAGATGACGCGAGTGCAGGTGTACATAATGTTCTGGCGATAGAAGTGGGCATGTGAGCCTGAGGGGGGAGATAGTGTACGAGCATGTGAGCTCGTAGGAGCAAAAACGAGCGTGCAAGCTCGAGCGAGCAAAACGGGCGTGGAAGCCCGAGGGAGCAAAACGAGCGAGGAAGCTCGAGGGGGCAGAGCGAGGGAGCGGGGTTCATGACAGTACTCCCCCCTCTATAACGGACGGCTCCTGATGGCCGCGCTCTGTTGCGAGGAGCGCGACCTCTGGGAAGTGGTGCTGGACGATCCCAACAAACAAAAAACCCTGAACAGACAACCCACAAAACACGCAAACAAAATTGAGGGCAGTCCAAGGGGCACAGAGGGAAATGAGACAGTCCATGGGGTCAATGGGCAGTTTTAAGGCAAGGTCAGGGGGAACATAGCGGACAGGCGGGTGGTCGGGAGATCTAGGGGCATCCAAAGTGCAGAGACTGGGTCAGGGGGTCTGGAAGGCGACTGGAGGACAGGGACTGGGTCCGGGGGTCTGGAAGGTGACCACCGGACAGGAATAGGGTCTGGAGGCCAGGGAAGAGGCCACAGGACAGGAAGGGGGTCAGGAAGTCCGGGCTGAGCCGTGAAAGGCGGTGCCGTCAGAGGCGGCACTGTAGGCGGCTCTGGAGGTGGGGTTCTGGAAGGCTCTGGAGGTGGAGCCGAAGGAGGCTTTAGGGGCGAAGGCCTGGAAGGCTCTGGAGGTGGAGCCGAAGGAGGCTTTAGGAGCGAAGGCCTGGAAGGCTCTGGAGGTGGAGCCAAGGGAGGCTTTAGGGGGGTAGGTCTGGAAGGCTCTGGAGATGGAGGCCTGGAAGGCTCTGGAGGTGGAGCCGAAGGAGGCTTTAGGGGCGAAGGCCTGGAAGGCTCAGGAGGTGGAGCCAATGACGGTGGCGCCGTGGGAGGCTCTAGCGAGGTAGGCCTGGAAGGTTCTGGAGGTGGAGCCAAGGGAGGTGGCGCCGTGGGAGGTCCCCGAGGCGACGACCTGGCAGCCTCTGTAGTCTCGGGGGTAGAGCCGTAGGAGCCCTGAGAGGCTCGAGGGGAGGAGGAGCCCTGAAAGACTCGAGAGGGGAAGCCCTGAGAGGCTTGAGAGGGGGAGGAGCCCTGAGAGACTCGAGAGGTGAAGCCGTGAGAGGCTTGAGGGGTGGAGCCATGAAAGACTCGAGGGACGGAGCCCTGAGAGGCTCGAGGGGAGGAGGAGCCCTGAAAGACTCGAGAGGGGAAGCCCTGAGAGGCTTGAGAGGGGGAGGAGCCCTGAGAGACTCGAGAGGCAAAGCCGTGAGAGGCTTGAGGGGTGGAGCCATGAAAGACTCGAGGGATGGAGCCCTGAGAGGCTCGAGGGGAGAAGGAGCCCTGAAAGACTCGAGAGGGGGAGCCCTGAGAGGCTTGAGAGGAGGAGGAGCCCTGAAAGACTCGAGAGGGGAAGCCGTGAGAGGCTTGAGGGGTGGAGCCCTGAAAGACTCGAGGGATGGAGCCCTGAGAGGCTCGAGGGGAGAAGGAGCCCTGAAAGACTCGAGAGGGGGAGCCCTGAGAGGCTTGAGAGGAGGAGGAGCCCTGAAAGACTCGAGAGGGGAAGCCGTGAGAGGCTTGAGGGGTGGAGCCCTGAAAGACTCGAGAGGAGAAGCCCTGAGAGGCTTGAGGGGTGGAGCCATGAAAGACTCGAGGGACGGAGCCCTGAGAGGCTCGAGGGTTAGAGCTCTGGGAGGCTCGAGAAACGGAGCCCTAGGAGGCTCAAGAGGAAGAGCCCTGGGAGGCTCGAGAGGAGCCCTGGGAGGCTTGGGAGGAGGAGCCTTGGGAGGCTCGTGAGGCGGAGGCCGCGAGGGCTCTGAGGGGCGAGCAGAGGCTGGCAGAGCCGTGGAAGACTCTGAGGGCGGAGCAGAACCCGGCAGAGCCGTGGAAGACTCTGAGGGCGGAGCAGAACCCGGCAGAGCCGCGGAAGACTCTGAGGGCGGAGCAGAACCCGGCAGAGCCGCGGAAGACTCTGAGGGCGGAGCAGAACCCGGCAGTGCCGTGGAAGACTCTGAGGGCAGAGCAGAACCCGGCAGAGCCGTGGAAGAATCTGAGGGTGGAGCAGAACCCGGCAGAGCCGTGGAAGACTCTGAGGGCGGAGCAGAGGTCGGTAGAGCTGTGGAAGACTCTGAGGGAACCTCTGCGGTCTTGAGCACAAGACGAGACTGGGGAGAAGGGGCCCTCTTCCTTCTCTTACGTCTTCGGCCAACAGGGGACGTGGCCATGGGGACGGTCGAGGCTACAGGCGCTGGCTCTGGGGTGGTCGAGGCTACAGGCACTGGCTCGCTGACCTTGGCAGACATGGGCGCTGGCTCGCCGGCCGTGGCGGGCATGGGCGCTGGCTCGTTGGCCGTGGCGGGCATGGGCACTGGCTTGTTGGCCGTGGCGGGCATGGGCGCTGGCTCTCTGGCCGTGGCAGGCATGGGCGTTGTCTCGCTGGCCGTGCCAGGCTTCGAGACTGGGGCCGTGACAGGCTTCGGGACTGGGGCCGTGATAGGCTTCGGGACTGGGGCCGTGACAGGCTTCGGGGCTGGGGCCGTGTCAGGCTTCGGGGCTGGGGCTGTGTCAGGCTTTGGGGCTAGGGCCGTGTCAGGCTTTGGGGCTAGGCCGTGTCAGGCTTCGGGACTGGGGCCGTGTAAGGCTTCGGGACTGGGGCCGTGACAGGCCTCGGGACTGGGGCCGTGTCAGGCTTCGGGACTGGGGCCGTGTCAGGCTTCGGGACTAGGGCCGTGTCAGGCTTCAAGACGGGGGCCGTGGTAGGCTTCAAGACGGGGGCCGTGGTAGGCTTCAAGACGGGGGCCGTGGTAGGCTTCGAGACGGGGGCCGTGGTAAGCTTCGAGACAGGGGCCGTGGTGTGGAGCGCTGGTTCAGTGTCTGCCTCCCCCACAGTAAACGAGGAACCAGTGTACAGTAGGGCGAGGTCAATAAACTGAGCCTGTTTGAGACAGCAGCGACCACCAGGCATGAATGATGAGGCTGGCTCATTCAGTCCATATTGAAAAATGTCTTTTAGAGCCACCTCATCAAAATTTACCTGGTTAGCCAGGGCACAAAAGTCAACCACATAAGCCTCCAAGGGTTGACTCCCCTGACGCAAAACCAAGAGTTGGGCCGCTGGGTCCATAATGTTAAGGGCACGGTTTAAAGTTCTACAACCGCTGCCCTGCATAAACAACCCTTGGCAAGCGCCCGAAGAGCCATCAAACCTCTCAGGGGTTGAAGGCTTACGGCGCCGGGATGTGTTGGGAGCATAACCGGCTCAGGGACAGACACAGGCGAACAGGGTGAAACAAATCATAAATCGCACGTACCTGCTGTCTCTGGGCCCTGAGCGCTCGGTCATGCCTCCAAACCGTAGCTCCTCGCGCTGAATGTGACGTGTACCTCCGCTCTAGTGAGCTGCGCGAATCCTCAGCGCGGGACATTGTGACTGTCTTCGGTAAGGTTGGTTATTCTGTAACCCGCACAAGATGAGACAGTCACAATGTCGAATTCAAACAGCTTTATTCGATCACAAAGCGTGCAAAGTACACAAAAAGGGCAAATCCAGTGAAGAGTAGTCAAAGGGAGCGTGAGGTCGAAGCCGGGGAATCAGTAGATGAAAATGACGAGACTAGTGGGAGCAAAAGACAGGGGAACAAGGGGAGCTGGCAAGCTAAGAGGAAGACAAGAGGAGTTCAAAACTAGACGAGACTAGCGGGGGGCAAAGACACGGGAAACTAAATACAATAACCAACAAGCGGGAGACGAATGTGCTGTGATATTTATAGGGACGAGTGCAGGTGTAAACAATGACAGGTGATAGGGACGAGTGCAGGTGTATACAATGAACAGGAGTGCAGATGACGCGAGTGCAGGTGTACATAATGTTCTGGCGATAGAAGTGGGCATGTGAGCCCGAGGGGGGAGATAGTGTACGAGCATGTGAGCTCGTAGGAGCAAAAACGAGCGTGCAAGCTCGAGCGAGCAAAACGAGCGTGGAAGCCCGAGGGAGCAAAACGAGCGAGGAAGCTCGAGGGGGCGGAGCGAGGGAGCGGGGTTCATGACAGTTGGACACATCCGTGGTAACCACTTTCACCTGAAAACCTGACCCAGCATAATACCCTGCTGATAGAAATGTGGATGTCCATGGTGCTAGAGCAGCCAGATGAGTCACAGGGCACCCTTGGCACTAGGAGTGACGTGGTGCTTGATGTTTTAGCCAGCACTGGACAGGTCTCATGTATAAAAGGACAGTATGATGGCAGATTCAAAACTAGTAAAATGAAAGGGAACAGGTGAGAGTGTAATCAGCCCAGGTTGGCATACTGGGAAGTGTAGTTCATGGTGCTTTCAGAACTCGGGCGAGGGAGACCTTTGGTGGTGAGCAGAAGTCTTTGAGTTCATGACAATAACAGGTTTCAATAATTTTTGACACACCCGTGAGAGCTCGCCACGTATCTGTATAGAGAGACAACTGGTGCATCGGTTCGCTCGCTATAGAAGATAAAGTGCCACTCACCATAGCAAAGTGGTTGAGCATAGTGTGTGACCTGAGAAGCGTGAAGGAAAATTAAGTCCTTTTTTGAAAATGTATGTGCGTCGAGGAGGGCGTCTTTTTTCGTATCACACATTTCTGTGAGCATTAACCAGACATTCTGGTCCAAAACCATCAGATTACTCGTACATTTTCTGATGGCCTGCTCAGTGATTTTCGTAGCTCACAGGGCCAAGTCTGTGGCAGTGCTGAGCTCCATAAGTACTCTTTCAACCTTTCCACATGGCCTGTGTGCCTCCTCATTTGGTCCCTCAGAACGTAACACAGAGGAGGCAGATGGGAGGGCGCAGGAGGCAGAATCGTCCCTCAGAACGAGGGCGATCCTCTAGCGAAGTGTCCTGAGACTCATGAGTGAGGGCAATCTGTCCGCATGAGAGCTTCTTTGGCATGGGTGCAGCCATGGTAGTGAACTCAGCTCTCATGCTGATCTGATAGAGAAATGTGTCACTCGCATGCGGAACACTTACGGAACGACATCTTGAGAAAGATGTGTACATGCAAGCAGCTCTTTTTAGGACTTTTAACGTCACGTGGATGGATTTTATATTGAAAGGATAAAGGTCCTGCCGGAATGCCGCGGGAAGCATGAAGGTGTCTCGCTGAGGCATTGTTGTCTAAGTGACAAGCGTCTGAAGCAAAGAACCCATGGCCGGTGGTGAGGCAGAGAAAATCTTCACTGGAATACTGCAGGGGGCGGGTGAGTTTTTAGCTGCAGTTGCAGAGAATCAGGTGATGAATCATCCTGTTCCGTCTGCAGGTCAGTCCTGTCTGTATTTTGACGGTGAAGAGAAGGATTTTCAAGACGAGATTTTGTCATAGTAGTAATCAAGACGAGACCGATGTTGGTCATGAAGGAAGAACTTTCTGAAGAAATGGTGATTGAGTACCCTCTTATATAGGCCAACTTCAAGCCTAAAGGACCAGGGCTCAAACACTATTGCCAGTCATAGAATTGCCGTTGTTATACAAGGGCTTCAATCAGGTCATCGGAGAAGGAATTCCCCAAAAGCGTTTACCGGCTATCCATTGTGGCAGCGGGGGCGTTGTCAAGTGCTCGTCCGTGAGAGAAAGCGGTAAGGGCGCATGCACCTGAGATAAATTGTGTCTAACACTTGTCTCTAATTCCAGTGAGCATGGGGAGAGCGGCATAAAAGCAGCCACAGAACCTCCAGTGGAGAGAGAGAGAGTCAGCAAGAAAGAAAAGCTGTACTAAACTGTTCACTGTATGTTAAGTTTTATAAAGGCTAAAATTGTTAATTAAAAGTCTTACTTTCAAATTGGAAACCCTGTTGCCTGTGTCATCCTTCGCGGAGAGTACTACATCCGTGCAATCACATTTTAGAGACAGATATCTCCTGTCAGTCACCTGAAGAATGCACATGCATATTAGCTAGACTAGCCTTAAAGGGGGGAGATGGGCTGTGTTTATATCCAAGTCTCCCTCTGGACTCTGCAAGGGGGTTATGATTTCTGAGGCCATACTTCTTTTGCTTAAAGTATGACATAAGAATTGATTATAAATCATAATTTTAAATTCATCATATGAGCTGTTGTAGCCAAGTCCATTCAAAACATGTATTCAATAATTAATGTATACATGTTTTCAGTTTTTTCCAAAATACAGTGATAAAAATGTTAAGTGAGCAGGGTGTGCAAAACCTACTAACAATGAAAAAACAGAGCAGACGCATGCAAAAACACGTTCGGTGTGAACGGCCCTTAACTCTGTTTGCACGTATTTGTGAGTGAGAGCATATGGGAGAAACAAGTTCGGAAGGCCTTTATATTTCTTCATAAATTACAAACCCCAACTCAAAGTCCTACTTGAAAAACTTCTGCAGCATCTAACATGAACTGCTTTGAGAGTGCTGACAACAGCGTATTTGTGTGTCTACCCAGAACAATATGTCACTCAAGCAGTTTTTGCTGAGCTTTCCTAATGGGTGGGGGCAATTGCATGGTGGTTAAAACCGCTACAGTCTAGGCCCCTCAAGCCCGGACCAGGGACAAAAGGTCCAGTTGTCCCCCATTTTCGGCAGCCCTGGTCATAACAACTCAAAGTATTTAATGATAACTAACCTCAGAAATCGCTTCATGTCATCTACATACTTCGTGAGGCACTATAAAAAAAAAAACTCTGTGAAGTATTGGCTCTATAGAGCGAGGCTTACATGTTTTTTTTGGACAATTTTTACAAATGTAAGACTTTACTCTCTAAGAATATGAATATGTGAATAAGAATATGGCAATAAGGGTAAAAACAATGGAGACTGGAAATTGAAAACAGTCGAAATGTGGAACACTTCTGTGTTCTGGAAAAAGGTGGATAGCAACAGAGAGATCTCTCAAAAGGGGCAGGAGCTCCAAACCACCAGCAAAGACAGAGGGAGCCCCTACCTTAACCCTTTCCCTAACCCGAAGTGGCACTTCCTTTTGGAGCTGGCGTAACCCCCTTTTAAAGTAACCCGGCCCCCTCTGGAATAACCCCGCCCTCTTTTGGAGATTCTGCCCCCATATGGAGACCTACAGCATGCATACCTACTTGCGTTTTATGGCAAAATGTTCTTATAAACGGAAACGACAATATTCTTACATGGGCCGGAATGAGGGGTGACAATAAAGCATATTTATCTGAATTTTTTTGTAAAAGAAATGGTTAAATTACAAAGTAATGTGATTGAAGACTGTGAGATTGTGAGTGAGAACTGAGGCAAACAATTATCACAGTCGCTTGTAAAGAGAAAATCGTTGTTTGATGGCGACACACACCTGATGACATTAGTGTAAGTGAGCAGAACTGCTTATGACATCTCATAACACACTCATCATGCTGTGAACTCTTTATTTACTATCAACTTTTTTAAGACATGCATCAATGAGTAAATGAGTCAACATTAAGTAGTTTGCTTTCATTCACCTTGGAGCAAATGTAAGTGTCCTTGCTGATGCTATATATGTTCATTTGGGAATTAGGGCTGACACAGTTTAATTCATAGCATGCAGTTCGAGATTTATTTCAAGATGTTTTAAAAAGAAAGAAAAAGTGTGTTTTGAAATTGTGTGTTATTAAGTTTTGATATGGAATATGATCACATTGAATATTATTCATTGTATATGGGTTAATAATTTAGGCAGTTAAGACACATATTGTTTGTCTGATGGTAGTTTTCATTTCTAAGTATCCAAATTCTTAGTTTTTAGAAGAGTGATATACGTTTGGATGTGGGTTCATCAACCTGTTTCATGTTCGACATGATCATACAGGCTCATTGAACCAAGTTTAAACTTGTTTTGCTGATATTTTAGAAAATAACCCACATACTGTAATAACTGTAAACCATAGATAAACCATTTATAATATATTTTATTAACATTAACAGACATTTACATTCTATAAATCTTTTGTTTGTTGTTGAATAAAGCTGTTGATTCAGTATTAGTTCGGAGTGTGCAGTTGTAAAATACAGTGCATTGGGCCAAGTTATTGTTGACATTTTGTGAGATTTATTACTTTCTAGTCATCCATGATATTAAAAATAGAAATAAATTTTTTGGAAGTGCAAAGGGACCCAAAGACTCATGTTTGCCCATATAATCAGGGTTGGGGAGTAATGGAATACATGTAATGGGATTACATTTTTAAAATACAAAATATAAGTAACTGTATTCCACTAGTTACAATTTAAATAATTGGTAATTAGAATACAGTTACATTCAAAAAGTATTTTGATTACTGAAGAGATTACTTTGCATTTTATTGTCATTTGTTTCATTTAATATTTAGTCCTTTCAGATGGAAAACATTTACACATATAAATGATGTGATCCAAAGTGCATTTGAACAGCAGTGAAACACTTTCTCATGATGTGTTACATTCATACGAGCAGACAGAGAAGTAAGTTTGAAGTAAGTTTGGAGCAGAAGAAATAGAAATACATTTTGTGTAAATTGTGTAAATTGTCAGTTTTATGCTAAGCTAAAATGCTATTTCTAACCATGTTACATGCATATGTTACCAGACACTGTTATCACTGTCGTGCCCTTATAGAATATTATATAGATGGATTATTAGTTTATGCAGTATTTGGTACTAAACGTACAGTCTAACAACTGATCCAGCTCATGTTACACTTATCAGATAACAATATTCATGATTGTGCACTGTAAAATGTTGTCAATAAGTGTAAATAAATACTGTTTAAGTACAATATCATTCAGCACATGTGGGTAACAAACAGTTGTCAGGTGAGATCTGTGTGTGATATTGATAATGTGCTTAAACACACGTGTGAATGCTGTTTGAAAGTGAAAGTGTTTCCAGCACTACACATTCCCTAATCTAGCAGACCTGATTAATTTGACCTGAAATGGGGGTTTAAGATATGGTAGACATCCACAATGCAGCGTTAGGGGGGAACACTAAAATATTGCGCATGAGCGTCCTCTACTGCCTGATAATGGTAATGCATCATTTTCTCAGGCTTGTGAAACTAACCGATCACAGTTCGGATGAATTAAATTGAACACATTTTTAATTTTTAAATTGTGCAAATACTTGATTTCTGTGGAGGACGGTATATGTGTGTGCACATCAAAATCATATAAATGTGTTTACTTTCAGCTGTGAATGATTGGATTTGTAATGTGCATCAGTCATTAATGCATTTTGACCTCAAATTACACACATTGTACTGTTCATTCTGAGAGCAAACACTCCCTAATGGTTAAAAAATAAAACCTTAAAATAACCACTAGAGAACGTTCTGCATAGGTTCTCTTTAGGTTGTCACAAAAACAAAACACTCCCTGCAACGTTCTGGGAAGGTTAGTTTACGGTAATAAAAATAAATCCTTAAAATAACCACTAGAAAACGTTCTGCATAGGTTCTCTCTAGGTTGTTGCAAAAAATAAATTAAAAAAATACAAATAAAAAAATCCCTGCAACGTTCTGGGAAGGTTAGTATTTGATAAAAAAAAAAAAAAAAAGGACCTAAAGAGAACATTCCTAGAACGTTATTATTTGGTTCCCAAGAAATATCCAAACCGAAACAATATGCTAACGTTAGGGGAACGTTCTGTGATTGCTGGGTGCCTTGTCCCACTATCACAAGTGACCCAGCAACAACGTTTGTAAGAAAAATTATATAATTTTTTATAAAATTCCGCTTTAAACTACTCAAACACACATTTCTCCTGTATACTTTCGATGGACAAATGCAAGTGCTTGACACAGAAACGTGCAGCAATAGCTGCTCAATAGGATTGGTCAGGAACGCTTTTAGGGCGGGGCTTAGCGAAGGGTCAATCACTTCGTTCGCGATCGGCCCTGAGACAAGCCATGATCACAAAATGAAGATGAAGAACAGCCGATCTAATCACTGATCGATCGGTGCACTCCTCGCGTAAAGCTCTGAAATTCTGCCTCTATTTTTGAATGATTGCAGTTATTATCCTTATCAATAACAAAAAACGTACTTAATAAAGGATTCAATTATTTATAATTTTGCTGTATAATTGTAATAGTAAGTGATAAATGCAACAGTACATGAAAAAGTGCTATATGCCTAATATACATGTAGTATGAGAATACATGAGGGAATTCACTATACATCCTCAAAAATTATACACATACTTTAATGGTAACATAAGTGTCTCCAGCTATCTGTCTGTAAGATTTAAAAACCTTTGGCTAAGTCAGCAGTTAACTGGTCCAGAGAACTATGTAGACTAAGATTAAAGTGATGTTCTGTTAGTCATAACAATGACAAATCTATTATGCAGTTAATGTAGCAAAGCTTAAAACCTATCAAATATTAGAGCCATGAGCAGTGAAGGGACACAGCCTTTTAATAGCATTGAGTGAAAAATGTACACTTGGTTATTAAAATCATTTTTTTCTCTTAACCAGCAGCACAAGAAAACCTAAAACATGCAATTTATGTACTCATGAATTAATTCAAATGATTCAATTACTTGTTTAATAAGATTCATTTAACACAGTAAAAATGGCATAAAAAAAAAATCAAAACATGCTAACCATTAAAAAAAAATTATATATATATATATATATATCCCCTCCAAAAAAACTGTTGCACTTTTATATGAAATAGTTTTTACTCCTCATCTCCAGTGCTTATTGAAGTTCTCTCCATTTAAAAATCTACACTAGTTGTTAGGGCCCAGCACAAAAAAATAAAATACAAAGAAAAAAGAAAAAAAATCTTCAACCCTCTCCATCCATTTGTAATAGTTAAAGCAATCAACTTTATGTTTCCTCTGAAAAAGAAAAAAGAGAGAAAGTGTTTATTGGGAATGCTTAAACGAGAAGAACATACAGCCAATATTGTTGTACCATACCATTTTAATGGAGTGCCACATGCTGGCTTTTAAAAAAATCTGATGTACAAGGTGAGGGGGTTTAGAAGTTTCCCTATTGAAGCATAACTTACAAACCGCATGAACGGATGTGATTAAGGTGGACAACTATGTACAAATTAAATACTAACAATGCTACAGCACATTTAGAGAATTACAATTGTTCATAAAAGGCAAATTCATATGAACATGCGGCAAGATGGATCTCCACCAGGTGTCTATGATCTCTAGTGTCTCTCCTTTCATGGAATCTTACATTAGTGCATCTGAATACTGAATATAATGTCTGGTACGTTTATAATAAATATAAAAGCACACCAAATATATTCCAGATGAATGAGCATGGCGGTCAAATAATGATGAAATCTTTTCAATCTTAAACCGCTTGCTTCTAATCCAATTTTCATTTACTCTTTAAAATTTGTTTTAGAGAAGGTAAAGATCATAACATCCTTTGGGTTTGGGGATGAATGGGGACTACTGAGCAAAAAGAAATAAACTAATTCTCTAATTAATTAATTCGCCACATATTTTAATAGTTTCATGTGCACAGATTCTCGACAGCATTCCTCAAAAGGCCCAAACCCCAAACACTTACAAAAGGCAGCATTAATCCTCTTACATGAGCGGGTAACGCTTTTGATGCAGATCAAAAGATTTTTTTCTCACCCAAAAAAGAAAACGAGAAAAAAAGAAAAACCTCCACCCCCTTTACGCACCATTCTTCATCAATAACTTTAATTTCAGGAAGGGGAATTTTAACTAGCAAAGGGTTTCCCTGAGTCTTCCTTGCCTCTGTAAGTCCTCTTCCCATGTGTGAAGGGCAGGTATCTATACTTGATCATGTGCTGCAGAGGAAACACAAACAATGTCAAATTTCTGTATAAACTTAAAAAACAATCAAATGACAATATATCACTGTATCTCTATTTTTTGATTATAACATAAATTACATCAGTTATACATGCAGAACTCAATAAGAATGGCCCGCTGTCCACAGCATGATGGAAAATTAAAGAAATGATCTATCTATCTATCTATCTATCTATCTATCTAGGTGTGACAGGGCTGAGGGTGGGGCCAGGTCATGATTTTACACACCTGACCCCTTATCAGGCTAATCAAGCCTCCAAGAGAGATAAAAGCAGACTGTGAATGGTGGTGCAACACAGAGAGAACGTTTACGGGCAGCTGTCTGTCTTGTGTGTGTGTGTTTGTGTCTTTTCTCGGGATATTACAGTTAAAGGGATCTGCCAGTAACCCTTTGTTAAGTCCAGTGTCGCTCCTCCTCCTTCCCGGGTCTAACGTAACCTCGGTTCCCTGAGAGGAGGGAACAAGTATTGCGCAAGTAGCTTACGCTACGGGAAAACTCCGTATCTCGAGAAATATTGAAGCCTTTATGTAAAACGCATTGCAGCTGCACAGCAGACAGCAATGAGCGAGGCAGCTCGGTCATTGGCTGTGCTGCGGCAACTTGCTCGAACCAATGACGGGCGTACTCTGAACGCGCAACCAATGAGTGCGCTCAGGCTCAGCGCCAGAGCCCACCAAGATGGGCATGGCTAAGGCTATATATTAGGCGCCCGTCATGAGAGTTCTTTAGGTTCAATCGACCGAAGCGACTGACCAAGCACAAGCACGGCAGCTTACGCAATACTCGCTCCCTCCTCTCAGGGAACCGAGGTTACGTTAGTAACCGAGTCGCTCCTCTTGAGAGGTCTCTCCTATTGGCGTAAGTAGCTCACTGGGAACACCATGCAAAACGCCAGTGCGTGCTGACTTCGCTCTATAAAGCCAGAGGCAGATGCCTGAGCCTTAAAGCAAAGTGATTATTCAACGAGCCGCCAACGGCGAAGCTATATAATGGGATAATACAGAGCTTTTGCCCCAAGGTGGCCCATGGTGGGGCTCATTGTAAAAACACAAGCACATATCTTATGTACTGATTTTTCTATTTACTGATATGCATAAAAAACCCTCTAAGTCAGTCAGAGACGGACCTTATAAGGGAGGAGATAATGCTCAGCATATACGTACTCCAGTCCATACTACAGTCAGGCTGATAGAATGTTGGAATGCAATGAGGGGACCTGTAGGTTATAAAACCTGATAAATGTCGGCGAGGCCCAGCCTGCCGCGACAAATATCCTCAATGGGTATCCCACTCGACCACGCCCACGAGGAGGCCACGCTCCTCGTAGAGTGAGCTCTGACGCCTAAGGGGCATTGAAGGCCCTTGGCTTCATAAGCCAGCGCTATAGAATCTACTATCCAGCGAGGCAGAACGTTCCAAGTATACTCTGAGCGCCCTGACCGGGCAGAGTAAATTAGCGTCGCTTTCGTCTGCTGGAGACAATAGCGCTGCCAGAGATATCACCTGTACTCTGAAGGGTGTGGAAAGCACTTTAGGAATATACCCGTGCTTTGGCCTAAGGACAACTCTGCAGTCGTTAGGTCCAAATTCCAAGCAAGCAGCTTGATGACAGCGTGCAGGTACGCCCACTCTCTTGACTGAGGCGAAGTGCCAGCAAGAGTGCAGTTTTGAGCGAGAGCTGTTTAAGGTGCACGGTTCGGAGAGGATCGAACGGGCACTCCTGAGTGCGTCCAGGACCGCGGCCTGGTCCCAGATCGGTACCGAGGGGGGCGAGGAGGGTTCATCCTTCTAGCTTCTTAGGAAACGTAATGATTAGGTCGCTTTTCCCTAATGAGCATTCTTTATCAGGATTGTGTGACGCTGCTATGGCAGCCACATAGACTTTGAGCGTGGAGGGTGTGCGCCCGCCTCCAGCAGCTCTTGCAAAAAGGCGAGTACACTTGGTATCTCGCGACAATTTGGGGTTCAAGCTCTTGGTATCACACCAGTCACTGAACACTTTCCACTTTTGGGCATATAAGGGCTCGTAGAGGGCGCCACGCCTCAGTGATGGTTCTCAACACTCGCTGGGGAGGTTCTCTGGAACCCGCTGAGGGGCCATGCATGAAGGGCCCACAGATCGGGCGGGATGAAGAATCATCCCGCTGGCCTGCCTGAGGAGGTCTAGCCTCAACGGAATCGGCCATGGGGCAGATTGCATCATCTGCATTAGTTCTGGAAACCACGCCTGGTTCTTCCAGAGTGGGGCTACCAGGAGCACTGCACATTTCACCTCCCTGATCCGACTGATGATCTGAGGTAGCATCGCGATCGGGGAAAAGCATACAAGGGGCTGCTCGGCCAGACTTGGGCGAAGCGTCCGCGCTCTTTCAGAAGAAAAGAGGGCAGTGCGATTTTCCCTGGAGGCTAAGAGGTCGACCTCTGCCTCGCCAAAGGTTTGCCATAACCACTGAACCGTCAGGGGTGGAGAGACCATTCTCCTGGGAGAACTTTGTCTCTGAACAGCATGTCCGCTCCCTGGTTCAGGACGCCTGGCACATGCGCTGCTCTCAGCGAGCGCAGGTTGTGCTGTGACCATAAGATGAGCTCCCTGGCCATAGAGTGCAGGGAGCTCGACCTGAGTCCACCCTGGCGATTTATATACGATACTACCGGCCACGTTGTCTGTTCGACCAGGACATGTTCGCTTTTCAGGTACGGAAGCAGGGCTCTGAGAGCCAAGGCGACCGCTTCATTTCCAGACAGTTTATATGTAGGCGCTTTCCGGTTTGACCAAAACCGGAGACAGGCCTGCCCTCGTAAAGGGCCCCCATCCTATTTTGGAGGCATCTGTCATGATCATTTTTCTCTGTGTGTTCACGCCCAGACTCACGCCGGTTTGATACCAGTCGACGGCCTTCCAGGGCGCCAGGGCTTTTATACAGCCGTGATTCGCTCTGATTAAAAAGTGGCCCGAGCGCCACGCTGCGAGTGGGGACACGGCTCTTGAGCCAGCGCTGGAGAGGACGATGTGCAACAATCCTAGCTGGAGTACAGCTGACGCTGAGGCCATGAGACCGAGCATCCTTTGAAATCGTTTGACGGGCGCGGCTACCGCTCTGAATGATGTTGCAAGGCCGAATAGCGAAGCGGCGCTCTGATGAGAGGCGCACCGTCATCTGCACTGAGTCTAGCACTATTCCCAGAAAAGAGATATTCTGGCTGGGGATAGCACGCTTTTGCAAAATTGATTCTCAGACCCAGGCATTCTAGAAGGCTGATAATCCAAGATCTGTGCGTCGTTAACTGACTCTCTGATTGTGCTAGGATTAGCCAATCGTCGAGGTAATTCAGTATTCGCGACTCCCGCTGTCTCAGGGGAAAGTGCTGCGTCCATACATTTCGTGAATGTACGGGGGCCAATGATAGGTCGAATGGTAGTACTGTGTACTGGTATGACTGTCCCTCAAAGCTTAATCTCAGAAATGGCCTGTGATGAGGCGCTATCGAATGTGAAAATAAGCGCCTTTCAAATCCACTGATAGAAACCAATCCCGGGCTAACTTGCGCGAGGATATGTTTGGTCGCTAACATTCTGAACGAGCTTAATCATTAAAGCTTTGTTCAGATGTCTGAGATCTAGGATGGGGCGGAGGCCACAGTCCTTTTCGACGAGAAAGTAGCGGCTGCAAAAACCCGCCAGCTCATAGAGGGAGGAACAGTTTCTATAGCTCTTCTCTATCAGTTTGAGCACCTCGCGCGTAGAACATGTGAAACATCTTTCCTCACTTTCGTCTCGACCACCGCTGAAAAGCGGGGTGGTCTGCGAGCGAATTGAAGCGAGTAACCGTGTTTTATTATGTTCAAAACCCATTTCGGCATGTCGGGATTTTTTCCCAGGCTTTTGCTGGCACAGATATGGGCTGAATGCTGGCTGGGGGTGTGTCGCAGTGACGTATGGGCCCTGCCGGCGAATTGCCTTGTGCTAACACTGAGCTGAGCAGCTTTGTTGAGTGCCGAGTGCAGGGGTGCGTGTGAGATTACAGGCACGCGCGCTATCTCCGTAATGCTCGCAGCATGAGCTGGAGAAATGTTTGAAACTTTATAGATAGTGTTTACGGGTGGGGTTGCACACATTGTAATAGGCACGCGCGCCACTTTCATAAAGCTTCCCGTTCTTAGCGGGGAGTTTCTGTGATGCTCGCGGCATGAGCCAGAGAACTGTTTCAAACTGTATGGGCAGCGCTTATGGGTGGGGGTGCATATACTGTAGTAGGCACGCGCCATTTTCATAAAGCCTCCCGCTCGCGGCGGGGAGTTTTTGGGCATGCATACAGTGTTTGTGTGTAGGGGTGCATGCATGACAGCAGGCACGCACGCTACCTTTATAGTATTTCCCGCTTTTACTGGGGAAGTGTTTATAACTGTGGGAACAGTGCTTGTGTGTAGTGGTGTACATGACAATAGGCACACGATCCAGCTTGAGCTGGGGAAGTATTCGGCACTGTTTGGACAGTATTGATATGTGGGAATGCGCACTTTAGTGTGGACACGTGACCCCTTAGTGACACAGGCAGAAAATGACTCTTTTGTGATTTCTGTGTGTTGCCGCTAAAACGGCGCTTTGATTGCAGGTGAGCGAAGTTCTGTGACTGGCCCATTGACTGCTGTAAACACATTTCCAGCCGCCTGTAAGGGGACTGGGTAATGCCTTGCAGGAACCACTCGTCCAGCCGGCTGCGGGCGGTTCTTCCGAGAAGACCAGTCGAGCCCGAGGTGCGCGATCTCTGAGTCCATGCTGGTGCCCCTGCTCGTGTCCGCTAATGTCGACGGCGTGGGTCGAAGGCCGAGCCCGCCAGTCGCCGGATGCAGCGCCAATGGAAAGGCTGTCATCCTTTTCACCGCCGCCCCTGAAGCGCCGAACGAGACGAGACCCACCGCCCGAGGGGTGCTGGTCTGCCTGCGTGGAATTGAACTGGCGGCAGGGATTCCTCGGTGGTGGTGAAGCACGTGGGACTGGCCCGGCGTGACGCCACTGAAGTCTGCGTGCTCTGGCGGCCTCCGTGAGCGGGCGCTTTTCTTGCGCTGCTCGAACAGAGGGGATGGCAGCATGGTGGTAGCAGGCTCGCTCACGGCGAAGGCGGCAAAGCGAAGCCAGAGCTCGGTGAGGCCCAGGGAGTCACATTTGGGGCATCCGCCGAGTGAGAGCAGCTTCTGCGTGGTCAGGTCCCAGGCAGCGAAGAGAAAATGTGACGGTCCCCGCCAGGAAGAGGGCCTCTGCACGAGGCGCAGGTCGAAGGCATTTGAAACAACGCTCAAATTTGCTCTTTACTAAATGACAAAAAGCGCTGCAGAGGCTAACACTTGCAAAGTAGCTTAGTAAAAGGATATCAAGGTGATGCGCGCCGGATGGCGAAGCAGAAGGCTATGAAGGCGGCTGAAGGCGCCGGCGCCCTCGAGTAGGACGCTTAGGCTAGGTCGACGGCGCTAAAAGACTCCAATAATCCGGAGGATCCAGCTAAGAGAAGGTCTTTGCTGAAGGAGATTAAATCTAAAGAACTCTCATGACGGGCTCTAATATATAGCCTTAGCCACGCCATCTTGGCGGGCTCTGAGCGCTGGAAGCGCCATTGGTTGCGCTGCTCAGAGTCGCCCGCCATTGGTTCGAGCAAGTTGCCGCAGCACAGCCAATGACCGAAGCTGCCTCGGCTCATTGCTGTCTGCCGTGCAGCTGCAATGCGTTTTACATAAAGGCTTCAATATTTCTCGAGAAACTGAGTTTTCCCGTAGCGTAAGCTACTTACGCAATAGGAGAGACCTCTCGAGAGGGAACTGATTTGACAATATAAATAGTAGTTTAATAAAGAACCTTTATTAAACATTTTACATGCACGTTACCAGATACGATTATATTTATCATCAAGAAAATTCATGTTGGACCATAATTTCTTGTTTTCTAGTAAGATCTTTGATATAAGGGCAAAAATCATATTCTTGATAATAATTTTTGTATTGTTTTCCTGTAAAAATATTTTTAAAAAATCCTTAAAACAAGATCAATTTGATTAATCTTGTTTTAGAAACAACACTGCATAAGACATTTCGGTTTTTCAGAGAATGTATTTTTAATGTGTGTGTGTGTATTTTGTCCTACTGTACTGACAGTTTTTATAGTCAAAACAAGTGAAAAAAATGTGCTGAAGAAGTAATCCAAAGTATTTAGAATACATTACTGACCTTGAGTAATCTAATGGAATACGTTACAAATTAAATTATATATATATACTGTATATATAATGTGTTTATTGTGGAGTCCTGGAATCAAAAATATCTCTAAAGAAAAAGTTTTAAATGTCAAACCTTGATCTGCCGTTTCATGGTGATGCAGAAGAGCATAATGAAATACATTACGAGGATGGGCCAGAAAACTGGCACATTAAAGGCTTCGAAGAATGTGCAAATCATAGCGATGATTATGCCTTTCGTTGCCGAGTGCCTGAAACAAAAACAACATACACAAATTAATATTAAAGGCAATTAAAAAGGATTTAAACACATTTATCTAATCCAGACATTAAGGAAACAGAAACGTGTAAAGAGTCCGCTCATAATTCACCATTAATAATTATATTTTAAGAGAGTTTGCAAACAATTCACAATGACTATTAATATGTAGTATTAATATAATATCCCAGTTAACTGGGTTCCATATAATAATATAATAAATGTTTTATATAAGCATTCAACAATATTTTAATAATAATAATTATTATTATTATTATGATTAATATTATATAGATTTTTTTTTTTTTTAACATTACAATAATATGTTTTGGTCTATTTCTTCCCTTTCACATGGTATTGCTGGATGTTAAACCCTGGAGCCTCTATTTTTGATAAAAGATCTTAAGCTTGTGTGTAGAAATACACTTCTTATAAATTTGTCAAAAAGCAAATCCTCTGTCCACTGGAATGTTTGAAATGGCTCAAAGTGAACCCAGCCCACTGTGCGTGCTCCTCTCATTGTACAGAGAGAAATGTTCGACAAACTCATGAGCCCTGTGCATGCTCTCCAGTATTAATGAGAAAAGAGTGCTGCACATTTCATGTGAAGGACACCATTCACGCAGATTATTAATTTACCTACTTAAATTGCAATCTAAATCGCATCTTCTGCAGTTTAATAACTGCACTAATCAAAGTGTTTTTTACCTTTACGAATACATCAGGGTACAACAGTTGATTTTGTGACCATAAAACTCACCAGAATTTAAATTCAGGCAACCTCCTGATGAACGGCCGGAACTCTTCATTCTGTTTTGTTGGTAGTGCTGGACCCTCATCTAATGAAGGAACAGAGCAATTACATTTAAAACACATTTTACACAAACATTGATGCTGTTATCAGTGATAATGGATATGCATATTAGCAATCAAGTTGATAAGGAACAGGTTTAATTAAGGAAAGCTCTGGGTTCAATACAAATGAAGCTCTATGGACTAGAGGTCAACCGATAGTGGATTTTGCAGATACCAATAACTAAGGTGGTGGGTTATAACCCAAAAGGTTGATAACTGATGAATCGGCCAATTGTTGTTTTTTTTAAATGACTTACAGTATGTCTAAAAATTGCGTATTTTTTTCCTTACTATGACGGCACAGACAAAGCAACCTAAATTAATTAAATCCCAGATGCATTGTATGGTTTAACAAAAATTCCCAAAATAACCAGAAAAAAATAATAAAATTAGGTGAATAAAATTGGGCTTTTTAGTAGTCGACCAATTTGGGTTTTTTTAATGGCTGATGCCGATATCCAGAGAAGGGAGGCTGAGAGGCCAATACAATGCTGATATATAGCACAATTTAATATAGTAAATAAACATAAAATGGCTAAATAAATATATATTATTTAGCACTATATTTACTCAATTGCACACAAAACTTTAACTTTGTAAAAAAAAAAGATTATATTGTATTTTAAATGGTAGACAGAAGTTTCTTCTGATTTCTGTTTAGTCATCAAATTGTAATCATTTATTTGCACATGAAGAAATTGTTAATATATTAGGAAGAAGGAAATAACAGTACACACTGTAGCCCAGCAACCATGGATGGCATGTCCACTTTAGCAAATTGCATTTTCTAAATAAATACAGAATCAAACCAACTGTACATACAGTGCATAGTGAAGAAGTCATTTAAAGCGCACATGAAGCGATTCTACTTTGAAGTTGCACTCACGCGCTCGTGCGGATCCAACGTGAGTAGCAATCTCCTCACATACTGACTGTCATTATTTGTGAACCAGAGGAACTTTTGATCCTGACGTTTTGACTCTGGCTGAAAGAATACACGCTTCAGAGGAAGATATTAGAGGATCGCTCGATGGGAAGAAAATGCTGTGTTTTATTGATATTTGCCTTTTAGCATTAGAAAAGAAAATGTAAAGTTCTTTTAAAAGGGAACTGCTGAGAGAAGACTGATAGAATATGTGCTTTAGAGATAAATAAATGAGCGCTGCACAGGATGCTGGATCTGCTCAAGCTGTGTGAGGTTGGTTTATTACATCGGATTAAATGAGATATGCGCATATATGCAGATGGTACCTGATATTAGTTTTATTGATATTTGCCTTTTTATCATTAGACAAGGTAGTTACAAGTTCAACTGTTGAGGAGAAAGAAGGTGAATGAAACAGGCGAGCACTTTAAACATTATGAACTCAAAGCATCTGCCGGCACTAATATGCGGACTGTTTAAATGAGACTGTGTTGCACATATTTGTAGACGGTATATGATATTAGTTTTATTGATATTTGCTTTTTATCAATAGGCAAGACAATTAACTCTTACAGGGAACTGTTGAGGAGAGAGAGGGAGAATAAAACAAGTGAGCACTTTAACATTGAGCTGAAACACATCTGCCCCGGCTCTGATATGCGGACCGTTTAAATGACACTGTGTTGCACACCGGTCTATCTTTAGTAACACAAAGGCACATAACAACAAAAACAACTGTGACTGGACGTTTACACGTCTCAGTCGCTTCACATGCAAGCAGGCAATTCTTGGCTCCCTCAAGCAACAAATCGGTCGATGCCGATAATGAAAAAAGGCAGAATATAAATGTATAAGCACATCGGTTACACATCGGTTACTCTTATTTTGAAATGATAAAAAAAACAAAAAACAACTATCGGCAACTATAGCCATAGATTTTTGCCAATAAAAATTGTTCCCAAAAACCAATTATCGGCACTGATTAATCTGTAAAACCAATTTGTCTGTCTGCCTCTACTATGGACAACTGTAATAGGTTGAAGAACTTCTGTTTATGCTTTACAAACTTAAATGTGGGTGGAGTTGTACTTTGTAAACAGTGCTTGGAAAATCATTGTTTTCCATGTGTTCTTGAATGAATCATGTGAAAGTTATCATGTTAACCAGCTTTACATAATCATGACAGGAGTTGCAAAATTGGATGTAACTTTGTACAGACAAGGTTAGTGAGTGATTTGATCAAACTAGTCTCATGATAACATGTGTAATGTTTAAGTGGCTATACTTTCGAAACTGTGTGCATTTGAATGTTTATTGATGAATGCCTTTAATTCTTTTAAGTTTCTAAATGTTCCCAAAATGAAGCCATGTTGCTCCTACCTGGATCATCAAGTAACGAGGGATCCACTTTTGGTGAGAGGAAAGCAATGAAGAGATTAAGGTGGTAGATCCCAAGAGCATATGTGATTATGTACCATCCCTAAAAAACACAAATACACAACAAATTATTCTTTGCATTTCATTGATGTTTCATAATCAACTTTATCAGTTTATTGTTACTTGGTAACTTAAATAACTTTAAATGCTACATCTGAAAGTTATAGGGTTCACACAATATTGACAGAATGTTCTTTTCCACGGCCTTTCTTGAATAATGATTTGTGAAAATAATTGAAATTCAAACTGATTCGCTAATGAATCATTCAGACTAATCAGCTTCGACTGCTTCATTGAAAAAAAAATATATATATATATATATATAAAGACAGATTCGCTCTCAAACTGGAAATCACTATGGCTTCAAAGCAAGTTTAACTCCACATAAAACCAATTTTTATAAATATTTAAGAGCTGCGCATATACACAAAAATGAATATTGACTAGGGATGTCCCGATACCACTTTTTCCACTTCCGATCCGATCCCGATCCGATACAGTGTTGTTTTTTACATAATCAGTTTATAATATCTTTACAGTATTGTGTGGAAATAATTGGGTGTACTCTTTAATAGGCTATGTAAAGAAAAACAAACTGTTAACTACACATTATTTCAATATAAATGTATATAGCTTAAGAAACACTTTATTATTAACTAGCATACTGGCACTCCCTGAGTTCTGATTACACGCACCTGCATATCATTAGTGGCTAATCAATGACTGCATAAATAAATACCCCGCTTTCGCACGCACGCGCACACACACACACACACACACACACACACACACACACTTTCTCACTCTGTGCCTGTTCTCATCGATAGTATTTCTGAGACTCCAGAACTTTCTACTATGTCAATCATGTGTCTTCATTATTGCCTGCATGCATCATAAAATTGTTTTGAGTTATCTCTTTCATCATGTCTATACACTGTCTGGATATTACTTACCTGCTGTTTGCCACTCTGCTTAACTGAATTTACTCACAATATTTACATCACTGTTTCAATCCTCTGCTCAATAAACCCTGCTACTGAGTTCATATCTCTGCCTCTCCGTGAGTCTCCCGTGACAGCTTTAACTTTTAAACCCTCACCCTTTTTATTCACAGTTTAATTCGCTTCTTAATTAAATTCTGGTTAAATGCACCTCCAGTGCCTTTCTAAGTCCATATTATAAGTGAACCGAACTGCTGAGCATCTACATCTGAGATGTTCATTTGTAGCGCTCAAATATTGTGCACGGGTGAAGGCTATAAATAGCCATGCGCGTGTGTAAAAGCACCATTCACTACCGCGCTGAAGCTGCGCGTGCAAGAACATAAAAGTTTACTTATTAAACACAGCCTATTGTAATTCACAGAGCTATCACGTGGCTTTGAATAAAATGCACTAGTCATATGAACCACTTTAATGGTGTTTTAACAGTTCTTTTATGTCATTTTTTAAGCTTGACAGTAACGAACATGACTAACACAGAGTATCGGATTTGGGTCGGGCTCGTCGGACCGATACCCGATCCGTCTAAAAACGTCAGTATCGATGCGATACCGATCTAGGTATCGGATCGGGACATCCCTAATATTGACAATTGAAATGTCCATGACTTTTCAGATTCTATTCATTTCCATGATGACTTCAGGGCTGGAAAACACAATGCAAACAAGTTTGATCAAAAAACACAATTACACAACCAGAACAGGTCTATCTGAAACATAATAAATAAAATAGTCATGGGATGCATTTTGCAGATGCTAGAACAAGACAATGTAATGCCATTTTAAAGTATGGTAGCAAAGAATGGGTGTTGTTACCTGTAGTATATATACTCTGATCATATATATGCCCGTTAAGAGAAGCGTGACCGCCCATCGCACTGATGAAAACGGTGTTGACTTGTCCAACCATGACTGATAAACCTGCATTTGAAACAGTAGTTTAGTATAATTTAGCAAAAATCTCACTTCCACATAAATGACACTTGCAATTGATAGTCAGATGGCGTAAATAACAAGAGCCTCACCTGCCCAAGCCGTTTAAAGAAGCTTCCGATCGCTGATGGTTTTCCATGGATGGATTCACCAGCACTGTCTCCTTCTGACATTCTGTCTGTGAATTTGGAGAAACATAATGAGCTTAGTGGCATGGTGAAAGGAAAGGTTTTTAGTGCACTATATGTACAGACCAATATAGGGCTGGGCGATATGGCCAAAAATATGATATATGAATGTAAAAATAACTTATTTGTTTACAAGTAAACCCCAGAGGGGTTTATATAAGGTTATATAGACCTTTAAAGTATACTCAGTTTAGGATTTAATCCTAGATAAAGTGTGCGAGACCTCTTTCTGGGGTCATTTTTCCAATCTAATCTACTTCATCTGATGGACTTTGTGATGCTCCACACTCAAGCTCAGTAGGTGGTGGTAATGTGCCATAAGCTGGACTGCCAATAAACATCACAAGAAGAAGAAACACATTCTTGCCTATGACAGGGTCCAGTGTGTTTTGTTAATTTAGAGTTCGACCCCTACAATAGAGTTGCTTTGTGTTCAGTCAATAATAGCTGTATTGCCTTCTTTTCACTGTCTTGTTCACAACGATATACAGTTGAAGTCAGAAGTTTACATGCACCGTAGCCAAATACATTTAAACTCAGTTTCTCACAATTCCTGACATTTAATTGTAGAAATCATTCCCTGTCTTAGGTCAGTTAGGATCAGTACTTTATTTTAAGAATGTGAACTGTCAGAATAATAGTAAGGAGAATGATTTATTCCAGCTTTTATTTCTTTCATCACATTTCCCAGAGGGTCAGAAGTTTACATACTTTGTTAGTATTTGGCATTTGGAAACTACATTTCCATCCAAGGGTTTTTTGCGAAAAAGTTTTACTGCATCAAACGAAAGCTGATGGAAATGCAAATTATCGCTAAAATTTCAGCGTCTAAATAATATCCGTTTAACTCTAACGCATAAACTATGTCGATACTCCAAATATTGCAAAAAACTGTACTGTAGCAAAAATATAGTGTCACATGACAGGATTTACCCCAATCGTTAGCCTGTGTTTATCATGACGAAAGCCAATTTATTGTGCGTGATTATGGATTGGTCTTAATGGCATACAGATCCGATACTGCAAATGTGACACTTCCAGGATTGCCAACACAAATATCTCTTATCATGCACATCGACAAGTGCACGGAGAACAAATAAATGGCCACTGTTTGCGATTCATTTAATCGCAGTAGTCATCCATCCATAAAGTTGATTTTCCACACCATTCAAAATAATAAACGGCAGTCATTGATTTAGCACACAATACAAAAACATATTTCTGTGCACAAAGATGTTTTAAATTAAAAATAAATACACAATACTAGGAGAAAAGATGTGTAAATTGTGTTGTGTAAATCAAATGTTTTGATTTGATGAACTATTTGTCCAATGCAGAGTTCACTTTCAGAAACGAGCTTTTGAACATTTTAAAACATTAAAATATATTAAATCTAACCCTCTTAACATATAATCATATGTAAACCCTGATATTACGCCGCATCAATTTTTCTTTAATATCTATGCACAGCACATACACATCGATATGTTTGCAGCAGAATACCGGTTTCACAGAATATCACGGTATGAAAATCGACAGTTTTCATACATGTACATTTGCTTGTCTACGGTATTGAGAAAAAAAAATAAAAAATCTCACCTGCACGTGCGCATCTCCTTTCCTTCTCGACTGCCTGTCAGACTCATCAATTTGCGCCACACTCACACATGCAGCGGAGAAAATGTCAGAGAGAAGCGACGGGGTCTGACATAACTGAGCGTTTGTGTTAAAGCAGTGTTTCTCAACTGGTGGGTCACAGGTTTATTCGGACTGGGTAATGGACAGCAGGGAAAGAACTATGACATGGTTCTCCCATTATTCCATATTTCTCCCATCTTTTAGCGGCCGCCCAAGTGATGGCCTGTTTAGGCTTCTCATCTGCACTTTCACACGAGTGTAACGGAACCAGCACACGATCATGATCCGCTCTGATCTCTAGCACGCGCGTGCAACAACCGGACTTCCCTCGATATTGTGGAGCGCAGACCTCAAAACTGATGTGACCAATTTCAATTCTAGTGAGACTTTTATGTTTAAAGCGTTACGGAGGAAGTCAAGTCGAACCTCTCAAACAGCAGGCAGCCCCGACATGCCAAACAGCACTGAGGAGGAAAAGAGCAACACTGTGCTATGTGCTAATTACAATTTTCTTCATTATACATCATCACCTTTACAAAATTGTTATATTTTGACAAAATGTTATAGTTTCATATGAAATAATCTAAGGGTAAAATCTATTAGACCTCATTTTATATCAACAGTGGTAGTTGTAGTTAGTTACAAAATTTGTTTCAGCTAGTATTTATCTTTTCATAAAATAAATTTGTTATTATTATTATTACTATTATTTAAGACTAGCTACACTGACCTAGCCATGGTAATGACGAGCCTTTCCTCCTGTGTAATATGTGTGTTCTGTTTGAATTATGTTTGAAATTAGGAAACAAATGGGATAATAATGGGCTCATATAAGTACAAATATGCCCTTAAATTTTTAAAAGGGGGGAGAGAAAACTTCCTGTAGATTTTGTTGTTGATGTCAACAACAAAAATAGTCACGATGCATTTCCATGTACTTGAAAACCATGAACCAAACTATGCAACACAAAAGGAAATGCGACCCAGGATACATTAGATACAGATTATGTTTTTACTAGGGCGGGTCGCACACTTGATTTCCAATGAAAAATCTGTCCTGAAGCAAAACCAGTTGATAAGCACTGAGTTAAAGATACAGACAGGAGCAGTCTGGATGTGCTGTCGCGCAACTACAGTATATGTTAACTGTTAATAATCAGAGGACATTACTATAAAAGCTCACACAGCTGATGTTATTTTTCATTTAGTAGTTAATTTAACATATAAACTAATATGATTTAGTTCTATAACATGTTATAGGTACATGCTGTTTTTTTATCATGTTTATAATTCGGTTTATTTTTTACATTCTGTTAGCCTTCTTATTTCTCCCATTTATTTTCAAAAGGGAGACTTTTTTTTTTTTACACATACTTCCATTAAAATAAATTGTTTCAAGTTTCAGTTATAATAAAGTGTTTAACCAAAAAAAAAAAACTTCAGTTTTCACTCCTTTAATGGTCATTGTAACTTATAATAGCTGTGTAATACTGTATACCATGACATTTTCTGAGACTGTTATCATACTGTGAAAATCTCATACCGTTGACACCCTACACGTCGATGGATGGTCCGTATACTAAGACCAAAAGTTGGATTGAGGATTGTGATGGCCACTCTAATACCTTGACTTTGTTGTTCTTAAGCCATTTTGCCTTACAACTGTGGAGGTATGCTTGGGGTCATTGTCCATTTGGAAGACCCATTTGTGATCGAGCTTTAACTTCCTGACTGATGTCTTGAGATGTAACTTCAATATATCCACATAATATTTCTTCCACGTGATGCCATCTATTTTGTGAAGTGCACCAATCCCTCCTGCAGCAAAGCACCCTCACAACATGATGCTGCCACCCCCATGCTTCACGGTTGGGATGGTGTTCTTCGGATTGCAAGCCTCACCCTTTTTCCTCCAAACATAACGATGGTTATTATGGCCAAACGGTTACATTTTTGTTTCATTAGACCAGAGAACATTCTTCCAAAAAGTAAGATCTTTGTCCCCATGTGCATATGCAAACAGTAGTCTTTATATTTTATTGCAGTTTTGGAGAAGTGGCTAATTCCTTGCTGAGCAGCCTTTCAGGTTATACCGATATAGGACTCGTTTCACTGTGGATATATATAGGCCTACATGTCTACCTGTTTCCTCCAGCATCTTCCCAAGGTCCTTTGCTGGTGTTCTGGGATTGATTTGCACTTTTTTTCCACACAAAACTACGTTCATCTCTATAAGACAGAATGCGTCTACTTCCTGAGCAGTATGATGGCTGCGTAGTCCCGTGGTGTTTATACTTGTGTACTATTGTTTGTACAGATGAAAGACCATGGTAACTTCAGGCAATTGGAAATTGCTCCCAAGCATGAACCAGACTTGTGGAGGTCTTGGCTGATTTCTTTTGATTTTCCCATCATGTCAAACAAAGAGGCACTGAGTTTGAAGGTAGGCTTTAAAATACATCCACAGGTACACCTCCAATTCAGTACATCTCCTATCAGAAGCTAACTTGCTAATTGCCTAAAGGATTAACATAATCTTTTTGAATTTTCCAAGCTGCTTAAAGGCACAGTTAACTTGGTGTATGTAAAGTTCTGACCCACTGGAATTGTGATGTAGCCAATTAAAAGTGAAACACTCTGTCTGTAAACAATTGTTGGAAAAATGACTCATGTCACGCACAAAGTAGATGTCTTAAATTTCTTGCCAAAACTATAGTTTGCTAATCTTAAATCTGTGGATGGTTAAAAATTTTGTTTGAATTACTTCAACCTAATTGTACATAAACTTCTGACTTCAACTGTAATATTAGCCAGATAGCTATCTACCGAGCCTAACGGTTTCCATGACAGCATGGCTATGTAGCCGCTAACCTGCTTATACTCCCTAACAGGCTGAAATAATGACTGTGATTCAGATAGTTAGTTGTGTGTATAACTTTTCCAAACTGCTCACATTTTTAATGACAAGTACCTGATCAGAGTTTATCATTGATATCGAAAATTACATTTTTTCCCCGATAAATATCAATATTGCTTTAGCGCCCAGCCCTAAACCAATACTTTAGCAACATCACAGCCTACGTCAAAGTTAGAAGTGGTGGCTAAAAGACAGACTTGAACAGTAAACCAAACATGTTGTTAGCGAACACAACAGTCCTCAAAATTAGCTATACCCTTTATCCAGTTAAACTAGATGAAATATCATCGGCTTCACATTTGTCAGATTGTCAACAGAGCTAACTGGACTGAGGAGATAATAATAATAGTATAACTACGAATATTTCTATATGACGACTTTGCGTCGTACTTGAGTTTAATCGATGATTATAACTGTTTTACTAGCAAGTGTACCAAAACCTAGCTAACATTGAACATGAATGCTAATTTCCATTTGCCCTTTTAGCAATATTTAGAGGATAGCTAGTGCTGGCTATATAATCTATGAAACCTAACACAACAGTTTGCCATCTTTCTGCCACCACTTGTGTTCTAGGCGCATTCTAAGCATCGTTCAATAAAAGTGGGATGGAGGCAATGTTATGATGAGTGAAAAATGTGTTTCTATTGGACTTCTATCATATTTTGGAAACAACCTTGAAGGATTCTAATGGAAAGACATACAAATAAGGTCAAATGGGATCCTATTGCACAAACTTATTTATTAGATCTGACTGGATATAGTGTAATAATCTTACCATAATCCTCTTTTCCAAATTATGATAAAAACACCAACTGGAACCTTGGTGCCTTGGGTTTTTTCAGTCAGCTGATCCGATGTTTACTGACAACGAATGGCATTTCACAGGTGGGGTCATCAGTGAGAGTGGCAATACAAACATTTTCCTAAAGTGTTCATTTTATTTGCAATTACGTTTAAGCACATAGTTTTAAAGGTAATGCCTTTAATTTAAACGGTTACTGGACGTTAATAACGTTTGTTGACAAAATGATGAGGACAAATGAAGGAAAATACTATTTCCAGGAATTAATTTATTGCTCGTATAACAAGAGGAAGCCTCCGTGTGTTAATCTACGGACATAATCTGAGGCAAAGTCCAAAAAAGAACAGCGTCAATGAACAAGAGGTCACCAGACAAACCAGCCTAACTGAATATCATCTGCTTACAAAACTACATTTAAAATGAATGAAAGACCGGTTTGACTCAAAGTAGCTCATCAGCCACAGCATTCCCTAATATTTCAATCACAGTCGTCGCGTGATAGAATAATCTCATGCTTCACCCGCTGTAGATACACAAACATTTAATTATATACCAATTAACTGCCGTGATCTAAGTGTGGCTCCTGCAATAGCGTCAATGCTTCAGTTCCGGTAGATTAATCTAACTCAACATATTCTCATCGAGGAACCACATCAACAAACCCCTGCCGAAGAAGTCCTCAACGTTTGTTTTCATAAATGTACTAAACATGTAACTAACAGCACAACTATTAGGAAAATAGTCAGATCTTCAAGCAAAATATGCTAGTTAGCTTCGGTTTCTTAGCCGTAGCCAAGAGATTCCTTTAAGGTGCAACGCAATCTGGTTAATGTAGTTTCATATCTTTGGTATTTTCTATTGACACCAAAGACGGACGATTAGACATTGAACTACACTTCCCTTCCAACAGAACACTTTTCGGGACTGGCGGAAGTACATTAGTTGTAGTTTTTACGAGTGACTCTGCGGATGTAAGTACACACGCGAGTCAATACAACCGAACTACAAAGACCACTAGACACGCATAAAAAGTGGACAACTCACTTCCGGGGAAGTCCGAACGCTGGCGTTTGAGCAAGGGGTAAACTTTAGCACTACCTAATACATAAAGTTTACGTTTATAATCGTCATGACACTAAAGCGAGAAAAAGCGAGAAGTACAAGCATTCATACTCGAGTTGAGTAGTTCAGAGATAGCGATATGAGGTGACGGGAAAAGTGTTTCTCTTACCCGGTTGCGCCGCTGTGTCACTCTCTGCTGCCTCTCCGCGCTCCCGCTGCTGCTCTGTGAACACGTCAGTACTGGCTGTAACCATAGACAGACCTGATCAACCGAGCGCCGAAAACATCCAACCGCTCCCACGTCTAAATCGAAAAATTATTGAAAAGTTCGCCAATGCGTCTTTATTGTATTTGATTTGCGAATAACCTATGCTGAATAACTCAGATAAAAATACTACTAGTACTATTACTACTGTTACTAATTATTATTATTATTATTATGAAGAATAAATATTAATAATGAAATTAATTCGAATGTTTATAGCTTTAAAAAGGTTTTAATAACCATTAAAATAATACATTAGTATGATATTTATTATTATGATCATTAATAAAAATTATTATAAATAATACATATTCATAATTAAATGATTTTAGACATTTATTAATCAAAAGAAAATGTGTCTATCCCCTGATTTAAATTTTGAGTTCAAGAATTAACATTCATAAATTTACAAGGATTTTAATCATAATAGTAATAATACAAGGTATTATAATAGTAATATTATAATAAATAATATTAATAATGTAATTTATTCAGACATGTATTAATTAAAATAAAGACAATGTGCCCTCCAACTAGTCTTTCCCTTCATTTAACCATTTGAGTTCAATAACGGTTAATGTTCATGGCTTTAAAAGGGTTTTAATAATAATAATAATAATAATAATAATAATAGTTATTATTTATTTTTAATTATAATGAAACTAATAATTATTATTGTTATTATAAATAATAAATATTAATAATACAATTAATTCAGACATTTATTAAGTTTGCTCCAATATAATTTCATAGAAAACTTTCATGTAATGACTGAAAGCAGGCAGAGACCAAACAATGGACAAACATATTCATAAACATTACTGACTTTGAATATAAACCCCTCTTTTTTCACATTTAGTATTTATTTTAAAAAGAAATCAGTTTACATAATTCAAACATGGTGATAAAAAAAAGAAACAGTATTACAGCTCTTTAAAGAAAATACAAGATATTATACTCTTAAAACATTTCTAAAATCTGTAGTTGCCAAAATGACATTTCATGACATAATACTGACTGACTGTGAATATAACATTGTTTACAATATCCTAAAGCCATAAAGTGCTTTGATTTACAGTATACGCTGATATTTAACCATAACTGCCAAGTGTAAAAAACAGAAATTTTTCACCCAGAACCCTTTTAAACGCATCCAATTAGAAAAGTGTGGTGTTGTTATCTTATGAACAGCTAGGTATTGGAAGGTTAACACTAGATATTTACAAATGCATTTGCTTGTTATATAGCAAATGTACCTTTGATTACACAATCCACCATATTATTAATGTTCAACACTGAGGATGACCTTAAGTTCAGCTTTATAAAAAGAATTTATGACATTGTAAAAATTACCATTGTTTCTCACCTAAACAAAACACTCAGGAAAATGAGTTTTGATGGATTCATCTCATAATAACTGGGTGAGTCAGCTATTTGTGTTCCTTTGTTTTCTGAGTTGGGGTTAGGGACGTGACGTTATAGTAAAGCATTGGCCCTGAAAGAAAGCAAGTAAAATAATGTTCTTATGTCTTTGTAAAAACATGTTAATACCTTGGCTTTTTAAAAATTAAACAACATTTTGCAATTATAAAAATCACAAGACAAAAAAAAAAAAAGACAGTGTTTCCCATATGCTAAAGAAGAAAAAGGCAAAATATAGACATTATAATGGTATAGCATGATAAACAAAACCTTGTCCTGCAAGGCTAATACCACAAAACTGGGGAACTTTAAAAGTCTGATTATAAAGGCATTTAAAACGACTTGCCTCACTGTCTCTCAACAACATACTAGTTAATACAAAAAACAAAACAATGTTCCAATGTAAAGCACCAATTAAAAAACAGTAAAGAATTACAAATAAATTGTGCCACATTAAAAAAAAAAAGAATAACAATAATAAAGCAAGCAAGAAGGATTTACATTTCTCTTTCAATTATTATTATTGTGCTTTTCTGGTACTGTGTCTTCCTCATAGTCATTGTGAATCACATCTTTGATGAAACACTTTCAGATGATCAGTATTGTATGACACTGATGACATATGCAAATTATGACTACACAATACAAGAAAGCCTATTGATTCAGTCATCCACATCAAAAAACATTTGTTTATCAAATTTGTAAATATAAAGTTTGACTGCACTATTATTATGTGCACCAAGCCAAAAATAAATAAGGAAATGTTCTTTAATCATTCACTGGTCCTAACCATTTATAACTACAATACGATGTCCCTAAATCCTAGAAATATAATTTATTGCTAATGAATTAACATATTAACATAAGGCCACAAATGATTATAAAAATGATTTAAACCCTTAGTGATCAGCAGCACAATGAGGCACTACTCATTCCAAAAGGATTATGTGGAAGTTGTTTTGCAGGATTCATTTAGCCTACTTTTACTTTTCAGATAAGCTTGTCCCCAAATATGGAAGTGCTTCTACGGAGATCACACACACACACACACACACACACACACACACACACACACACACACACACACACACACACACACACACACAAGTGTTTTAAAAGCCAATAGAAATCCATACGGATGATATAGAAATGCATGACAAACTTAAGACATCACAGGGAATTCTCTTTTCTTTTCAGTGAAGGTCACTTTCTGCAAATTCTTCCTTAATGGACTGCTTGTGTATCCTGCAGTCTGGCATATCAAAACCAAAGTCAGCCCACTCCTCTCCTCCCGTAGACCCTCCGCGGTTTGGGATGGTAATGGTGTGACGTACTCGGAAGTGCACGGCCTCCATGACGCGCTGTCGCTGCAGCTCTCCTCCGTGGCCAAGGGCCATTGTGGCCATGTTACTGCTGGAGCGAATGAGCTGCTGGCCGTAATCGTGGCCCTGTTTCATGTCCTGCAGGCCCCTCCAGATCGCCAACCGGAACTGCTCAGGGATCTTCAGGGCACCAAGATCCTGAGGGATAGACAGGGCATTTTAATGCTACTTCTCTAAATAAATGTTCAATTCCTTTTTCATTTGTGTATGTTTGTATTTTATTTAATTATTTTTAATGTTTAAATTGTTAAATGGGTGGATAAGTAGATGGACAGATCGAGAGTGGGGTTAAAAAAATGCTTTTGTTGAATTTTTTTAATACAGTTTTTTATTATTATTATTATCAGTATAATAATTTGAGTGAAATGTTAAATTGAAAAATGTACTTGAAACTCAGAATTTCCTTATATTCCATATGCCCCCCTTTACATGGTACAGTGCAGAATTATACCCATAATTATAGAATTATAAAAGAATTATTTCTTTTTCATTTTATGGAATATATTTACATTTAACAAGATTATTTTATGTTTTAAATGTGTAAGAAATGTTTAGGGTCAAACATTCTAAAGCCACATCTGAGATTTTTTCCTCTTCTATTAAAGTTGGCAAAAAAATTAAACAAAGTTTTAAAATTTTAAAAATGAAATGTTAAAATAAAACATACACAAAAAAAGCCTAATTTTTGATTGTGAAATTATGTTTTCTTAATTTAATTGAATGTAAATTTGTTATAAAATATTGAAATTTGTAAATCTTAAACACATTTCAGTCTATTTTTTATATTTACACCAATTTGATTTAAATAATCAATTTCCATCAAATTGACTTGAGTAATCTTTAACAAAATTAAATGAATAAAGTAAAATATATTTAATTTGTATTCATTTAATCCCATCAAAAGTATTGCAGTCTATCAACAGCAGCGTATCTATCAACCACAAATAATATAATATTGAGCAGCAGCCGTCGGAGTCGCATTAGAGTGACGTCACCTCCCCTCTTCGAATGATTGGCTAGAGGAGGAGCTGTCGATCAAGAACTACAGGACCAATGGGGACGCAAAATGCCTCCTGATTTACATGAAACTCTGCTCACGAGTTTTGGAAAACCAAGCGCAGAACTTGTAAATAAAAGCAAAGAAAAATACAGCATAAGCATACATTTTTTTTAAAAATATGAGCAAAATTGTCAGAGAACAACATGATTTTGTTTGCAATTCTGATGACTTTGCTTTTATTTTTCTGTTGTTGTTATTTGCAGCATATTTAAATGTTTATATATTTTTGATTCATTCTTTTTATTTTTTGATCTGAGTTAATTATTTTGAGCTGCACTGTTTATTTTTTTTAATCTGCACTTATTAGTTTTTGATTCATGTTTATTATTTGGATTTAAGCGTATTATTTTTGGATTCGTGACCGCAATACTTTTGACAGGATTTTGATCCCATAGAAATTTGTTATATAATTGAAAATGCGTAAATATTAGTTATAAGAAGTTAACATGGTAAAGGTTGCAAATTTGACTTTTGACTTGATAAACACAGTGCAGAATATTTCTTTTTCTTTTTTATTTAATTTTTCAAATTTGAAAAAAATATTTTCAATGTGGTCTCAGATGTACAGTATTTTTTATTTGTCTTAAAATCTGGTTTGATTTTCATCTAAGTTACAATAATGAACAAACACAATCTGTTTAATCTAATAACACACAAATGATTGTATTATTCTTGTACATATTGGAAACATCATTCAAATACTCATAGTGTATGTTGGAAAAAGTATGTGAACCCCTAGGCAAATGACATCAACAAATGTTAATTAGACTCAGGAATTGGCAAACCTGCCATCCAATTAATGACACTAGATTGGAGGTGTCGGTTAGAGCTACTTTGACTTATAAAAAGCACTCAAACATTTTTAGTTTGCTATTCACAAGAAGCATCTGCTGATTGGAACCATGCCTTGCAAAAAAGAGATCTCAGAAGATCTACAATCAACAATTGTTGCTTTGCATAAAGCTGGAAAGGGTTACAAAATTAACTCAACGTGCAAATGGAGTTGATTTAGTACTGTGGCTACTCTCCCTAGAAGTGGCCGTCCAGCCAAGATGACTCAAAGGGCACACCGCAGAATGCTCAATGAGGTAAAAAAAAGAATCCTAGAGTGACAGCTAATATTTGAAGGAATCAGTGGAACTGGTTAACATCTCTGTTCATGAGTCTACTATACAGAAAACATTAAACAGGCATGGTATCCATGGCAGGACACCATGAAGGAAGCCGCTGGTTTCCAACAAAAACATTGCTGCGCACCTGAAGTTTGCAAAAGACCACCTTGATGCTCCACAATGCTACTGGGAAAATGTTTTTGGATTGATGAAACTAAGGTTTAATTGTTTGGGAAGAACATGCAGCACTACATCTGGTGTAAAAATGGTACCACATACCAAAATGAAAACATCATCACAAAGGTGAAGTAAGGTTAAAGGAGCATCATGACATGGGGCAGCTTTGCTGCTTCGGGGCCTGAACCGATTGTCATCATCGAGGGAAAAATTATTTCCCAAGTTTATCAAGATATCCTACGGGATAATATCAGGGTGGTTATGCACCAGCTGAAGCTCAGTAGAAGTTGGGTGATGCAGCAGGACAATGACACTAAACATCAAAGTAAATCCACAACAGAATGGCTTCAAAAAAACAAAATCCACCTTTTGGAGTGGTCTGTGGTTCACTTACTTTTTCCACTGAAATGTGAATGTTTAACTAAATGTGTTCAATAAAGCCATAAAAGATTATATCCGTTTGTATGTTGTTAGCGCTAAGCACATTGTGTTTGTCTATACGTGTGACTTTGATGAAGATGAGATCACATTTTATGACCAATTAATGCAAAAAAACCTGCTAATTCCAAAGGGTTCAAATACTTTTTATTGCCACGGTAAATGTCATACCTATATAGATTAAAAAAGTTTTTGGTACTTCTTCTAACTTCTTACAATGAACCACAAAATTATTTAAAGTTTAACCAACGTCATCCATTTAATCAAATTGAACATAAAACTTTTGAAATTTTGTACTGTAATTAAACAAATTCTGATGGTAGAATAGATAAATGGGTGGATGATAGACAGATAGATCTACATTTCACAGCATTTACATTTATTATACAATAATCTCTAGCAGACAGATGAATAAGACTGAACTATATTGACTAAACTGTTCATTTACCTCCATAGAGAGGGTCTGAAGGTGGTAGACACTCTGGAGTCCCTGGGACGTGAAGTAGTCGATACAAGTTTGGCAGCCCAGGCTGGTTAAGAAACTGTTCAGAGAGAAAAGGAATCCCACTAAAACCAAGGGGCTGCGTCCTGTGAATTACATATTCACCCATGGAGAACATAACAAGCAAAGCACAATGGCATTTGCAGCTTTACAGGGAATAATTCAGTATACTGATGGAACTATATACAGTATTTGATGTAAAAAATTTTTTTACATTTTCACAAAACTTTTACTGATGTCAAAGAATATTTAGTTGGCAAAATATATATATATATATTTTTTTCCAATGAAGCCTTTAAACTATATAAATCATGCTACATTACTCAAAAATACAAAAGTAAAGGAATATTTTGGGTTAAATACGAGCTAAGCTTTATTAACAGCATCTTTGGCGGGTTATCAATTATCGAAGAAAATAATTTAGACTCAAAAATATGTTAAACAGTTATACAGTTAAAATAGAAGTACATGGGGCAAGAGTACCGTGCTAGATGTCCATTGTAAGTGCATTTCTGTACAAGCATTTTTTTTACTTCTTTACAAACTGACGTAGGAGACTAAATAATTCTTGTGGTAATTGACAACATGCCACAGGAGTGCCGTTACTAACATTTTGATCTTTAGATTGGGCAAGCGGTTGTCTCTTCATCAGACCAGAAAGGGGATGACAAAAATTTCCAATGCCCCCTATCCCACCCCACCCACAGAACCAGCCATGTTCCACGCATGCTTTTAATACAGCATAACTTGCATTTATCCCAAGATATTCCTCTGAGGTACAGGAAAATTCCAGATGTTGAGCCAAAAATGAATACGTAAAAGTGAAATACTTGTGTTTGAATTTTCCAGAATTTGCGACTGATTTTATGCTACAAATGAAAATGCAATTAAAAACATGCAATTACATTAATGATGCATAACACCTTTCATTGTATTGATCCTTTTATTATAAATAATTCACCAGTAAAAATGATTTGCTTAATACAGTCCAAACCAAAAAAAATTTGTAAATATGTAGAGCAGACAGAATCATTTTAAAGGCAGAGTTGGCAACTGAGACATACAAAACGGCAAGTGAGTAAACTATACGTAGTAAATTGCAACAACTGATTTTAAAGTGTTTTTAAATGGCCTTATTAGCACAATATCTAATCACATGTACCAGGTGTGCATGTTAAGTCATTTTAAACAGAACATTTATACCATAGTTTAAAAAAACACACAGTGGCTTGTCATGAAGAAAATAGACTCTGATACATTAAAAAATGAAATGTTGATGGAGCATTGATGGAAAATAACATCTAATTCAATTAGTGACAATAGTGTAGTTGATAAAACAATGCAGTATGCATGGACAATGAAAATCATTTTTGATCAGAAAAGTAGCATAAATGATGATGCTATTAAAGGAATAGTTCACCCAAAAATTACTGTTACTGGATTACTGTTATATTTACTTGTATGTTTGTTCTTTATGGAGCTTGTATTGAAATGTATTCATTTGGAACGAGACAAGAGTGAGTACAAGACGACAATGTTCATTTTTGGTGAACTATTCCTTCAATCAGTTGGGTAAATATTGGCCACAGGTTGCATGTTTCAAAGGATAAAAACAGATATTAATGGTTGTATATGCCATTTAAAAAGACCCCTTAACACCCAGTTCCAATGTGATAAATAACTGAATGTGATTGCCTTTATGTACAATTATGTAAAGCGTAAACACATATAATTAGGGAGGTCATTGATTGTCTATAGCTTTCCTTAGTCAACATTTGTATCAAGATTAAGTACATCATTTATAGTCAAAAGATCTTCTCTGACCAGCAGAGAAATATTTAGAAAGCTTTTACTCATATACAAATCAATTATAATGTCAAAGAGGAGATTTTTATCTTAAGGGTAATTTTTTTATGAATTAATGTGGCTCTATATCTCAAGACAGAATAAGACTACTGAATCCACTGTTGATAAGAGATATCGGGCTAATTTCAGTCCTGAGAATCCATATTAATTCTTATTTTAATCTCAGTGTTGAGAAAAGAAAAGCTATACATCATTTACAGTCTGAATGTATGAGCAGATATGTGTGTCTGTCAGTGAGAGAGAGAGAGAGAGAGAGAGACAGATAGGTGCTACTGCAGGGTGTAGTACCTGACGAGGCTGGGGTCAGGGTTGTAAGGTGGGGGAGGGGTACAGTGAGAGGTGGACACTATAGACTGTGATGGGTGAGCTCCATTCACGTCACCATTAGACTGCATGAGGTGCCCGCCCATCATGTTCGTCCCTGCAAGGAAAACAATCGGGAAGATAATTAAAAAATTAATTATATAACAAAGATTTTAATGTCAAACGATCATTGTAAACTGTATGTCTGTAGACAATTTTTTTAAATACATGGACAATTTATCACACAAATTAAAATGTTATACTTTCAAACACTGAAAGTATTGTTTACTCATTATCTTGATCATTTATAAATAATAATAATAATTATTATAAAAGGGTTAGTTCACCCAAAAATGTTTTATTATCCCATAATTTACTCACCCTCAAGCCATCCTAGATGTTTATGACTTTCTTCTTTCAGCCAAACACAATTGGAGTTATATTAAATAATATCCTAGCTCTTCCAACCTTTATAATTGGAGTGAATGGTACCTTAGATTTTGAAGCCCAAAAAACGCATCCATCCATCAATAAAGTAATCCACTCGGCTCCAGGGGCTTAACAAAGGCCTTCTGAAGTGAAGCGATGCATTTTTGTAAGAAAAAAATCCATATTTATAACTTTATAAACTATAATCACTGGCTTCCGGTAATGGGAATCTCTCGTGAACACGCGTACGGCCGTTCAATCTAAGGTACCATTCATTACGATTATAAAGCTTGGAAGAGCCAGGAAATGTTTTAATATAACTCAGATTGTGTTTGGCTGAAAGTAGAAAGTCATATACAACTAGGATGGCTTGAGGATGAATTTTTGGGTGAACTAAGCCTTTAATACATTTTTATTATAATTTGAAATATAGCAGCATGGCAACCAGCACACAACACTAAGATCTCACAGAGCAAGCACAGATCACTGCTCCCATACAGATTTGGACCCACGACTTTACGTTCAACAGTTCAGTTTGCTAACAACTGCATAACATTGCTAGTCAACAAAGGGACATACCAAGCTTAGAGGAATCACAGCCGAGCACAGCTTTTACCATGATCAACTTTATATTCATGTATCTTTTCAACAAAGATGCAAATCAACATTTGATTGGGGAAAAGGCCAGCCTCCATTCAGTATGCAAAATATGAAAATCTCCAGAACTAATCACATTTCTAATGCATGACTTGCTGAGGTGGGGATCAATCTGTGAACCTTTCATTTGACATTTCATGGCTCTTACCACTGATCCATTCACTTGCTGTGCTAGTAGCCACCAAAAGGAACATATTATGCTAAGGAGTTTTTCACAGCCAAGCACAACAGTCAATATGATCTACTTGGTCTTTATGATCATTTCTATGCTGCTCGGTCTGGAGATTATTTTAAGCCATTGTTTGGACAAATCAGACAAAGTTTGAAGGATGTGAAACTTTTAAATGGTAAACATCATTATCCATGATGGCAGCTACTGTAATGAGCAGAGTTATAATGTATGGGGTATCATTTGATATATTACGAGGAGAGTAATTTAGGAAAAAAATACACGCAAAAGAAAATATAATTTTTGGCCAGGTGGTGGTGGTGCCATGGAGTTTGTCCTAGAGGTCTCAAATTTGACTGGTAGAGCATGGTGCTTGCAATGCCAAGATCATGGGTTCGATTCCCAGGGAACACACAAACTGATAAAATGTATACCCTGAATGCACTGTAACTCACTTCAGATAAAAGCGTCTGCCAAATGAATAAATGTATTCATGACCACCCCATCTGTGTGCAAAATGTCAGCATTTTCCTACAAACAGTTCTATGGGCTGCCATAGACTCCCATTGGGGAAGAATAATAATTATAGCTGCAAGCAGCAAATACAGGGCCAAGCATTGCTCAGCATTAACCATAATCCAAAGATCATTTATGACATAAAGTGCAAACACACACAACATTACACACATACATCACCTCAGGATGGATTTGAACCTACACCTTTCTATTCAACAGGTCACTGCACAGTCCACTAGACCACAGATCCACAACAGTGACAGTTGCACCTTCAGTACTTGGCCCCTAATAATAATAGGAATGGATAAAATAGGAGCTATGCACCTTCAGTGCTTGGCCCTTAATAACATTAACGAAAACAACAGGTGCCACACCACATGCTAAAACAATAGTATTAGGATTCAGATGGCTGCAACCAGAGGTGGAAGTCATCCAAATACGGGCAGAGAGGATTGTTCACTATAATTATATATGGCTACCACAAGATGGTGCCAAGCACATGACACAGAATAAACGATGGCTCAAATGACACAGAATGGAACTGAATAAGATCTTGTTACTCATGACTGCATGCTTTGGAGAGAGAGGATACCTTTAGTCATTGTTGTATTTGCATGTGTAATTAGGTCATATATACAATTATTATATTTTATTTGTTTAGAGGACATGTTTTTGGACACTAGGATAAATTATTTTTACAATGCGATACGTTTGATTGCTTTGTCGTATCAACACAAAATTATTCACGCTATCTGTGGATGTAGGCGTTCAAATGCATGTAAATTAAGTGGTGTAATGCATGTAAATTAAGTGGTGCAAAGCACAATTTGCTATTTTCCTGAGAAATAGGTAATTGTGCTAAGACATGTAAAGGACGTCTGTTTTTAGCGCAAAGTTCCTGCATTTCCAGTTTGTAAATTTCACCAGCAGATGGCAATACATTTCATGTCCGCACTGTGTGTGTTTATGTTTGTTTAAGTTAATTTATGCATTAAAAGTTGATGTCGGGTGTTCAGCCGGTTCCTGCCTCCTCCTTGCCCATCCTTTTCCCGTTACATTGGTGCCGAAACCAGGGAAAGAGGACAGATGCGTTGTCGCAGAGTCCTCGCCGCTATCGTCCGCCAGAATAGCAGCAGTAGCTGTCTGCCTGGGGACAGAGGGGTCACTGCCATGTGTGTTTATGTTTGTTTAAGTTAGTTTATACATTAAAAGTTTATGTTGATTGTTCAGACGGTTCCCACCTCCTCCTTGCCCATCCTTTACCTGTTACAGGCCCATAGTATTATTATGAAAGATAAATGACATAAAGTAATAAATAATTAACAACTGTAATATTTAAGAGATTGTTTCCCTTTCATGATCATTATAGTGTACTACTCATACTCTATAGTGAATGAGTCTACGGTCTTGGATACATTGCATGCATCAGTGTGTAAAATGCTTTGCATCGGGGGCCTGGGTAGCTCAGTGAGAAAAGACACTGACTACCACCCCTGGAGTTCGCAATTTCGAATCCCAGGGTGTGTTGGGTGAATCCAGCCAGGTCTCCTAAGCAACCAAATTGGCTCGGTTGCTAGGGAGGGTAGAATCACATGGGGTAACCTTGCTATAATGTAGTTCGCTCTTAGTGGGGTGAGTGGTGAGTTGTGCGTGGATGCCACGGTGGATGGCGTTATGCTCTCATGTGCCTCGTGAGTTACGCAACGTGTTGAGATGTTATAATGAACATGAACAGTGGTAAAATGACCAGTTTTCACTTTCCAAACTGACTTAAAAGTCTCTCGGCATCGTGCTGAAGCTTAATTCATAAACATAACGACCAGTGACAATACACAGGATATTGACTACACTGTCTGTACCAATAGATCAGATTTCCTCTCTTATAAAATGAGAGAGCGGTCAGTCAGTCCTTAAGATCGTATTTGAGAAAGAAATCGGATTTGTATGCAGTGCAAACAAAGCCTGATATATAGATTTTCATTTTACAGTTGAATATAAACTTACCCATATGTGTCATGGCACCAGAGGGCCCTGCGCTCTGCTGAGTCTGCTGTGTTACCAGCTGGTTCACTGATGGAAGTTTGCTCATGGGCACGTGCATCTTATTCATGTTATTGTGTGAGCCGTAGTGTGACGGAGAAGCAACATGACTCCTGTGAATCACACATGAGTGGAATATATCAGTGAAATAAATCTGGCCTCCTTAGACATGTTCAAGAAGTTTATGTGCAATTTACACTCACTGTCTCTGTAGGAGCTGCTGTTGCTGTTGTCTGTACGAGTCCACTAACTGTTGCGGTACAAACTCCAGAAGTTCCAAACTGTCCTTTATCTTCATCAGGATGTCAAAATTTTCCCGACCACGCACCTTCACACCAATCCAAAAATATTAGCATAACTTAAGACATTTTAGAAATAAGTCACCAGCAAAAACAAAGCATGTGAAATGGCTTTAATGTTAAACTTCATGATCTGCATGTTTCCACACTCACTGGTATGTAATACATCTCCTCTTCTCCATGTCGCCTCTTCTTGATGTTGATTGAAGGGCCTGCGATATTGGCTGGAGTCTGTTTGAAATCTATACATTAAAAAAAAGAGAAAAACATAAAAACATGGACAAATCAAGAAAATGGTTTAAAGGGAGAGTTTATCACTTTCCAGAGGATTGGTAGTTTTATCAAATGGGAAAACAAAGTTTATGGAAGCAAATTAATGACAAAAGTATTTGAAACAACAAAGCACACTGAATTGTACAAATTGAAAGTAAACAGACTGCATTAAAATGCTTGCATTTTTGGGGGATGCAATTTCAAATGGTTGTAGATTTAAGCTGTAAATAACTAAAAACATTGCGCACAAAATGTTATTATTAAAAATTCAATAATAAATATTCACCTCACACAATTCATAAAATATATATATATATATTTAACAGGTAATATTCAGTTAATCATATTTCACTTTGCAAATTGACCTCTAAATTTCAGTAGTTAAAACTTGGTTGGAAATTCAGCCTTGTGCATCCTGGCATTGCCGCAAATGCAGTATAGTGCTGATGCGTAATCTTCAATCTCTGCTACTAGGCTTCACCACTAGGTGGTGCAATCAGGTGTTGATGAATAGCATGAGTTAAATATACAAACACATTTAACTGTATCCCCAAAATACAAGCACTGTTAATGCAATGCGTTTATTTTTCAATTAGTACATTTCAGAGTGCTTTTATTGTTTGAAAGACATTTGTCGTAAATTTACTTCCATAAAGATTTCTTATAAAATGTTAGATTTGACTGTATCTTCAACATTGAAATCTTATGTTGATGTCCTTACTTCGTTTATTGGCATTTCCATTTTTGGCCACACTGTCATTTAAAGCCTGTTGCTCTCTGAAATGATCCTCATCTGCTTTTCGGTCTCGGCCCGGACACGCACAAATCCGTCCCTCAAACGAACGCCTACCCAGAACATGTCCGCTGTGGAGAGACACACTAATGTTCACCTTTGGCCTGCATTTGCTGATAGTAAGTTAAAGGGATAGTTTACACAAAAATTTGTATTCTCTTATAATCTACTACTAATGTCATCCCAGATGTGTATGATGATCTTCTTCTGCTGAACACAAAGAAAGATATTTTAAATAATATTTCAGCTCTGTAGGTCCATAAAATTAATGTCAACATGGTCCAAAACGTTTAAGCTAAAAAAAACTCATAAAGGCAGCATAAAAGTAATCCATATGACTCCAGTAGTTAAATCCATGTCTTCAGAAGTGATATGATAAGCGTGGGTGAGAAAAAGATCAATATTTTTGTCCTTTTTTACTATAAATTCTCCTTCTCTGCCCAGTAGGTGGCGATATGGACAAAGAATATGAATCGCAAACAAAAGAAGAACTCTTTGAAAGGGAAGATTTATAGTAAAAAAAAGAACTTAAATATTGATCTGGTTCACACCCACATGTTGTATGGACCTACAGAGCGGAAATATTCTTCTAAAAATCTTTGTGTTCAACAGAAGGAAGAAAGTCACACACATCTGGGATGGCATGAGGGTGAGTAAATGATGTGAGAATTATTATTTTTGGGTGAAATATCCCTTTAAAACTCGATTTAAAACTTTAGAAAGATTGAAGACCCCTGAGCTACAATATTCTACAACAGTTGGATATGTAGCTCAACTGTTTTGCAGCTCTGCTGACTGGAATGAAAGTAATAATGCAGCACTCACTCCCGTGTCTCTAGTGTGATGATGATGAGGATAGGTCTGCGGTTCATTCCACCAACACAACTGCTGTTGCACATGAAATTATACAGAATGGTTGTAAAATCAGTCCCCACCTTGAGAAAGACAAAGATATAGAGAGAGAAAGATAGAATTAAATTATATTGAACAAAGCATGTATTATATTTATGGACATCCTATAGACCTCCAGAATAGTGTAAGTCAAATTTGAGTGAATCTGTTTGTTCAGATGATTTGTTTCACTAAAAACTGGTTAAAACCCCCACTTCTGTCATAAGTGTTCCCAGGAGTCCCTGTGTCTTATTTTATGTTGCAAAATAAATATATTGCCATTTAAAAAAAAATAATAATAATTTAGACCATATTAAATGAGACTGGTCACTGGTAATCTTTCAACTTAAAATATTCAAAATCACCTTTTTGATAGAGACATCATCAATCAGATTTCATCATGAACATTAGATAATGCACATGAAAACTGAGTTTTTTAGAGCAGCCTGAAAGAAACACGATTTTTTTTGTTTCCGCTAAAGAAGAACTATTTATGAAACGATTGATGTCAGATTTTTTTATTGGTTTAAAATATTTTATTTGCTCGTAATCTTGACCACTCATTTTAGAGATTTTAATCTTTCCCCATTCAAGTAGACAGGAGCTGTATCCTTAGAAAGTAGCATCATTCATTATGAACATGGCCGCTGAGTGGCCTGACTTGCCTTAGTGGAACTTTGAAAAGGTTTTAAACAGTGGCAAAAAGAAAAGTATGTGAACCCTTTGGAATTACCTGCATTTGTGTATACATTTGTTTTAAAATCTGGTTTGATTTATATCTAAGTTACAATAAAAAACAAACAAAATCTGTTTTAACTAATAAAACAAAATTGTTGTATTTTTCTTGTACATATTAAATACATCATTCACAGTATAGGTTGTAAAAAGTATATGAACCCTTAGGCTAATGATGCCAACAAAAGCTAATTAGAGTCAGGAGTTGGCAAAGCTGCCATCCAATTAATGAAACTAGATTGGAGGTGTGGGTTAGAGCTACTTTGACTTATAAAAAGCACTCAAACATTTTGAGTTTGCTGTTCACAAAAAGCATTTGTTGATGTTGACCATACCTTGCAAAAAAGAGATTTCAGAAGACATATGATCAAGAATTGTTGCTTTGCATAAAGCTGGAAAGGGTAACAAATTTAACTCAAAGAGCTTAGATATTCATCTGTCCACAGTTAGACAAATTGTCTATAAATGGAGATGATTTAGTACTGTGGCTACTCTCCCTAGAAGTGGCCGTCTAGCCAAGATGACTCAAAGGGCACATGGCAGAATGCTCAATGAGGTAAAAAAGAATCCTAGAGTGACAGCTAAAGACTTGAAGGAATCAGTGGAACTGGTTAACATCTCTGTTCATGAGTCTACTACACAGAAAACATGAAACAGGCATGGTGTCCATGGCAGGACACCACGAAGGAAGCCGCTGCTTTATAACAAAAATATTGCTGCAGACTGAAGTTTGCCAAAGGTCAACTTGACACTCCACAGCGCTACTGGTAAAACATTTTTGGACAGATGAAAGGTTGAATTGTTTGAGAAGAGCACGCAGCAAAAAGGGTACTGCATACCAAAATGACAACATCATCCCAACTGTGAAGTAAGGCTGCTGTGCTGCTTTAGGGCCTGGACTGCTTGCCATCACATCAAGGGAAAAATTAATTCCCAAGTTTATCAAGAAATCCTACAGGATAATATCAGGGTGGTTATGCACCAGCTGAAGCTCAGTAGAAGTTGGGTGGTGCAGCAGGACAATGACATTAAACATCAAAGTAAATCCACAACAGAATGGCTTCAAAAAAACAAAATCCACCTTTTGGAGTGTCACAGTCAGAGCCCAGAACTTAACCCAATAGAGATGCTGTGGAATGACCTAAAGAGAGCCGTTCCCACCAGACATCCTAAGAATATGGCTGAGCTGAAGCAGTTCTGTAAGGAAGAATGGTCCAAAATTCCTTGTGAATGTTGTGCAGGTCTAATCCACAGCTACTGGAAACACTTTGATGAGGTTATTGCTGCCAAAGGAGGATTAACCAGTTTTTAAATCCAAGGGTTCACTTATTTTTTCCACAGCACTATGAACGATTAATGGAATGTGTTCCATAAAGACATGAAAGATTATAATTGTGTGTTGTTAGCTTAATCACATTGTGTTTGTCTATACTTGTGACATTGATGAAGATGAGATCACATTTTATGACCAATTAATGCTGAAAACCAGCTCATTTCAAAATACTTCACATATTTTTTCTTGACACTGTAGATTGTGTCAAATATTATCTTATATTCCAACATGTCACCCACCTCAGTTTTACTCTTGTGTTTTTCTAATTGTGCAGCAGCATTTCCACATGCTATAATATGTCTGCGTATGTTCCAGAAGTAGCAAGTCTCTGTACTTGCACTGCAGCAGCAGCATCAAAGCAGGTCTAGTCCGCCAAGACAAATAACATGCTAAATTAACATAAACTAAATCAAAATCTTTCCGATAGTTGTCATGTCTGAATTACAGATAATGTTACTGAGAATCATCCCAAGGCTTTTTATAGCCAGTCAGAACATGTTCAGTGCCCTGAATAATCGGTTTGAAAAATGGTTTGAATCACTTTACAAAAGAAAAAAAACATGTGAATATTTGTGTGGGCACTATTGCATAGAAGTTTGACTTTGGTCCTAGAGTATATGCTTAAATGCATAATATTAATTTCATGTAGTGTACTGTATGTGTGCTGTTTGTGGTTTAAAATATGATGTGGAACGATGGCAGCAAGGTGTTTAGCAGCCGGTTAGAAGTTTTCCTAAATGTTTACCCAGACGAGCTGTTACGAACCACCATAATAAATGCAAAAACACCTTCTTTTTGGCCAGATTTTGTTCTAAATGACATCACACTAATTCTTTCTTCGATTTCGTATGAAGTATGTCAGGACAAACTGTCTATAAATGGAGTTGATTTAGTACTGTGGCTACTCTTCCAAGAAGTGGCCGTCTAGCCAAGATGACTCAAAAGGCACACCGCAGAATGCTCAATGAGGTTAAAAAAAAGAATCCTAGAGTGACAGCTAAAGACTTGAAGGAATTATTGGAACTGGTTAACATCTCTGTTCATGAGTCTACTACGCGAAAAACATTAAACAGGCATAGTGTCCATGGCAGGACACCACGAAGGAAGCTGCTGCTTTCTAACAAAAATATTGCGACATGTCAGGGCCTTTAGGGTTAGAACATCTGTTTGGTTCACCTCTTATTTATCTTTTAGGACACTTTTGGTTAGGTTTAGGCTAGAGTTTGAGGTGAGGGAGGTATTTTTTACTCATTAAAACATCCATCTAGTATTCACCTTAAATACCTTGTCTGATTACGACACAATTTCACTCACTTTTGGCACCACTCAATGTAAATTTCACTAGGAAACTGCAGCCAAATGTGCATTGAAGCACATAATTTTGTTCGGCAAAAATGTTGTCATTGTCATGTAAATTTAATGAGATCAGGCTGGGCAAAGATTTGTGGTGAATTGCAAGCACATTTGCATGTGAAAATAATGAGTGGGAAATTTGCAGCAAGTTTGTGGAACGTTTGACGGAAATATTTAGCATTAAGGGTTTGTTCAAATCCATCACCCTCAATATAAGCAATAGTAATACAAATTCTTACCTAAGCAAGCACCAATTATTAGGTCAGTGACATAAGAATTATGCACCACAATGCTGTAAGACACACTGTAACACATAAATGCTTCTGCAATTATTAAACTAACCTGTGGAGACTCATACGGAACTAGAACACTCTGTCGACCTGTCATGGGGTCATCCACATACTGACACAAATTATTGCCCTCCACTCGTGTCAAGTGACTGGCAGGAGCTGTCTGACCTGGAAAGAGACAGCAGGCAAAGAAAAGAGTAAAGAAAATGGTCAAAAAATGGAGTTGCTACAATACATTTACATTAATGTTTCATTTGTTAAGGGTTTATTAAGGGGTTTATTAATGACTAATAAGTAATTGACAAATTCATTCTAGGGTTAGGGTTTATTAATAAGTAATTAACACATTTATTCTAGGCTTAGGGTTTCAAGGGGTTTATTAATGACTAATAAGTAATTTACCAAATAATTCTAGGGTTAGGGTTTATTAATGACTAATTAGTAATTAACAAATTAATTCTAGGGTTAGGGTTTAGAAATGGGTTTATTAATGACTAATACGTAATTTACAAATTCATTCTAGGGTTAGGGTTTATTAATGACTAATTAGTAATTAAATTAATTCTAGGGTTAGGGTTTAGAAAGGGGTTTATTAATGACTAATAAGTAATTTCCAAATTCATTCTGGGGTTAGGGTTTATTAATGACTAATAAGTAATTTACAAATTAATTCTAGGGTTAGGGTTTATTAATGACTAATTAGTAATTAAATTAATTCTAGGGTTAGGGTTTAGAAAGGGGTTTATTAATGACTAATACGTAATTTACAAATTCATTCTTGGGTTAGGGTTTATAAAGGGGTTTATTAATGACTAATAAGTAATTAACAAATTTATTCTAGGGTTAGGGTTTATAAAAGGGGTTTATTAATGACTAATATGTAAATTACAAATTCATTCTTGGGTTAGGGTTTATAAAGGGGTTTATTAATGACTAATAAATAATTTACAAATTAATTCTGGGGGGATAGGGTTCGGGTTTATTAATGACTAATATGTAAATTACAAATTAATTCTAGGGTTAGGTTTTATAAAGGGGTTTATTAATGACTAATAAGTAATTAACAAATTCATTCTGGGGGGTTAGGGTTTATAAAGGGGTTTATTAATGACTAATACGTCATTTAAAAATTAATTCTAGGGTTAGGGTTAGGGTTTATTAATGACTAATAAGTAATTAACAAATTAATTCTAGGGTTAGGTTTTATAAAGGGGTTTATTAATGACTAATAAGTCATTTAAAAATTAATTCTAGGGTTAGGGTTTATTAATGACTAATTAGTAATTAACAAATTAATTCTAGGGTTAGGGTTTAGAAATGGGTTTATTAATGACTAATTAGTAATTTCCAAATTAATTCTAGGGTTAGGGTTTATTAATGACTAATAAATAATTTACAAATTAATTCTAGGGTTAGGGTTTATTAATGACTAATTAGTAATTAACAAATTAATTCTAGGGTTAGGGTTTAGAAAGGGGTTTATTAATGACTAATATGTAATTTACAAATTCATTCTTGGGTTAGGGTTTATAAAGGGGTTTATTAATGACTAATAAATAATTAAAAAATTCATTCTGGGGGGATAGGGTTCGGGTTTATTAATGACTAATAAGTAATTAACAAATTAATTCTAGGGTTAGGTTTTATAAAGGGGTTTATTAATGACTAATAAGTCATTTAAAAATTAATTCTAGGGTTTGGGTTTATTAATGACTAATTAGTAATTAACAAATTCATTCTGGGTGGTTAGGGTTTATAAAAGGGGTTTATTAATGACTAATAAGTAATTAACAAATTAATTCTAGGGTTAGGTTTTATAAAGGGGTTTATTAATGACTAATAAATAATTTACAAATTCATTCTGGGGGGATAGGGTTCGGGTTTATTAATGACTAATAAGTAATTAACAAATTAATTCTAGGGTTAGGTTTTATAAAGGGGTTTATTAATGACTAATAAGTAATTAACAAATTCATTCTGGGGGGTTAGGGTTTATAAAGGGGTTTATTAATGACTAATATGTAATTTACAAATTCATTCTAGGGTTTGGGTTTATAAAGGGGTTTATTAATGACTAATACGTCATTTAAAAATTAATTCTAGGGTTAGGGTTTATTAATGACTAATAAGTAATTAACAAATTAATTCTAGGGTTAGGTTTTATAAAGGGGTTTATTAATGACTAATACGTCATTTAAAAATTAATTCTAGGGTTCGGGTTTATTAATGACTAATTAGTAATTAACAAATTCATTCTGGGTGGTTAGGGTTTATAAAAGGGGTTTATTAATGACTAATAAGTAATTTACAAATTCATTCTAGGGTTTGGGTTTATAAAGGGGTTTATTAATGACTAATAAGTCATTTAAAAATTAATTCTAGGGTTTGAGTTTTTTAATGACTAATAAGTAATTAACAAATTCATTCTGGGGGGTTAGGGTTTATAAAGGGCTTTATTAATGACTAATAAGTAATTTACAAATTCATTCTAGGGTTAGGGTTAGGGTTTATTAATGACTAATAAGTAATTAACAAATTAATTCTAGGGTTAGGTTTTATAAAGGGGTTTATTAATGACTAATACGTCATTTAAAAATTAATTCTAGGGTTCGGGTTTATTAATGACTAATTAGTAATTAACAAATTCATTCTGGGTGGTTAGGGTTTATAAAAGGGGTTTATTAATGACTAATAAGTAATTTACAAATTCATTCTAGGGTTAGGGTTTATAAAGGGGTTTATTAATGACTAATATGTCATTTAAAAATTAATTCTAGGGTTTGAGTTTTTTAATGACTAATAAGTAATTAACAAATTCATTCTGGGGGGTTAGGGTTTATTAATGACTAATATGTAATTTACAAATTCATTCTAGGGTTTGAGTTTTTTAATGACTAATAAGTAACTAAATTCATTCTGGGGGGTTAGGGTTCAGGTTTATTAATGACTAATAAGTAATTAACAAATTCATTCTAGGGTTAGGGTTTATAAAGGGGTTTATTAAAGATTAATAAGTAATTTACAAATTAATTCTTAAACATTGATTGCAGTCTTAACAACATGCATACAAAGGATGACTTTCATGTTAAAACTGCCAAATAGTGAGCATTTCACCTAACATGTTATATATGCTTAATAACACATTAGTAACCTATGAAAATGAACCTTCATGCAAAGTTAAAATGTAAGAAAATTTTATAAAGGCATTGACAATATTAGAAACCTAAGCATATAATGTTCAGTATGGTTTAATGATCCTCAGGGTTTACTATTATGATACCAGTAAAGTGTTTTTGCAGAGGACTTTAGATAACTAAGACTAGGTCAATTGTGTGAAAAGTTTACAAAAGAGTGAGTCAAGATAATACAGTCACTGATATAAACAAGATGCGGACTGTAGCACAATGCCATAACCACCCTTTTAATCACACTAACTAGTCTATTTTTGCTGCAATGAGACATAAATCACGAGTTTTATGTTTTTTATTAATATAAGTATGAATAAGGGTATTTATTAAGCATTTATAACACGCAAACTAAAATGCTCACTATTTGGCAAGCACCTTTTTATTCATGTAGTTATAACTGCATATTAATCATTTATAATGCTTTTATAAATTAATTATCATAAATGAGCCCCTTCATAACCCCTTAACAAAGGAAAGTTATCATTAATGTTAAGTGTTACTGAACTTTTACATTTGAAGTTCCTGCTAATTTAATTCTACTGTTTAAAAATGATCTACTGCTGTTTAAATGTTCTGATTTTAAAGAACTCTATTGATATCTGTGGTCTAAACAACATTTTGGGTTAGGGATAGGTTAGAAAACATAAACAGTTACTTGAGGAGAAAGTAAGCTATTAGCATATTATACGTCATACGTACATGATGTAAACACTTAAGGACAAATGACGGAAGCCTGAAATTACCTGGCAAATCAAACACAAATCAATATTATAGGCTTACCGTAGTGACTCAAAGTAAGGCAAGAACGTGATTTTGAATAAGGATTCTTTACTCTACTGGCTCAAAAATTGTATTTTGTTACAAAATGTATAACAAAAAATGTAATGAGAAAACCGCCGCAGTGTACCTTTAATCAAGTTAGTAAGCAATGTCAAAGTATGAACGACTTCAGACATTCGATAATAATTATTCAGTCATCTTAACAATGCAAAGTTGTTACAGAAGCTGCATCTGAAGTGGCATACTGTATGTAACAAGAAGATTTTATTTACATAACAACTGCATAAATAATATTATGAAATTAATGTTTTCAATATAAAGAAATGAAAATATATAGATATGAATGAAAATATGAAATTATACTTTAAATATGAAACAATAAATTATGAAATATACTGTATGCTCTATCATGACTAAATTCGAGACTGCTCTGATGCTGCATTTCAATTACACAGAACCAAAGCAGCATCAGAACTGTAAAAAGTAAAAAAGGATTTAAATATTGAGATGTTTCTCACCCACACCTATCATATCACTTAACTAAAGACATGGATTAAATCACTGAAGTAGAATGGATTACTTTTATGCTGCCTTTATGTGCTTTTTGGACCTTCCACCATTCACCTGAATTGTATGGCCCTACAGAGCTTAGTTTTTTTTTTATATATATACCATCATTTGTGTTCTGCAGAAGAAAGAAAGTCATACACAAATGTTATGGCATGAGGGTGAGTAAATGATGAGAGAATTTTCATTTTTGGGTAAACTATCCCTTTAAGTAACTGATACTTGCTAAAGCAACGGTTTAATCACAATGTCCTCAATTGTCTGATAATGTAAGGCAGTACAACACCCTATATGTTAATGAAACAGTTACCTAAAACTGTTCAACTTTAAATTCACCAGCAGCTGATTTTATAATTTTATGTTTTATATTTAAGTATAGTTGCTTACAGACAACCACTCAAGCACTTGACACTCCAGCTTCTATACAATCCATGTACATACTTTCATTGAAGTCCCGTCCGAGTTCATGGTTAGGGCAACGCTTGACCACTTCTGTAACGTGTTCGGCCTTCTTATAGATGGGCATGGCTCGAATGACACTGCCGTTTGGAGGCGATGAAGCCAGTTTGATCTGAATCGGACAGGTCTTGGCGATCTGACAGTACAGCTTCTTGAGCAATGGAGAGTACTGAAGTAAAACAGACATGAATGAAGATAGAGTTAGTTTCTTCATGATTGTTATACAGTAGATAAGAATTTGATACCATACTGTATAAATCATGGGCCCGGGATTACACAAGATTGGTATGGTAATAGTCTTTCATGGCACCAAACATCTAGATAACTTATAAATCTAAATGTATATTGATGAAGGGTTTCTTTATAGACCAAGAAAAATTCATCATCATAGGATGAGGTTTCTCTTGTGCACACACACACACACACACACGCACACACAGAGCGCATGTTAGAGCTTGTCTCAAACAATAAAGACATCCCAAATATTCCCTCTAAAACCAAATGTACAAGCATGCTTTGTGTGGACTTGTATTAATGTGATTCACATTTTATGAAAGGGAGATTGTAGTCCAGGTGGAACCGCAGAATAAGCACCATGAACACCGTTTGCTGAATACCACTGTTGCAAATGCACTCTTTAAAACTCAGAATTGTTTTGCCATGAACTGCAATGATTTCACCTGATCTCTCTTAAAATTATTCAGAAACCTCTATGTAAAGCCTAATTAGGACTGCCTTGGAATGTTAAGGAACTCATGTGAAATAAACTGTCCATAATCCTAAAACTTTTAAATGTTCATTCTCAATAGTAAAATTAACTGTGCTGCCACGCATATTTTTGTAATGTTTTTAGTTTGAAATCTTTACTCAAATAAGGTCAGTGTTATCCCCAAAATATATGAATGTACTGTATAATGTCAACAATAAATGCTGCAGTAAAAGACTTAAACTCTGTAAATTAGTCTAAATCATACAAACAAAATCACTTCTTATTGATTATATATACACTGTAAAAAATACATTTAATGTAAAATACCGGCAGCTGTGTTGCCAGAAATTTACTTTAAAAAAACATATGGTGACCATGTTTCAGGCTTTAATGGATGCAAGTGTAATGCCTGTATATTTTACAGTTCCCTACCATTTATATTATTTTAAAAACTTGATATAGTAAACTTGTGGAACTAAGAAAGTCTTCTTTTTCATTTAAAATGTATTGTTAATCATCGTAGTAACTACAAAAGGCCACACGGTGACTTAGAGCTGATCAAGAGTGGCCCTTCCAGGAGCAATAATTAATATACATTTTGTAGTGCTCAGTGTCACTCACAGAAACACAAAACACCATCAGGGCAACACATGTGACACGAAAATAATGCAATAACATTATTACATTATAATAACATGAACTAAACTGCATAAAATATAACACAGAACACGGCAATATACTGTACATAACTGTTATAAAAAATAAGAAGAAAACATATCTAGTGTGGGAGCAGGTCGTGCCAGCTGCAGCCTTTTCTCTCTACATTTTCTCTCCACAGAGTATTTAGTTATTCGGCTAGGGCCATTTAACGCTCATTATACAGGTGAAACTCGAAAAATTAGAATATCGTGCAAAAGTTCATTAATTTCAGTAATTCAACTTAAAAGGTGAAACTAATATATTATATAGACTCATTACAAGCAAAGTAAGATATTTCAAGCCTTTATTTGATATCATTTTGATGATTATGGCTTACAGCTTATGAAAACCCCAAATTCAGAATCTCAGAAAATTAGAATATTACATGAAATCAATAAAAAAAGATTTTAAATACAGAAATGTCGGCCCTCTGAAAAGTATAATCATGCATATGTACTCAGTACTTGGTTTGGGCCCCTTTTGCATTAATTACTGCCTCAATGCGGCGTGGCATGGATGCTATCAGCCTGTGGCACTGCTGAGGTGTTATGGAAGACCAAGATGCTTCAATAGCGGCCTTCAGCTCTTCTGCATTGTTTGGTCTCATGTCTCTCATCTTTCTCTTGGCAATGCCCCATAGATTCTCTATGGGGTTCAGGTCAGGCGAGTTTGCTGGCCAATCAAGCACAGTAATACCATGGTCACTGGAACCAGGTTTTGGTACTTTTGGCAGTGTGGGCAGGTGCCAAGTCCTGCTGGAAAATGAAGTCAGCATCTCCATAAAGCTTGTCTGCTGAAGGAAGCATGAAGTGCTCTAAAATGTCCCGGTAGACGGCTGCGTTGACTCTGGACTTAATAAAGCACAGTGGACCAACACCAGCCGATGACATGGCTCCCCAAACCAACACAGACTGTGGAAACTTCACACTGGACTTCAAGCATCTTGGATTGTGTGCCTCTCCATTCTTCCTCCAGACTCTGGGACCTTGGTTTCCAAATGAGATGCAAAATTTGCTCTCATCAGAAAAGAGGACTTTGGACCACTGAGCAACAGACCAGTTCTTTTTTTCTTTAGCCCAGGTAAGACGTTTGACATTTGAAGCCCATGTCCAGGACCTGTCTGTGTGTGGTGGCTCTTGATGCAGTAACTCCAGCCTCAGTCCACTCCTTGTGAAGCTCCCCCACACATTTGAATGGCCTTTTCCTGACAATCCTCTCCAGGCTACGGTCATCCCTGCTGCTTGTGCACCTTTTTCTTCCACACTTTTCCCTTCCATTTAAATTTCTATTAATGTGCTTTGATACAGCACTTTGAGAACATCCAACTTCTTTTGCAATTACCTTTTGAGGATTTCCCTCCTTGTGGAGGGTGTCAATGATGGTTTTCTGCACAACTGTCAGGTCAGCAGTCTTCCCCATGATTGTGAATTCAACTGAACCAGACTGAGAGACCATTTAAAGGCTCAGGAACCCTTTGCAGGTGTTTAGCTGATTAGAGTGTGACACTTTGAGCCTACAATACTGAACCTTTTCACAATATTCTAATTTTCTGAGATTCTGAATTTGGGGTTTTCATAAGCTGTAAGCCATAATCATCAAAATTATATCAAATAAAGGCTTGAAATATCTTACTTTGCTTGTAATGAGTCTATATAATATATTAGTTTCACCTTTTAAGTTGAATTACTGAAATTAATGAACTTTTGCACGATATTCTAATTTTTCGAGTTTCACCTGTATGCGCCGGGTAATGGCTCCTACACACTACACGACTTTCAAAGACGTCGGATCGTGGTACCATTCATATTACACAACTGTCTGTCAAATTACACGACGAATCCAAGACAGGGGTGAACACATTACAAAACATTTCACCATTGACGAATCCCCGACGACTCTGCCTGGACTCCAAATTACGTTTCACAACAGAGTACATGCGAGAAGTGATACGAGATATGAAAACAAATGCATGATCATATGTTATGCATTTCAGAATATGATGTGTATGTTTATAATCATATATTTTATTGGTTACAATATGAAGAAGTACCTCCTACTGAAAAATCTATTTGCTCAGCTGACTGTCTAAGAGAAGGAGCTGATGCTCCTGCCAATGGTCCACTCATTTTTCCTCCATTTCTTCGGTCCAATTAGACTTTCTTGATATGGCATGCTAGTTGATGTTCTGTTGCAGGTACATCAGGACTCCTCCCACTGAAACTTCCCGTGCCTGTTTCTTGCTCTCTCATTGGCTGTAGGTCAACGCTGCTGTTGTATTCAGTCAAAACATATTTCACATTGCGCGATTTGGAGACGCAGACAGGTCCAGATATTTAACATTCAAGATATCTCGCTGACATCTGCGATGCATCGGCTATTCTCTAAAAATCGCGTCTTTGATAGTTCATACATTGCGATCGTTGCTCATGGGAGTGAGCTCCGATTTCCCTCCGATTTCAGGCTTTTGTCGGCGATCTCCACAAAACTGTCGGCGAGCGAAAATCGGGCTTTAAATCGTGTAGTGTAAACTCGGTATAAGGTGTTCTTTTCCTTTCCTATTTTTTCAGGGGGAAAAGACCCAGCGGAGACAACATCCTGCCCGAAGGGGAGGTTAACATGTGGCAGATACATCCCACATGGAAGGGGCACCACGGTAGGTCCTGCCTCGATGGGGAGGAGTTCTACAAACACAGCGACCAGGGCAGAGAGGGCTCTGCCCAAGGGAGACGTGGGTATACCAATAGGGAGACTGTACCGCAGAAGATACAACACAGGGGGTTACCGAGGTAACCGGCACCTGTGCAGCACCTACCCCAGTACAGGGCATGTTAGCACATGCACTGGGTCTGACTACGAATTCTTCAGCAGAATTCGTGAGCCAGAGGGCTAGGGAGGAAGGACATCCAGGGTTCACGGTTCATGAACTTGCATGGGAGTGCACGTCTTTGCCTCATGAATGGGAAAGGTGCTATATGTAAGCGATACAGATGGCCAGCTGTCCCATATTCCCAAACGTATCTGTTCATTTCTGATAAAATACGGGACAAAACCGCTCAACCTGGAGATTGTAAAATCTTGAGAAGGTATTAGGTGTTGCCCAGCCACTACTCTGCAAATGTCTGCTAGAGAGATGCCATTGGCCTGTGCCCACGAGGATGCCACACTCCTTGTAGAGCGTGCTCGTATTTCCCAAGGGGGCGGGCAAGGCCTGGGCCTGGTATGCCAACGCGATGGCATCCACGTTCCAGTGGGCAAGCCTCTGTTTTGAGACAGTGTTCCTTTTCTGCTGTCCACCAAAGCAGACAAAAAGCTTCTCAGAGCATCTAAAGCTCTGCGTGCGATCCAAGTAGATGCGCAAAGCACACACCGGACACAGCAACGATTAGGCTGGGTCTGCCTGCTCCGGGGGCAGTGCCTGCAGGCTCACCACCTGATCCCTAAAGGGGGTCGAGGGAACCTTGGGTACATAGCCTGGTCGGGGTCTCAGGAACACGTGAGAGTAACCCTGATCAAACTCCAGGCACGTTTCACTGACAGAGAAAGGCTGCAGGTTCCCTACACTCTTGATGGAAGTAAGCGCGGTCTTCAACTCATGCCAAAAGTTACCATGGTCATGTTCTCGCAATGAGAACATGAACCATCTACGAATGCTTCGTGTTTATGGCCCAGGCACGTGAGGCAGCAATCGTGGCCGTCAGAGATGGAAAGGTAACGACAGCACCCAGAAACTACACAAAGACGGAAGGGCATCTTTAAAAAGACGTTCAGGTCAATGTGTTTTGCTCTAAGAGGAAAATATACTCTTTTGCTCAGAATATATACACTTTTAGGGCTGTTGAAGCGCCCATGGGCGTACTCTGCACTGATCATGAAGATGGAGAGAAAGCCGCTGGAATGCACCAAAAATCCAACAGCATAAAAAATCCTATAGGTATACAATGAAGAAGGGACCCGAGCCAGAATGCAATAGAGACTTGGGGATCACCCATAACTCTCTTGTATCATGACAGCGATTTTTGGCAAATGCAAACACCAGGCTCAAGTTTAGCTTCAAGGTTTAAGGTTTATTATTAAAAAGTCAAAGTAAATATATTTCTGCTTCTTAATCTGCAAACTCCAGAAAAAGTACAACAAAACACCCAGTAGTGATCTTGATTCCTCTTGAATAACCTCATTTAGAGTTCATTAATGTGCTTTCTGTATATCAAAACTAAAAGTGGTTTGATAGTCTTTTTGTGTGGTATGGAGTTTATTTACCTATGGAATTACTTTCACATTTTCACTGAGAATTGATGTATAGGAGTAACATAAACATGCTCTTACAAACACACACAGGAGAACTGAATAAATCATTGGGTGCAGATGTGTGAGCAGAGGGTGAAGTCTCAACATGCCAATGTGACACGCTTATTCACATCATCTCACCATTGTCTCACACTAAATCCATCTGCCCTTTGAATATACACCATCAATTATCATCATTCTTTTACAAGAGGTTTAAATAATTATAGCGGTGAAGCGTTGGTGGACTGACGGACATGGACCATAGTAACTGATTTTCGAAACACTGGCAACAAAATATATTTATAACTACATATTATGAGAACTATATTATAATCATTATAAATAATATATTACATAATATAATATATAATATTTTTTTCAGATATTTCCCATTAGGCGCATCATGTGAACAAAGGAAAAACAATGCCTGGGGAAATGGAAAAATTATGAAGAAAAAAACAATTCATGCCATTTTTAAGCAAAAGATGAATTAAATGAAATAAAAAACAATTATGGAAAGATTGCAGGTTTTGCGCTTACATATTTATACTCTTTGCGAACTATCACACAATATACACATTGACATTCGAGACATTTTGATAAAAACAGAATTTCTATCATTCTGTCTTACTGGCAAGTTTCTAAAAACTTTCAAATGTTTAGATGCTGCTGACTGATGCTGCTGCTGACTGCATTATGCCTAACCCTTGTTATGCCTGGTGTTCCGATCTTGATCAGCTTAAATTCCGCTTAAATAATACACTGAACAGAATAAAAATTCTGATGGCAAATTTAAGATATTCATTGATACAGAGTTAATCAAAACTGAGTTAATCGTCTGTAACAAACTTCACACAGGGAGGGAAGGAGGACACAGAAAACGTGGAACTTGAACTCAAAGGTAGGACTTTTACTTCAGAGCACACCAGCGCTTACAGCTTCACATTATTACAAAGCTTTTTCAGCTTCGCAGACATCACTTTATTCACGTTATTCACACTTTGTTCCACAATATCTGCACTCTCTGCTGGTGGTGTGGCTGCTTATATGGTGCTCTCCCCATGCCCACTGGAATTAGAGACAGGTGTTAGACATAATCTAGCTCAGGTGTAAGTGCCCTTACTGCTTTCCCTCTCCCCGGACGGATGGACGCTCAAAAAACACCCTCATTGCCACAATGTCGTTTTTAATTAATCGCATAATTTTAAACTAGAGTCCCCAAGAATACCCAAATTATCTTTCCAGGGGGTCCGAGACCCCCCTAGACCCCCCAGTAATTCGCTCCATTGATCATAGAACTAGCAGCAGTTGTTCTAGAACTTCAAAATATACACAATAAAAAGTTCTAAGTGAAATTTAAAGAGGTTCACCTATGGCATCAGGTCATCCTTTTTTTTCTAAGAGCTGTAGCCAGCCTTATCCCATGGTGCAGTTTTTGCAAAATGACATTATGTGGTTTATTACATGTATTGCAGCAATCCTGAGGTAAAATGTCCACTGTGTGCTGCTAAAAGACGAAACAAATAGTTTAAGGTAAATGCTCTATCGAGTTTTCAACAATATCGACCTCCCTACCCTAAACCTTAAACCTAAACCTAACCAATAGTGTCTGAAAAGCACATTTATGATGAAAAGCACAATTGCTGAAGCAACTATGTCCTTTCGTGGTGCTCCATTGACACTTTCAGCTCACGTTTCGACTCTTGTGCTCTTTAGGGCTCGTACCCTGGTCATTCGCATTGCAAGTACAACGATCTATCAGTTGAGCTATTGCACAACTTGATCCTACATGGATACGCTTGTAAATGTAGTTCAAACTGTTAAATATATCGCCTTACAAGTCATGCGCAATAGTGAAAGCGGTTAAGATAACATTGTGTGAGGAACGGAGCAAAAAGTGTTTATGAACTGATAATCTGCCACTATACTTGTGATTTGTGTGAAAGTGAATATGTCATTGTTGTTGTAACACCTCTAGTATTAAACTGACTACTAAATTGATTGTGTAAACTCGTTCTTTCAATTGAATTGAATAATGGCATCTCCAAAACTTGTGTAATTTAGTTAACTTAACTCGGTGATCATAAAGAATGAACTTGACTATTTAAGTTAAGATAACTAGACACAAGTAGACTCAGCTTATTTAAACGTTCTTGTTTCTCCTTAATACATTTAAGGAGACCTCAAATTTAGGTCATACAATAACACAGGTTAAATAAAGAAGATTATAACTGATTCTAGGTCTAGATCATTAAATAAACGGATTTCTCCACAGAAATGCATAGATACCGGTACTTCAGTTGCACTTTCACAAGGAGAACTAAGATAGTGTTAACAGGATCCAACTTGACCAAAGGGGACATAGGTCACCCTAATGGTGACATCACAAAAAAACTATTTGCAACAAAACAACATACTGTAAATAATACTACAAAAGAGCTAAAACCTATGAATTCTTAATAACAACAATTTAAACACTTCCATATGTTCCTTTGACAAGGTTCTTCACTCTCTCCAAAGGAGGAAGTGGCCGGATAACAATCCAACGTAAGTCTCTTCATTTTCACAAAAAACTTGTTGCTTTTCAGTCAACACTCAAACACACGCACACACACAGCCCCCATCCCCCTCCTGGAGGTCTGGACTGCCCTTTTAAACCCCTCTCCGCTCTCACGGCAAACACAAAACGCTGTTATAGGTGATTTCTCACAGGTGTCAATCCTTACTATACTCACTCTCTCTGCCTCGCTTTCCACAGACGTTGCTCGGCCACGCCCCTATCACCACAGTTTACGTTGACTAAGGAAACATAATTCAATAATTAAAATGCAAGGCATTATGGGAATTCTCTATAGCCTCAATTTTGTAGTCAATAGTTTGATTAATTATTAAGTCTATGAATTAAAAAAAACAAGTTCAAGGAACATAAATATTTGAGTTATGAGCTCAAAACTTGACATTAAATCAGTTTAAGACAACTTGATTTTTCCAGTAATGACAACATTAGGGTTTATAGTGCAATTTCAATAGGAAACTGCTGTGATTCGTATGAGCCACGTAAATATCATTTCTGCCGTGCCACGGAGCACAACTCAAATACTTTCGATTAAATTCGACCCAAATATGTCAATGGACATATATTATTTACTTTAGCCTTGTTCATTCTTAAAGAAGGGAAAAACCTTGGTAACGTTTGTGTGTACTGCCTGCCACCTGAACCACATAGACATGCCCCGTGTTTGATACCTTTGCCATGTCCTAGCCATGATGTGGTGTGGTGCTTCTCGTCCGGTGTGCGACCGCCTTAATGTGATTCTATGAGACCAGGTTGGCTGTAACTTGTCACTGAAAGGATTTTTCTGCAATCCACATGACCTGTTGTAGCATCCATGCAGCAAAAAGGGGCTTGAAGTCTTTTCCATTCCAATATCATTTAAACCACCTGAAGTACACAGGGGTAATGACCACACAAGAAAGATTATGAAGAGTATGGTGAACTCTTGGTTCCTCTTAGAAGCAAAAAGGGTTATACAGTCTCATGTCACACACAAAAAGTGTTATTCTCTAGTTCCCTTTCCTCGATGACATAGTTGAAACCCTTATACAATAATACCAATCTTCTGATTGGCTATTGAGATTTCAGTTCTGCCCCTTTAGGCGTGCATTCGGCCTATATAAGGCGCTCAATCACCATTACTTCATGCTCAATCCTTCGTGACTGCAAACATTCCACTTCGTCTAGGAAACCCTATCTGCTTCGCCGTCGAGATACACTTCGAACAGGACGACTCGTGGCCTGTGCTCTTGTGCCTGCAGCGAGAAGGATTACTGCTCCCCTGTGCATTCCGGTGAAGTTTTAGCCACCTCAGCGTTGAAAACTTTCTCGGTCAACGGGTCTTCACTTCAGAAACTCAATGCTTTGACCACAAAGCACCTCAGCGAGCACTTACCTTCTTCCTCACAGCGTTCCGGCAGGGGAATGGTATCCTTTCGTAAAAATAAAAAAGTATTTTTAAAGATGTCGTTCCGCAAGTGTTCTGAATGTGTCAGAACATGAGTCTCAGGATGCTTCGCTCAAGAATCGTCCTTGTTCTGAGGCACAATTCCACCTCTTGTGCCCACCTACCCACATCCTCTGTGTTAGATCCCGAGGGACCACATTAAGGGAGCACAAACCCTGCAAACCCCTCAATCTTCTGAAACAGGGTCATCTCTGGTACAATATGCACGTGATGAGCTCCGGCCCTCTGAGAGAACGCATGGCCTCATCCCGTTAGGCGGTTCTGACGATGGGGATGACGACATATCACTCAGAGCCTCAGAAAACGGGTGGTCCATGGAGAATGCCAACAAACAAACACTCAAACACAGACTTCTTGGAGTACTCAGTGCCAGACTTTCAAAATAAAAGCTTTATCATATTACAACTGAAATGTATTACCACTGTATCATAAAATTATTATTATTATTATCATTATTATTCTTCTTATTAGAAATTACAATAAAAACAAATTTTTGGAGTAATTGTGTCAGAGATATTCTTGCTGCCTGTTCAAGACGCACATATTTACGTGCTGCTCATTCCCCGCCATATGTCGCCCGGATAGCGCACAAATGTGTTACTGTATATGGTGTTCACATAAACATTTAACACTGTCTCATGTAGCAAGCCCTCTGCTGTCTCGCTGCACAGATGCGTGGTGAGCCCTTACGGATGTGTCAGTCTATCACAACCCACACATTTTGATCAACTGCTTCCCTGTGGTGAGCGGCGCTCTGTCTCCTGTAACGAGTGAATCAATAAGCCCAGTGTCTCGCTGCACGTGAGCCCTAATTGTCGTGTCACTCTATCACCCCACACACTATGATCAACAGCTTCCCTATGGTAAGCGGCGCTCTGTCCTCTACAGTTAGCTATATGGTTCAGTTTGTACGATGGAAACCCCGCTTCAACGGCGTTCCTTCATCTGTGGTCCCAACACAGGATGCGGCAGTATTGTTGCATAAATTCACAATTTCCTTGTGAGAAACATGATGGAGACTATCCCAGACTGCGATGCCCACAGTGGGCTTGCAGCCGCTGATTTCTTACTCCAAAGAAAGGCGGCCGGCTTTGGCCCATTTTAGATATGAGACACTTGAATCATGCGCTCATTCAAAATGTTAACCCAGAAAACAAATCCTACCTCACATCCATTCACAGGACTGGTATGCGTTAGTAAACCTAAAGGACGCGTACTTTCATGTACCAGTTGCGGCATGTTAAAGGCGGATTTTTGAGATTCGCATTCAAGGGAACTGCATATCTGTTCAAAGTCCTTTTTTTCTTTGGTCCGTCTCTGGCTCCCCATATGTTTGTGAAATGTATCGATGCAGCACTCGCTCCATTGGAAATGAACATGTGCATGTGCTGAATTACCTCAACGATTGGCTGTTCTGGCCCAATCAGAGACCATGCTGAGCGAGCACAGAGACTTATTGCTTTACCATATGAAAAACCTGGGTCTGAATGTCAACCAGACGAAAAGCAACACTTTCCTTCCGCCAACAAATGTTCTTTTTAGGGGTTCAGGTCAACTCTGTGGACAAACGTGCGCAGCTCATGAGCGCTATAAATTCTCCTTCTTGCCCAGTAGGTGGCGATATGCACAAAGAATGCGAATCGCCTAAAACAAAAGAAGAAGAATTTGAAAGTGACAGTGGAGATTTAGGGTAAAAAAGGACTTAAATATTGAACTGTTTCTCACCCACACCTATCAAATCGCTTCTGAAGATATAGATTAAACCACTGGAGAAATATGGATTACTTTTATGCTGACTTCATGTGCTTTTTGGACCCTCAAAGTTCTGGCTACTATTCACTTGCATTGTATGGACCTACAGAGCTGAGATATTTTTCTAAAAATCTTCATTTATGTTCTGCAGAAGAAAATCCTACACATCTGGGATGGTATGAGGGTGAGTAAATGATGAGATAATTTAAATTTTAGGGTGAACTATCATTTTATGGAGCTATTCATTTACTGATCTAACCCTTAAAATGTGTTTGTTGGTGTAACCTAATTAAGTCAGTAATGATTGAATGGTATTTAATAGTGACTCACTTTAAAACTTAAAAAAGAACCCAAAAGTATCATAAAAGTAGTACATGCAACTCGGGCATCATATTCTAAGTCATCTGAAGGATCATGATAGGTTTTATTGAGAAACAACCTGGACCTCAAGTAATTTTTCAGTGAAAATCATGTCCTTTGAATGTTCATGAGCGCAATGAGAGAAACTGGTTCACAAACACCTCCTTTTGTGTTCCACATTAGAAAGAAATTAATACTGGTTTGAGACAACATGAAGATGAGTAAATTATGGCAGAATTTTCATTTTTGGGTGAACTATTTCTTTAAAAGTCAGTACTGAGTGCAAGTGTGAATGACATAAAAAACAAAACATTACATGTATAACACTCCACTCCATGCGAGTGTGCATTTCTGGTTTGCTGTATCCCATCGCTCGCCTGCTGTGTAGACATGGTATAAGTGTTATACGGTGGAATAAGATGATGGGCTGGAGGAAGGTGAGCATCGGAGAGGCACACGTTTGGGCAGGCTCAGTGGCCTAAGTGATAATGACGAGTCTGACAGCCTGATGGACATGTTTCAACACGCCATCCGCAAATTTAACCAACTCCCCAATCTCCGTCAATAAATTCACAAATGTGCTGCCTATTCTAACGGATGTGAAATTGCTGCCAGCATCACATATGCAAATGCTCCAGTATCCCTTCCAAGACACTAAGCAAGAAACAGCTCTACCCTACACAAAGAAATTATAAAATAATAAAGTATTTTGTTACGGAGCTCTTTGAAAATGATGAAAATCCATACAGCATTATAAAATGTTTAACAGGGCAGGTTAGAATAAATATCCATGATCAGTTCAAACGAGCCAGTCAGGTCTTGCCTGAACTCTCACCTGCATATCTGCCTGCCCTGTCCTTGCTAAATTTGACTGCTATAGTACATCTACAGACATCTATAGACTCTTTATACCTTATTTACTATTATTGCATGGCTCTGTAATATTTAAGCACTTTTCCACCATTAGGACGAACAGTTCTGAGCACAATGAGTAATGATTCCAGGAGCATTTCCACAGCATGATGAGGTATGGATGATTACAATGATTAATTCATGGCCCGTAACAACATGGTTCGCTAACTGTACTCAGGACAGAGAATTGTTCTGCTGGAATGCTTTTAGTGATGTGGCTACTCACGATTGGTCACTTACCCAGTCAGTCCATTCTAATCTTTATTTCGCAACATCAAAATGGAAGAATAAACTGCAACCATGTAAACGAGCCTAGATTGGTACAGAACGGCACAGTTCTGCCAAGAGAAGCGATGGTTGAAAAGTGTTTCGAGACTCTGTAGTCTTTTCTACTCATAATAACTAGGGATGGACTGATATGACTGATATGGGGTGGTGCTGGCAGACGGTCCCTTACCACACTTTCCACAGTTTTAGCACAATGTGAGGACTTTTCAGACGGTCTCTTACCACACCCTAAACAGTTTTAACATGTTTTAGCACAATGTGAGGACTTTTCAGATGGCCCTTACCACACCCTCCACAGTTTCAGCACGTTTTAGCACAATGTGAGGACTTTTCAGATGATCCCTTACCACACCCTCCACAGTTTTAGCATGTTTTACCACAATGTGAGGACTTTTCAGATGGCCCCTTACCACAACCTCCACAGTTTTAAGATGTTTTTGCACAATGTGAGGACTTTTCAGATGATCCCTTACCACACCTTCCACAGTTTTAGCATGTTTTACCACAATGTGAGGACTTTTCAGATGATCCCTTACCACACCCTCCACAGTTTTAGCATGTTTTACCACAATGTGAGGACTTTTCAGACTTTATTCAGTGGCTGATACATTGGTACATCCCTAAAAATAACACAATTGAAACTCAAATACATTTTTCATGTCCATTTATTGATTTATTTGTTAAGTATATGTGTAAAAAGTCACAAAATATCACAAAATAGTCCTGATGACTGACTGACTACATTATCACTTAATCATTTGCTGGTGATGAAGACTTTGCTATATGTTGTCACATTCTGGAAACTCTACACCAATGCAAGAATTTGATATCCTCACATATCTAAAGAACCAAACCGTATCACGATTGTAGGTTAAGTTTCAAACATTTCAAGCCGTTCACACACTAATCACATTTATTCTCAAGCTTTTCAGATTCACGCAGAAAGAAACTGTGAGTCTCGTCTAAGTTCAAAGTACATAACTGATTTCCATATATTTTGAGAGCCTGACTTTGTAGTTGGCTGCAATGGTTTGCTGACATGTGGAAACAAGTATTCTTTATAAGGAGGGGCAACACATTTTTCTTAAAACAATTCAAATACTCAATGTAGGAACATTTAGTTCCAAATTATAATTAAAGTGTTCAGTTTAATCCTGATGTGCATAGTAATAATACAGGAAAATGAAAACTATGGTAATAAAAATCATAGTTTTTTGGTTATTATGGTTTTACAACAATATTTTTCGTACAACCAGAGTAACCACAAGAATTGGCACGGTTAATCTCTAAAATTACTATAGGAAAACATAGTTAAACTGTGGTATTTCTATAGTTAAGCCATAATTACCAATTATCCAATTGCTGTTGGATCTACGGCGCACATCAGCGGCTTTCTCCTTTTCTGCACGGCAGTGCAGTTTGCCCCTGGGCGCATCAACAGCGTAAACTTAAGAGTTAAGAGTGATTTTCTCTAAAAGAGTATTTTCCTCTAAAAGAGCCCCTGTGTAGTTCCTGGATGGGGTAGATTGCTCTCCACTTCAGATGGCCACAGGCGCTGTCTTGTGTGTCTGGGCTGCGATCACACCGAGGCAAGGGGCTGGAGTTGCTGACTGTGTTCTTTGCCCTGCGGAGGTTTCTCCCACTAGTTCAGGGCAAATACGTCTTTATCAAATCAGACAGCACCACCGCGGTGGTTTACATAAATCGCCAAGGCGGCGTGCGCTCCTGCCACATGTCACAACTCGCCCGTCATTTCCTCCTTTGGAGCCAGCAGCGACTTAAGCCACTCACATCACTGGCAACCTCAATGTGGTAGCGGACACGTTATCATGACAACGCTTGCCCAGTGGAGGGTGGAGTCTTCACCCCCAGTCGGTCCAGCTGATTTGGGAACGGTTCGGCAAGGCTCATGTAGACCTGTTTGCCTCCCGAGAAACCGGCCACTGCCTGCTCTGGTATGCCCAAACATAGGCTCCCCTCGGGGCAGACGCACTGGCACACAGCTGGCACGTGGGGCTGCGCAAGTACGCATTTCCCCAGTGATCCTTCTTGCACAGGTGCTATGCAAGGTCAGGGAGGATGAGGAACAAGTCACTCTAGTGGCTCCTTACTGGCCCACTCGGGCTTGGTTCTCAGACCTCGTACTCCTCGCGACAGCCCCTCCCCGGCAAATTTCCTGGAGGAAAGACCTTCTTTCTCAGGGACGGGGTACACTCTGGCATCCGCATCCAGACCTCTGGAACCTCCACGTCTGGCCCCTGGAAGGGACGTGGAAGATCTAGCTGATCTACCACCTGCTGTCGTAGACATGATCAACCAAGCCAGAGCCCCTTCTACCAGGAAACTTTACACCCTAAAGTGGCGCTTGTTCGCGAATTGGTGTTCTTCTCGGGGCGAAGACCCACAAAGGTGCACAGTCAGGTCAGTGCTCTCATTTCTGCAGGAGACGTTGGAGGGGAAGCTGTCCCCATACACCTTGAAGGTGTATGTAGCTGCTATCGCAGCCCACCACAACGCAGTAGACGGCAAGTTTTTGGGTAAGCACGACTTGATTATCAGGTTCCTAAGAGGTTAAATCCCTCCCGGCCAACCCTGTTCCCCTCCTGCAATCTCTCAGTGGTCCTCTCGGGCCTTCAGAGACCCCCCTTCGAGCCGCTAGTATCAATTGGACTCATGGCCCTCTCCTTAAAAACGGCCCTGCTGATCGCGCTCGCCTCCATCAAGAGGGTCGGGGACCTGCAAGCATTCTCTGTCAGCGACACTTGCCTGGAGTTCGGTCCGGCAGACACACATGTGATCCTAAGACCACGGCCGGGCTACGTGCCCAAGGTTCCTACCACGGGAGGAGGCAGACCCAGCCCCTTCATTGCTGTGTCAGGTACGTGCTTTACGTACCTACTTGGACGCTCTGAGCAGCTCTTTGTCTGCTTCGGTGGACAGCGGAAAGGGAACGCTGTCTTCTAACAGAGGCTCTCCCATTTGGTGGTGGATGCCATTTCATTGGCCTATCGCACCCAGGCCATGCCCCCCCCCCTTGCGGATCCGAGCACACTCAACAAGGAGTGTTGTGTCCTCATGGGCACTGGCCAGAGGCATCTCCCTGGCAGACATATGCAGAGCAGTGGGTTGGGCAACACCTAATACCGTTGCGAGATTCTACAATCTCAGGGTGATTGGTCCCGTGTTTTCTCAGGTCCGAGCCTGTAGAACTCGGTAACACGCTGACGGATTGACCGGGTGAATCGCTTGCACCTAGCGCCCTTTCCCTCGGCTGAGGTAATACCATGCGCTTTTTCTCCCAGGAGAGCCCACTCACTCGGCTCCCTGGATGACTCCTCCCTAGCCCTGTGCGTCCACAATTCGGAGGAGGAATTTGCCGACCCAATCCACTACGGGTACTCAAATCTACCCTGTAATGGAATAGGTGCTCCACAGGTTAGGGCTCCTACGTGGACGTTCCGCCTGTGTGTATTTTCGGATCAACCACCACGCCACTTCCCACGTGTGACCTAAAAGCCCATGTGGTGTATTTCGCCACTTTTACCTCCCCCTCTCTGGGCGGATGTGGTCTCCGCAGGGTCTTTTCCCCCTGAAAGAATAGGAAACTGGGTAAGACCCCCTTCCCACGATGCGTGTCAGGGCCCCAGTCGTTTTGCTCAATGCGAGAAACATAGTGAGAAAAGAGGCTGGCTAGGCTCGGCCCATACCCAGGTTGGCAAGCGTCGCCTTGTTCCCCTGTCTAGGGTAACTATAAGGGTTCCAACTACTTTATGGGGAATTGGGGAAGGGTACGTGCAGTCTGATACAGCTGGTCGTTTTGGCACGTCAAGTACATGCCCGCTCCTGTGTCAGCAGTACACGTAGACGGCTCAGTGCATGGCGTGATTTAAATTGGACCCCTAGTGTCGATTCTTCAACACAACATCGAAGTGAGCGACAGACAGGGAACATCTATGTTCCCTGATGGAGGGAATGAGACGTTGTGTCCTCTGGCTCCTCAGAAAAATCCTGAATGAAACGGATGCATTTCCCCGCCTTTATACCTGTATGTTAGGGGGTGGGACATGCAAATTCTGTCCACCAACTTCTCATTGGCCTTTTTTTCATAGATCAGAGGTATATTAAGAGCTCAAAAGTGACCCCTAGTGTTGCTTCTTCGACACAATGTCTCGTACATCCGTAACCTAGACGTTTTCCTGTATTATTAGCATAGTTCAACTTCGAATATCTTTTTTAAAATATGTTAACTGCGGTAAAACCATGGTAAACATATTGCGAGGGAACACAAAACATATTGCAAGGGAACACAAAATTTATTGTGAGGGAACGCAAACTATTGCGAGGACACACAAAATGTATTGCGAGTGAATGCAAAACTTATTACAAAAGGCACGCAAAACTTACTGCGAGGGAATGCAAACTATTGCAAGAGAACACAAAACATATTGCTAGGGAACGCAAAACTTATAGTGAGGGAACACAAACTTATTGTGAGAGAACGCAAACTATTGCGATGGAACGCAAACTATTGCGATGGAATGCAAACTATTGCGATGGAATGCAAACTATTGCGATGGAATGCAAACTATTGCGAGGGAACGCAAAACTTATTGCGAGGGAACGCAAACTGTTCCGAGGGAATGCAAAACTTATTACGAGGAAATGAATCTATTGCAACGGTATGCAAAACTTACTACAAGGGAACACAAACTATTGTGGGGGAATGCAAAACATATTGTGAGAGAAAGCAAACTATTGCAAAGGCATGAAAAACTTATTGCTAGGGGATGCAAACTATTGTGAAGGCACACAACTTTTTGCGGGGAAACTAAAACATTTGTGCGAGGGAATGCAAAACATATTGCGAGGGAACGCAAAGCTTGTTGCGAGGGAACACAAACTATTCTGAGGGCACGCAACAATTATTGCAAAGGAACGCAAACTATTGTGAGGGCATGCAAAACTTATTGCAGGGGAACGCAAAACTTATTGCAAGGAATGCAAAACTTATTGCGGGGGAAAGCAAAACTTGTGAGGGAAAGCAAAACTATTGTGAGGGAAAGAAAAACTCATTGTGAGGGAAAGAAAAACTTATTGCAAAGGAACACAAATTATTAAGAGGGAACACAAAAATTATTAAGAGGGAATGCAAAACTTATTGTGAGGGAACACAACAATTATTAAGAGGGAATGTAGTAAGAATGCAAAAATTATTAAGAGGGAATGCAAAACTTATTGCGAGGGAATGCAAAACTTATTGCGAGGGAATGCAAAACTTATTGCGAGGGAACAACAATTATTAAGAGGGAATGTAGTAAGAATGCAAAACTTATTGCGAGGGAATGCAAAACTTATTGCGAGGGAATGCAAAACTTATTGCGAGGGAATGCAAAACTTATTAAGAGGGAATGCAAAACTTATTAAGAGGGAATGTAGTAAGAATGCAAAACTTATTGCGAGGGAATGCAAAACTTATTGCGAGGGAATGCAAAACTTATTGCGAGGGAACACAACAATTATTAAGAGGGAATGTAGTAAGAATGCAAAAATTATTAAGAGGGAATGCAAATTATTAAGAGAGAATGCAAAACTTATTGCGAGGGAATGCAAAACTTATTGCGAGGGAATGCAAATTATTAAGAGGGAACGCTAATTATTAAGAGGGAACACAAAAATTATTAAGAGGGAATGTAGTAAGTTGTTGTAAGAATGCAAAACTTATTGCGAGGGAACACAACAATTATTAAGAGGGAATGTAGTAAGTTGTAGTAAGAATGCAAAACTTATTGCGAGGGAATGCCAAACTTATTGCGAGGGAATGCAAAATGTATCGCGAGAGAACGCAAACTATTGAGAGGGAATGCAAATTATTAAGAGGGAATGCAAAACTTATTGTGAGGGAACGTAAATTATTAAGAGGGAACACAAAACGTATTGCGTAGGAACGCTAATTATTAAGAGGGAACACAAAACTTATTGCGAGGGAATGCTAATTATTAAGAGGGAATGCAAAACTTATTGCGAAGGGAACACAAACTATTGCGAGGGCACACAAAACTTATTGCGAGGGAACACTAAATTTATTGTGAGGTCACGCAAAACAATTACAGAAAAATAAATCCTGCCCTGTCTTCTAAGGTGCTAATGTAAAGGGGTACTGTTGAAAAATGACACTGTGGTGGGAATTATCATGAATTTCAGAAAAATGACAAAAATCACAAATCTCTTGCAATGCATGTACATACACTGTTGGACATTGTTAGAAGTAAAATTTAAAAATTAGTGAGAGAGTGAAAAATATTTTAAAGAGACTACTTTCTTGAAGTCCATAGTGCTAAAAGTACCTGAAGTTAAAGATCACTAATATATGTTAAATAAAAGTGTATATTTTATGTGCTGCAAATGTTCACCATTTTTTTTCACCATTATTAATCACCTTTTAGCTTTTTTTGCTAGTTCATTTGATCAGTTCTGCAGTGTGACAAATGAAAAAAAAAATTCCATAAACATTCCATTTATTATCTTATTATGAGGTCATAGATTTATAATAATTATAAAAGAAATAGATAAATGTTGTTCAAACTAGTTTCAGATGTCCTGCTGTCTCATAGCCTTGTGTTTGGGAATTTAGGTAATAGTGAATAAGGCAGAACTAAACTGTAAAGATGAACCAACAGAGTGAGCTAAATGTGTTCTTACATCTATAAGCAAAGTTTGCAATGCCGTGTTTGTATGAAATCCCTCTCATCAGTTGTGTAGATTTGTCATTTCAGGGGGAAGGACGCATAGGCTTTGGGGCGTGTTTAGACCCGCTCACTGACTATGAGGGTAAAAGCAAAGAAGAGCAGCCTCAAATACTCCAGAAGTGAAGACATGCTAAGGCTTGCCCTACTTATATGCCAACAATGGAAAAAAGTGTTGGGGTCTTTATTGGAAATTCTGAGGTGTCAAAACTCATTTTCATCCCTTATGACATATCTTGCTTTAAGCCTCTGTAATGTGCATTTGAGAGCGAGCTTTTAAACAGTTATCCCTAACGCACAATTTGTTTTAGTGAATCACTCAGTGATATCATACCCTACTTGGGGCCCTAAAAGCCAAAAGCCCAGACAGAAACAGACATGATTCAGGAAGCAAACAGAAAATGACCCTGAAAATATCTGTTTATTGTGACAGTTTTAAGATTAAAAAGCCTCACCTTTAAGAGCTCATAAAAGGTCATTTATGGAACAAACATGTGGAGTGAACACAGGAGTTCAGAACCAAGGACAGGGACATTGGACTTTTAACATTATGTTGTTCCTAACCTATAAGATTTTCTTCATTATACTGAACACAAAAGGAGATATTTTGGATAAAGTCTAGAATGTTCTTTTCATTCAATGAAAGCATACAGTGAATAGAAAAGTACCATTAGAGTATCATAAAAGTAGTCTATATGACTTGTGCACAATATTCCAAAATACACTCACCTAAAAGGATTATTAGGAACACCATACTAATACTGTGTTTGACCCCCTTTCGCCTTCAGAACTGCCTTAATTCTACGTGGCATTGATTCAACAAGGTGCTGAAAGCATTCTTTAGAAATGTTGGCCCATATTGATAGGATAGCATCTTGCAGTGATGGAGATTTGTGGGATGCACATCCAGGGCACGAAGCTCCCGTTCCACCACATCCCAAAGATGCTCTATTGGGTTGAGATCTGGTGACTGTGGGGGCCATTTTAGTACAGTGAACTCATTGTCATGTTCAAGAAACCAATTTGAAATGATTCAAGCTTTGTGACATGGTGCATTATCCTGCTGGAAGTAGCCATCAGAGGATGGGTACATGGTGGCCATAAAGGGATGGACATGGTCAGAAACAATGCTCAGGTAGGCCGTGGCATTTAAACGATGCCCAATTGGCACTAAGGGGCCTAAAGTGTGCCAAGAAAACATCCCCCACACCATTACACCACCACCACCAGCCTGCACAGTGGTAACAAGGCATGATGGATCCATGTTCTCATTCTGTTTACGCCAAATTCTGACTCTACCATCTGAATGTCTCAACAGAAATCGAGACTCATCAGACCAGGCAACATTTTTCCAGTCTTCAACTGTCCAATTTTGGTGAGCTCTTGCAAATTGTAGCCTTTTTCCAATTTGTATTGGAGATGAGTGGCACACGGTGGGGTCTTCTGCTGTTGTAGCCCATCCGACTCAAGGTTGTGCGTGTTGTGGCTTCACAAATGCTTTGCTGCATACCTCGGTTGTAACGAGTGGTTATTTCAGGCAAAGTTGCTCTTCTATCAGCTTGAATCAGTTGGCCCATTCTCCTCTGACCTCTAGCATCAACAAGGCATTTTCTCCCACAGGACTGCCGCATACTGGATGTTTTTCCCTTTTCACACCATTCTTTGTAAACCCTAGAAATGGTTGTGCGTGAAAATCCCAGTAACTGAGCAGATTGTGAAATACTCAGACTGGCCCGTCTGGCACCAACAACCATGCCACGCTCAAAATTGCTTAAATCACCTTTCTTTCCCATTCTGACATTCAGTTTGGAGTTCATGAGATTGTCTTGACCAGGACCACACCCCTAAATGCATTGAAGCAACTGCCATGTGATTGGTTGATTAGATAATTGCATTAATGAGAAATTGAACAGGTGTTCCTAATAATCCTTTAGGTGAGTGTATATCATAGCTTTGTTTGAGCAACAGACTGAAATGTAAGTTTTTATTCACTGAATATATTCCTCTCCACAATAGCTCTCAAATTAAACAATTTTATGGAGAAATAAAAGCCATTTTTTTGTTTAGCTTGTTAGTTTTATAAGCTTGCCACCTATTGTGTTCCATGTAAAATACCCTGTAGTCATATGTACTGTTTCTATAAAATCTTTTTCTTTTTGAAAATTTTGAAACTTGACTGTGTCTGTCCCCTTTCACTTGCCATTGTATGTAAAAAATTATTTATTTAAAAAGTAGGGCTGTCGATTTAACACGTTAATTCAACACGATTAATTATATAAAAAAGTAATGTGTTGAAAAAATTAACACAATTAATCATGTCCTTGGAGCATGGAAATTCAAGCTTGAAGTACCACCTGTTTTCTCCAGGGGGCAGTAAGCCAAACTCTAGCTGTATAGGCAATGCGCAGCTTATACAGAGAACAAACCGCACTTACCGACAACAGACAGATTAGAATGCAGGGATCTCAAGACGTGTTTTATCCACAAGTTTCAAACTACATTTAACTTGACACAGCGACCTAAAAACAGTATGCTTATGACGCGACACAACCAAAGTGAGGTGCTCCAAAGCGTCTGTCTGATGCAGATGTACATTGTACCCTTAGAAAATCCCTAATATTATATCTCAGACTAAATGATGAATTCAATTGCAAAATGGATTGCTGTGAATTGTAGGGCAATGATTGTTTGAATGGCTTACTGTATGTTCAATAATATTGAAATAAACAATATTAGATACTAAAGCCACTATTTGTCTCATCAATGCTTTCCACGTCTGCCACAAAAATGTCATGCATTTTAATGATCTGAATTATTCTTTTTTTATAATATACTGTATATATTTGATTTGTAATTATTTAAATATAACTATTTATAATTATTTTATCATTACATATTAAATTATTGTTATTTGAGGGGCTTTCTCAGCAAATATTTATATATGCGATTAATTCAATTAAACAATCGGCAGTTCATGTAATTAATTCAATTAAAAATGTTAAATTGATTGACAGCAACTACTTGATATTTTTGTTTTCCATGCAGGAAATAAAATCATATGGGTTTGGAACAACATGAAGGTGTGTAAATGATGACAGAATTATTATTATTATTTTTTTCCTTTGAATGAGAAGTTTGGGTAGATAACGGGAAATAACGACTTTAGTTTTTAACCGATTAAAACAATTGCAAGAATAATAACATTGAAAAACACACGAGGAAGGCTGGAGAACTGTATTGGAAATATTACCCCAATTCACAGTGGAAGATGTAATACTCAGAATGTTCAAATGGTTTATCCATGTGGAATGCTGTTTCAGGTAGCTGTGATAAGGACACTGTGGATCAAGTAGATTACTGTCAATATGCCCACATGAAACTCCCAAAGCATCCCGAGGCTACACAAGCCCAGAAGCGCTGTGTCTTAACCCTTCAGTCTGCCACACAGTGAGTCACTTTCCATTTACACAGTAATCCCACATATCCTCAGCCCAAAAGCCTTTATATTTTGCCGGGAAATTCCCAGAGTTTGACATTCTGCATTTTCTGGCAATAATCCTTGGTAATTTTTACCCTTTTTTTTTTTCTCTTCTAAAATAAAGTAAACTTTTGAATGGCCTTTAGAGGTGGTTAAACAGATAACTGTAGCAAGAAAGTAGCAATATAAGCATCTTGTTGTCTTTTAGCTATGGACATCAGTTACAATAATTACATGTTTTTTTCTATTAACTGCTATTAAAAATGTCATGGTTAATGGTGAAATATGAGAGTAATTCAATCTACCAGACTCAAATCCACCAAAAAAAGGTTACTTAAATCGGCTGTTTGGGAGCATTTAAATGACTAATGGCTCATTACATGATGAATATAAAACACGTAAAAAAACGTCATATAAAAAGGTACCCATCCTAAATGGATGTTCCACTAGTCGTCCAACAACAAACTAGTGAGTTTAATATTTTTTTTTGCTGTGGTGCTTTTAAAGAGATGAATTGAGAGACTGGCTTCTGGCGACCTCTCCTGGATATAAATGGATGTCACACTTGTTTATATGGTCTGAAACACGTACCGCTTTAGCCTCTGGAGGCAGCGTTTTCAAATTCGGACAACGTATACCGATTTCGGCTAAAGAAAAATCGGCACAGGCTTGCCGATTTTTATGTGAGATCAGGCTACATTAGTAGTGGACTCAAATGACTCTTATGAGCAGCTCTTTTGAATCTACAGCGTGCAACATCTGGCGCTTCTGGTGTAGTCCGATTCCGGAACAAATTACTCCGCTTTGTTTTTTTTTATCAGTGGTTTCTGAATTAATCTTATACTGAAGTTATGAAAGTCCAACTCGAAATGAAGTACAACATTAGGCTACACAATACAGTCTAAATGATCTATGGAAATGCTACTGTTAATTTAATGCTGAACATCAGACCTGTGAGACTTCAATCAGGCAGTGCAGTTACTGACTGCTTGTTTATATGACAATGTGTTGTTAAAGATACACAACTTTTGATATTTATAAAAACAATAAATGAATGAAAGATTGTTCTGATTTTTCATTTAATATATAGCGAGGATCAATTATTGGATTCCATTATGCCTCTAAAAAGTAGGCGAGCATGCCTTTTACATTTAGAATTGTATTACATTTATTTTTGATTTGTTATATCTGCTCTGTAGACATCTGTAATTAACTCATCATCTGGCAACAGGCTGCTGAGGGCAGTAAATGCAATAAGAATTGTACTTCTTATTTCCAAATAATTCAAACTCAAAAGTACTAAAAGAATTGTTACTGGAATCATTATGGAACCATTAAGGAACCGAAATCGTTAAAGGGATAGTTCAAACAAAAATGAAAATTCTCTCATCATTTACTCACCCTAATGCCATCCCAGGTGTGCATGACTTCCTTTCCACTTAATTTAACCAGTGGAGTTGTATGGATGAGGTTTATGCTGACTCTGTTCTTTTAGGAGCTTCAAAGGTCGCATCCACTTGCATTTTAAGGACCTACTGAGCTAAGATATTTTTCATAAAATGTGTTCTGCTGAAGAAAGGAAGTCATACACACCTGGGATGGCCTTAAGGAGAGTAAATGACGAGAGAATTTTCATTTTTGGGTGACCTATCCCTTTAAGAGGAATCGGAACTGGACGCCTGATGTTTTCTTTCTTCCGTGTGACATAACAAAGATTTTCATATCAATCATGTTTAGGTTTAGGGTTTAAGTACGGGGTTAGACTTTATGGTTAAGTTTAGTTTTGGGTTGGGGTTTAGAGTTTATGGTTGTGTTTAGATAATAAAATAATTTATTGGTTTGTTTATCTTTCTCTATGGAAGAAAAGGTAGTTTGCTTTTGTGCAAGCCAGCATGTATGATTTCGACATCTCATACTACTATTACAACGTGCCATGAGACTGGGTTAGTCATGTATGACTTTTAAGAAATGTTTTCAATAGGGTCCAAGTCTGAGACTACACTGAAAATTTGGGATGTAAAATCAAATTCAAACCTTGTAAAAATGAAAGCTCTAGCTTCTTAGTAAATATTATTTATGATTGTTTGTTATCTTTACAATGTCTCATAATGTATGAATCCTAATGGAGAAAACATTGTCATATTTATTTGATAATTTGAGTAAATTTAATTTAATTTTACTTAACTTTTCAAAGCTGGTGTTCCCAGCATGCACCAGGCTTGAATAATTCATGAGTTTGAATGGTTTCACTGTTTGCAAGTTGACTGACACCAATTTTATTATTGATTTTGTTGTTAGGTTTGATAACGTCTTTTTTTGTGTGTAGTTTTGTGAATTTCATGTGTCTGTATGTCATGTGGTACATCATTATGTATGTTTAAAAAAAGCATTAAAATGCCAGTATACTTTTAAAAGCATGGCATAATTCAGTACTACATTGCTTTATTAAAATGTGCAAACAAAAACGGAGTAAATTTAAAAAAAAATTAAACTCTGCTTAAGAACTTCTAATTAAAGCATCTAGGTTACTATTGTAACCCCCGTTCCCTGATGGAGGGTAATAAGACGAGCCTCTTCTCTCTATATGTTCCTCGCATAGGAGTTAAAGTAGCTGGGGCCATTTAACGCTATAACAAGCATTGGGGAAGGCCTGTGAGGACTTTGTACTGATACGCCTGGCCGTCGAACGCGAACCGTAGGAAGGGTCGATGTCGAGGCAAGATAGAGACGTGGAAGTACGCATCCTTCAGGTTTACCGCTGTGAACCAATCCTGATGCCGGATGCATGTTAGAATGCGTTTCTGCATGAGCATCTTGGACGGGAGTTTGTGCAAGGCCCGGTTGAGAACTCGCAGGACCAGGATCGGTCGCAAGCCACTGCCTTTTTTGGGTATGATGAAGTAAGGGCTGTAGAAACCCTTCTTCATCTCGGCTGGAGGGACAGGCTCTATCGCATCTTTGAGTAAAAGATCTCCGCATGTAGGGTGCTGGCATTTTCACTGTGCACCGAGGTGAAGCGGATACCGCCGGAAGGGGGCGGGGGCCTGGCGAACTAAATCGCGTAGCCGAGTCACATTGTCCTGGCCAACCAATGCGACAGGTTGGGAAGTGAAAGCCATGTATCCAAACACCACACGGGGGCACTAGGGGGACGATCACGTGGTGTGTCGGTAGGCAAAAGCACGTCCCGAGGCTTTGGTGATGAGAAAGGACTCGAAGCACTCCACACACCCGGCAGGGGGCAGGTTAGTGACCGAGGAGGAGGTCCTGTGTAGCGTCGGTTGGGGGACAGCAGTTGTGGGTCCGGAGATGAGGGGTCCACATCATCCTACAGGCCATGGAGGGGTGTACCGGGCAATCCTGCCAGGTGGTGGCGTTTTCCGGGCACAGGTGGATCGCAACCACTCTATCCACCTGGGGGACCTCCAAGTACCAGTGGGTGAGAGCGGATGAGTTTTCTGCGTCAGACGCCGGGACGCTCTCCGATACAACAGTGAATTCGTCATCCAGGTCTGCGGGTCCAAGGTTAAGTTCTTGCAGTGAGAACAAGAGCCATCCACAAACGCCGCCTCAGTGTGATCGTGGCCCAGACATACCAAGCAGCGTCTATGACCGTCAGAAGCAGAGAGATATCAGCTGCATTCAGGAACTACACAGAGGCATTTAACGCCCGCTGTGTGTGCTCTTTTAGAGAAATTATACACTTTTGTAAGAAAATATACTCTTTCAGAAGCGCTGTCGAAGCGCCCAGGGGCAAAGGCTGCACTGGTGTGCAGAGAAGGAGAAAGCCGCTGATACGCGCCATAGTCCAATAGAAAATGCTCTGCAGTGGTGATTGGAACAGAAGTGATCTCAGCTCGCTGATCGCACAACTGCTCGGCTCCGAAGAAAAAAATCTGACAGATGCACAATTCCCTCCTTTTTTACCCGTATGTCCGGGGGAGGAACATGCAAATTCTGTCTACCAATTTCTCATTGGCCTTTTCTCAAGTTCAGAGGTAACCGAGGCCTTCAAGAAAGACCCCTAGTGTCGCTTCAATTGACACAACGTCGAGTGAGTGACAGAAGAGGAACCAGAATTGTGTGTAGTCTTTACTGTTATCTGTTAAATTTACTAGCAATATTTAAGATTCATCAGGTTTTGCACAAACTTGGAGCCCATATCGGCTTGAGTGCTTGCTGTCATTAAAGCAAAAGACAAATCAAATATTAAGAAATTCTAAAATAAATATTCATTTGCAATACAACTCAAATTGTTATACTGATCTCATAATTTAAAATGAAAACAATGTAGTACATTAAAGAAATACAAAATAAAATCCTGTTCATTAGGGGCCACAGACTTTGACAATGACCATCACATCAGGAATATGTGAAATCAGATATGCAGGTCCGTTTAGAACAAGGAAAGAATATTTCCACACAAGTGTAATGAAGAGTCAATATAGTGACAAGATACTGTATATGCCGGTGTCATTGTGTAGCTTTGCTACTGTGCCTCACACTCAAATTTAGAACCTGCTTCTCTTTATCCTAAACTGTAAACAGCAATCTGCACTTGAAACTCAGTCCTGCCCAATATGGAAGCTTCTCCTCTTGTTAGTGTTGATGACAGAGGTCCAGTCTTTGAGAATAGAGCGGAACGTGTGACAGTCTTCTCAGACAGACACTGAGTGATGGCCATAGCACTCACCTTCCTGGTACCGCTATCACCTTACACTTCCACATAAAGTCAGAGAGCAAGCCTCACGCCTGACTTCATCCAACAAACAGCCTAAGAGCCACCCGACACATCTCCCGTTTCAGAGGGTCAACTCAACAATAGACTGATGTAGCACTTTCTGCATGGTGACACTCAACATGGAGGAAAACACTGACTGGTTTCAAGACTCTCTGCTTGGCATTACTGTGGACACCACACATGTATATGAAAAGACAAAGGCAATCATGACAATTGGAATTTCTCAGACTATTACTATTGCTCAGGGATTTGAACAAACGTCAACACATGACTAGTCCCACAATGGTTGCACTACGGACCTGAATAATACCTAAAAAAAAAAAAAACACATTGAGGGAGGGACCCAAGCCATAGCTAGAGACCAGAATATCACAGAAACATTTGAAGCAACCAAAAGTTCAAGCAACCAACCATCTTGTATTGGCCCAACCGTCCAGGCCAAGCCAAGCCAATCCAGCCCAACCACACAGAAATATGCAAAAAAAAAAACACTTTGTTTGAACACCTTAGCAACCGCATAGCAATGGCTTTTGCACAGGCAAGAAGCACAACATTTTCTTGAGAAAATGCAAAAAAGTACCTTTTTTTTTAAGCCACTTTAAAAAAAATGTGCAAGTAACTAAAAAAAAGTGCTTTGTGTGCTAACAAAAAATTTGAAGTATTTTTTATGCACTGTAAAAAAATAATTGTTGAAGAAACGTAAAAAAATCAAGGCAACGTGATGCAATAAGATATTTGAGTTCTCTCAACAACTGTTTAATTGTCCTCAGTAACACTGCTTTGTTTAGTCAATGTGAATTTTTTGGTTCACTAAATGCACAAATTCTTATTGAGAGGACTATTAATTTCTTGTTCAGACAACTATCAATTCGCAATACGAGAATTTTGTCACCATTTTAAGACAAGGGAAGGCAGTACATACAATTGTTTGACATAGGCGCACAATAGACCTCATACGTTAACACACAAACATCAATAACAGTGACAATAAACAAACCACATTAAGTTATTATTATTAAGTTATCATTAAGAGCTCCTAACATTACCACGCATCAACTGATTTAACAGTGGCAACAAAAACAGCATAATAAAGTAAATTAACGGTCAAAAAAAGCCTATACTTTAAACTAACGGCATCATTGATTAATGTCGCAATGCATGCTGGGAACTCGCAAATCAACAACATTGGTCAATATTAATCTGTTCATTCAGACAACTCTGTTGGCTAGTTGGAACAACATTTGAGAGAATACTGTTGGTCTAACACGTGTTTTTATGTAGATTTAAAGTAATTCACATTTCATAGTATCTGTGAATCAAAAACCCTCATAAACTGGATATTGTGGGTTAGATCTAGCAGTTTAGGGGACTAAGACAAAATGAGAGCAGAAAGAAAGAAAGAAAGATAGTGTGAAAGAAAGAGTGTGAAAGGAAGAAAGGGAAAAAAAAGAAAAAAAATGTGAAAGAAAGTGCAAAAGAAAGAATGTTCAAAAGAAAAAGAATGAAAAAGAAAATACGAAAGAAAGCGTGAAAGCAAGAAAGAATTAAGGAAATATGAAAGAAAAAATGTGAAAGCAAAAAAGTGCAAAAGAAAAAAGTGCAAAAGAGTGTGAAAAAAGAGAAGAGCAGAAGTTGTTTGAAGAGTCTGAAAGGAAGAGCGTCACTGAGTATGGGAAAACCGTTGTGTTCTTGAATAGGTTTGTGAAGAATATCGACAGCATTTCACACGTGACACAGTTGCACCAAAACTTCTTTGAGATGTTGTACTCACCGTCCAGGTGGCTGACTTAGCTGTGCTAGACTGCTGGAATGTCACCTCGAAGTTGTGCGGCCCAGGGTAGTCTGTGTTGGATGGGATGGCTGGGGCTGGAGACATGGCCTCGAAGGTCGAGTTTGGCTGGGAGTAGGGTGATGGTGTTGGCACATTGGAGGTGGTCTCTGAGCTGTAAGGACTAGTAGAAGCCGCTCGGTTCCCCAAACCCTGTTCCATAGTGCTGCTCAGTAGGCTGTACTGAGACTGAGTGGGGAGAGAGAAGATAAAGAGTGTGAGACGGGTAAAGTGGTGGGAGGGAGACAGGTGAAGGAGGGTGTCAAATAGTTGACACTGAAGGAAAGAGGGAGGAGATACGATGCAAGTTGAGGAGTTTCCACTCCACTCCTGGAGCCCCAGATACAATGTGTTTGGAAGAATGTGGGAAAGGGACAACGCCTCCAAGTGAAATGTAGACTCTAAAACACAACTGTAATCTGTCTGATGTCTAATTGTCCACCATTCTCTTCTCTAGCTTAAAAACACACCAACTCATAAATTATGAAGTTTCTCCATGTTTTGTGCTCGCAAGGTTGACCAACGGTATAAAGGGGGATTATTTGCGAAAACTGCTCAATAATAGTAAATGTTTTACCTGTTTGGTGACACAAGTGGTGTAGAAACAGACTGATCACACTGAGTTCTGTGACAGGAGGTGGAAACTGCTGCTGAAATCGGTCTGTGCTTACCGAAATTGAAAACCACTGCCCCTTGTGGCCAAAGCTGGAAGTGTTGCTGAGGTGAAATTTCCACAGGGTGGCACCAATAGCGAGTTATTTCTTTAGTTGTTAATATTGTACTACAATCAACAGGAATGCGTATTTTATGAAATCTACCCCCTAACCCAAATCTCAGCCCTGAACATAACCATCAAAAATGCAATCTCCAAATCGTGCTAAGCATTGCTTTTGAGAACATGATTACTTCCGTTTTCCACGAGACTAGAAATCATGTAGCAGAGAAAATTCTGCAAAAAAATGTCTGATGTGGGATGCCACTTGTCAGTTATTTGGCAGAATGGGGTCGATTTCCTTTGTGATCATGTTGTCAGAAATTACATACATTACCTTTAAAACAGAGTTAGACAAAGAGATTCAACTTTGTAGATCTGACAGCATATAGAAAATAATGTAACTTCATGACAATTGTTGTAGTTCTTGTGAAGGCTCATACTTAGGGTTACGATTTTGCCCAAAACCTGTAACCCTAAAGTTTATACTTTGAATCACAGCATTTGTGTTATGGGCATAAATGATACTTCAAATTGTGCACCTTGTGAGGAGAGGTGTGCTATTAATTTCCTATTTTTTGTAATCTCGCTTGCCAAACAATAATATGGGTTGATAGATCCCCATAGAATTGCATTAAAAAGAGGGGCTCAAGCCATATCTAGAGACCACAATATCACTGATACCTGTGGTTAGGCTCTTTTGACTTGGGCCATTAAGCAACCAACCAACAAACAACCAAACAAAGCCCTAGCAATGACTAAGAACAGCCTAACAACCACCTAATGATACTGTCTAGGTGCACATACAAGAAGTACCACATCTTCACCCTTTGTAAATGTCAAAATATAGTTTTACCTTCATTTCACAAAGTATATGGTTCAAAGTGCCTGAATCAGATGTCCTCTGCCATCAAGAGAATGAAGCGATACACTAATAAAACCACGGGCACCTTAGTAAGATATAATATCTCTCAAGCTCAGATGGAAATATGTATCTCCCTAAGAACTCTCCTCTATGTAGTCATGATCCATCTGAACACAGTGAATAAGAACGGGTGGAGTCCATAAGGACGGTGGACACAAACCACATATTGCCCTAATTATGGCATGTTCGCAGTCAGACAACACCTGCACAAGTGAGTACTTGCTGGAAGACACTTTATTAAGCCTGACAAGGTTTATCAAATCTGCATTACTGTAATAGAAAACAACATTTTGGAATTTTCTGTAGAAGCGAGTGGTGCTTTCCCAAGCAAAATTCAAAGCCATGAAGCTAGGGTGTTGAGGATGGTTGCCAGGGTGTTGCTATGTGGTTGCTATGGTGTTCTAAGTGGTTTTTGTTGTATGTTAATGTTGTATTATGGTTAACTTAACCCTTAAATGCATGGGTGTTTTGCCAATCATTATTGCACACTCGGGTCTTTAGAGATCCATCACTTTAAAAAAACTTTTAATTAATCTTAACTTAAACAATTAATCAAGTCCCTGGACCATGATTCAGGCTTGGAGTACCACCTGTTTTCTACAGGGGACAGTAAGCAAAACTCGCTGTATGGACAACACGCAGCTTATACAGACAGAGAACAAACCACATTTACCAGATGAGAACATGTTCTTAAGTATGAACACAGCAAGATGAAGCGCAAATCCAAAGGCAGGGATCTCAAGATGTGTTTTTCTAAGTTTCAAACTTCGTTATGTTGACTCAGCAACCTAAAAATGGGATGTTTATGCCACAACGCAAGCGAGACACTCCAAAAGCGTCCATCTGACGCAGATGTACATTGATGCATCCTTAGACAATTTGAGGGGCTTTCTCATTAAATATTTATGTCTACGATTAATTGCAATTAATTCGATTAATTAATCGGCATACCATGTAATTAATCCGATTAAACATTTTCATCGATTGACAGCCCTAGAAATAATCATAAAAATATGATATATGGAAGCGCAAAAAGAAGCATCATTATTGATTATCTCTGGTCTTTAATGACCCTATACACTTTTGGTAATTAAGCAGTTATAAAAATAATATTCTTTTGTAATTTAGCTTTTTTTTTTTCATTGTTCAGAAGAGAAATATTGAGGAATACTAAAGAGGTGTGGGAATAAAAAATACAAAAAAAATGCATGAGGTACAGGGGGGTGGAATGAGGTCCCGGGTCAATAAAGACCCGAGGTATGCATTAAAGGGTTAATTGGGTTTTCTGGGTAATGTGGCAACTCACTGGCAAGTGAAAATCTCCCACCCCCAAATCTCTATGAAATTCTGGCTCCTAGACATTGCTGAGGTTACTACTTTTCTATGGGATATTTGTTCACCCATTATATCATACCTCAGATGAAAATGGTAAATCTGATTGCTTCAAAAATGTATAGCACACTCTTCAACAAGCTGCATGATTTGAGGTATCATTCATGTCTGTAACACATACTGATTACAGGCGTAAAGTTAATACTTAGGATTAGGGGTTCATTCAAATCCCTAACCATAGGTATGGGCAATAGTAATAGTGATGCTTGCTTTTTCAAATAGAGTGCACTAAATAAGGGGGCTTTCCATTCAAGTGCAGTATGGGGAGAAAAAATAAAACTATCACTGTGATCTATCAAAATGGACAAGTACATATGAGGCACATTGTTTTAGAGTCAACAACACACACACACACACACACACACACACACACACACACGCACGCGCGCACGCGCACACGCACACGCACAGGTGTGCCTCATTACTAAGCTTAAACATGCTCTATGACAAGTTGAAACAGAACAGACGCATTGTGTGTACAATATGTGCATAGAGTTTCATTTTTAATTATGAATGAAGTAATGCATTCACATTTAGGGTAACACTGTCTATGAAGCCCATATATATATATAAAGGCATAACGTCTCATAAATAATTATAACTACAGTAATAATACATAATAAGACTTCCCCTATTCGTAGTTATACTTTAGAGTATAATGCATTATAACACAAGCAACATCCAATTTTAATGCAGCAGAAGTTCATAAAGTTAATCGTATAAGTGATGTATAGAGTCAAAAGGCTTTATGACTTGATCATATTATAAGTGCACTTTTGTCTGCTTTAAGTAAAGTTACAAAAGCAATATCTTCTAATAAACAGCCATAACATAAACTTGTAACATTCAATACAAGTCAAACTTATATAATGGCAGTTATTTATAAAATAAGGGTCCAAATAAGATGCACAAACATTCAAGTTTATTGAACAGAGTCTAGATTTTTTTTTGGTTTTGATTCTTGATTCTTGAAGAAGATTGGCTACATGTGTGATCAACATATTTATTTCTCAATATATTTTAACATTGTAGCTTTAAAAGTGTTTTTCATAATATCCTAATTTACAGAGAATGGGTATTATTTTGTATTATGTGTACGTGCACTGTATTTAACTTCCAGCTCGACTTGTAATGTCTTAAAACCGCTTCAAATATCTTATGGATGTTTACGAGAAGACATTCCTTTTGCCACTTTCCTTAAAGCATACCTATTACCGGTATATATATATATATTACAAATACTGTATATATAATACATTATAACTTCTGCAGATAGAATCAGATGTTGCTTATGTTATAATGCATTACACTCTAAGGTATAACTATGAATATGCAAGTATTATAATTGATTATAATTGTGATTATAATTGGGACACTTACTGAAAATGAAATGTAACAACAGGCAGTATTTTAAATAAAATATTTCAAAGCATCTCTGAATTAGATATTTCTCTGTCAATTGCACTCAGAGTGGGCTTTGTTAAAGTTTAGTACGCAAACATGTAAAAAGAGCTCCATCTACTGTAAATAGAAAGCATTTCCACTAGTGTTTTATTATATACTTCAGCTTACTTGTTTTAACCAGGCATCTATTCAGTATTACACAGTTGCATCTGGTTAATAACCCAAAAAACCCTAAATAGGTTTATGCGTCCAGTTCAGTTTAATTCTGTAAAACAAGATTTCAAACCTTGAAATGGACATCACTACCCTAATTCAAATCTAGTTTCAACAATCTAGAGTCAACAGGTGTCTGTCCTACAGATATGAACTGCCACTACAGCATCAAAACAGCTAAATGTTTTCTGTAAAGCTCCAAATCTACATTTGTATCCCAATTTCACGATTAGTAAATTTAGTACAGCAACTTTTCAATGCATTATTAAGTCAACTTTTATTAGTTTTATATCTGCATGTATGTCTTGCTAGTATATAACAGTATATTAAATGAATAATAAAATATAAAATAAATAGCAAGATATTTAATCTTGTTGATAAATAAATGTCTTGCTATAAAACTCTAAATATACAATAAATAACATAGCATTGAAGAGCCTTATCGTATAGCACTTTTCAATCATATAATAAATGATGCAATGTAATAATAATTCCAAAAATAATTCAATTTTAGAGAATTAAAAATAAAAGCAACACAAAAAATACTTTGCTCACACTAAAATGTCTTTTTAACTTTTAACACAAGCTAAAAATGAATATTGCTCCTGAACAATCAATTGAATCATTGTGAAACTGCTCGCCTACCGTGTTGTAGTAATGAGGCAGGTCACTGACACACAGCATTGTGGCGATCCCACAAGGCAGGCAGAAGACAGGGGAGATTCTCCCACTGGTCTGGTCATGTGACCACACAACGAAAACAGGTGAGTTCCCCAAGTCTCAATTCTTTGATGTTCTGAGTGAAACTAACTTCACACAACAACTCCCGCAAAGGTAAAGGATTTGGTATGGGTTGCTTTTTCTGATTTTCCACCAGTTCTCCTCACCTCATCAGCTTCTAGATGGAGCCAACAACAAATCTTTGGCCCTCCCACTTTTTGGCCTCATGACTATTCATTAACTAAAAGAGCAGGCCTAGACTTGCCCACTTGTGTTTTAGACGAAACCACCTTTTGTTTCAAGGGGACCATCAGTTTGCTTTGCATTTCCAATTAAATGATCAATTATCAGCAAGGATTTGGAGATGAACTACACCTCTCATGGCTAGACCTTAAAAAAGAGTGATGGTTTGAGCAATTTTGTATTAGAGTCAGGTCATTTCAGATCAGTGCACACAACTGGTTGGAGACACTTTGAGGAAGACAAGCTAACACTTGAAAATCAATACGTTCTTGAAAATGCATTTCCAAGTCTGAAGTGAACAGCCAGAAAATGTCAATACAGGGAAAATCCATGTGTCCCAAAACAAAAAGTGTATTCACACCATTGAGGTAGAAGGTCAAAAATATAGAGAGATTGCAAGGACATAAATAATGACTTTTTGACTTATTTTCACTGCAATTTTGATTTTGCTAATCTCACAAAACCTGTTAAGAACATGTCACAGAACAAATATCACAGAAAAGTATATAAACAGAAATTATGTTTAGCAGAAATGACATTATGGTTTGCCTTTTATTAGGAACTGATTAAAGGGAATCTCTCTATTTCTTTAGGGCATCCACGCTGTTTGAGGTACAAAAAAATAAAAATAATATTATATTATATTATAATATAATATAATATAATATATATATATATATATATATATATATACGAGTGTGGCATGGTTGTTGGTCCCAGACGGGCCGGTCTGAGTATTTCACAATCTGCTCAGTTACTGGGATTTTCACACACAATCATTTCTAGGGTTTACAAAGAATGGTGTGAAAAGGGAAAAACATCCAGTATGCGGCAGTCCTGTGGGCGAAAATGCCTTGTTGATGCTAGAGGTCAGAGGAGAATGGGCCGACTGATTCAAGCTGATAGAAGATTAACTTTGCCTAAATAACCACTCGATACAACCGAGGTATGCAGCAAAGCATTTGTGAAGCCACAACACGCACAACCTTGAGACGGATGGGCTACAACAGAAGAAGACCCCACCGGGTACCACTCATCTCCACTACAAAGAGGCTACAATTTGCAAGAGCTCACCAAAATTGGACAGTTGAAGACTGGAAAAATGTTGCCTGGTCTGATGAGTCTCGATTTCTGTTGAGACATTCAGATGGTAGAGTCAGAATTTGGTGTAAACAGAATGAGAACATGGATCCATCATGCCTTGTTACCACTGTGCAGGCTGGTGGTGGTGGTGTAATGGTGTGGGGGATGTTTTCTTGGCACACTTTAGGCCCCTTAGTGCCAACTGGGCATCATTTAAATTCCACAGCCTACCTGAGCATTGTTTTTGACCACGTCCATCCCTTTATGGCCACCATGTACCCATCCTCTGATGGCTACTTCCAGCAGGATAATGCACCATGTCACAAAGCTCGAATCATTTCAAATTGGTTTCTTGAACATGACAATGAGTTCACTGTACTAAAATGGCCCCCACAGTCACCAGATCTCAACCCAATAGAGCATCTTTGGGATGTGGTGGAACGGGAGCTTCGTGCCCTGGATGTGCATCCCACAAATCTCCATCAACTGCAAGATGCTATCCTATCAATATGGGCCAACATTTCTAAAGAATGCTTTCAGCACCTTGTTGAATCAATGCCACGTAGAATTAAGGCAGTTCTGAAGGCGAAAGGGGGTCAAACACAGTATAAGTATGGTGTTCTTAATAATCCTTTAGGTGAGTGTGTATGTATATACACATATATATATATCTTTTAACTTTTTTATCTGACTGTAAAGAACAGAAAGGATATTTAGGCACATTATTCAATGAATGTGGAGTCGCCTTATCTTTGTTGGACACACTCTCAAGCACTTTTCATCAAAACAAGGTGATTATCCGGGTATTGCAGTACTTACATTTCTAACAACTAACTTCAAGCAATTTAAGGACCTTGTGTGAATACTGTAAACAGTGTACAAAAAGCGCAGTAGGGGTAAAATCAAGCAATAGAGAGATTATGATGTTTCACGGGTCATTTCATTTATGATCACGTTGAAAGAAAACAATGTTTAAAATATCGAGTTTTGCCACTAACTGGTTCGTAATTTTTTTGGTTTGCGATATATCGAAATTCAATATGTCATCCCATCCCTAATTATTATAGTAGTTTTATATGTTAAAAAAAAATATTATTTCAGTAATGTGAATTTAATGAGATTCATAATATAAAAAAAAATTCTCCCAATTTGGCATGCCCACTTCCCAATGTGCTTTTAAGTCCCGTGGTCACGTAGTGATTCACCTCAATCCGGGTGGTGGAGGACGAATCCCAGCTGCCTCCGCATCTGAGACCGTCAATCCGTGCATCTTATCACATGGCTTGTTGAGCGCGTTACCACAGAAACATAGCATGTGTGGAGGCTTCACGCCATCCACAGCAGCATCCACGCTCAACTTACCACGCACAACACTGAGAACGAACCACATTATAGCAAACACGAGGAGGTTACCCCATGTGACTCTACACTCCCTAGCAACCAGGACAATTTGGTTGCTTAGGAGACCTGGCTGGAGTCACTCAACACGCCCTGGGATTCGAACTAGTGAACTCCACGGGTGGTATGAGATTCATAATTAATGACGAATAATGAAAAAAAAACTCATTAAAAAGTTGAATGTCCTAAAAAGTGCCTAAAAAATAAAACATCCAGGCTCATTATGGTAATTTAGGGGATGGGGTGGGAGCTGCTTAAAGGAATATTCCGGGTTCAATACAAGTTCAATCGACAGCATTTGTGGCATAATGTTGATTACCACAAAAGTTATTTAAAGCAAAAATCTGGGTTCCAGTGAGGCACTTACAATGGAAGTGAATGGGGGCCAATACATAAACATTAAAATACTGACTGTTTCAAAAGTATAACCAAAAGATGTAAACAAAATGTGTGTAAACATGATTTTAGTGAGATACATCCAATTTTACAACTTTGTTGCCATGACGACTTAAACCCTAAAATGACTTTACCAGACCGGAGTGTTTTATAAATTACAAACTTTACATTTCTGCCTTTTAAAGCCTCCAAAATTTGGCCCAATTGACTTCTATTGTAAGTGTCTCACTGTAATCTCAATTTCTTTTTTTTAAGAAAAGGAGGGACGAGTCATAATAATTTTTTTGCAGCAATCAACATTATATCTCTAATGCTGTGGATTGAGCTTTACTTGTATTGAACCACTGAATGTTCCTTTAATTGTCATAAATTATGTCATAAAGCAATCTTAATGGATTTCTTTACACAAAATATATATTTCTATCTTTTGATTTTGGGGTGAAAAGTGACCGAGGCATGTGTTTGTGAGATTTACCAAACTATCCCATGTATCCACATCCATCAACCTCTCTATCTGCATCTCTGTCCCACTCTCTGTTTCTTGGCATGTGCCCCAGATGGGAGCCAGCAGCAGGTGTCATGTTCCTGCTTGGCTTTTTTCTCTAATTAAGGCATCACAACCTCCCACTACACCCTCCACTCATGTCCTCTGGCCTACTGCAGAGGAGGGAAAAACAGCACAGGAGAGGGAAACCAGGGACTGAGGAGGGAATCCTGATGGATAAGGAGGGAAAACTAACCAACCAAACCAATTTTAGTATTATTGGTTGATTTGTGTTTGGTTTTGTGGGTATTAACGCTGAAGTAGGAGTAAAACACAACAATGTGGCTACATTCTCTTGTAAACCTGCATTCATTCTTTTAGACTGAAATGATTGATTTCATTGAGACTGTGCACAGAGCTTTATATCAGCTACTTACCATGACATTGTCATTCATGTCTCTCATGTGGTAGACGTCCATGCAGACTTCACGGTTGCTGGGCAGGCTGCTAGATGCCACCCTGTCCCCTGAGTGTCCTGCCTGAGGAAGCTCAAAATATGTGCTGTCAGGCTCACTATAAAAGAAAGAGGGTCAGTGCATTACAGCAGCAAATTAAAAACTCATGTAAAAGATTTTATAAAATATTGGTAAATATATTAAAATCATTCTATTTAGTTTGTACTAATATCAGAATGTGCTGCTGTCAGTAGCATAACCACCATAGACATTGAAATAGACTTGTCCCTACCAGAATAATGGTCAATCTAAATGCATATTTAACCCCACAAAATTCAAAACATATCTAATTAAGATCAATAAATGATGTAAATGCAGGTAAATAAACTCACAGGGTACTCCACAAGTGTTCAAAGGTTGTACCCTCATCAGCGGTGGATGACTGGGACATCTTGGATGTTGGATAATCCACTGCTGGGTAGATCACACTGAAAATCATATGCGTTACAAGACGTACACGCATAAAACTATAATATCCCAGTGGCAGTAAAACGACTCAATTGCAATCACAGTTTACACACAACTGCAGACCAATAACCATAACAAGCAAAATATAAAATATAATGAGTTTGAGACTACTACGGTACTTTTCTCCTTTATGGTGCTTGAAGTTATGAAGCACAATCCACTGTTGTTGTATGGAAAAGAAAAATCAGCTTTGTGTTCAATGGAAAAACAGAACGTCATACAACAACACATGGGTAAGTAATTAATGACAGATTTTACGTGTGAACTATTCCTTTAAAATTGATTTTGAGGTTTTTGGAAAACAAAACAAAAATCACCTTTAGTGTGCTCACTGGGGCTCTACACTACATACAAATATAATTTACTTGTTTATTTATTTAAGGCACAATTTACAAGAAATTATTTATTTCCTCCCAAATTGGAATGCCCAATGCCCAGTACGTAGTAGGTCATTGTGGTGGTGCGGTTACTCACCTCAATCCGGTTGGCGGAGGACAATTCTCAGTTGCCTCCACTTCTGAGACAGTCAATCTATGCATTTTATCATGTGGCTCGTAGTGCATGACACCGCGGAGACTCACAGCATGTGGAGTCTCATGCTACTCTCTGCGATCCACACACAACTTACCACACGCCCCATTGAGAGCGAGAACCACTAATCGTGACCACGAGGAGGTTACCCAATGTGACTCTACCCTCCCTAGCAATCGGGCCAATTTGGTAGCTTAGGAGACCTGGCTGGAGTCACTCAGCACACCCTGGATTCAAACTCGAGACTCCAGGGGTGGTATTCAGCATCAATACTCGCTGAGCTATCCAGGTCCACCTTACAATCATGATTTTTAATAAACTGCACTATTAAGACTCTAAGACATATATTACAGCTTCTTTTTCTGTTAAAGGGATAGTTCACCCAAAAATAAAAATTCTCTCATCATTTACTCACCCTCATGCCATCTCAGATGTGTATGACTTTCTTTCTTCTGCTGAACACAAACAAAGATTTTTATAATATCTCCAAACAACTCCAAAGGTTAAATCCATATCTTTGATATTATAGGTGTGGGTGTGAAATTGATCAATATTTAAGTCCTTTTTTGCTATTAATTCTCCTCCCTGCCCGTAGTTGGTCTGTTATTGATCTGTTTCTCATCCAAAACTAACACATCACTTCTGAAGATTAACTACAGGAGTCGTATGGATTACTTTTGTGCTGCCTTTATGTGCTTTTTGGAACTTCAAAATTCTAGCCACCATTCACTTGCATTGTATGGACCTACAGAGCTGAAATATTCAAATAAAAATCTTCATGTATGTTCAACAGATGAAAGAAAGTCATACACATCTGGGATGACATGAGGAGTGAGTTAATGATGTGAGAATTTTCATTTTTGGGTGCACAATTCCTTTAAAGCATAATTTTTTGTAAAGCTGCTTTGAAATTATACCTGTTGTGAAGCGCCATACAAATAAAAAGGATGACTTGAATTCAGAAATAAATGGCCTGAAATCAAAAATCTGAAATGTTATTAATCAAAATCAATTAACGTATAAATGGCTTAATATTAGAAAACTAAAAGGGTTCTAAGTGATTTTTATTGCTTTTATAATTATCATAAGCATTACATATAATTAACAATGTAAAATGTTATTATGGATGAAGTACATTATTAATGATAATTTTCAACATCTACATACTCTTTAAATTAATAACTATTAAACTCATTGAGAACTATGTAAAACTTGAACACACATAGGATTGGATTCAAAAGCAATTTCCACCTTGCCGCCCAATGCATTTTCTCAAGTCTGAATCCCTGCAGATTTTGAGGCTGGATGCACAGATTTAGAATAAAGATGCCAGGCTTGACATGCCCAAACCTGCCTGGCACTGTTCCACTGTGACAGCTCACTCCAGACCACAAAGGCTACTTCCTACATCATATTACTCACAGGAAATGAGGGCTGTGTATTCTAACCAGACCAGATCAAATCAACTGAGAAAGTGTGTGTGTTTTGTTGTTGTGGACCAAAATATAACATAGCAGGTGTAACACCAAACACCATAGACAATCATAGACCTATGACCCACTGCGGAAAGCAGGTTGTGTTAACAATATATTAACATTGGACATTTGCAAAACCTTATGTCAAAGCTATTTTTATGTAAAGAAAAAATAAAAATAAAGGCAAAGATCAACAGCACAAAGACCCACTTTTTAACTCCCTATTTTCATCATTACTACGCAATATTTTTCAGACCCCTCGTGGATGATAGCTCCATTTCACTACTTCAATTCTAAGTGAAAACTCCATAAATATGATGAACATGAAAATCAGTTCTATTTTTCGATACATTATGTCATATTAGGCTATTTAGGAGTTGAAAAAAAGCCCAGAAGATAGACCTTATAATAATTATATCAACTTATCTGAAAGCGCATTGTCACAAAAAAAATATATATAAAATTGAAAATAAAACGGAGATAAAAAATGTGTTCAGGCTATTTAAAGTGCGTCATGCACGCGTCGCGTCTGTTCCCTCGGTAACGCCGCGTGCCAAAGGTGGCCTTCATTTATCATTTAAAAAGCATAAAATAAAATTATGCGTCGAAGGGCTACTCAAATAAAACAAGTAATTCAGGAACCACATCATGTTCACCAAAAATAAGATCAATAAATAATAAAAACAAAACCCGTTCAAACAATCTTCTCAACAAGGCCTTTGTTTTTTTAATTCAATCTTTTTTATTTACGATGTTAATTTTAAGAGCAATCAAGCGAACACCCTCTTCTCGTTAATTAAACAGAGTTATTCTGCGCAGTTGATTTTAAAATTAAATGGAACATCAGTGCGTGGAAAAACAACGGCTACAAAAAGCCAACATGACTGAAAATGGAGGTGTATTGCGTTTAAATAACACATAAATGTCACGTTTTATTTATGGGTGATTTTTACGGAGCAACATCGTGTTTACTAAATTTGACCTGTATTCCCGTGGTAGCTGTCACCTTGAGAGAAGTAAAAGCTCTTACAGCAATTACACAGAGACATTGGGGATTCAGGTGGAGAATTGAATTATTAGTTGACAAAGGCCTTCGTTCTCATCACTGTATTTTACAACTAATGAAGCAGTAGCTTACCGGTGCTTAAACTGGTCTTTTGTAACATCCACAAAACTGCTCATCCATTGCCGGAAGTAATTCAGAGGCAAACAAGTGCACTTCTTCTACACTTTAACTTAATATCGGGGTTCAATATATAAAAATTGTCAAAAGAAATTACGTCAAAGTTATTCGAAAAGTCTGGCAAAATATATATATTTAAAGACTACATTTGAGCGGCCATAACTCCACTCAGTGCACTACTAAACTAATAGCAGCACCCTTGACAACAAATTGACAACGAATAACACAAAACCGTCACACATCACTGTTTTCATTTTACCTCATACACTCCTGTTCTAGCTTGCAAGTCGAAAAAAATCCAATTAAAAATATTAATAATAATAATAATAAAAAGTTCAAAACGACATTTTCGAACATAAGAATATATATATATATATATATATATAAAATGATATAGGCCTATGTCATTATTTATTTTCAATTAATTTAAGTTTATTTAAAAACATAATTACATCATATTCATTTAATTTTCGAGTTTTATATAAACATTTAGAAAAAAAGGCTAAACAAGTTTTTACTATAGCCGAGTTTACTATAAATTACGTACATAGATAATACGTTAAAATTATTAAATATCATAAATAATCTAATGTATCACTAACATGTTTTTAGTGAAATAGAAGACTAAAAATTTAACCAGAATAGATGTCGGTTAATGAAATGTTGTCCAATGAAATAGAGCACAATCGCTCAAGTGCATCAATTCTGCTTCTTATCGAGCATAAGGTTTAGCCTACTGTAGCCTACTTGTTGACAGACAATTATCATAGTGAACTCTGACCACTGCATCACCTTTGCGGGACACTCATCGATTTTCTAACGGATAAAAAAAAAGAAACAAACCATTTCAGCAACAAACAAAAAAAACGCACATTTTGCTGTGTTTATTTGAGCAAATAAAAAAACCCGAATAAAATAAATGGAAAAAAAATCAATTGTAAAAATAAATCCAAGAAGACTGATTTAGTCATAATTAGAAAGTCAATTTTAAAATATTTAACGTCCATGGATGTCAACGGCCATCGAGTTCGCCATGATAAAATGAATTCGTTATAAACTATTAGAATGGATGATGTAAACATGAGGAGCGCTTTCTTCTATAATATTTGGTGGGTGGGTTTAACATAAAGGCTGCCCTGCTCAAAAAATACCTTCAGTAATGCGAACACTTCATATTTTCACAAGTAGAGCTGTATCGAAGCTTTCCTTTTATTTTGATAGTTATTACACTGGCTATCACGTGTTCAAACTAACCATAAGCAATATTTATAATATATCATATGTACTTACCAAACAAAATATGTTCCGCTTGGGATAACGATGTTCCCTGGATCCCAAAATCAATTTCTTTCACCTGAACCTGACCCCCGCAAACCACAGGAAGGAAATTGTCTTTGAAATTAAGCCATTTAACTCCAAAATGCAGCTTGAATCATTTATAGTTAAGCAAGATTCGCGAGAGAGGCAGATGAGGCGGATTATGCAGGTATATGGTAAATAGGCTGGTTGATTGTTAGTGCATTTAGCTGTGGAGGGTTGGGTTCTGGGATACTGGGATTGGGTTGGGTGGGGGGAAGGAGGAGGCGTTAGCCGCCGTTTGGACTCACACAAGCGGGAAACACTAATCCCACAAGAGCTCGCTGATTGTGATTAAAACTGGACATTTCCATTAATTCAATTCACACATTACAAATGATGTATGCTTGAGCTGTGAAAAATTCCCTCGGCTTGTATAAAGACTTTCCCGAACAACATTACAACGTTTTAATTACCATTTTCTCGTGACAGTATAACAAACGTTTTACATCTCCATTAAAAATATACAAGCGGAAATAACACGCAGAAAACTCGTAAAATGACTTAGCCCGAGTTTTGTTTATATTATTTCTAGTGCATACAAGAAAATGAACAATGGAACATCATTTCCCAGAATTCAACCGTGACAAAGACAAGAACGCAAGGTTCTGATTGATTGTCAAACCCATTCAAATGACGTATTTGCCTACGTCACTTCCAAAACAACAGATTAGGTTGGGACAGTTGCATACTCTGTACTCTTCAATGGATATCAAGGGTCAAAAACTCTTCTAAGCGGCACCTACTTCAAAAAAAGGTACATTATTAAAACACGTACAACGAGCGTTTTGTTAACTCGGATGTAAGATATGCAACCAGCGTGCTTACTGTAGCAATCAAACGTAAACGTTTGCGAAGCCAGATGAAGGTGAATTCATTGATGAAAGTAATGTAAAATGTAATCATTGATGTATCATAACATAGTATTGGTATCAAACTTGGGATTTGGTACAGTTACCATCGGCTTAATTATACTCTTCGAAAAATGCCGTTTAATTAACACATATTTCCGTGTGTTACAAATCCCAGTAAGATGCCTACCGAGACATGACAGGCGTGGTCGCGTTTATTTGTCATCATAAGCGTAGGTAGTCAGCTCACTAGGTTTCCTGAAACAGCCTTTGCGACCCTGTAAGCTAACATAACTTCTTAAAGGTGCACTCAGTATTTTATTACATTTTTTCCTAATTAAAAAAGATTAACTACTTAGCCCTCATGCACTGTTGAGCGTAGTCAATAATAATAATAATAAAAAAATATATATTTATTATATAAAATCTATAAAAACAGCCACAATGCACAAAAACATAGACACGAAGGGCTGAGAATACCAAAAATCAAAAGTGCAAAACACACACACACGTTGTGTTTCCATGTTTTATGGGGACTTTCCATAGACATAATGGTTTTTATACTGTACAAACTTTATATTCTATCCCCTAAACCTAACCCTACCCCTAAACCTAACCCTCACAGAAAACATTCAGCATTTTTACCTTTTCAAAAAACATAATTTAGTATGATTTATAAGCTGTTTTCCTCATGGGGACCGACAAAATGTCCCCACAAGGTCAAAAATTTCAGGTTTTACTATCCTTATGGGGACATTTGGTACCCACAAAGTGATAAATACATGCTCACACACACACACACACACACACACACACACACACACACACACACACACACACACACACACACACAACTGAACTGGTCAGACTATAAAACAGAACAACATTTTAATATTTGTCTAAAAAACAATAAATCAGCCACAATGCAGAACACACACTTACAGCAAAATGAATTGTTGAGACCATAACACATCTACAATTCTGAACACATACACACACACACACACACATACAGTCGTCTTGTTACGACCAAGGATAAATTCTACTAATTTCAGGTATGCAAAAACTGACAAACAAATTAGAAGTCTTTGATAATGTTTAAATATATATCTAAATGCAGAACAAAATCTAGAAATCATGTTCTCTTCAACCAGGGATGAATAAGTAGCTCTCTGCAGCCATTTAGTGTTTATACTTGTAATTTCATCTTCTTCTTTTTTTTTTAATGGACAGCACAGTTTGATTCTTGAGACGTTATGTTTTCAAATGGTATATAATTTATGGGGATAGGTCCAGAACTTGAGAAAATATTAAGAAAATAAAAAAAGTCAAATTTCAAGGTCATATAGGTAAATAAATTATTAAATAAAATAGGTCTAAATACCCAAAACAAATACACCCAAAATGCACAACTTTAGTGCTTTTACATTATTTAATATAGAGTTGTTACATTTCTTTCATAATAATTAAAAGAATGACTCATTTATTTTTTCTGGTCACTTTTGACTGGGAATATCTGGAATGTGATTTAATGATAAACAGTGCACAAGGTCTAAGAAATGAATTGTGATTTTGAAACATATGTACAAAATAAAATACAAAATATAATCACTCACATGAGATGAAGACAACAATCACATTATAAGTAACCTTATAAAAGCTGTTTTATTCTACATAGAGACATAGGGCCTCCTCATGGGGGTGGCCATGATAGGATCACATGACCAGCTGATTACTACTCACATATTCTCAGTAATTGCCCTATTATTGGACACTTACACTTATGGAATAAATTAATCATGGCTGATTATGAATAGTGAATTTCTACAACAACATCTGTAATTGAAAACTATTGTGTTTAACTAATGCTGCGTTCAGGCCAGTAGGTGTACGGTGTAAGTCTGAGACGACATAAACAAGTGCACATTTAATTTATTATGTGACTTGTCTGCACATAGGCTAGTATTGCAATGTATCAAGTATACAGAAACCCACAGTAGGTATGAAGTAGTCAATATATTTTCATAAAAATGCATTGTAATAAATATACCTGAATATGCCCTTTTGGTTACAGAGTCGCCTAATTGGAGTATTTACTGTTGGTTCTGGTAGCATGAATTTCTCTGAGGTCATCAAGCAGTCCAATCAAGTGTGCAAAGTTTCTCCAGATGGCAAATATTTGGTAAGGTGTTTCTATCACTGCAAACAACATGCCACATGATAGACCAGGTAATCAGGGCTTTTTAACATTTCCAGGTTTTGGCAAGAAATATACTTCTGAAGCCTTTGGAAATAGCAGCTTTTCTGCATTAATTAGTCATGAAATGTAATCTAATTTTCATTAAATTCACAAGTATGAGCTAATAACACACAAAAAATGATAATGTGTTATGTCTTTATTGAACATATCCCATTAAACCTTCATAGTACTGTGGAAAAAGTAAGTGAACCCCTAGGTTAAAGATGACCCAAAAAAAGCAAATTAGAGTCGGGATTTGGAAAACCTGGCATCCAATTAATGAAACTAGATTGGAGCTGTAGGTTAGAGCTACTTTGACTTATAAAAAGTATTTATAAAAATATTTTGAGTTTGCTATTCACAAAAAAGCATTTGCTGATATGGACCACGCCTCACAAAACATATATTTCAGAAGACCCACGATTAAGAATTGTTGCTTTGCATAAAGCTGGAAAGGGTTACCAAGTTATCTCGAAGAGCTTAGATATTCGTCTTCCCACAGTTAAACAAACTGTCTATAAATGGAGATGATTTAGTACTGTGGCTACTCTCCCTAGAAGTGGCCATCCAGCCGAGATGACTCAAAGGGCAAACTGCAGAATGCTCAATGAGGGAAAAAAATAATCCTAGAGTGACAGCGAAAGACTTGAAGGAATCATTGGAACTTGTTAACATCTCTGTTTATGAGTCTACTATAAGGAAATTGTGTCCATGTTATTACACCACAAAGGAAACCGCTGCTTTCCAACAAAATCATTGCTGCATGCCAGAAATTTACCAAAGACCACCGTGGCGCTCCAAAACACTTTTAAGAAAATATTTTTTGGATTGATGAAACTAAGATTGAATTGTTTGGGAAGAACACACAGCACTACATATGGCATAAAAAGGGCACCGCATACCAACATGAAAACATCATCACAACGGTGAACTACGGTGTGGGAAGAATTATGACTTGGGGCTGCTTTAGGGCCTGGACCGCTTGCCATCATCAGCAAAAATTAATTCCCAATTTATCAAGATATCCTACAGGATAATGTCAGGGTGGCTGTGCCCCAGCTGAAGCTCAGTGGAAGTTTAATGGGATGTGTTCAATAAAGACATGAAAGATTTTAATTAGTGTGTTGTTAGCTTAAGCACATTGTGTTGTCTATACTTGTGACTTTAATGAAGATGAGATCACATTTTATGACTAATTAATGCAGAAAACTGGCTAAATCCAAAGGGTTCACATACCTTTTCTTGCCACTGTATTACACAGCATAATGCTCTATGTTTATACTACAGTTAAAAAAAAGAACATTTTGAGAAGGTGTGCTAGATTTATACTGCTAAATCACAGTCTGTGAAAAAGGTCAGCGATTATTTTTTTTACAGTGTCCACCAGAGTTGATTTCTTCTACCTATTTATCCCATATTATCTCGACTCATAGGCCACCTGTGTTCAGTACCGCCTGGTTGTCCGTGATTTCAACACTCTTCAGATTGTTCACCTGTACACATGCCTGGACCAAGTGATGCACATGGAGTGGTCTTCCGACTCTCTGTTCATCCTTTGTGCCATGTATAAGAGAGGACTTGTGCAGGTACTGTAAGTTGCTCATTGTGTTTCTGATAAACATTTACCTGATTTCAGTTTGGATAAATTCAACCCCTACTCATATGGTCCTGAAAAGCTTTGAAATAATTTGAAACGTTTTATCCTAGCATGTCATAAATCTAGGTGTTTTTTTTTTTTTTTTAAAGCGCTTAAGCATTGTAGTTACCCTTTAAAAGTAGCGTATCCTTAATAAGGTTAATAAAAACAAAGTTTTTACATTTTCCTCAGAAAATGTGCTTGGCCATGCAAAACCCGATACCATTTACCATAGTGTGTCAAAAGATCCCAGCCCTGTGTCTCTAAAATATTCTGGCCCCTCCTTCAAGTCTTTGTGATTTCTTGCACCTGATTTAATGTCTGCCAGGCAAAAGTAGTAAGTCTGATCTAAGGTTATCAATTGTAAATTTGAATATTTGTCGAATTTAACATAAAAAGGCTCTTTTGAATGCTAAAGCTGTGCATTCAAATTTTGGATGCGTGCCAAATGCTGACAAAGACTTAAGACCGAATGCATTCCTGCTCTAAAAAAGGCTAGATGCATCACACCAAATACAGTTGAACAGAACGCATGTTTCTTAAAAACATAGAGCTCCTGCATGAGATGCTGAATAAACTACAAAACGTGACGAAATGGTCAAAGAAATCTGTCTAGCGCTAGACTTTGTCTAATTGTACAGAGTGGTTATCTGAATTACCATAGACTTGGTCATTTCAAACCAGTCTGGCCATTCTCTGCTGACTTCTCTCATCAACAACAAGGCATTTCCGACCACAGAACTGCCACTCACTGGATGTTTTTTGTTTTTGGCACCATTCACCATTCTTAAATTCCATAATCGATGCATTGAAATTTCTTTGAAAGATCGATGCAACACAATACATCTTCACACCCTTAGCCACAGTCACACCATGTCCTAACCTGATGGTAAATGACACACGGTAAAAGGTATATTTTCTATGGTGAGTTTTTGTCCTAACCAGCAGTGACAAGTGATGGTACATTCTATCGATCGCTTATGTTCGGCATTGCGCGGGTAACTCCGTCCACTGTGAACTGGCACTGGTCCAAAAACAAAAAAAAAATAAGGCTGGGCATAGAAATGCATAAATTCTTCAACTACAAACTCTTCAGACATGTTTCTGCTCTCTGTTTTGTGCAGCTGGTTTGTGTTCTGTTGTCGCTATCGCTGTTGAGGATCTGTTTTAGATAAACAATATGAGTTTTCACTTGAAAGCCTCAATGTCGTGAGTGGGCTGCGTGAACTGTTGCTCTCATGCACTATCAAGAACGCACACAGGAGATCGGCGGTCAGTAAACATTTTCACTAAATGACATTAGATTTCGGTTTGTTTCTCAGCAAACCTTATCGTATGCTTAACAATCATGGAATAATTTATTAGACTTCTGAACGACACTTGGTGGTCACCATAAACTGCCATTGTATGACATCACAGAGCACAAATATTTTCCACAATTTCTCCTTTTTTGTTAAGAAAAAGAAAGTCATATAGGGTTTTCTTTCTAAATCTAAATCTTTTTTTTTTCTTTTTTTATTGCACTTTAGTTTAAAATGGAATACAACTTTTACAGCCAGGAATGTTCTTTGCAAAAATATAACATGGTGCAGTTTGACTTGTATGTATTCATTGTGCCCTCTTGTGGTCTAAGGAAGCTACGTCATTACAAAAATCTGGTGACATTAAAATTCAAATTTAATGTTGACAGCCCTAGTCTGATCTAGAAAAGTAATAGCACACCTCTTCTCAACAACTGCATTATTTGAGGAATCACTTTTGTCTGTAGCACAAACGTTGCAGGCCGAGTTACACGCTAAAGTTTAATCCCTAAATCTAAGTATGAGCAACAATAGTGATGCTTGCCTCAGCAAACACCACTAATGGTAACTTTAAATTAGAAAGTATTAACTTTAAGATGAGTAGTTTTATTTCTGTTGACAAGAAATAGATGAAAACCCATGTTTAGTTGAACTAAAAGGACCTTACCTTTGTAACGGAAGCCAGTGCAAGTCTTTCATGTTGAGGAATTCATAAAAAAGCAACTGGGGTCAAATATATTTGTAACTAAAGAAAGTGTTTGTGTGTTGCTCTCTATTCACTTTCAGGTGTGGTCTCTAGAGCAGCCGGACTGGCATTGTAAGATAGACGAGGGTTCAATTGGACTAGTTTCATCACGCTGGAGTCCTGACGGACGTCACATTCTCAACACCACTGAGTTTCATGTAAGTATGAAGGTAGGAGGAGTCTATCCTGCACTGTCACCTGTTGTCCATAAATAAGGACCTGAATATAACAGACACTCTGTAGACAGTGCTGATTTCTGTCTCATAAGTCTGTGGCTTTGCAGAGTTTATATACTGTTCAAAAAAGTACAATGGTTGTACCATGATACAGTGATGGTGTCAGATGGTAATGCCATGGTACTTTGATGAGTGTAACTTTTATATACAATACATTTTTATCATATTCATGTACCACATTATTTATATGGTGCTCCAAGGTATCTCTGTCTCTCTGTTTTCTGTCTGCTCCTCTGTATTTCTGGATTACACTTGGGCTTAGTGCCACAGTGGTCGCCTGTCGCCTGAACTTGATTCCAAGAATCACTGACACTTGCTGAGGTGCAGGACAGCTGTGTGTGGGTTCTCTATGCACTTGGAAAGAACTGTTGGTCTGTGGAATTCTTGCTCTTTGTCTAGAATGTCTGAGGTTGAAAGATGGATTGACATTACACTGCTTTCTTCCCCTTGAAAATCTCAAGTTAAAGGGATAGCTCAAGCACATGTGTATGACTTTCTTAACACAAGTGAAGATCTTGACAAGAAAATCTGGGTTCTGTAGGTCCATACAATGCAAGTGAATAGTGTCCAGAACTATCAAGCTCCAAATGGCATATAAAGGCTGCATAGAAGTAATCCAGATGACTCCAGAGGTTAAATCCATATCTTTGATATGATAGATGTGGGTTGGAAACAAATAAATATTTAAGTCCTTTTTTATTATAAATTCTCCCTGTCCAGTAGGTGGTGATATGCATGAAGAATGTGAATCACCAAAAACAAAGGAAGAAAGTGCAAGTGGATATTTAGAGTATAAAAAAAGTTAAATATTGATCTGTTTCTCACCCACACCTAGCATATCACTTCTGAAGACATGGATTAAACCACTGGAGTCGTATGGATTGATTTTATGCTGCCATTATGTGCTTTTGGACCTTCAAAGTTCTGGCCATCATTCACTTGCATTGTATGGACCCACAGAGATGAAATATTCTTCTAAAAATCTTTGTTACACACATCTGTGATGTATGAGGGTGAGTAAATGATGAGGGAATTTTCATATTTGGGTGCACAATTCCTTTAAAAGTTTAGGTAAAATAACAGAGCATAAAGATGGTAAAATATGTGTTATGCACCGCCTTGACCATCTTTTATAAAGATCTTGACCATCACAGTGATATAAGACACATGTTCCATGAATCAACTAACAAGATATGTAAAGTTTGTCAAGACAAACTTTGATGTTGGCTTGATGAAGCCTTGTCTGAAAGTTTAAACTGGTTTAAAAAAAATTAAGATTGAAGAATATGGATGGATGGATGGATGGATAGAGAGAGAGAGAGAGAGAGAGAGAGAGAGAGAGAGAGAACCAAGTCTGTAAAATAACAGTATGTTGTGTTGTAAGGCAGCATAATAAACAATGTTTCCACCAAGAAATCCACTGAAAACCCTTATAAGTTGACTGCTCAATTTAGTAATGCCACCTCCAAAACTTGTGTAGTTAAGTTCATTTAACTTGGTGTTCATACAGAATGGACTTATCTATTTACTTTCAGGTAACTAGATGCAAGTAGGCTAAACACAGATTTGCTATTGAAATGTTGTTGTTTGAATTTAATAATTTAATAATGGACTAAATTTTAGGTCATGCTTAAATAATGAGGATTAAAATTTATTCTAGGTCAGGTAATTAATAAACATATCTCTACAGAAATGCATAGATACCTGTACTTCAGTTACACATGCACAAGGAGAACTGAGGTAACGGTAATAGGGTCCAACTTGACCAAAGGGGACACAGATCACCCTAATGGTTACATACACGAAACAACTATTTGCAACAAAACAACATAAATAATACTGCGAAAGTGCGAAAACTTCTAAGAATTCATAATAACAACTATTTATATTCCTCCATATATTGCCTTGGACCTAAGAAAAATTATTAAATAATTGAATTGCAATGGATTGCGGGTATTCCCCAAAGCATCAATATTTTACTTAGTTATTAACACTTAAAATCTTACATTTATGGATTTTTAAGAATATAAGTTCAAGGAACTTGGATATTTGAGCTATGAGCCCAAAACTTGACATTTCAAGTATTGTTTAATAAAGATTTTCCATTAATGACATCAGTAAGGTTTACAGTGTATAATTAATGAGCCTGATGCTATACTGTTTATGGTAACTTAGCAACTTGGTGCATTAATATAGAATTCAACTGATATGCAGTCACAGGTGTGCATGCATATTTATATATACACTCACCTAAAGGATTATTAGGAACACCATACTAATACTGTGTTTGACCCCCTTTCGCCTTCAGAACTGCCTTAATTCTACGTGGCATTGATTCAACAAGGTGCTGAAAGCATTCTTTAGAAATGTTGGCCCATATTGATAGGATAGCATCTTGCAGTTGATGGAGATTTGTGGGATGCACATCCAGGGCACGAAGCTCCCGTTCCACCACATCCCAAAGATGCTCTATTGGGTTGAGATCTGGTGACTGTGGGGGCCATTTTAGTACAGTGAACTCATTGTCATGTTCAAGAAACCAATTTGAAATGATTCAAGCTTTGTGACATGGTGCATTATCCTGCTGGAAGTAGCCATCAGAGGATGGGTACATGGTGGCCATAAAGGGATGGACATGGTCAGAAACAATGCTCAGGTAGGCCGTGGCATTTAAACGATGCCCAAATGGCACTAAGGGGCCTAAAGTGTGCCAAGAAAACATCCCCCACACCATTACACCACCACCAGCAGCCTGCACAGTGGTAACAAGGCATGATGGATCCATGTTCTCATTCTGTTTACGCCAAATTCTGACTCTACCATCTGAATGTCTCAACAGAAATCGAGACTCATCAGACCAGGCAACATTTTTCCAGTCTTCAACTGTCCAATTTTGGTGAGCTCTTGCAAATTGTAGCCTCTTTTTCCTATTTGTATTGGAGATGAGTGGTACCCAGTGGGGTCTTCTGCTGTTGTAGCCCATCCGTCTCAAGGTTGTGCATGTTGTGGCTTCACAAATGCTTTGCTGCATACCTCGGTTGTAACGAGTGGTTATTTCAGGCAAAGTTGCTCTTCTATCAGCTTGAATCAGTCGGCCCATTCTCCTCTGACCTCTAGCATCAACAAGGCATTTTCGCCGACAGGACTGCCGCATACTGGATGTTTTTCCCTTTTCACACCATTCTTTGTAAACCCTAGAAATGGTTGGGCGTGAAAATCCCAGTAACTGAGCAGATTGTGAAATACTCAGACCGGCCCGTCTGGCACCAACAACCATGCCACGCTCAAAATTGCTTAAATCACCTTTCTTTCCCATTCTGACATTCAGTTTGGAGTTCAGGAGATTGTCTTGACCAGGACCACACCCCTAAATGCAGTGAAGCAACTGCCATGTGATTGGTTGATTAGATAATTGCATTAATGAGAAATTGAACAGGTGTTCCTAATAATCCTTTAGGTGAGTATATATATATATATATATTAGATAGATAGCTAGATAGATAGATAGATAGAAACAGTTGAAGTCAGAAGTTTACATACACTTAGGTTGAAGTCATTAAAATAATTTTTTAACCATTCCACAGATTTAATATTGGCAAGACGTTTAGGACATTTACTTTGTGTATGACATTAGTAATTTTTCCAACAATTGTTGGAAACAACGAGTGTTTCACATTTAATTGATTATATCACAATTCCAGTGGGTCAGAATGTAACGTAATGACCATGGTTATGTTTGGAGGAAATAGGGTGAGGCTTGCAAGCCGAAGAACACCATCCCAACCGTGAAACATGGGGGTGGCAGTATCATGTTGTGGGGGTGCTTTGCTGCAGGAGGGGCTGCTGCACTTCACAAAATAGATGGCATCATGAGGAAGGAAAATTATGTGGATATATTGAAGCAACATCTCAAGACATCAGTCATGAAGTTAAAGCTCAGTCACAAATGGGTCTTCCAAATGGACAATGACCCAAAGTATACCTCCACAGTTGTGGCAATATGGCTTAAGGACAAAAAAAGTCAAGGTATTGGAGTGGCCATCACAAAACCCTGACCTCAGTCTGATAGAAAATGTGTGGGCTGAACTAAAAAAAGCATGTGTGAGCAAGCAGATCTACAAACCTGACTCAGTTACACCTGTTCTGTCAAGAGGAATGGGCCAAAATTCCAGCTACTTATTGTGAGAAGTTTGTGGAAGGCTACTAAAAACGTTTGACCCAAGCAATTCTACTGAATATTAACAAAGTGTGTAAACTTCTGACCCACTGGGAATGTGATGAAAGAAATTAAAGCTGAAATAAATCATTCTCTCTACTATTATTCTGACATTTCACATTCTTAAAACAAAGTAGTGATCCTAACTGACCTAAGACAGGGAAAGTTGTCTATGATTAAATATCAGGAATTCTGTCATAGTCTAGCGGGCTGTGCTCATGACATGGTGCTGATGCATCACGGGTGACTCAAGTTTGAGTCCTGGACCGTGAGGTCCTTTCTTGATCCCATTCCCACTTTTCTCCCTTGTCATTTCCTGTCTCCTCTCCACTAACCCTGTCATTACAAAGCCTAAAAAGTCAGGAATTGTGACGTCAACTGTATAATAACATCGTATTGTACCAAATTAATGTATTTACTTGTGAAGTAGTACATACACAGTAGATAGTTCGTTCAAATATGAAAAATTTCATCATTTAGGGTTAGGGTTATTCACCCTTAGTGTTATTCCCAACTCGTATGAATTTTTTTCCCCCGTGGAACACAAATGGAGGTGTTAGGCATAGGCAGTATTTTAGATTCAGGCATCTTTTTACCATACAATGAAAGTAAATGTGACTGAAGATAAATTCCTGCCTAACGTCTCCTTTTGTTCCACAGAAAGAAACATCATGGGATCACAAACTAATCAGATGTTCAGGATTGTATTAGAAAGATATATATTGAGAGAATGTTATTAAATGACAACAGTTTCAGTCTGCATTTCAGCACGTTTCCTCACCTCATTACAAGCAATCAAATTTGGGACAAGATGCGGCTTGTTATTTTGGTCCATCTTTTGGCATGTTCCCTGTTTTCCACTTGGTGTAAAGTGTTTTAAAGGAATGATCACTCAGCTGTCCTCACCTGCTGCATCCTTGTCAAATTTTTGGATCTTGTCAGCATTATCTATACTTAATCCTAAAAAAAGAAATTAAAGTTAAGTGCTATAATGTATATATTTAGCTTGGTTTTACTATTTTACTTAGTTTTTATTGCTAAGGGGTTTTGGGGCTTCCAAATGCATGCAATGTTTAACACTGGGATTAGCGAATGTGTGTCTAAACTAACTGGTAAAAGATTAGACGTAATATGTGTATATTATTAATGTGTTTGAAAAGTTAATTAATATATTAAAGTTTTGCTGTTTTACATTTTATTTAATTTTTTTTACATTTTATGAATTTGGCAGATGCTTTTATCCAAAGCGACTTACAGTGCACTTATTACAGGGACAAACCCCCTGGAGCAACCTGGAGTTAAGTGCCTTGCTCAAGGACACAATGGTGGTCACCACCACTCCACATTTCATTTAATTGGTTGAAATAATGCAATATTTTAGTCTTAAAAGAATGTTCCGGGTTCAATACAAGTTAAGCTCAGTCGACAGCATTTGTGGCATAATGTTGATTACCACAAAAATACATTTCGAGGTTAAAGTGAGGCACTTAAAATGGACGTGAATGGGGCAAATGTTTGGAGGGTTTAAACAGAAATGTGAAGCTTATGATTTTATAAAAGCACATTAATTCTTCTGTTAAGTTTCATGTATTATTTGAACTTTAAAGTTGTTTAAATCGTCATTATTACAGTGGTTTTAGGGTTTGTTGACATTACATCGTTAAAATGTTAAAATTGGCCCCATTTACTTCCATTGTAAGTGCATCACTGCAACCTTAATTTTTGCTCTTTTGTTTTTTTTAAGAAAATGAGGAATTAGTAGAAATAAATATTTGTGGTAATCAACATTATGCCACAAATGCTTTCCATTGAGCTTAACTTGTGTTGAACCCAGAACATTCCTTTAATTTTTTTAATGTGGTGATTTAGCTTAAATAGCTATCATAGCTTGAAATGAAATGCATTTATTTTGTTCCCATACCAACAAGTCCTTTCCCAATGGGTAACAATAGTTTGTTTCTCTATACGTCTAACTGAGGATAAAGGTACATCATTATCCATATTGTCATGATATATTTTCAACTCTATGACTGCAAGTTGTCTTGATTTCCTGGCATTTAAACCCATTCACACACTGCAACATCACAAAACTTGCGAAAGCTCAAAAAACTTGACTCAAAAAACTTCCAAGGATGCCATAAGTTGACTCAAAATTACTTAAAATAAGAGATATTAAAATAATTGAACTAAATGAAAATGCCAAATCTGCTACAAATCAACATATAGGCCTACAGTTTATAAACTTAAAGTTCCTGAAATTTCTGGAATTACAAAATGAAATATTAATAATTATTTTAACCTGTTGACACGTAGTTTCTGGGGGACAGGTTGTCAAATATTGTCTTGGACAATGTGGGGCCTTGGAGTAAAAAAAAGGTTCAAAACCACTTGGGAGTTTGTATAGTAAAACTTTTGTGTTTTATCTAACAGTTGAGAGTAACCGTTTGGTCCCTCTGCACAAAATCTGTATCCTACATCAAGTATCCTAAAGCCTGCCAGAAAGGTGAGTACATGTGAGTTATTGTGGACGGTCAGAATCTAAAAGCATTCAAAGGTATGAAATGATCCAATCTGAAACTCCATATTAAAGTAATAAGCCACTTAAGGCTGTGCATTAGTGATCTCACTATGTTGTTGTTAGGCGTGACACAAAGCAAAGTGGCTTAAACACCCTTAACCCTTAAAGCTCAGATTGGCCCGCCAAGTAAAAATAGTGATCAAAATATTAATAATCTTGACCAACACAAAATAGATATTTTACAATGCATGAAGGCATTATGACCAAAACTGAACAAAAGCTTTGAAATTTGCAGACAATTCCGTTTTGATATTTTATAAAAACTATTTGCACTCTACATTTTATTGTAATCAGTAAAAACATCAAATTGATCAAACAGCCATATGTTTATGAGTACTAGCTAATAACATACCTTTGACATACATGTAACATGCAAACAGATGGTGCTTATAAGCCGCGTTTTCACAAAACGGAACAAAAAATATCACATACCATTACATAGCGGAGAGGATACACAACGTAATAGAATGCATATATCACTATATAAGTCACACAAAGCACGTGCACACAGCATATAATGTGCAATCTGGCTAAAAACATGTTTGCTTTCCTAGATCAGATGATTTCATGAGAAATGATTGTACGTTGTACAGCATCATGGAGTGCTAAACCAATAGTATTAGGATTCAGACCGCTGCAACCAGAGGGGGAAATCATCCAAATGTGGGCAAAGAGGATCTTTCACTGTAATTACATATGGCCACCAGGAGATGGCGCCAAGTACATGACACAGACTCAATGATGGCTCAAATGACACAGAAAGGAACTGAATGAGATCTTGTTACTCATGCCTGCATTCATTGGAGAGAGAGAGAGCATACCCTTAGTCATTTTTGTATTTGCAGGTTTAATAACTATAGTTCTTATATGCAATTATTTTAAAACAAATGCAGTTTTTTGGTGCTACCTTATTTACACCCTGAGGTGTATAATGTCAAATCAGAAAAATATGAAAAAAGTTTAACTTTTTTTTTCTTCTTTTTTTTCCAGCAGTTACTTAGACTGAGAGTCTCATAATTGATCATAATCTATATCATTAAAATGTTTTTTAAAGTTTTCTTTAAAATTATACCAAACAATTGGCTCTCTTTGTTTTTTTGTTATATGCCTTGAATTTTGGGCATGCCATTAATATAGGAAATCTTTAAAACACCTTCGGAGCTTAAAGGGTTAATCATAGTATAATCACTGTATCACATGTTCTTATGTGGGCTATTGCTTTGGAAATGATAGGATATGCGGTATTACGGGGATGGTAGCTCTAATCCACACCTCCAATCTCGTTTTATTAATTGGTTGCCAGGTTTGGCAACTCCATTCTCTAATTAGCTTTTTTATTGTCTTAAGCCTAGGGATTCACTCCACAGCACTGTTAATGATTAATGGTATGTGTTCAATAAACACATGATGAGCACATATTATGAGCATTTAATACAGAAAACCAGCTAATTCCAAAGGGTTCACATACTTTTTCTTGCCACTTTAACCTTAAGGAGCCAATGTTCTTCTAACTTTGCGGCAGTTTGAAACAGCTTGCAAACTTTTGGGAACTTCACACCAGCTTTTAACATCTTACTGCCATTCGACTGATAAAGCAATATTTAAAACTTTATGTAACTATTAATTTTCACATCCGGTCAGATCACCTATGTGCATCCACGAGAGGGTTTTGTTCACGTGGCCTCTCGCATCACGTAAGCTCGTTGTCATGTACATGCAAGAAGTGAAAGCTGTTTACATACCAAAGCAAGTGCTAACACAAGCTCCTTCCCCTCTGTTGCCAACTCAGCAAAAAAAGAAACGTCCTCTCACTTTCAACTGATTTTATTTTTAGCAAACTTATATTTACACGTATATTTGTATGAACATAAAAAGATTCAACAACTAAGACGTAAACTGAACAAGTTTCACAGACATGTGCCTAACAGAAATGGAATAATGTGTCCCTGAACAAAGGGGGGTCAAAATCAAATGTAACGTCAGTATCTAGTGTGGCTCCAGTACATCTCCTCATGGACTGCACCAGATTTGCCCGTTCTTGCTGTGAGATGTTACCCCACTCTTCCACCAGGGCACCTGCAATTCCCAGACATTTCTGGGGGAATGGCCCTAGCCCTCACCCTCCAATCCAACAGGTCCCAGACGTCCTCAATGGGATTGGGATCTGGGCTCTTCACTGGCCATGGCAGAACACTTGGCAGGAAATCACGCAATGCCACATGCAAGTATGGCTGGTGGGATTGTCATGCTGGAGGGTCATGTCAGGATGAGCCTGCCGGAAGGGTACCACATGAGGGAGGAGGATGTTGCAGTGACAACAAGTTCAGTGCGATTATGCTGTGACACACCGCCCCAGACCATGATGGACCCTCCACATCCAAATCGATCCCGCTCCAGAGTACAAGCCTCAGTGTAACGCTCATTCCTTCGACAATAAACACGAGTCCGACCATCACCCCTGGTGAGACAAAACCGCGACTCGTCAGTGAAGATAACTTTTTGCCAGTCCTGTCTGGTCCAGCGAAGGTGGGTTTGTGCCCATAGGTGACATTGTTGCCGGTGATATCTGGTAAGGACCTGCCTTACAACACGACAAGCCCTCAGCCCAGCCTCTCTCAGCCTATTGCGGACAGTCTGAGCACTGATGGAGGGATTGTGTGTTCCTGGTGTAACTCGGGCAGTTGTTGTTGCCATCCTGTACATGTCCCGCAGGTGTAATATTTGGATGTACCGATTCTGTGCAGGTGTTGTTACACGTGGTCTATCACTGCGAGGACGATCAGCTGTCCTTCCTGTCTCCCTGTAGTGCTGTCTTAGGCATCTCACAATACGGACATTGCAATTTATTGCCCTGGCCACATCTGCAGTCCTCATGTCTCCATGCAGCATGCCTAAGGCAAGTTCACACAGATGAGCATGGACCCTGGGCATATTTCTTTTGGTGTTTTTCAGAGTCAGTAGAAAGGTCTCTTTAGTGTTCTAAGTTTTTATAACTGTGACCTTAATCGCCTACCGTCTGTAAGTGTCTTAACGACCGTTCCACAGGTGCATGTTCATTAACTGTTTATTGTTCATTGAACAACCATGGAAAACATTATTTAAACCCTTTTCAATAAAGATCTGTAAAGTTATTTGGATTTTTAAAAACTTATCTTGTAATACAGTGTCCTGAAAAAGGGACTGAGTTTATAAATCCGGAAAATGTAAACATGACAAATGACACATTCTCTAGTGCAGATATATTACTTGAATCATCATTGAGTGGTTAAAGACGCTGCTTTTATTGATCTCATTTGGATTCTGTTGATAGAATGAGGCACGTAGTCATTGAAAATATTGGTCATATCGGTTAATTAAATGTTATTAAATGCTCTTCAAATGTTATTAAAATGCTTAGCAACCTTGGTGGTGTCCAAATGTTCGCAAACAGTACACCATTGCTCAACTGCTTTGACCTTTTTTGTATCTTCGAGTGAAAAACTAAGACGAACTTTGCCATGTGTGTGTTAGAGCCTTTATTTGCTGTATATAAAGGTTTAATTGACCCCAAAATCAAAATTCTGTCATCATTTACTCATGTCATTCTATGCCTTTCTGCCAACAAAACATTAAAAATGTTGTATTTGCAAAACATTTCCAGTGACAAAAAAAAGGGAAACATGGGTTGTAACAATCAGATGTTATTTAAGAAATCATGACCATACAACTTATAGAACAGACTTTACTTCTATCCATCACAACCTTGTTTACATTCATGCCATATTAAATATAGCATCTACTTTGACTAAGGTCTGTTGCAGTGGGGATTTCTTTAAGACTGCAAGGGAAGCTCAGCTTCCCCTATAATGTCAAAAAAATAATGGTCAAATGTGTACTATTGTGTAAACAATTTATTGACTAAAAATGCGTTAGAACACGTTCATCTCGAAGACGAGTTCGTTCAGAATCAGCTACATTACATATAGCAGGTCGGCTGACTCGATTTACTTCTCATACATTCCCGTAGCGTCAGTGCATTTCCCTGTTGAAGCCGAGCGTCCATTGACTTCAATGGGGCTGCTCTGAACAGTTTTTTTCAGTGCTCCGAAAATAGACGGTCATTGGATAAATGCTGCGATTATGTCCCGCCCACGGACGCTCAGCGTCTCTGGGGGTGAATGAGGAGTGGGCTGGCCCGGACTCCGGGCTTCTGATTGGAGGATCTGTCGAAAGACTGCATCTCCTTTTGATTGACAGCGAATCTGTACTATAAGAAGTCACTGAAGCTATTTCGCGCTCAGTCCCATCGCGGATTTCTCAAGTGTAGTCGAAAGACAAACTGCTGCATCCTATTTCTTTATATTTGTTTGGCGAAATTGCTAGTCATTTTGCATAATACATTTCACACAATTATACAACACATTCCTTGTTTCAGTTTTACCAAGTTTAATATATTTTGTTTTAGAGCGTTCGTTCGTTCGTTCGTTCGTTCGTTCGTTCATTCATTCATACAGTAGGCTAGGCTAGCGTTGTACGGGTGAAACTGCGCACGATGGCAGACGGTGCTAATATTGTCGACCTGATTTTGGCGAAGCCATTTGAAAGTCTTCCTTACAAGGAAAAAATTAGAATTAAACAGCAGGGCAGATCAACACCTAAGATTGATTTAGTGCAAAAAATAGGGAAAAATAACAGGTCTTTTCAGCTCTCCTGGTATGACAAAGTTAGCTGGCTGACTGGAAGTGCTGTGACAAATAAAATGTACTGCTGGCCATGCCTCTTGATGAAACCATCTCACGGATGTATTGTTTGGTCAAAAGTGGGGTTTGGAGATCTGTCTAACTTTGACAGGGCATATAAAAGACATGAAAAGAGCAATGAACATGTGAGTGCATGTGCAAGACTAAGTTGCATGGGCAGGATCAGGGTTGAGCATGCAATCAATGAAGGTGCTCGCATTCAAGTGACTAAACATAATGAAACAGTCAAACAAAACAGGGCCTTCCTAAACCGCCTTATTGATGTAACATCCTTGCTTGGCCGACAGGAGCTGTCATTTAGGGGACATGATGAGAGTAGTGAATCATCCAACAAGGGAAATTACAGGGGAGTTCACAGAAACGTTATCTAAATATGACTCTGTACTGTCCACACTTAGAGTCCTCAACTGTGTTTTCTGGTATGTCCCATACTATTCAAAATGACTTGATCTCTGCTCTTGCAGCCATCATTTCTGATCAGATCAGAGATGAAATTCAGGATGCTCCCTTTTTTGGATGGCAGGTGGATGAATCAACTGATATATCCTGCCGTGCCCAACTCTCTGTCATTGTTCGCTGTGTGGATAGTGCAGGTAAAATTCAGGAGCGCTTTATTGGATTTTTTGATGTTTCTGGAGGGCGAGATGCTCAGTCCGTTTTTGATGTTTTAAATGAGAACATGCAGGCCTACAATTTTAAGGATAAGCTTGTGGCACAGACCTATGATGGGGCTGCTGTCATGGCTTCAGCACTCAATGGTCTGCAGGCCAAAGTGAAAGCAATAGCCCCAAGTGCAATGTTTGTGCATCGCTATGCACACAGACTGAATCTGGTGCTGTCACAGGGGCTAAATGCTTGCCTGAGTGCAGAATTTTTTTGCATCACTCTCTGGGTTTGGCACATTTTTTTCAAAATCCACAAAGAGGACGTCTTTTCTGGAGTCTGCAGGCTGTTCAAGGTTGCCCAGAAACGCTCCTACTCGATGGAATTTCACATCACGGATAGTGAGCACTGTGGCAAACAATTATGATGGCCTCCTGCAGACATTTGAAAACATCATTGCAGACACGACATTTGATGATGATACACTGGATTGTGCCAAAGGCTTTCTGAGGAAACTGGAGGATTTTGAGTTTGTGTTCATGTTGTACACATATGAACAAATCTTCACTGAGACTGATGTGGTCTTTGATGTTGTCCAGCAGAGGGCAATGGATGTTTTTACTGCAAGAAAAGAATTGAATCTCTTCTTGCATTTGTCAAAGAGAAAAGGTCAGAGGGGCTTTCCAAGCTGTTTATGCCAAAACAGCAGATCTCACATCAGACCCACGAGATGAGCCCATGAGAAAGCCGTCTGACCCAATTGCAGGATCCCCAAGAGCACTACAGAAATCTCTACATGGCCATCCTTGATAACATCTTGGAGCAGATTCCTCAACGTTTTTCAAATTTGGAAAGTATGCTCTTCTTAGAATTAGTCAATCCAGGGAAATTTGATGACATGAGACAAGAATTTCCAGAGGAGGCCTTCCAAAGTGTCCTGAAAAGTTATGGCCATCACTTTGATTCAGGGAGACTGAGGTCTGAACTTCAAGTCCTGTATTCAGATCAGGACTTGCAGGGTAACAGGGGAAAGCTGTGTGATTACTTGGTGTTCCTCAAAGACATGGAGTTGGACAGTGCAATGCCTCAGCTTTACAAACTGTTCTCATTAATGGCAACAATTGGAGCTACATCTGCAGGTGTAGAAAGGAGCTTCTCCTGTTTAAAGCGTCTCAAGTCCTATACCCGTAACACAATGGGCCAAGGTCGTTTAAGCAGCCTAGCTCTGCTGGCCATTGAGAAGACACTGGTCAAGTCACTGGAAAAGACGCCTAGTTGGTACGACAGAGTCACAGTGCATTTTCTCGAAAAGGAACGTAGGGCAGAATTTACTTTTAAATAAGTTTATAATGTAGGCCGAAAATGAGCTTCCCCTCTTTGAAAGACCAGCAGCCGCCACTGGTCTGTTGCCACCCCAAACTCAACAGCTTGTTCAAATCTCATAACAGCACATATTCTCTAGAAAATACATTTGACAGTTTATAGCATTAAATGTATGAATGTGTTGTTTCAGGTATGGACTTCACTGCAGATGGCCATTATATGGCGCTGGCGGAGCGACGGGAATGTAAAGACTACATTAGTGTGTTTGTGTGCGATGACTGGCATCTTCTCCGAGTGAGTACACCTGTTCTCTTCCATTCTCTCAACCAAAGGGAAGATTAGAAGTATGTAATTGTGTGAGGGCCTTTACCTGGCGGCTGAGCCGTGGTGCTCATGCAGCAGACACAGGTTCAAATCTGGCCTGTATTGGAAATATGAAAGCCTCAATTTATAATATTGCACATGCAGAATTAAATATATAGAGGCTTAATAATTAAGTTAATTTGTCAGAATTCGAGGGTAAATAAAATAACTCTGCACAACTCTCGCAATGTTAAGAGAACCACAGTTCTCCCAAAATTGGCAAACAATTATTTTAATAATTTGTTTCTTATGATAATGTTTCTTATCACTTTTCGTGTTATTTTGTGTTTAGCATTTTGAGAGTGAAACTCAAGATCTGGCAGGGCTTGAGTGGTCCCCTAATGGCTGTGTGCTTGCGGTATGGGATAGCTGTCTTGAGGTGAGCTTCTATTATGGAACATTCTACATAACTTCAAAATTATTAACTAAATAGAGAAATGTCTCTTTCTTTCCTCAGTATAAAATGTTGTTATATTCACTGGATGGTCGCCTGTTGTCCTCCTACAGTGCTTATGAGTGGTCTCTAGGCATTAAATCTGTCGCTTGGACTCCCAGCAGCCAGTTCCTGGCTATTGGCAGTTATGATGAGAAGGTTTTAACTCTCTTTTAGAATTGTATATTGAAGCTCTATTTAAACCCTAGATTTTGTGCATGTATTTATTAAAAAAATACGTAACCTGCTGCATCAGGGAGAGGGATTCTTGATATGAGGTATAAGATTTGATTGGCTTTTTAACAGGTTCGGATCCTGAATCATATAACCTGGAAGAAGCTCACAGTGTTTGAACATCCAGCCATCATCAGCAACTCCAAAGCAGTAGGTAACGGGATGAGTTGGGGTATTGAGAGGACTGTTTGAGAGACATGATAATGATTGAGGGTGCTTAAATTCTTCAGTGCTACGGAGCGCAGCTCGCATAGTTTTTCATTAAATTTGACCCAAATCACCATCAAATTTATCTATTTTTTTATATATATTTAACTGTATAGTTGAATAATCATTTACATAAACCTTAGCCAAATACATTTAAACTCAGATTTTCACAATTCCTGACATTTAATCGTAGAAAACATTCCCTGTCTTAGGTCAGTTAGGATCACTACTTTATTTTAAGAATGTGAAATGTCAGAATAATAGTAGAGAGAATGATTTATTTCAGCTTTTATTTCTTTCATCACATTCCCAGTGGCTCAGAAGTTTACATACACGTTGTTAGTATTCGGTAGCATTGCCTTTAAACTTGGGTCAAACATTTTTAGTAGCCTTCCACAAGCTTCTCACAATAAGTTGCTGGAACTTTGGCCCATTCCTCTTGACAGAACAGGTGAAACTGAGTCAGGTTTGTAGGCCTCCTTGCTTGCACACGCTTTTTTAGTTCTTCCCATAAATGTTCTATCAGGTTGAGGTCAGGGCTTTGTGATGGCCATTCCAAAACCTTGACTTTGTTGTCCTTAAGCCATTTTGCCACCTCATAATATCATTATTTTGTGAGGTGCACCAGTACCTCCTGCAGCAAAGCACCCCCACAACATGATGCTGTCACCCCCATGCTTCACGGTTGGGATGGTGTTCTTCGGCTTGCAAGCCTCACCCTATTTCCTCCAAACATAACGATGGAAGTTATGACCAAACAGCTACAATTTTGTTTCATCAGACAAGAGGACATTTCTCCAAAAAGGAAGATCTTTGTCCCCATGTGCACTTGCAAACTGTAGTTTGCCTTGGTGGTTTTGGAGCAGTGGCTTCTTCCTTTCTGTGCAGTTTTTCAGGTTATTTCGATATAATACTTGTTTTACTGTGGATATAGATACTTGTCTACCTGTTTCCTCCAGCATCTTCACAAGGTCCTTTGCTTTTGTTCTGGGATTGATTTGCACTTTTCGCTCCAAACTTCGTTCATCTTTAGGAGACAGAATGCGTCTCCTTCCTGAGCGGTATGATGGCTACGTGGTCCCATGGTGTGTATACTTGCATACTGTTGTTTGTACAGATGTACGTGGTACATTCAGGCATTTGAAAATGGCTCCCAAGGATGAACCAGACTGTGGAGATCCACAAGTTTTTTTTAGGTCTTGGCTGATTTCTTTTGATTTCCCCATGATGTCAAGCAAAGAGGCACTGAGTTTGAAGGTAGGCCTTAAAATACATCCACAGGTACACCTTCAATTGACTCCAATTAGCCTATCAGAAGCTAATTGCCTAAAGGCTTGACATCATTTTCTGGAATTTTCCAAGCTGCTTCAAAGCACAGTTAACTTAGTGTGTGTAAACTTCTGACCCACTGGAATTGTGATAATTAAAAATTACAAGTGAAACAATCTGTCTGTAAACAATTGTTGGAAAAGTTACTCGTGTCATGCACAAAGTAGGTAAATGACTTGCCAAAACTATAGTTTGCATATTTAATCTGTGGAGTGGTTAAAAAAATTTGTTTTAATGACTTCAACCTACGTGTATGTAAACTTCTGACTTCAACTGTAAATACATTAAAAGAATGAAAAATATTGAGATAGTGTTTTTGTTGAAGATTCTGGTGAAATTGTTATTTTCTTCTAGGTTTTATTTAAGGAAATGGAGAAAAGAGCTGTTGTTGGTAGTGAGGATCTTTCTGTTCATCAGCTGACTGTGGGTAACTCTCTCTTCAGTACACAGAGCAAATGTAAGTATCATTAATCTTATGGTGTACAGCTCAAAACAAAGTTCTTGCTTGGTAAACTATGTTCACAATGTGAGAAGGGTCTCTATTGTGTGTATTTGCACAGACAGCACTGTCTCTGTGGAGGCTGTAGTTAGGAGGAAGGTCATTATGAATGATGATAAACTATTTTTATTGCTAGACTATTGACAGAGGTCTGCAGATGCCACTACATAAATCTTACCAACAAAAACATGTATTGTCTCATTGTAACATGAGATCAGCATTGCTAAGCCCCCAAAACCCATTTTAAAATGCCCCACTTGCTAACACATGTAAATAGCATTTAATAAGATATAATGTATAGTAGTTTATAATACTATATAATAATGCATTCTATATGACATATAATACCTAATAAATTGAAATAGCTTACATATTATATATTTGCAAAACTTAGAAATATTTTGAAATGGACAAATCGTGGCTTTTTTTTTTTTTCATTCTGATGTACTATATAGACACATACTAATATACTACTGGTTACAATGTAATGCTTCATTCCCAGTTCATCCAGGTATTGAGCTCATTAACATTAATGACATTTACACAGGGGTTGATTTTTATTCAAACTAACAGATTTGCATTTTTTTCTTTTTGTTATATGAAGGTAATATTAAAACTTTTTTTTTTTTTTTTAATCAGGCCTTTATCATTTATTTTTGGTACTTTTCAAATGCCTTTTCTGTGTAGATTTGACAGTTTTAGCCCTTTCCCAGACCCAGAATTCCAATATAAAAATACATAAAACTAGGATAATCTAAACAAAAAGAGAAAAAAGCTTAAAAGTAGTCAAAAGTTAGTGTTCTTGTTAACCAAGTTGACAAAAGTGTTAGTGAAGAGCACGCTCTAGGTGAAATGTGAGTCTAGTGATGTTTGAAGAAAGCAAAGTAAATTCAAGGTAAAAATCACTTATTTTTGAGCGTCATTTCCAATCGAGCTGTAATTTTACCAAATAATGCAAACAAAATGTGAAAATATTATTGAGCTGTGAAATTAGCCTTAGCAAGACGAAGGAGTCTTTATTCCAAAAAAAATTCTATTTAAATTTCTATTAAATAGAATGCAGAATTGCTGGAAATGACACTGTGGTGGGATTTTTTTTTTCCAGAAACGATTACAAAAAAGACAAAAATCTTCTGTGATGTATGTGCATACAGGTACACTGTTGGTTGACATTGGTGCACATACACATTGTTTTTAACATTTCAATTTTTCTTCTTCTTTTTTTTGCATTGTTACATAATTTTCATTATTACATTTTTCTCCCCTCAATGCAGCTGGATTTTACATTTGATCTTATTTTTATCATTCCCATTATTCTTTATGATTCTTTTTAGATTCTAATTAATTTAATACAGCAATCTTTTAGTGTTTGATAAAGATTTTTTTGTAGAAATCTATAGAGTTTTTCTAAGTTAATAAATTAAAGGTAGCACAACATAAATATAAGCATTACATTTATGAGAAAAAGTGCTTTCTCATTTGATCTAATAGACTGCAATACCTTATTTCAGATGAAATCACACAACTGCCAGCCAAAGTTTCAGTGGTCAAGCCGGATCCAGATCATGCAAACCCAAAAATTGGCATCTCTGCAATGGCTTTCAGTGCAGATAATCGCTATCTTGCTACAAAGGATGGTGAGAATGTCATATTTAACAGTCAAGTATCTTGAATATCAATCAAACGGGGTTTCCACCACTATTGGCCAATTCATTTTCATGAATTTACTAGTCGTTTGCTGGATAACGATTTTATTTATTTCACTTTATTTAATATTCCATGTCTTTTAAGATTGTATTAATTTCCATGATTTCCATGCTTGCAAATCACATTTTTAAAGTTCCCTGACATGTCTCAAACTTGGCGACAGCAGCAGATTTGAGAAGCATTAAAGTGTTCCAAACTGGTTTGGATTTTCACAACCATTTGTTCCCTTGCTTCCTGGGAAATTCCCTTGTATTTAATACACAGAGCTGATTCTTGCCATTGATGTGCTAACAAATGTCCTGACAAATGTGCAGGCCTCAACATTAAGGATTGTCTATTGGGGTCAGTGAGTTTTGGGTATCTTAAAGGAACCATCACATTCCCTTTCAGGCCACTGCTGTGTTGTTGCAAAATCTTTCATATGATGATCATGTACATGTGATATTCATAGACTCAGGTTGAAGTGTGTGTGTGTGTGTGTGTGTGTGGTGTTAATATTGAGATGCTGACACTATGAATCCTCCGTCAGATAACATGCCACAAAGTGTGTGGGTGTGGGACATGCAGAGACTTGGTCTGCTGGCGGTTCTGGAACAAACGGCTCCAATTCGCTGCTTTGTCTGGGACCCACGCAGACCTCGACTGGCTCTCTGCACCGGAAACTCCAAAGTTTATCTGTGGTCACCAGCTGGCTGTGTGTCTGTTAATGTTCCAGTGGAAGGTATGAGTCCAGATTCACAACAGTACATGTCACAGCATTTCATTCAAACATGGTTTTTCCAAAAACATGCATTTAATTTATTCTGTGTGTTATAATAGTTCTGTGTGTTGTAACAAAGCAATAAGCCATGACAGCTGTGCAGTACACCGTGACCAGATAATGTGACATGCGATAAAGTTATCTTTTCCTTTTCCATTCGATTTCTGCTGCGTCTGCTAGTCCCGGCCACTGTGAAATCTCATTGTTCCAAATTCCTGTTCCTCATAATTGTAGGTTAAACATCAATTATGTTCCGATTGGCTGTAATTGTGGTACGCAGCAGTTCACGTTTAGTGTGGACAGACAAATTTCTTGTCGCTGGAATCTTATTGTATGGCGTCTTGTTTGGAATGTTTTAAGGTGGTCGCACAACGGACGTCCTAAAATTAGGCAAAAAAAAAATTCTATGATTGTACGCACACGGTGCCACTTAGCTTCCTGGAGGCTTTTGGAGAATTCTGCCATGCCACTGACATATTTTTCATTAAATAAGTATTTAAATGTTTTTTCCAGATTAAACTCGACCAAAAAATTTGACCTAATCAATGCAAGGCTTATATCTATAAGCTTTGCATTCTCTAAAAACACTTTTTACCCAAACACGTGTCATTAAACCTTCCCTCGGATGGAGCCACTGCTGAGTCATGCACAGAGTTTCTAATTAAAAACATGTAAGACGAATGCTACCATTTTTAAGGTACAATTCAAGCTTTACAGATGTGTTATTTGATCCATGACACATATAAAATACTCAGTGCCAGTATATCGAACCATTTGTATGAAGAATCACCTCCCCCCCCCCGCAGACAATAGAAATTGTTAAAAAAGTTGGACATGTCTAGACAAGTTTTTTCCCATTTAGATCAGAAAATGAACTTGCGTAACGCACTTGAGTATTTGGGAGACCACACAATCTGTAAAAATTTTGTAAATTGAAATGAACAATCCAGAAATCATATTAGTGACAGAGGGCTCTATTTTCGTGACCGCGCAGCGCTAAGCACAACAGCTGTGCGCAACATCTTATCCAATTTCTCTATTTTCGTGCCAGCGCAAGTGGGTGTGGGTGGGAGTTATGCGCTATCTGTGGGTGTATGCACGCAAACTGTGGGTGTATTGAATGCTAATGAAGTGGCACAAAGCACACTTTGCTTTTTTCCTGAGAAATAGGTAATTACTTCTAGAGAACAGAGATAGAGATATGGCTGGGTATCAGCACAGATGCCCCAATATGATTTTGATTCACAAGATTTAGATTCTCGCTTCGATTCAATTAATATAGATTCAATAAAAATCTGAAATTCAGTAATTCTATTTGCAGAGATGTTTCTAAAACTGTACAGGGAACACCAGTTTACAAATGGTGAATTAATACAAATAAATTAAAATAGTCTCAAACCTGTATATTAAACTCTTTATTTCAGGTTCACATGGGTACATGCCTTAAAACAGACCCCACCTCTCTATTTCAAAAGCATACAATACGAGTATCCAGAATTTTGATTCAAAATGATAGTTGAAAATAAAGGGCAAGTCAAAACACTCACATGCCATGTTCAAAAAGGATTAGGTTACTTTACATTAAAGATGTGTCAGAACATCAAATCTCAACACATTAACTAACATGGCGGCTGCAAGCCTATGAACATTGTAGGAAACTGGCTCAAACTAACACTGCCTCATTGGAGATTGTAATTTTTTTTGCAAGAAAAGGAGCATTCTCTGGTAAAAGACAACTTCTTTGAGCTTTTACAATGTCACCAGTTGTGGAGAAGATCCTTTTAAGGACCAGTGTCCCAGCTGAACACAAAGATAGCGTTTTGCCTGGTGGGACAAAAGGGGGTACTTTCCCTTATGCATACTCCACCACTTAAGTGGATCTTCTGAAAGAGGTACAGGTGTAACTTCCCTGTATTTGACGACCTTTTCCATGCCCTGTCTGCAGCATAAGTGTTGGCCCTTGTGGCCGCTGGTGCATAGGCTGCCCCAAGCAGATCCAACAGTGCACAGGATTCTTTTGACCACTTTGGTTGGGAGGGGTCATCATCACCTAGGGTTTTCTGCTCCTGTACAGGTGCACTGCCTCCAATACCAGTATTATCAGGTCCTTGCTGCTGATAGAAACAAGGAAAATGTAAATGACTCACAATGGAATTCAAAAGTGTTGCCCATTTCTACCATACAGAAAATTAATTTAATTTACTATATTTATGTGCAATTTACACAGTATGGATATCTTCCAATGTCCAAATTGTCTATAAATGGAAATCTGAGCTTTCCTTGTGGTATAACAGATAAACGTACTAAAAAGTAAATATTTGTTTTGTGTGTTTTGTTTACATTTTCAGTTTTAAAACTTTATACAACTTACATCAGGTGTCTTAACTTGCTTCAAGAGTGAAGATCTGACTGAAGATAATTCTTGTGAATGTGTCCTTGCGGTTCTCGTCAGAGATAAAAGGAAGGGTCTTGAAACAAGGGTCAAGTGCTGATGCAACATGCGGCTTCTCTTTCAGATTTGCATATCTTGAAAGATTGCACAAGCACATTGGAATTGCATTACAGCACATGCGCACACACACACACTTACAATTAACCAGTAATGTAATATGTTATCACACAGATGTTAAATTTTATAGATAGTTATAGCTTTTATTGTAAACATACCTTAACCTCAAGTCGTGGTGCATGGCAGATTTCAGTTCCTTAATGATGGTGGAATCACTGTTAGTCTGGCGCATCTCAAGTAGCTGTGCGTGCAACGTTGCAATAACAGATATGTACCGGAGTTCTCACCAGACATCGCTAGCGTTACAGCCTTCATCAGCCGAAGAGCTTTCATGTCTGCCTCTGTCAGGGTGCAAAGATCCTTTTAGTTCCCGTGGACTTCAGGAGAAAGCAGTGTAGCTGAGTTTGCTGGTTGTTATTCCAAAATTTGGTCAAGCATATCCAGCGCTGTTCCACCTGGTCACCATCAATTTTATGTTGGCGACAAGGTACATTCACGGAACGTATCATGTTGGCAGCACTGTCGGTCACAATGACCGGATCTTTCATAGTCAGCTCCTACTCTTCCAAAGCCTGTAAAAGCATTGCAGATATATTTGCCCCTGTGTTGCTAGCCTGCATAGCCCTGGTCTGAAACACATTTGAAATGAGAACCCAGTCATCATACAGTATATAAAGTGGCAGATAATTGTGCCATAGGTGTCTTGGCTCCTTGACATCCAACCGTTTGTCGTACGTGAGGGCCACCCTGTCCGCTGACTGTAGGGACATAACAATGTTTCTTTTTACCTCGTTATGCAGTCTCTGGATTTCCTCTTCACTCATCTGTTTGTGGCTAGGGATAGCATAACTTGGCTCCAGCACATTCAACATGTAATGGAATCTGTCGTTTTCCACAACGTATGTATGGCCTTATATATTTGCAAATAAAAATTGCAATTGACTCTATTTGAATTAAATTGAGGAATTTTGCTAATAAGTGCATTTTCTATTTTCTGTTGTTGATTTGGTTGTGGGGGTGTTGAAACCTGCCTGTCTGTGTGATGTCTTGTCAAATGGTAACATAGATTTGTAGTGTTACTACTGTACTTAACCTCAGCATTGCAAATCATGCATATTGCTTTGCTCCTGTCAACAGCATCTTGGCCGTCATGCTTGCGAAAACCAAAATGGTTCCATTCCGCTGCCTATTTAATTGAAGGTGTTAATGCCGATGTGGTGGCATCCGCCATGTTAAGCACTGAATGATTTAATCAACAGGATTTCCGTTTGCACAAGGCATCTAGAGGAGATGACTGGTTATAAAAGCATTCATATTAATCAGATCTTGTAGAATCTTATGTTAAACTTTTGCAGAATAAATACAGAAAAAGATCGATTCATAGCATTTGAGAATCGATAATGAATCGACCAAATTAAAAAAACAAAATCTTGAAAAAAAATTCATAATTTTGCCCAGCCTAATAGAGAACATAAAACACATCCATTGCGGTCCAGAGCAGCGCAGCTGACAATACAGTCACAAAGTAGGGGATGCATTGCATACTGCCAGTTTACACTACCAAATTCTTATGAACGGGCTGTCTTCATTTTAATCAATGTTGCTTGACATGAAACTGAATATATGGTGCAATAACTGGAGAAGAACCTCAGAATTAAATTGCACTTGACCCAGCCCAGTTTTGCCAAACCACTTACGCCAAGACTTAGCAGCGCATGCTCGTACGGAAATATCAAAACGTCATGGACATGCACACTGAATTCCCGGTATGATGTATCACATAGCGCTGCACTCTTAAAATAGGGCCCAGAATGAAGAAGGGTTGGCACTCTCAAGAACATGTAATATTTAAGTTTTATTCCTTGCGTGACAGTACAGTACATGTAGAGGGAAGACCATCCAAAATGCTTTGAAACCTGCAGACCTGAGATTGAAAGATTGAAATCATGATATGGACCACAAAATGCTGTGTTTTTAAACAGTTTGGGGAGTTATGGTTGTTTGCTGTCAAACAGACTTCGCTTGGTACATTTTCCTCGTTTTGCTCATTACATGCCTGATTAAATTACATAAAAAATCATCCTCAAGGAATATAATATTGACTTTAACCTAGGCTAGAAAATTGTAAATAGGCAATTTCTCAGAAGTATGCATTTTTGTGGTTTTAACGCATAGGCCACATAGAGAAAACGCATAATAAATATTGTCCTTCGCTCTAAAAATGGCTCTGTTCCTAATATGGCCAACTGTTGAGTAAAAACAAAAGCCAAAGCCAGTTTTTACTTCGATTTGACAAGTGTGAATGTTGGACCTTGGTTACAGTAATTTAAAGTTGAGGGAATTGTTACCACTTAACTGTACCGCACAGCTTCTCGTGGAGATGTGGCAACATCTCATTGTTATATTATGTGTTTGTGTTCATAGGCAGTTTTCAGGTGCAGTCTCTGTTCTGGCACTGCAGTGGAGGCTCACTCATCCTCCTTTCGAAAGAGCAGCTCTGTCTCTGTTACATGGACACAGAAGAGAAAGACCAAAGCACTTCATCAGACTGCAATTTCACAATATAGGACCAGTTTCTGCTGATCAACTGCTCCCATGAGAGTAGAAGAGACTCATATAAGAGATCTGCTTTCCAAAGAACACTAGGAAATACACTGTGTGCCTGCAAAAATACCTCAGCATTTGCGATGTGGTTTTGAAGTTTTCAGGTGACATTTTTACTGAAATTTAAATAAAAAAATCAAACATGATGAAAATTGTCAAATTAGCTCATGCCACAAGGTGTCACATTCTAGCCTTTAAGGCAACAAAATGTAGTGCATTCTGTGATTTTTTTTCACCTATAGTTGTTGTAGTGTTGATGGCCTTTAGACAAGATACTTAGATTTTACACATGCTTCATTAAGGACCAAACATTTCTTAGAAATGCATCAAACTTATGTCACTTGAGATTTACAGTGATTCTGAAGATGTATTTTTAAAAATTAATGTCAGTTGTGAATGTGAATATTTTTGCTTTGAGGATAATGTTTGTTGTATTAGAATGTATGTATATGTTTGGAAGCTAGGGTTTTTTTTAATAAAATTAGAGCCATTTGTAATAAATGTTTCCTACATTGATGTTTCCCTTAATAACTGAGATATATATATATATATATATATATATATATATATATATATATATATATATATATATATATATATACAGGTGAAACTCGAAAAATTAGATTATCGTGCTAAGTTCATTAATTTCAGTAATTCAACTTAAAAGTTGAAACTAATATATTATATAGACTCATTACAAGCAAAGTAAGATATTTCAAGCCTTTATTTGATATAATTTTGATGATTATGGCTTACAGCTTATGAAAACCCCAAATTCAGAATCTCAGAAAATTAGAATATTACATGAAATCAATAAAAAAAGGATTTTAAATACAGAAATGTCGGCACTCTGAAAAGTATAATCATGCATATGTACTCAGTACTTGGTTTGGGCCCCTTTTGCATTAATTACTGCCTCAATGCGGCGTGGCATGGATGCTATCAGCCTGTGGCACTGCTGAGGTGTTATGGAAGACCAAGATGCTTCAATAGCGGCCTTCAGCTCTTCTGCATTGTTTGGTCTCATGTCTCTCATCTTTCTCTTGGCAATGCCCCATAGATTCTCTATGGGGTTCAGGTCAGGCGAGTTTGCTGGCCAATCAAGCACAGTAATACCATGGTCATTGAACCAGGTTTTGGTACTTTTGGCAGTGTCAAGTGTCAGTGTACTTTTGGTGCCAAGTCCTGCTGGAAAATGAAGTCAGCATCTCCATAAAGCTTGTCTGCTGAAGGAAGCATGAAGTGCTTTAAAATGTCCCGGTAGACGGCTGCGTTGACTCTGGACTTAATAAAGCACAGTGGCCAAACACCAGCCGATGACATGGCTCCCCAAACCAACACAGACTGTGGAAACTTCACACTGGACTTCAAGCATCTTGGATTGTGTGCCTCTCCATTCTTCCTCCAGACTCTGGGACCTTGGTTTCCAAATGAGATGCAAAATTTGCTCTCATCAGAAAAGAGGACTTTGGATCACTGAGCAACAGACCAGTTCTCTTTTTCTTTAGCCCAGGTAAGATGTTTGACATTTGAAGCCCATGTCCAGGACCCGTCTGTGTGTGGTGGCTCTTGATGCAGTAACTCCAGCCTCAGTCCACTCCTTGTGAAGCTCCCCACACATTTGAATGGCCTTTTCCTGACAATCCTCTCCAGGCTACGGTCATCCCTGCTGCTTGTGCACCTTTTTCTTCCACACTTTTCCCTTCCACTTAACTTTCTATTAATGTGCTTTGATACAGCACTTTGAGAACATTCAACTTCTTTTGCAATTACCTTTTGAGGCTTTCCCTCCTTGTGGAGGGTGTCAATGATGGTTTTCTGCACAACTGTCAGGTCAGCAGTCTTCCCCATGATTGTGAATTCAACTGAACCAGACTGAGAGACCATTTAAAGGCTCAGGAACCCTTTGCAGGTGTTTAGCTGATTAGAGTGTGACACTTTGAGCTACAATACTGAACCTTTTCACAATATTCTAATTTTCTGAGATTCTGAATTTGGGGTTTTCATAAGCTGTAAGCCATAATCATCAAAATTATATCAAATAAAGGCTTGAAATATCTTACTTTGCTTGTAATGAGTCTATATAATATATTAGTTTCACCTTTTAAGTTGAATTACTGAAATTAATGAACTTTTGCACAATATTCTAATTTTTCGAGTTTCACCTGTATACACACACACACACACACACACACACACACACACCCTGATCAGCTATAACATTAAAACCGCCTAATTGTGTAGGTAGTCCTCGTGCCGCCAAAATAGCGCCAACCTGCATCTCAGAATTGCATTCCGAGATGATATTCTTCTCACCACAGTTGTACAGAGTGGTTATCTGTTACCGTAGACTTTGTCAGCTTGAACCAGTCTTGCCATTCTCTGTTGAACTCTCTCATCAACAAGACATTTCTGTCAACAGAACTGTAACTCACTGGATAATTTTTTTTTTTGGCACCATTCAGAGTATATTCTAGAGACTCTTGTGTTTGAAAATCCCAGGGAGATCAAAAGCTACAGAAATACTCAAACCAGCCCAAAGTTTGTATCTGGATCAGGTTGATCCAATCCAATGTTGCTTTGAAAAACCAGCACAAAAGAAAGATGGATTACCTGATCCTGGATAGCAAAACATGGGATTTCATTCTGATCCAGATTAAACTTTTAAAACCCAGTTTTGAATACTGAATTTTCACACAACAGTCTCTAGAATTTACTCTGAATGATGGCAAAAAAAATAATACAAAAAACAAATGAAAACATCCAGTGACGGGCAGTTCTGTGGAAGGAAATGTCTTGTTGATGAGAGAGTTCAACAGAAAATGGCCAGACTGGTTTGAACTGATAAAGTCTACGGTAACTCGGATAACCGCTCTAAAACTGTGATGAGAGGAATATCTTCTCAGAATGCTATTCAGAGATGCGGGTTGACGCTGTTTTGGCAGCATGAGGGGGATCTACGCAATATTAGGCAGGTGGTTTTAATGTTGTGGCTGATCGGTGTGTGTGTGTGTGTACCTATATATATAGTACGTACACACACACACAGTTAGTTCCAGTCCTCGAATCTGATTGGACAAGAGAAGTTCCATGAGCACTGATGGTGTGACAGCATCAGCACTCACGCTTACTGTGTGCCTCACTCCGCTTGTGTTTGTGCTGTTCTAAACTGAAGTGTAAGCGTAGTGCATGTGTTAGGAGCTACTTCATCTTTTGAAATGACATATGTTAGCCAGCAGGTGGTGGCAAAAGATAATTTTTGTGTGTAATATGAGCCAGTTAGTGACATAAAGTGAATCCATTAGACATTGTTTACATAGAACAGCACTCTGTGAGTTTCCACACTGGATACATACTGTTTAAAATGGCGGAGGACATCGCTGTTTCTATAGTGAATGACATTTGCGCACCGGCTACCCCGAAATAGAGAGGAATACCTTGCTTGGTCGTCTATTCCACTGAGAAAGCTGACCTTCAGAAAGCTGTAAGCATCTCTGATTGGGTGTGGTAACAGATGATCCACATGCGCGCGCTCTCTCTCTCTCTCTCTCTCTCTCTCACACACACACACACACACAGACAAACACACACATCCATCTATTCTTGTTTATCCAATGACCGTATGCTTAAATGTTTGAAATTAGTTTTGTAGACACAAATATAATTGTGTCACCATATTAATTTAATTATAAAACTAAAATTGTATTAAAATTTTTTTTTTTTTTTAATTGATGACTTGGACCAAATAATAAGGAAAAGCAACCAATAAATGCCCAACATTGATGGGAACTCCTTCAATACTGTTTAAAAAGCATCGGGTGATACTGTACCTCAAGAAGTTGGTTGAGAAAATGTCAAGGACACGTCTGCTTGACAAATTGGGGAAAAAAAAAACATATTTACATAAATACACACACACACACACACACACACACACTTTATTCCATAAATACATAAAGATGTATCGTGATATATCAAATCGTGACATACACAGTTGAAGTTAGAAGTTTACATACACCTTAGACAAATAAATTTAAACTCCTGGGCAGCCTTTTCTGTCGGATTGAGGTCAGGGTTTTTTGATGGCCACACTAATACCTTGACGTTGTTGTCCTTAAGCCATTTTGCCACAACTGTGGATGTATGCTTGGGGTCATTGTCCATTTGGAAGATCCATTTGTGAACAAGCTTTAACTTCCTGGCTGATGTCTTGAAATGTTGCTTCAATATATCCACATAATTTTCCTTCCTCATCTATTTTGTGAAGTGCACCAGTCCCTCCTGCAGAAAAGCACCCCCACAACATGATACTGTCACCCCCATGCTTCACGGTTGGGATGGTGTTCTTCTGCTTGCAAGCCTCACCCTTTTTCCTCCAAACATAACGATGGTCATTATGGCCAAACAGTTACATTTTTGTTTCATTAGACCAGAAGACATTTCTCTGAAAAGGAAGACCTTTGTCCCCATGGGCACTTGGAGAGTGCAGTCTGTCTTTTTTATGGTGGTTTTGGAGCAGTGGATTCTTCCTTGTTGAGCAGCCTTACATGCTATGACGATTTCACTGTGGATATAGATACTTGTCTACTTGTTTCCTCCAGCATCTTCACAAGGTCCTTTGCTATTCTGGGATTGATTTCCACCAAACTACATTTATCTCTAGGAGACAAAATGTCTCCTTCCTGAGCAGTATGATGGCTGGTCCAATGGTGTTTATACTTGTGTACTATTGTTTGTATAGATGAACGTGGTTCAGGCATTTGGAAATTGCTCCCAAGCATAAACTAGACTTGTGGAGGTCCACATTTACTTTTTCTGAGGTCTCTGCCGATTTCTTTTGATTTTCCCATGATGTCAAGCAAAGAGGCACAGAGTTTGAAGGTATGCCTTAAAATACATGGTACAACACCACCAATTCAGTACACCCCCAATCAGAAGCGAATTGTCTAAAGGCTTGACGTAATGTTCTGGAATTTTCCAGAAAAGGCACATTTAACTTAGTGTATGTAAACATCTGACCCACTGGAATTGTGATATAGTCAATTAAAAGTGAAACAATTGTCTGTAAACAATTTTTTGAAAGATTACTCGTGTCATGCACAAAGTAGATGTCCTAAACGACTTGCCAAAACTATAGTTTACTAATATTAAATCTGTGGAATGGTTACAAAATTAGTTTTCATGACTTCAGCCTAAGTGTATTTAAACTTCTGACTTCAACTGTATAAGCTTCACATTTCTGCCTTTAAAGGTGCACCCATTGTTTTTTTTTCTCCTCATTAAAAATGTTTAACTCGAAAAGACATGACTTGTTATTTTAAAATATATGTGGTAAATCATGATCACTCACATTAAAATGAAGACTCCAGTCATATCAGTAATCTTATAAAAGCTGTTTGATTCTACACGGACAGGGTCCGCACACAGGGCCATTTTAGAATCACACGACCAGCCAAATACTACTGGCTTAATCTCAGGAACCGTCCTGTTATTTGACACTCACTCATTGATTTAAGTAATCATGGCTGAATGCTAATGCTTGTGATTCCTACATTTCTACAATGGCATCTGAAACTGAAAACTATTATTTTAAATGATGCTGCATCCAAGCCGCTAGGTGTCAGTAGCTGGGTCACAGTCAAACAGTTCTGAGGACCCACTTTAACAACAATCTGTGGATGAAGCACCTTCGACTAACCAGGGCTACGTTTGAAGAATTGTGTGCCATGGTCGGGCCTTTCGTTGAGCCAGTCACTTCATCTCTCGCACACCTATGCCATCTGCATTGCTATTGCGCTTTACAAACAGTCAATACACATCATCATTCATGCAAATAAGCTATTTCCATCACTTTAATGCACATGTTATCTAACGCGGAACTCAAGAAAATCCACCTCCTCGAAGCGCATTATATGTTATGCAACTTTTGAGAGTTTATTCGCATATCAAGCGTTTCCATTCATGATTTCTTATGGGAATTTTCAAAAAGTGCAGCAAAATAGTTGGATGAAAAAGCAGTCATAGTAAGTCCAAGATGACACAAAGACAGAAGTTACGGAGGCCCCAAAATTTGGCCCCAATCACTCCCATTGGAAGTAGTGGTCAACCAATATGTTTTTTTTTTTTGTGTTTTTTTTTTAATGGCTGATGCCATTGCCGAGATCCAGAGAGCACAGTTGCCGATACTATATCACTTAATTTAATATAATAAATGACAGAAACATAAAAACTCTTATTCAGCACTACATTTACACAATTTCACAAAACAAAAGCAACAACAATATATATATATATATATATATATATATATATATATATATATATATATATATATATATATATATTGCATTTCAAATTTGAGTAATTTATTTGCAAATGAAGAAATTGTTAATATATTAGGAAGAGTTAGAGAATCTTAATAAGTCAACGCCTAACATAATACTACTGCTGCTAATATTGTCTGCATAATTACAGTTACAGTTTGTTATGATGCATTATATTAGCATGAGACTCCTCTTCTTTCCAGAAAGAAAAAGAGTGCAAATCTATGTTTGTGTCTTAAATATTAGTGAGCTCTCTATGCCTTGCCTTGCCTTGCTTTGCCTAGGTAGACAGCAGTTTGTGGCGTCAACGGGTGCGTAAACTTTAAAAAAAAAAGCATCTCCAGATTCCTTCCACGTAATGTTGCATTTAGCAAGAACGTGTCCTGTGTGAACGCCCCCAAAGGCAGATAGCGGAACTCAACGCGCTTTTAAAAATGCGCAGGTAGCTTACTAGGTTTTTACTTCGCTTTTTGCAGCGATTACATGATTACGCACTCACCCTAAAGACGAAATAATATTTGACTTTGGCACCCATGGTCGGGTAGTAGACATGGAAAGTCGTGAGTGATTGAGGCGGGTTGCAGCAGGCCACTGAAGCCCCCGCCCGGGCCGCCACCTCCAGCCCATCATCGCAGTCAGCCGCGAGTAAAATAGCCGCACCCGGGCTCTCCGGATTCACGCTGTCATTTAGTCGCAGTCGATGAAAAGCTCCAGATGTCTAAAAGCAGCGATTCCGCTCGGCTTCACCAGCAGTGTTGACAACTTGTGTCCACCTGCTCCGCTGCTTCTTCTTCTTCTTCCTCTCTTCTTCTTCTTCTTCTTCTAGGATTTAATGGCGGTTGGCAAACCAACTTAAAAAGTGCATTCCCGCCACCTACTGAAATGGAGTGTGAAGCGCATATTGGAAAGGAAGTTTAGACTAAATCTACTCGTTAAAAAAAAAAAAAAAAACACAATACATAGAAGGGATTTTTACATCCTATTATATAATCCTGTTTCCTTTAAAAATATAAATAACTCATGATAAATTCTTGATTGCTTAGTACCTTCTCCTAGGAGAACCTGAAGTGTCAGCTCATTGATTTCTATATTTCTTAAAGCATGTTTTAGCTGGAACCGCTCTCTTTCATAAGCTTCGCATTCTATAAGCACATGTTCTACAGTTTCAGCTAACCCACATTTATCACAATTTCCATTCTCATCTTTCCTGTTTCCGAATCTTCTTCTCTCTGAACCTACTTTTCCTTGAATGCAGTAAAAATGTCTACCTTTTGTTCCTTCATTCCATTCCTTCTGCCAGATTTCCTGTATTTGTTTCGCTATTATCACTTTAATTTCTGTTTTACTTAATGCCACTTCAATGTCAATTTGTGAATAATTTAATGCCCGTTTAGCCAGATTGTCAGCCTCCTCATTTCCTGTCACACCCATATGCGATGGAACCCATACAAGATTTACCAGAATTCCATACTGTTTTGTTCTGTAAAGACTCTGCATTACTTCAATTATCATGTCTTGCCTTACTGATGATGTTCCACTTTCCAAACTATTTAGAGCTGATAGAGAATCTGTACAAATCACTGCCCTTGTTGGTTGTATTTCTTCTATCCACTGAAGTGCTAGACATATTGCTATTATTTCTGCAGTGAATACCGAAATATGATCTGATGTTCTTTTGGACATTCTAATGTTAAAAAGTGGAATATATACCGCTACTGCTGTTTTCCCAAATTCTGGGTCTTTTGAACCATCAGTATATATTTGCACTGCACTATAGTAAGTTTGATCTATGTATTGCTGTTTACCTAGATTTTCTAATCCATTTCTATCCTTATGCTTTTCTTTAAGCAATTGGATATCAATCAAAGGCATTGGGAACAACCAAGGAGGAATTGCTGACCTAGCCACAGTGGGGGCAACATTGAAATCACTTAATCCCATTCTCCGGGCTTCCTCACTAGCCTTCCATCCAAAACTTGATAACTTTTTATATCCATATTCCCAACAGTCCTCCAACACCATTTTAACTGGGTGACTGTCCGAATGTCCATTTATGCTTATAAAATACCTCATCTTTAACTTGAGCCTACGAATTACTAGTGGCATTACACCCATCTCTACTTGCACTGCTGATATTGGGGAGGATCTAAACGCTCCACAACAAATTCGCAAAGCTTGTGACTGAATTGCCTCTAGTTTTACGAGTTGTGTTTTGGATGCAGTGCCATATACCATACTGCCATAATCTATTGCCAATCTGATTAGAGCACAATATATTATTTTAAGTGACTGGCGACATGCTCCCCAATCAACTCCTGCTAGACACCTCATGATATTTAATGCTTTTTTGCATTTGTCAACCAGTTTCTGGATATGTATACTAAAATTCAGTTTCATATCCATCCATATACCTAGAAACCTCACAACTGCTGTTTGCTTCACTTCTTGTCCATACAATTTAATAGTAATATTAATAGTAAGGTTACTTTTCCTTTTTGCAAAACAAATTACCTGAGTCTTATCTACTGAAAACCGAAATCCCCTTTCATTTGCCCAGTTTTCTACCATTTTAACAGCATTCTGCAAACATCTTTCCACATACTTTACATTACGCCCTCTTTTCCACAGCGCTCCATCATCTGCATATAAAGATCTTCCAATGCCCCTATCAACCTTTGTAAAGATGTCGTTAATCATAATATTAAACAGAATTGGACTGCTTACGCTTCCCTGAGGTGTTCCATTCTCTATTGTGTGTATCTGAGAAAAAGCATTACTTACTCTTACTTGTATAGTTCTGTTAAACAGGAAATCCCTGATCCAGTTATACATTCTTCCTTTAATTTCCATTTTTTCTAACTTAATTAAAAGTCCCTCTTTCCACATCATGTCATATGCCTTTTCGACATCAAAAAATACCCCAACTAAAGCTTCTTTATTTACCTGAGCCTTTCTTATTTCAGATTCCAGACACAGTACTGAGTCCATTGTATTTAGATCCTTTCCTAAATCCACTTTGGTAAGGTGATAAGATATCATCCCTTTCAATGACATATACCAATCTACTCATAACCATACGCTCCATTATTTTGCATAAATTAGATGTTAAAGCTATAGGTCTATAATTATTTGGCTGTGTATTATCCTTGCCTGGTTTTGGAATAGGCACTATGACCCCATGTTTCCAGTCATTTGGTAACTTTCCTGACTCCCAAACCTTATTAAAAAGCCTCAAAATTGTCTCTAATGCTATCTCTGATAATTGTTTTACCATCTCATAACAAATATCATCTCTGCCTGGAGATGTTTGCTTAACCCTGTAAGTGCTTTTTTCAATTCATACAAGGTGAATTCTGAATCCAACATACTACCCGAAGGTCCTTTTTCCTCCAATAAATTAGGATATTTACTTAATATCTCGTCCCTAGTTTTCCTAACATCCTCTGATAAATTTGAATTACTATGAACTTTAACAAATGTTTCTGCAAACACCTCTGCTTTACCACTTTCAGATATAAATTGTCTATTATTATATTCTAGTACAGGTATGTTGTAATCTCTTTGTATCCCGCCCATCTTTCGTATCATATTCCATAACTCACTTATTTCAATGTCTTCCCCTATTCTATTACAAAATTCCCTCCAATAATTTCTTTTAGACGTCCGAATAACTCTTCTCACTATAGCTTTTACCCTTTTATAGCTAACTAAATCGTTAAAATTAAGTGACCTTCTTACCCTCTTGAGTTCTTTATTTCTCCTTTTTATTGCCTCATTACATTCCTCATTCCACCAAGGCATAGCTTTCCTCCTGCTGCCTGCCTTCCTCTTACCTATTACTTCTTCAGCTGTACTCTGAAGAACCTTGCATATTTCCTTATTAAAAACATCAACATCTTCTATACATTTACTTATTTCCTTCATTTTGCTTTCACATATCTCCTTATACTTATCCCAATCCGCTGACTTGAACCTCCACATAAGCATTTTTTCCCCCACTCTTTGTTCTATATCTACTCCAACTTTACTGCAAATAGGAAAATGATCACTTCCTATTGTACTTTGTTTTAGTACTTTCCATTTACATTTACTCGCTAAGCTTTCAGAGACTATTGTCAAGTCTAATGCTGAATGCCTTCCCTTATACAAATCAATTCTAGTATGACTTCCATCATTAATGCACACTAATCTTCCCCAGTCTAGCATATCTTCAATGATCTCACCATTATAATCTGTTTTTGCGCTTCCCCATATTGAAATATGAGCGTTAAAATCACCACACCACAACGTTTTTTGACTTCCATTCCCTCCTATACTTTCTAGAACATCCTTTCTTAACTTATCACATGGATTGTAAAAATGTATTATTCTAATACACCGTGTTCCTTCCCATATTTCCACCACCACAACTTCTATTTCCCTATCTACCTCAACTGTTTTATACCCAATTCCTTGTTTTATAAAAGTATACTCCACCTCTATTCCCTTGATGTCTATCCCTCCGAATAGTAATATAGCCATGTATTATAAAGTTATATTGTGATTTAAGCCAAGTTTCCTGTATACATATAATATCTGGGCTTTTCTCTTGGTTTTCTATAAATTTCTTAAACTCCTGTCCATTTGCAATCAAACTTCTTGCATTCCATTGTAAGATATATAACACCATTAAGATCCACCACATGTTGTCTGACTATTTTCTGCTTGACTATTTAATGTTGGAATCTTAAGCCTTTCATTTATCATGTCCACAGTAATATTCCCCAAATCCAAGTACTTTTCTGCGGCTCTGATAATGATTTTGATTCTTTCAGTCCTGCTTTCAGTTTGTGCTGAACAGTTCACTCCTTCAGCTATAAATGTTACAAATGCCACTTTATCATCCACTACTACCTTTTCATCTCTTCGCTCTTTCCTCTGTTGTTTTGAATTAATTCCTTCATTCCTAGTTTCATTTGTTTTAGGAGTCTGGTTTACTTTCTTCAATGCCTCAGCGTATGTTATCCCTTCTGTCATTTTAACATTTTGAACCTTGACTGCATTTTTTCGTACCTGACAACCACCATATCCTGCACTATGGTCACCACCACAATTGCAGCATTTAGGATTTACACCTTGCCCACACTTGCCATACTCATGCTCGCCTCCACACCTCGCACATTTCTGTTTACCTCTGCATACTGCCACTACGTGACCGAATTTTTGACATTTATAACATCTTAGCGGAGGAGGAACGTATGGTCTTACCGCATACCTTACACAGCCAACCGCCCACCTAGCGTCACTGCCCTCCTATCCCGCTCCGAAAAAAACCGAGCCTTCAGTACCCAAACTTCTCTCAAGACTGAGCTTTTCTCCCAACCGGCCCCTGCTCCGCTTCAATCAGAAATCAATCAGATAAGTCTCTGCGGAACAGTAATGGGTGTTTTCAAACCCGTGGGCGTTTCTTAACTATCGAATGAATGTAGGGAACATCAGTGTAGTAATCAATAGGCGTTTCCAAACTGGGATGGGCGTTTCTCAACTATCCAATGAAAGTAGAGAAGCTCAGTGTAGTAATCAGTGGGCGTTTCCAAACCGAGATGGACGTTTCTCAACTATCCAATGAAAGTAGGGAATCTCAATGGTTTGAAAATGCCCACTGATTGGGAAAAGCCCATTTTTGTTCTGCAGAGATATAAGTCTCAATTTAAAGGGACCTTTCAGTTGATGAGTTCCCAGCAGCGATTTTGCTCACCCCAATTATTATAATGATATACTTACCCTCACTTCGTTCCAAACACGTAGGCCTATGCCTTTCTTTCCTCAGCAGAACATAAAAAGAGAAATTTGGAAGAACGTTCCCACTGCTTTTTGCCAGGCAATAAAAGAGCTGAGTAGGGTTGCATGAGCTAAAGTTTGAGCGAATGGGAAGAGTTAAATGGCTTCAGATGATAATCTAATTCATTTTGCGCCACAGCACCATCTAGTGGCGTCCGACTGATTTTACAGCACACTAAAATCACTTTGAATATTCCTAATCTAACCTGCACATACATACACATATTTATTTAAAGGAACAAACGCCATTCATATAAAAAGCACACAGGTTTTTATTGCATATCAATTTCATGTATAAATTCTTCATAGCATTGGAAAGATTACATTTGGTATACATATCTATTCTACAGAATTAACATCAGAATCATGTATTTTCCATGAAATTGCTCTAAAGTACATCTTCAGTAATCACAAGCATCAAAAAAGAACTTCAGAATTTTCAGTATTATTCTACAATCCTTAAAATTTTGTCGTTATTTCTCTCCCACAAGCATATTGTTCAGTTCAATAGCCATCTGCCCATTTTATTTAAGGCAGTAAACAGAACTTAAAGTCAAACCAACTAACCTAACCACATGTACAATAAGTGCATCTACAAATTCATAATTTTTTATTCTTTTTTTTTTTTTTCATTTCTTTTTAATTTAAGATACACATTTCACAAATGGACACCATTATGACCTCTAAAACACAAGTCATGCACAATATCTTTTAATAAACATAACAGAAGCAATATACAACTCAGATCCAAATGAAACAAGCACCATCTATTTTCCAACCAATGTTTTAAGTGAATTTTCGGACTTTTGCAATGTCATCATCATAATCATCATTATTATTTTGAAATTCTATACAGTTTTTTTTTTTAAAGAAACCGTGTAATGTATGTTTGTTTATATATATATATATATATATATATATATATATATATATATATATATATATATATATACATTTATTTTTTTATGTAACACTGGGTCATGAATAACATCCCAGTTCCATGATTGACCATTTGTCCATGAAGATTTAAAAAAAAGTGGGTAAATTTCTTCTCCATCTACAGCGCTTGCTAAGTACAGTAGTATGTGACATGACTTCCTCCATGCTCCGAATTCTATTAAATCCCCAGCATTTCTATGCATCACACAAGGCTTTTTACTCAAGGGCCTGAGTAAATCATATCGTAGGACGATACGGGATGAAACAGGGTACGAAGAGACAGAGCGCCACCTGGTTTTTACACTGTGTGATCCAGAAAATTCCTATAGGCCAATAAAATGCATGTCGTGTGGTGTCTGCAGTGGAAATAAACTATTCCTATTGTTCCTAAATGACAAGTTCTTCTGACAAAACTCGAACATTCTTTGCTGTTTTTGACCTATGATCTAAAGTGCTTGTTAAAACCAGCCTTGCCTCAAAAGTTACATTTAAAATCCTAAGATAAGAGCTCAGATGAAACGGAAAGTATGAACAATGTATGTGTTAGGTTAGTCCTTAATTTAGAGTATGTGGTGTGTAAAGTCTTAAAAAATCCCAACAGAAGGCGTGAGGAGAGTAGTAGTAAAGGTATAAATTCCTGACCAAAAAAAGTCCCAAACAGACATTCACGAGAAGGTAACTTCAGCAGAATTTTGCTTGGTAATTTTGCTTGGTAACCTACTTATTAAATCTACTCTACACATTCATGATATGCATTCAGTTGTTTACGATTCATTCACTGGCTTCACAGTTCAGAGGAGTTGGACGAGGACTCTCAGAAAGCTTTATGTTCTTATGAACTTATCTGTCGCTTCTCACCATCTGATGACGATCCCTTTGTAGCCTTCTCAGGCCACTTTCACAATAATCCGTTTTCATTTGAAAATGCACACTTCAGAAAACGGCGTCTTCAAATGAAAACAGATTAGTGTGGATGTGGAATCAGTTGTGGTGTCTTTCCTTAGGTTAAAATGACGTTGATACAAATGCCTGTTGGCTATTATGATATTTACCACCAGCTGACGTTAATGGCTCTTCCCAGATATAAATCCAGATGTACTGCACTGCATTTTCTTTATGAAGACATTTGATGTTTGACTTTGAGGGATAACATGTGTAAAAAGGTCAACATATAATGCCCCTCTATTTGAGTTACCTGATGTTTTAATCAAAACACTGGATTCAAGAATGTCAACCATTTTTAAAAATCACATATTCCCAATGTGTTAATGGATGTATCATAAACCAGACTTCACAGACACATTTGATGCCTAATGATTACGTGGTCATAAATGAAACACATGATTTGGTGATTCAGATTTTGGCAAACTTGTTGCTCTATGATGAAAAATTCAGAATCTCCACATTTCAGTCATTTCATTCCTTCAAAAGAGTGGGTAAAACATTTTTTTTTTTTCATTTCTTTTTTTTTTTTTTCATTATTCCAAAAAATGAAACAAGAAAAAAAGTAAATAAATAAAAGACAAACACTCATCAATGCTAAGTAATCAACAACAAAGGGAAAAACTACTAACAGTGGAGGCGATCACTTGGGGTCAAAAAATGATTGTCAAAGAAAAGGGAGTTATTTGGCACACAACACTCTGCTACAAACTGTTAACTTATTTTGTACATCATACAACAATATTGTACAAATTTGGTCCTTCACTAAAGAATTATATTAACATTTAAGCACAGATGTGCCTGAAAAGAAACAATACTGTTAACTGAGGAGCAAATCACATATAAAGTATAATATTACTGAATTCAAGACGAAGGAGGAAAGATATTCCAATTGCCCCCACTGGAGAATAATTTAACTTTAAAAAAACAAACATTCAGTTTGGACTAAAGGCCTGTATACAGCTAAAATGCTAACCATAACAATTACTTACAATGTCAATGACGCTATACACTTTGAACAACCATGTTGCGTGATGTATCGTATGAACATTTGCCTGCTCTTACGGTTGAAGGGACGAGACAAAATTGTGCGGTTTAATAAAAAAAAAACATCACAAGGTATCCCAGTGACTTCCAGCATAGACATTTTAAAGTTGGTGTTCGAATGGCGGTTAGCCTCGGGGGGAAGTTAGCATGCTAGTTATGGGCTTAAGTGCTTCTATTGCCATTAAATGAATGTTTATTTGTACTCTAATGATCTAAGACTTCAACTGTGAGTTTATATAAATGAAACCTTTGAACAAGAACAACTTGAGGATGGAATGCACCACCCAACACAGCTCGGGCTTCTACAGGAACATGGATGCTTCATTTGCATGAAAAATCATATTAGCTTTAAAGAGCAGTCTCTGTTAAATGCATATAATTGAAAATGAGATGATTTTGAGTCATTCAAATGCAGTATCTCCTCTAGATTTGAGCTACTGATGAGAGAACATCACTATCGTGGATAGTTGCAGACAGAAAATTTGTTGTATGGCTGGGAATTGATGATTTCATTCTTGTTTTACTGCCATGGAATACAATCGCCCATCTGTGACTGGATCCTGTGTCCGTTTCACCCAACAGTACGGTCTGCTATCTCTACAGCCCTTCCCTCCTCACACACATAGTGGTGGTTCTACTGTGGCATTGTTGGACTTCACAAGCTCTATCTTCCTCCACTCACTTCTGACTTCTCTTTTGCCTTTTTCGTGTTCTCAGATGTTGTTGAGGGGGTGAAAGGAGCTTGTTTCTGAAGACCCTCCCCCTACATTGAGCCAAGCATCCAAGGAGTTCTGGGAGGGTGCGTGTAGATTGTTGTTCTCAGACAAAGAGAGCATCATTGCATAAGCCTGGGTAAAGAAAAGGAGGATCCATCAATCTCATATATCATTTATTTGTTTTAGTAGATTAAGGGTACAATAAACATTGTAATACAAACAGTCCTTCAACCAAACATAATGGGAGATTCATAGACAGACTGTTGCTGGAAAATATTAAACACAAAACCAATAATTGGGATTGCACATGAAATGTTGAGATCTGACAACCCGATCTCAAAACAAGTTGCAATAATATTACGAGATGGTGAAATCATAAGACATAGAACGTGTTTCTGCTTACAAAAACGTAAAACTTTTATTCCCATAGACAAAAATAAACGAGTCAAAGAACAATGTTAACACAATTTGTCCTCCTTTTAACCCCTAACCTAAACTTAATCATAAAGTCTAACCCTTACCAAAACCCTAAACCTAACCATAATTTTAATTGGAAAATAACTTTTGTGTATCATGGAAGAAAGAAAACAGGTCTTGGAATGAGACGAGGGAAGAGTATTGTTAAGTTATTGACTTACATCATTTGTATTGTATGAATAAATATAACGTAATGAGTAACCAAATGTTTTGTTTCTTAAAACAAAGTGTTGCATAGGAGGCTAGCTAAAATGTCATGCCTGTATTGTATTGGATTTAATATCTGTTTGTTGATTGATTGGTCTCAATGGGAATAAAACTGGTACATTTTCAAGTGGTCATGAGATATCTTACAATTTCGACCTGATGATGGACCAGAGGACAATTTCAATGATAATACATTTTATATGATAAAGAAAGCTAATACTGTTAGTTCTGTTACTGTTCAATTAATATTGAGTAGTAGAGTAGTGAAAATATTATTAATATAAAATATTAGGTGACAAAACAAAAATGACAGTGATTAGGTCATACAAAAGTTGAATGTGTTCCCAACTTTGTTTCCACATGGACTATTGCCAAGTTTTTTACTTAAAGTACACCCCTGAGATTTTATTGAACATTAACCTTTCAAGCATTATAATGAAATTCAAAACATCTTCACATGTTTGCAAATACTTATATTATAATTTTTTTTTAATTTAATATAACAACTTGACTAAAAGCGTACATTAGGCACATGTGTACAATTGTGATGAGATATTCGTCTCATCACAATTGTACAGAGTGGTTATCTGAGTTACTGTAGACTTTGTCAGTTCGAACCAGTCTGGCCATTCTCTGTTGACCTCTCTCATCAACAATGAACTGCCATTCACTGGATGTTTTTTGTTTTTGGCACCATGAGAATATTCTAGAGACTGTTGTGTGTGAAAATCCCAGGAGATCATCAGTTACAGAAATACTCAAACCAGCCCATCTGGCACCAACAATCATCCATGCAATTATCTAATCAGCCAATCATGTGACAGCAGTGCTGTGCATAAAAATCATTCAGATATGGGTCAGGAGCTTCAGTTAATGTTCACATCAACCATCAAAATGGGAAAATATTTTAATATTATTTTTATCTCTGTGATTTGGAGCATGGCATGATTGTTGGTGCCAGACGGGCTTGTTTGAGTATTTCTGTAACTGCTGATCTCCTGGGATTTTCATGCACAACAGTTTCTAGAATTTACTCAGAATGGTGCCAAAAACCAAAAAACATCCAGTGAATGGCAGTTCCGTGTATGGAAACTACATGTTAATGAGAGAGGTCAACAGATAATGGCCAGTCTGGTTCGAACTGACAAAGTCTACGGAATCTCAGATAACCACTCTTTACAACTGTGGTGAGAAAATATGAAATTATTTTCCTGTTTGGGAAACATTGACAATTGTAAGAAATCCTGAGCTTTTTATAGGGAATTGTCCATATTCAAAAACATGCTCCTTAATATTGTCTGTCCCATTCTCGATGTTTGAGTAATAAGTAAACATATGAGCTCACGTCAAGGCATAGCAGAGGTTCTATGGAGCAGGTACGGTCACATACCTGGGTTTTAGCCTGCCTGAATAGAGATTCTTTCAGTGCATCCGGCTCTACCGAGATGCTAAATATGTCTTTAATGTCATAGGGCTCCTCGCCAGCTTTATGGAATTCCAGGCTTTTGGGGAAATCAGCCAGAGGTTCCAGATCTAATAGGCCTGCATCCTCCTCAATACACCTGTACCGAGAAGGGGAGGGGGAAAGGGCCAGGGTGTGGACAGGGGAGGGGACCCTCAGTTAGCCCAACCACAACTTTGAGTTTAAATATCAGAACTGGATGCATTTGAGGAGCATGCAGTGAATGATATTGTGAGGGGGCATGGAAAATGGGTGGTCATCGTACTGACGGATGAGAGCACAAAACAAATGGGATAGGGGGACATTCATGGTCAAGAACTTGCTCTGCATCGCTCCATCACTCTGTCCATGCAAAATTAAACAATATCCCTTTTTTGTCCAGCTTAAACCAGCTTTGGTGGTTTGAAAAGGTTTTGGGCACTTGTCATCAGGTCAGGCTGGAAGATCTGCTGGCTGATCAGCTAAACCAACTGAACACCAGCTTGGCCAGCCTGGGAGACTTAAATCACCTTAGACCACCAAACATTTTAGGCTGGTTTAAACTGTTATCAACAGGACTTCCTTTGCCTTGATTAAAATTATGTCACAAAATATTGATCATGGAAACATCTATATTTTTTCTACAGTGGTGAGGACAAAGTAACAGTGAATGAAAATGCAACTTCAACAACTGAACACTTTCAATCCCTTTATCCTATGGAGTTGAATGGATGCAAAGTTGTAGCATACTGTTGCACTGCTCATTTCACTTTGTTCTAGCAAACCAAGTTTTGTGTTTTAACACCCATGTTTTAACACACATGTACAAAGACAGATGATTAATTGCTGATTAGTTGTGTTAGTTAATGTAAGAGGAATGACAGACATAGGCATCACAGAACAAGTGGCAAACACTATGGTACAAATTTCATCTTGAACTGATTCCAAAAAAGTTGGACATTAACACAAATTTTGATCAATACTTCTTTTTTGGGTTTGAATGAAATCTATTTAAAATGGACAATCCCGTTGTTGGCCCGTTGTTCTTGTGCTACCTGATAATGATGATATGTGTGATGGGCTGGGTATTGATACAGATTTATCGATATAATTCGAGTCACTTTCTCTCGATTTGATTCAATTCCGATTTTGACTCATATGGTAAATATCAATGAAATTGTCCATTTTGCTTACATATTAAATAAATTCTCTCTCAGCAATGCTACTAATTATACAGAGGACCTTCTAACGTGGTAAATGACAAAAACATACATTTTACACATTTTAGCTTTTTAAAAATGTACAAATACCATGTACTCCATCAATAAATATTACTTTTTGAAATTGCATATATTGCATAAATATATTTTTTTACATGTTCATTGGTTACATGCATAATTTGTACTATTTACAAGTATGTACATTGATATGTAGAAAAATGCTTTTTTTAGAGCTGAAACAGTACTGTCTCTTTAAGAATAGTTGCAGTTCATCTAAATGTTCTGTTTTAGTTGTTTTTTAACAACTCAATGTAAAGAACAAAAAGAGTATTAAAAGAGACATTACTTAACAACAAACTTCATCATGGTGAGTGAAATCTGAAATTGTACCCAACAGTGGCTAATCACAGTAATTTTTAGTTACACAGCGCAAAATTTGGTCGCATATGCAAGTGATTTACTCGCATCGTAGAGAGTTGCGCATAAAGTACAAGATCGATCTTATTGTTTAAATGAAGTTGTTATATTTTACCCAGCCCTTGGTGTAATATCTATGTTTATACTGTGCAATACACATCTTCTTAAATTAACACTCAGTCAAAGTTGAATCCTTTCCACACTGTGTCAATTGACCTTTATGAGTAAAAAGTGATATTGCAATTGGTGGAGGAAGTTTGGATTAATTCAAAATAAATCTTGTAAAATGGTTGAGTGTTCCTTTAAGTCAATGTACCTCTACTTTAGTTCTTCTCAAATTAAAAAGTGTTTTGTTGACCTGCGCGTGTGTTCGTAAGACATCGGGATAGGGGTCGGTTCCTCTTCGTCCTCGTAAGTGCCCTCCTGCACCATAGTGGCGGGAGAAGCTGTCTCGTCCTGTGACTTTTCTGTCAACGAGCCTTCCTCATCTTCATCATCTCCCTCAATCTCCTCTTCCTCCTCCTCCAGTTTGGAGGCAGTGTGAGTGTGACTTTGAGGATGCTCTTCCTCTGTCAGCTCCGTCCTGCAATGACCACATGAACATGGGTGAGTGCATGTGAGTCATGCTGGCTTGTGCAACATGTTTGCTACATTACAATATATTACAAGAATGCTTACACGTATCGTGACAGTTCTGCAGTGAAATGTCCACTGTGTGGCGCTAAAAGCGAGTTAAATGTTACAACAGATGAGGTTTTTAAGGTCAGTGCTCTATTGTGTTTTAAATCAACAAAACCTACCTTCCTATCCATAACCATAAATCTAAACCTAACCAAAAGTGTCATATAAAGCAATTGTGAGATGATAAATGGTTGATGTTGACTCGCGTGCTCTTCAGGTCTCATACCCCGATCATTTAAAAGGAAACTGCTGCGATGAAAACAATGAGCTACGTAAAAATCATTTTGCAAAAATGCCGGTATAGTAGCATGCTTCTAGATACCAGGTAACTGTTGGCCAACCACTGTATTCGAAATGAGTAAAAATGCCTGAATACTAATTTGCCTAGTCTGCTAGTAGTTCTGATGATAATACTTGTTTAGCTTATTTTCAATAAATGGTCTGGAAGGACTGGGGAGGGAGCTTTGGGTTGTGAACTTTACTGCCATATGACTACAGCAAAGATTGTTGCTGCATTGCATCACATCCCACTCAGACAAAAAGCTCTATATATCCGGTCTCTTTCAGTGTATATTTTTGTTTTTGTGTCAGTTGTGTTTTTTTTCCTACTATCAATTGCTACCAACTCAATAATAAAACTTAAATCTGAGCAGGTTAGCAGTAACACAAATGTGCATTGAATATGTGGTTACATATCTTGGAAATTCTTGTACATATTCCTAACTGATGTAAGATTACAAGCAAGACCTCAGATCTTTGACGGTCTCTGGTGTTTGGCATTTATGCCCTTAATAAATGCCACAGAATTATGCACTTTTAAACAATCATGACAATGTACACTTTCCCAAAATATTGGATAAAAAATAAGCTATTTTCACCCTCAAGAGTCCACTGCGGTAATTCTTTCATCATAATCTCACTGCCAAATATCAGTGCTGTGCCGCTCTCTGGGTTGCCATCCATCATTTCGGATTGGCCCGAGCTCGAAAACACAGATCCACGAATGACAAACACACAGGTTTTGCAATTAATGACAGACGTTTCTTGCAAATGTGGCAATGATGAATTGGCTAATTTCAGAAAGGCGAGACAGAGCGACTGAGACAGGTCAGGAGCAATCATCATGGTTTGTCTCAGTGCCATTGAGTTCCAGAGAAAACGTTGTTCTGTGAAGCAGCTATCAGCACCAAGCCATTCCACTACTTCGCTTTTTCCAAATGTTTTAGCTACTCGCAAGTTTATGATGTCATTGGACGTACCCCACCAAAGTCATTTTCACTTCACTGCTCTGAAACAAACTTCTATCAAGGCAGACGAATGTCGAGTGCACCGGGAGGGGAGGAGGGGGGGTCGGTTGTAAGGTGGGTGGTTAAGCTATGCAAGGTGTAGACTTACAAAAAAAAGGACAAGAAGAACTGCTTGTTTCCCATTTTCCATCATGCTTAAATATCCCATAATCAAATTTGCCCTGGCCTGAGAGAAAGTCCATGCCACGTGGGAGACAGCAGCATTCCTGCCATAGACCTGTGCTTTGTCTCTCAGTCTAAACATGTCAGAGTGCTGTTTGCGTTAGCTGAAAGGGAGGAGGGGCTTCATCAATGCAGCGCACAGATAAATGTCTCAATGTGAGGGTCCCCTGACAGGGGTAAACCTGCGGGTCTGTCTCGAGCCCTCAGCCCTCTATGGACTCAAACTGACAGTCAAAGTCAGACAGACGCACTCTTTGAAACACCATTAACCTAGCTGTGAGGAAACCCCCATCATGCCTCGTCCTGTGTATGGTGAAGTCTGGGAGAACAGATCACTTCTTTTTCCACTGCCACTCATGGAGGAAACGTTTATTGCTCAGAGGTTGCTCTATAAGAACTCCAGAGACCTTAGAGAATTACAACTTTCCATCATGGTCTGCTTGATTGCATGACAACACTGAAAAATTTTTTTTGAATGGGGTTTTCTTAAAACAACCTAGGAAACTATTTCCATGCAAAAATGCTAGTGAATTAGCAGACCATATTTTCAAATAAAGCCTACATAATTCTTGCTGGCTTTAATTAGAAATTCTCAAGTAAGGTTTACTCACACTTTGTACATTGAATTACACCAAGCTTTCAAACGTGTTCTAGCATTTCAAAGCGTTTTTAACATAGTCAAGTAGCACATGACGCACGGACGCCTTCCACAGGAAAAACTATTTGACAACACCCCCTTGCTTTAATGGTGATGAAAAGCTCCATAAGATTGATCCATGATTATGCAATGTAAAGATAACAAATCAATCATAAGTCATATTTACTTAAGCTATCGCACAAATGTAGAATTTACTTAAAGAGCATTAAAGAGCTATTATGTTTTTTAAATACCTTTCATGTAGTGTGTATAGCTGTTTGTGAATGTAAAAAAAAACTCTGCAAAGTTTCAAAACTTATTGTGCTTGACAAATGGAGTTCCCTATCGAGAGGTCTCTCCTATTGCGTAAGTAGCTTACGCTATGGGAAAACTCAGTTTCTCGAGAAATATTGAAGTCTTTATGTAAAAAGCATTGCAGCTGCACAGCAGACAGTGATGAGCGAGGCAGCTCGGTCATTGGCTGTGCTGCGGCAACTGCTCGAACCAGTGACGGGCGACTTAGAACGCGCGACCAATGGGGCGCGTCCGCATTTGCGCGCTCAGAGCCTGCTGAAATTAGCATATGAGGGCTATATAATGAACGTCCCGTCATGCCAGTTCTTTTAGATTTAATCTCCTTCAGCGAAGACCTTCTCTTCGCTGGATCCTCCGGATTTTTGGAGTCTTTCGCCGCCGTGGACAAGCTTACAGCGGGACTGCTGAGAGGACGCCGGCATCTTCAGCCGCCTTCGAAGCCTTCTGCTACGCCATCCGGCGCGCATCGCATATCCTTTAAAAAAGCGACGCTTTTTAAGAGTAAAAGAGTTATTTTCCAGGCGTTGTTTCAAATGCCTTCAGCCTGCACCTCGTGCAGAGGCCCTCTTTCCGATGGAGATCGGCACATCATCTGCACTCGCTGCCTGGGTCTGGACTACGCAGAAGCTGCACTCATTCAGGGCGGATGCCCTGAATGCGACTCCTTGGGCCTCGCCGAGCTGCGCACGCACTTTGCCGTTTTCACTGCAAGCGAGCCGGCTGCCCCCGTGCTGCCACCTCTGTTCGAGCCGCGCAAGAAAAAGCGCCGCTCACAGAGGCTGCCAGAGCACCCGACTCGGTGATGTCACGCCGGCTCAGTCCCCGCGGGCATCACCGCTACCAGATGTCTCCCGCCGCCGGTCCATTTCAGCGAGCGGACCGGCACCCCTCCAACAAAGCGGTGGGTCTCGTCTCGTTCGGCACATCAGGGGACGACGACGGAAAGGATGACAGCCTCTCTCTTGACGCTGCATCCGACGACTGGCCGGGCTCGTTCGACCCCACGCCATCGGCATCAGCGGACACGAGCACGGGCACCAGCATGGACTCGGAGATCGTCCATATCCTGTCTAAGGCCGTGGAAGACCTCGGGCTCGACTGGTCTTCTCCGGAAGAACCCGCCCGCAGCCAGCTGGATGAGTGGTTCCTGCAGGGGCGCCGGCAGGCCCCACGACAGAGACCCTCTCCTTTCTTCCCTGAGGTGCACGTCGAGCTCACAAAGTCGTGGAAAGCCCCGCACTCGGCTCGCCTAAAGCCTTCTTTCTCTTCTTCGCTCTCCTCAGTGGACGGCGCGAGAGAAAGAGGCTACGAGGCAACTCCGCCCCTAGAGGAGACTGTGGCCAACCATCTATGCCCACCCTCCACCGCTGGATGGAAGGCCAGAGCTTCTCACCCATCGAAGTCGTGCAGAACCACATCAGCTCTCACCGGTCGCACATACGCCGCCGCCGGTCAAGCTGCGTCAGCGCTGCATTCGATGGCGGTTCTACAAGTGTTTCAGGCCAAACTTCTCCGCTCTATGGACGAGTCTGGACCTGAACCCGACGCTTTTAAGGACCTGCGCAGTGCTACGGACGTAGCTCTGCGAGCCACAAAGGCCACCGCCCAATCCATTGGCCGGGCCATGGCTAATTTGATCGTCCTTGAGCGCCATCTGTGGCTAACGCTAACGGAGATGAAGGACGCGGATAAGGCACCCTTCCTTGACGCACCTGTCACTCCGAGCGGCCTGTTCGGACCTACGGTGAGAGATTTCACGGAGCGCTTCACTGAGGCGCGGAAGGATTCGCAAGCTATGCATCACTTCCTGCCTAAGCGCTCCAGCTCATCTCAGAAACCGCCCCAGCAGCAGCAGCGAGCCAGGGCAGAGCCGCCCGTCTCCCAGCCGAAGAGCAGACCTGAAAAGGACGCTCGACGCCGCTCGCATTCCGCTGGCCGAAGAAAGCCGCAGGAGAAACGAGGCCCTCGACCCAGAATCACCCTGAACACGGAGCCTCTGAACACAGAGTCTTCCTAGCAGCAGGAAGAAAGAGAGGGAGTACGGGTCTCGAAAATGCCGGACCGCTCCCTCGCAAACATTTAAAACATTACCCAGTCCCCTTACAGGCGGCTGGAAATGTCTATACAGCAGTCAATGGGCCAGTCATAAAACTCGCTCACCTGCAATCAAACGCCGTTTTCACGGCGACACACAGAAATCACCAAAAGAGTCATTTTCTGCCTGTGTCACTAAGGGTTCACATGTCCACACTAAAGTGCGCGTTCCCACATATCAATACTGTCCAAACAGTGCCAAACACCTCCCCAGATCAGGCTGGATGTCTCAAAAATGTAGATCGTGTGCCTATTGTCATGTATGCACCACTACACACAAGCACTGTTCCCACAGTTATAAACACTTCCCCAGTAAAACGGGAAGTGCTATAAGTGTAGCGTGTGTGCCTGCCGTATTGCACGCACCCCTACACACAGCTACCCACACAGTTTCAAACAGCTATGCCGCAAACATCACAGATGCAATGCGCGAGCTAAGAAACTCCCCGCTAAATGCGGAAAGCTTTATGAATGTGGCGCGCGTGCCCATAATGATGAATGCACCCCCACTTCAAAACACTGTTCATACAGTTTCAAGCACCTCTCCGACTCATGCTGTGAGCATTTCGGAAATAGCGCATGTGCCTGTACTCTCACACGCACCTCTGCACTCGGCTGCTCAGCGCGCACCTGCGCCTCTGAGAGCCATAGATTCTGTGTTAGCACAAAACGATTTGCCGGCGGGGCCCATAGGTCACTGCGACACGCCCCCAGCCGGCATTCAGCCCATATCTGTGCGAGCAGAAGCCTGGGAAAAATTCCCCGACATGCCGAAATGGGTTTTGAACATAATAAAACACGGATACTCACTTCAATTCGCTCGCAGACCACCCCGCTTTTCAGCGGTGGTCGAGACGAAAGTGAGGAAAGATGTGTCACATGTTCTACGCACCGAGGTGCTCAAACTGATAGAGAAGGCGCTATAGAAACTGTTCCTCCCTCTTTGAGCGAGGCGGGTTTTTACAGCCGCTATTTTCTCGTCCGGAAAAAGGACGGTGGCCTTCGCCCCATCCTGGATCTCAGACATCTGAACAAAGGGTTAATGATTCACTCGTTCAGAATGTTAACAACCAAACATATCCTCGCGCAAGTTCGCCCCGGGGATTGGTTTCTATCAGTTGATTTGAAAGACGCTTACTTTCACATCCCGATAGCGCCTCACCACAGGCCCTTTCTGAGATTCGCTTTCGAGGGACAGTCATACCAGTAACACAGTACTACCATTCGGCCTATCATTGGTCGACCTCTTCGCCTCCAAGGAAAACGCGCACTGCCCTCTCTTCTTCTCAAAAAGCACGGACGCGCTCGCCCAAGTTTGGCCGAGCCGCCCCTTGTATGCTTTTCCCCCGATCGCGATGCTGCCTCAGGTCATCAGTCGGATCAGGGAGGTGAAATGTGCAGTGCTCCTGGTAGCCCCACTCTGGAAAAACCAGACGTGGTTTCCAGAGCTGGTACAGATGATGCAATCTGCCCCATGGCCGATTCCGCTGAGGCAAGACCTCCTCGGACAGGCCAGCGGGATGATTCTTCATCCCCGCCCGATCTGTGGGCCCTCCATGCATGGCCCCTCAGCGGGTTCCCGAGAACCTCCCCAGTGGAGTTCTGAAAACCATTACTGAGGCACGAGCCCCTCTACGAGGCGCTTGTATGCCCAAAAGTGGAAAGTGTTCAGTGACTGGTGTGATACCAAGAGCTTGAACCCCAAAGCGTCGCGAGATACCAAGTGTACTCGCCTTTTGCAGGAGCTGCTGGAGGCGGGCCGCACACCCTCCACGCTCAAAGTCTATGTGGCTGCCATAGCGGCGTCACACAATCCTGATAAAGGACATTCATTAGGAAAAACGATCTGATCGTTCGTTTCCTAAGAGGCTTAGGAGGATGAACCCTCCTCGCCCACCTTCGGTGCCGATCTGGGACCTGGCCACGGTCCTGGATGCACTCAAAGGTGCCCCGTTCGAACCTCTCCGAACCGTGCACCTCAAGCAGCTCTCGCTCAAAACCACGCTCTTGCTGGCACTTCGCTTCAGTTAAAAGAGTGGGCGACCTGCACGCTGCTGTCATCAAGCGCTGCTTGCCTGGAATTTGGACCTAACGACTGCAGAGTTGTCCTTAGGCCAAAGCACGGGTATATTCCTAAGGTGCTCTCTACACCCTTCAGAGCACAGGTGATATCTCTGGCAGCTTATCGTCCTCAGCAGACGAAGGTGATGCAAATTTACTCTGCCCGGTCAGGGCGCTAAGAGTATATTTGGAACGTTCTGCCCTGTTCAGACAGATGGAACAATTATTCGTATGCTTTGGCGGCCGAACTAAGGGTCTCGCTGTCTCAAAGCAACGAATATCGCGCTGGATAGTGGATGCTATAGCTTAGCTTATGGAGCCAAGGGCCTTCAATGCCCCTTAGGCGTCAGAGCTCACTCTACGAGGAGCATGGCCTCCTCGTGGGCATGGTCGAGTGTGATACCCATTGAAGATATTTGTGCGGCGGCAGGCTGGGCCTCGCCTTCGACATTTATCAAGTTTTATAACCTACAGGTCCCCTCACTGCATTCCAACATTCTATCAGTCTGACTGTGGAATGAACTGGAGTATGTATATGCTGGGCATCATCTCCTCCCTTATAAGGTCTGTCTCTGACTGACTTAGAGGGTTTATTATGCATACCAGTACACAAAAGCTCAGTACATGAGATATGTGCTTGTGTTTGTACAAGGAGCGCCTCACCTTGAAGGCAAGGGCGCCCTGTCATACCCCACTATATAGCTCGCCGCTGGCCGGCTCGTGGAATATCACTTTGCTTTAAGGCTCAGGCACCTGCCTCTGGCTTTATAGAGCGAAGTCAGCACGCACGGCGTTTTACATGGTGTTCCCATAGCGTAAGCTACTTACGCAATAGGAGAGACCTCTCGATAGGGAGCGACTCGGTTACTGACGTAACCTCGGTTCCCTGAGAGGAGGGAACGACTATTGCGTAAGCTGCCGTGTCTGTGCTTGGTCAGTTCAGCTTCAGTCGATTGAACCTAAAAGAACTGGCATGACGGGACTTTCATTATATAGCCCTCATATGCTAATTTCAGCAGGCTCTGAGCGCTGAATGTGGGACGCGCCCCATTGGTCGCGCGTTCTAAGTCGCCCCGTCACTGGTTCGAGCAGTTGCCGCAGCACAGCCAATGACCGAGCTGCCTCGCTCATCACTGTCTGCTGTGCAGCTGCAATGCGTTTTACATAAAGACTTCAATATTTCTCGAGAAACGGAGTTTTCCCATAGCGTAAGCTACTTACGCAATAGTCGTTCCCTCCTCTCAGGGAACCGAGGTTACGTCAGTAACCGAGTCGTTATCGACTCCCAAAAGAAAGAACCGATTCTGAACACCTGAAACGAGTTGGTAGTAATACCATACTTACTTCCGGTCTACGCAATTTTGTAACAAAAACCCGCCTCTGGTCTTCATTAGCCGCTCGCGAACCACTTTGACCCGCCCTCAAACATTACACTAAGCGGTAGACCAATCACAACAGACTGGGACATCTGACCAATCAGAGCAGAGTAGGCTCCCTGAAAGGAGGAGTTTGGAATGAATCCTATAAAACGGATCATTGAACGAGTTGTTTCTGACACTGGGGAAAAAAAAAAAAAAAGGTAATGCTGCAATTTAAATTACCAAAAGCAAGTTCAAGTGTTTTCTGACTTTGGATGCATGTAAATCTATTTGTACGAGACCTTTAAAACTAAATTAGGTGCGTTTAAAAAACATAATAGGAGCTCTTTACTTAATATTTTCAAGTTCACGCCTGAACCACTTTATTCAATATAGAAAAAGTACTTAATCTTTTCTGCTATGTTTGCTTCACCACAAAATCCTTTTTTTCAGTCAAGAGTGACAGAAAGTCAGAGAGAGAGAGTTGGAAAAAAATCTTGAAAAAGATGCATGACCGCATTGGGAAAAATGCAGCTGTCTGTCCATTTAAAGCGGGTGTTTCGGAGAGGCCGATTTGCAGAGAGACAAAACAGAGCACTTATTTGAATTACAGATATTAAAACGCCAGACCTGCTTGTACAAGTCAGGACAGGACTATTGATCCCAGATGGCAACGTTCAAGACTACGCTAGAGCTTTCATGCGACAAGGCAGAGGCTACATTTCTTCACTGCCGTTTTGAGGAACCGGCAAAACTGAGGAGGACCATTACACGTCCAAGAAAGAATTCATGTGTTTGGCTCTGCATAAGTTGTGCACATTTGTCTTTGCAAATCAAACTCCTTGGCACCAAAACCAAACTCTAAAGCAACACGAACCTGGCCACACACAGACAGGTGTGCTGACGGTTCTCATTTTTGGCAGTAATGAGCTTTGTTTGGTGTTTTCATAAGGCGTTGGAATGTGCTCCCTGATGTGTATCTTGCTGGGCTTAATGCAGAACAGAACTCAGAGAGGGTGAAATGAGCCATTCAGATGTCCTGTCCCTCTCTCTGCTGGCTGAAGGCGAGGGGTGTAATGGGTGGCATCACACGCACGGCTGCTCAAAGTGAAGCAGTACCACAGTTCTCCACTAGAGGGCAGAATTGAGCTTCAAACAGAGCATGTCTGACTACAGCAGAAGTTTTGCTTCAGAACTTAACACATTACCAAATATGTTTATCGTACAGAAGTTATCAAAAATCAAACATTAAAATGTATTAATATTACCACAGGCTTCAGTTTAGTTATTTTACGTGGATGAAGACAAGCCATGCAACTTGGAACCATGCAACCATATTGCATCAGTGGAATTTAGCTAGCTTAAACCAAGCGGCGGTTGAATTTGCACCAAATAAACAGAGTTTGATTGGAGACAGCCTTCGACATCAACAACAAATGATATAAAAGTTTCCTCCTCCCTTTTATAAGCCAATTTATGTTGCTAACCTAACTATGCACATTTTAATATTTGCATTTATAGTAGTTTTTGTCAAATGGGTTGCAACCAACCAGTGTTGCTATCACTTCAAAACACCATCTCAGCATGTGTGTGTGTGTGTGTGTGTGTGTGTGTGCACATATTGTAAGTATGTGAGTGCGTGTGTGCTCATACCTTTTTTCTGAGGAGCTGCAGGCTTGGTTCATCTCACTTTTGGAGATGAAGTTCCTGATCTCTGAGAAGTACGAGTCCTCCTTCTCATCCAAAAGTGCATGATTGTCAGACTCCGAGTTCGGTGAGGAAATATTTGTTCCTAAATTTGAGAGGATCCCAGACTGCTGACTCACTAAAATGAATATATATATATAAAAAATATATATACATGTGTGTGTGTATATATATATATGAGAGAGAGAGAGAGAGAGAAACATTTAAACAAGAAAGCCCATGGCAGATCAGAGATTTAATTTCCTCTGGCATCATGTAAACATACTATCATTTCAAGTTAGAATGGAAATACATTTTACCTGGAATATTTTCATGTTCATGTTTCTTTAAGTGGCGGTCCAGATTAGTCTGTTGACCAAAGCAGCGATTGCAAAGGTGGCACTTGAAAGGTTTTTCCTTGTTGTGAATGTTACGAACATGTCGCTGGAGGTTGGAGGAGATGCTAAATGATCTGTCACAGTATTTACATCTGTGTGAGAGGGCCAGAGAGAGAGAAGCAAAGATCTTGGATGAGGGTTTTGTCTACTGTACACATCGGTTGTGTCTCAAAATGATGCCAAAAAATGCACCTTTAAAGGGATAGTTCACCCAAAAATGAAAATTCTCTCATCACTTACTCGCTTTCATGCCATCCCGTCATGTGTATGACTTTCTTTTTCTGCTGAAAATAAATGAAGGCTTTTAGAAGAATATCTCAGCTCTGTAGTTCCATACAATGTAAGTGAATGGTGACCAAAATTTAAAACTCCAAAAATCACATAAAGGCATCATTAAAGTAATCCATAAGACTCCAGTGGTTTAATATTAATGTCTTCTGAAGCTAAATCACTTTGGGTGAGAAAAAGATCAATGTATATGTGTGTGTGTAATATATATATATATATATATATATATATATATATATAAACTATAAATCTCCACTTTCAGAATGTGAAAGTGAAAGTAGATATTTATAGTAAAAAAGGACTTAAATATTGATTTGTTTCTTACTCAAACCTATAATAATGCTTATGAAGACATGTATTTAACCCCTTACTGATTTATTTGATGCTTCCTTTATGTGATTTTTGGAGCTTGGAAGGTCTGGTCACCATTCACTTACATTGTATGAAACTACAGAGCTGAAATATTTGTCTAAAAACCTTTGTTTGTGTTCTGCAGAAGAAAGAAAGACATAGACATCTGGGATGGCATGAGGGTAAATGGTTTACCACTTTTAACAATGAATATTAATTGCATTATAATATGGGATGGAATGAGGGGTGAGTTAATGATGAGAGAAGTTTCATTTTTTCCATACTTTACTACAACTATCGCATTAAGACACAAGCATTACCAACACAATGCAGACAACTGCCGTTCTTGCAGTTGTAATCAGTGGGAACTTTTACACCAAGCCTTATTTATGCATATCCCAATCTGTATTATATAATTTTAAGTGAATTAAAACTGTTTTCCAGATTTTTGGTTTGATGACCTAAATTGGCTTTACATCGATCAGCCAAAACATTAAAACCACCTGCCTAATTTGTTTCTAGGTCCCCCTTGTGCTGCCAAAACAGCGCCAACCTGCATCTCAGAATAGCATTGTGAGATTATATTCTCCTCAATACAATTGTACAGAGCGGATATCTGAGCTACCATAGACTTTGTCAGTTTGAACCAGTCTGGCCATTCTCTGTTTGACCTCTCTCATCAACAAGACATTTCTGTCCACAGAACTGCCGCTCACTGGATGTATTTTGGTTTTAGCACCGTTCAGAATAAATTCTAGAGACTTGTGTGTGAAAATCCCAGGAGATCAACAGTTACAGAAAAACTCAAACCAGCTTGTCTGGCACCAACAATCATCCATGCGACTATCTAATCAGTCAATCGTGTGGCAGCAGTGTAGTGCATAAAATCATTCAAATACGGGCCAGGAGCTTCAGTAAACGTTCACATAAACCATCAGAATGGGTAAAAATGTGATCTCAGTGATTTTGACCATGGCATGATTGTTGTTAAAGCTGTAGTGTGACCTTAACCCAACCCCTAACCACATAAAACCCAACAAAATTATAATTAAGTTTCTTCTCAGTGGCGTTTACAAATATTGTAACTGCAATGCCTTTTGTTTGCATTCAATATGTACTGTATAGTGGCATAGTATTGGAATAAAAAAATATAAGCAAAAGTGGTAACCAGCAATATCACTACTAAATACTCATCTCTTTGAGATCTATCAGCATTTTCCAGTAAATCTTAATAAAAAATACACTAAATACAATTAACAGACTTCCAGTACAGGGAATATCATGATAATTGTCCAACAATGTTTGGAACCACTTTGAAGATGTGTAAACAGTGGTGAGATATTGATTCCATCCTTACAGGAAACTTAAATTTGGACTTTGCCATAAACGTTTTCCTCCTCATTGCAAGTAAACCAATGAAATAGTCCTTGCAGGCTTGTAAACTTGATGTTGGCCTAAATCATTTACAGCTTTGAGAGGTTTGTTTCAACTTAAGCAATATGTGATATGAGCTGTCCTTTTGGGTCTGTGCCTCTGTGTGTGAATGTGTGCTATAACAGCCACATCTCGGTTTCCATCGCTGGATCTCTGTTGCTCACTTGTTTTCAATGTCAGGCCAGCCAGAATAGGCAGGAGAACATCAATTTAATGTGCTGATAAACAAACATCGCAGCGGGGCAGTGTCAGGAGTTCGGTGGACAGTGCCTCTTTTGTTGGGTGGCCGCTGCAAAGTTGACTTTCAGGGCTAATTGCGTTGGGAAAATCGCTCGTCATCAAGTGCTTGGAATCAAGATGCAGGCCCATTTTCATGTTCCAGTTTATTTTGTGAGCAAATGTGTGTGTGCATCTGTATGAACCCATTTACCAGACTTGAACATCACGGTTCATAGAGAATGGTAGAATGCCAAGACAAAGTTCCTTGTTTTTTTTTTTTTTCAGCCAGTCTTTTCTACCCCCCATTTTGTTTATTTTCATTACCCGGTCCAAGGGGACTATAAATTACTTCATCATCTCAGTTCTTTTTGCCTTTTTACAAGCACTGTACATGAAGCGTTACAATCCGAATGGGGTCCTTTCAATGGTCAGACCTAGTGGGCCAATTTCGCTGCATAGAGTAGCTGATAGCATCTACAGCAGGCAAATCGCCTTCTACAATGAAGCCTGAAGCCTGCCGAGCAAAGCCCTGCTCTGATATTGGCCTGACTCGGCCCTTTTTGCCGAGAGTAAGACGGGGAGATGCTGATGATGTCTGCTATTTGTTAGGGTAAATTGTTTCTAAATGAGCTAATTAGGGGATTGTTGCAAAGGAGCCAAGCATGTAGCGCTCGCGTCCCACGGGAGGCTCTCTATCTCGTCGAGTGCGTTCACAGGGCTCTATGGTAGATTAGTAGAACTCAAAGAGGGCCTTGATTCTGTCTGACCCTTGTTTGTACGCATGGAACTCGGGTGAACCGATGTCAATGTTACAGAACTTCAAAACACTTTTAATAAAATGTCATAAAACTTGTACAAGTTGTACTTTTTCTGAAGAAAATATAAGTGTTTTCTAGGTCATTGCTATGCGGCTGCCAAGTTGTTCTGAGTGGTTGCTAGGTTATTGTTATGCAGTTGCTAGGGTGTTCTAGGTGGTTTCTAGGTCATTGCTAGGTGATTGCTAGGGTGTTCTATGTGGTTGCTATGTAGTTGCTAGGCTGTTCTGGGTGGTTGCTACTGTAGGTCATTGTTATGCACTTGTTAGTGTGTTATTGGTGGTTGTTAGGTCATTGGTGTGCAGTTGTTATGGTGTTCTGGGTGGTTGCTACTGTAGGTCATCATTGTTATGTGGTTGCAAGGGTGTTATTTGTGGCTGCCAGGCCATTTCTAATTTGTTCTGTGTAGTTGCTAGGTCATTGCTTTGCAATTACAAAGGTGTTATGGGTTGTTGCCAGGCCGTTTCTAGGTCATTGCTAGGTGATTGCTAAGGTGTTATATATGGTTGCTTGGTCATTGCTGTGCAGTTGCTAAGGTGTTCTGTGTGGTTGCTAGGTCATTGCTGTGCAGTTACTATGTTGTTCAGATTTGTTGCTAGGTCGTTGCTTGGAAATTGCTAGGGTATTCTGTATGGTTACTACATTGTTGCTATGCAGTTGCTAGGGTGTTCTTGGTGATTTCTAGGTGATTGCTAGGGGATTGCTAAGGTGTTATGGGTGGGCACTAGGTAGTTGCTAAAGTGGTTGCTAGATTGTTGTGAGTGGTTGCTAAGTCATTGTTAAGTTGTTTCTATGGTGTTCTGGATGGTTGCCAGGCTGTTGCTGTGCGGTTGCTAAGGTGTTCTGGATGGTTACAAGGACATTGCTCTGCAGTTGCTAAAGTGTTCTGGGTGGTTGCTGGGTCATTGTTAGGTGGTTGCTAGGGTGTTCTGGGTGTTTGTCAGGTGGAAGTCAGATAAGCCCAGATCTCTAGGATATTCTTGTCTCTAGATATGGCTCTGGTCCCTCCTTCAATAAAGTTTATAGAATTTTATTTTTAAATGGTAGTTTTGACAGACATCTCAGTAATATTACACACCAGTCCTCAACAAGCACCTTACGGTTTGGGGTATCATTAATGCCCATAAACTAAAGGCCATGTTACATGCCAAAGCAAAACCTACAGTAAGTGTGAACAATAGTAATACTGATGCTTGCCTTACCAAGCTCCACTAACATGATAGTTTCTCTCAAAAATGCCTTTACATGAATTTAAAACAGTCTCTAGCAGTTAAAAGTCTTTATCTAAGCTCTGTCCGGTTCAAAATATCACTTAAAACTTTGAAAGCCCCAATGAGCCCTCACCCTCATAGAGGACTTTCCACAGCTGGTCAGAAGCCAAATCAATGATAATTAAGCCTTTCTATAAACAGACCATGGATGTCCCCAGGGTGCTATTACCAGCCAACATTGTCCAGAGCTCGCTCTACCTCCAAAACATCTGCGGAGACAGAATCAATCTTTTCTCTTTTTTGATCGCTCTGCCTCTCATGTCTTTCATTTCTTTTATCTCAAATTTCTCTGAATAATCAGCATTAGATAACAAAATATCTAACAAAGTGTGCTTTGTTTTAAAGAAATATATCACAAACACACTTTTAAAGCAAACATGTCATAAAAAGAAGTTAGGTTGTTAGGTTTCAAATTATAAAAGGATATATATATACTTTTCAACATTAAGAGGAAAAGTATTTGGAAGCCCATATAGTTAATGTGATGAACAACACCTGACTTCATACAGTATATCCACTAAAAATCACCTTGGGACCAGTTGGTACCAAGTAAATTGTTTAGAAAAGTGAAGTTCGTTCTGAAAAAACGGTCTAGAAACATTTGTTTGCAGATCCCACTTAGTTTGATATTTTGTATCTAGTGCAATGAAATTCATACATTCTTAAATGTGACTTAAGTGTTCAAATACATTTAGGGCCACTGTAATGGGAATAAACCTTAGATTATGGAGTGATGTGGAAACTTGGATTTAAGTCTGCCTGTGTTTGTTGAGAACGTGGCCTTGTCATGTAAAGCTACTTGAATGTTTATGCATGCAGTCAAAAATACTCTACTTTCAATACTGCATTAGTTTGTGTGTGTGTGTGTGTGTGTGTGTGGGGGGTCTCAGAGAGGCTTACCTATATGGTTGTTCTCCTGTGTGTGTTCGTAAGTGCCTTGTAAGATTAGCTGACCTGGGAAAGATTTTCCCACAGTACCTGCAAAGTTTGAAAACAAGACTTTGATACAACCTCCCAGCACCTACATCTCTTATATACAGGGAGTTCTAGATACAGCATACATACAGATTCAACACATCAAAATATCACAAAACACATTGTATTTAATGTAAGCTTTAGACAAATGCTGTAAAACCAGAATTATGTGAACAAAACTAGAGTTAAAGGGAAAGTTCATCATATACTCACCCTCACCCAAATGAAAAAAGGCAGAATGTTAGGGGCTTGACATAGATTACTTTCATTGCAATCATTTTCCATACACTGAATGTGAATGGTGACTGAGACTAACATTCTGCCTAACATCTCTTTTTTGCTCCATAGAAGAAAGAAAGTAAAAAATGTTGGGCAAACTATCAATTTAATGACATGGCTAACATTACTTCTCTATGTTCTCTTCTATTGAGGTGATGTGTGTTTTAGTATGTTGGTGCAACTATAATTATAACCGAATGCGAGTAATACTTTAACTAGAGCTGTAGTGTAAAGAATGTGTTTTCTCCTGTTTCACCAGTGCTCCTCACCTGCAGGTGTATCGCTCCTTGCCTTTGCGTAAGATAGCGTCGGAGAGAGAGGGAGGCGGGGAGCGGAAGTCAAAGAGGTGGTGTGAGGAGTGCTGGAGGGAATTGGGAGCATCCAGTTTCAGAGCACTAAAGCTTTCCAACTTCTCAGTCATGTTTTCCATGGCAGACACCTGAGGAGAGAACATGAGGAGAGTTCAGAGACGAATACAGTGTTTGATGCACAGTATAATCAGAATCTCCTCTCAAATTGATTTTGTGAGGGATTAGGGACAATCTGGGACAAAAAGGTGTTGTATTTGTTTAGGGCAGATACATGTGGAACAGAACAACAGAGATGGTGATGAGCTGTGACAGTGAGCCTGGTCGTTTTGCATCATAACCAGACAGGATGGAAAGCCGGAGGAAGTTATATATCAGAAGGTCGAGTCTTGATTGTGCTGTTCAAGAGTGACCTCCCTAACCTATGGCACATTGGCAGCCACTCGAGCAGCCCCCCCGGGAGCCTCCGGCTCCTACTTTGTTCCCAACAAATCTCTGAGAGAAGCGTCTGAATGAGCCATTCACCTCTGTGAGCGGTAACCATACAATGCAGTTTAAGATACCCCTCGCTGATAGTACTTCCCCTGTTACAGAACAAAGGCTTTGCTATGTGGCTCTATAGCCAAAAACAGCTTACATCCTTCCTACTTATGGAATAAACACAGACATGTTTAAATAAATTAAGACACAGCATCTGCCTCTGAGTATTACCTTGATTCTGTCAGTGTTTTAGTTGAATATCGACAATCAAGCTCCTGATAATGCTTGTTTTTTAGTGATGTTCAAACCTTTTAAAAGCTGCAATGGTAATTACAGTTTGATAAATCTTCAATAGTTTACATTGAATTCATATACAATAAAAAAAAAACTGTACTATTAAAAAAATAAATGTAAACAAAAAGCCTGGACGTGGATGGATGGGTGGATGGATGAATAGCCTCATAATGAATATCAGATAGTTGGATGGATGGATGGATATTTAGATTTAGAAGAAAGACCTTTGTGAACAGGTATGTGGATAGGAGAATAAAAGAGAAAAAGGAGAAAAGGAAAGAGTGAGGTTTGGATTTGGAGGGAGGTAGGTCAGCATTGATAGAGGCCAGATTTACAGGTCAGATAAGACAGTTCCCAACAAGAGAGGCCATTCTATTACACACAAACACAGGAAGTCACTGATCGACATGCAGACATTATCTAGGCAGCCAGAGCAAGAAAAAAAATGCTAGGAAGTTATTAGCGGTGGGACTCAACTGAGAACTTCCCAGAGACAATGTCTACTCCAAAAGTATGTGGCATAATTTTATTCAATTCAAAAGGCAATTATTAATAATATTTTCATTATTGTTGTCACCATTCAAAGGTGGGAAAGGTTTAAAATGCTGACTCAAACAATGGTTGTTGTTTTATTTAGGGCAAAAGATAAATAATTTTGAATGCACTGCATGCCAGAACAGGCAGTACCTTGTTTGAGATTATCTTCATGATGAAAATAATCTAATGATAACAAATACCATCATAAATTGGGAAATTTTACAACAACTCCGCTTGACTCCACTTCAAACTAAAAAGGGCCTAAGGTGGAGAAGATTGGGGAAGTGTTTTGGTGTTTCGGCATACAACAGATATTGCAATACTGAGAGGGATTTTTTACCAAGATCCACTTTTGCAAGTAAAGCAAACATATGCAAATAGAATACCTGAGGATGGAAGAGTAGTGGTGCCGGCCTCAGGTATTTCTCCTTTAGAGCTCCTACTGGGTCTAAAAGCTTCCTTTTCTCCACCCTGCTGGACAACAACACCAAGGGTTACGTACCAACGAAGGGTGATTGTAAACCTCAAAATGGGGCCTCAAGTATCTACATTTCTGGCAACTGTTTCAGTGTCTATCTTGGACTCTCCTTAAGTTGGATCTTACAGTAAGGCCTACTCGGGTTAAAATACCTGTAGATGGGGTCCATGAAGAACGGCGAGGGCTTGGCATAGTGGAATGATTGCTGCTGCTGGGGAGAAGGTGGCTGGGGGAGGGATGCTGGAAGTTGAGGCATCTGGGGCTGGTGCAAGCTCTGGGACTGAGTTAATGCTGGATGCTCATCTTTAGATGCTTTGCAGTTTGTGCCATAGACGTGATTCTTGCGCTTTTCAGGTATGCCACCATTCTGGCTGGCTCGGCTTCGACTACCTATACTGAGGTCCAGAGGCTGCTCCTCGCCTGGGGCCAGGAGTGTGTTGGATGGCAATGTGGGCTTGCTGGGAGGTGGAGGGAGAGGTTTGACATCCTTGGGTTTGGTGGTAAGATCGAAGGGGGAATCCACAGTGGCTGTAGTTAATTTCTGTATTTGCTCATGAGCGGATTTGGGCTCAGGTTTGAAGAACATGCCAGGATTAAGTGCTCTGTCTGTGAAGGGATACAATGAATGTGGGAAGTTGGGCAGAAACTGGAAAGGGAACATGGAATGGTAGTTCAAGGAGCCCATCTTTTTTTCCTGCAAGCCCATGAAGCCTGTGCCAAAATACTTTTCTGCAATGGAGGCGATGGCTTTAATGGAGTCAGTGGTGGCACTGGAGGGTGGAAGTGTTTGCTCTTCTGGAGGTGGGAAGAAGGAATGCTGCGAGGAGAGGAAAGGACGCTCACAAGGGAGGTTCCCTGAACTAGAGATCAACATCGAACTGCTGCTGACTTCGTCCTGCTTGCTCTCTTGCACCGGTTTCCTTCTACTCTTGTCCCGTTCGCTCTCTGCCTCACTTTCTAGGTCGGTGCCAGACACCGTGCCAGTTGTGGTGTCTAGATCCGTGCCACTGGATGTGTTAACATCTTCTAAGTCACTACCATCAGACATGTCATTCATCTTCACTTTATTCTTGTTGTCTGGGAATGACAAGTCCAGTTTAGACTCTCGATTCTCTTCTGACAGGCTGCTGAGGGCACTTCCGACATTGCCGTTGCTGTTGCTAATGGATGAAACCATGGATAGAGTAGGAGCATCAAGAGAAGGCAGCTTCCCATCTTGAGTGTTACTAAGTGGGCTCTTTAGCAGTGGACTAGGGGGTAACAATGGAGGTCTTGGATATAGTGATGGAGGAAAGATCCCTGGGAAGCCGTGGGACATGGCTGGGAATGCTGGGGGCGCTGTGGAAAAGGACAGCCCTGCATGATGGTGCCTGGATGGGAAGTAATCGCCAAAGCCAAGTCCAGCATGATGCAGGCCGGGAAGAGACTTCGACTTGCCTAAGATGGGACTTGAGGTCATAGGTATGCCCGATGTGAATATGCCTCCTGGGTTATAATGGTTCTTGCCTTCACAAAAGCGCCGGTGCTTGTTGAGGGACGAGGTAGTACTGAACATTTGCCCACAGTCTTTACACTTGATTTGGGTGCGGCAGTCTGCATGCATCCGTTTGTGACGGCACAGGTTAGAGAACTGGGTATACGATTTGTGACACACCTCACCTGGGAGAACACACATGCCTGGTTAATTCTATTAACATATTTTTATGTTCTTATTGTCATTCAATAACAGCAATAATCTGGTAGCTGATCAGATCAATTGATCAACTTTTCATGCTGTATATTATGTTCAAAGACATGACAATTTTTGCAATGAACTCTCCTATGTTTTGAAGTGTAAGAGAAAATTATCTTAAAAGCAAAACACTAGCTGCGTCCCGAATAGCATACTTCTGCTCTTTTCTACACCACTTTGTAGTGAAAGTAGTGTGAGTAGTGTGTTCACACTGAAAATGCAAAGAAAAGTACTACAAGTATGCATATCAGGTACAGCTGACATAAGAGTGTGGAATGTTGGACACTTAAGCGATCAAGGCTTGCCCTATGTAGAGAAAGCGGTGGGGTTATCTGGCCGCAGTGCTGGCCTGACAAAACAATTGTAATTAATGATGAATGTGACAACTTGTGAAACTTCTGTATAGATGGCTGTTACATGCCCTGTTATGTATTCTTATTTTTGCCTCTCTTATTTTTTAATTGCTTGACTACCTTATGGTAGCCAGAATGTTTTTCTTGGCTGTGTTGTGTCTGTGTCTTATCAGCAGATTAAGCTCACCTGTGTACCTGACATGCCTATAAAAGGAGTTCTATTTGTAAGCAGGAGTTACCTGGTGAAAGTGAGTCGAATGTTTTATCATCACCCCAAGCTGTATGAATATGTACATTATTTGATATATAAGTGTTTGACTGAGTTTGGCTAGTGCACTAAAGCTAGTAGCAACACTTTGGATGACTTTGAAATGTCACTTCCGTTAGTATTTCATTTGAGACAATACTATAAAATTCAAAGTGCATACTGTAGTTTAAGTGCACAGTGTATTGTGTGGCATTTGGGACACAGCTACTGTAACACCATATGGTTTACCTAAGTTCAGCTAACATATTAATATCTTAAAATGTAAGATATGAATATATCTGATGAGAGAATTTTCCTTATTGGGGAGAACTTTCCCTTTAAGGTAAAAACTGCAAGTTACCACTTTTAACAATGAATATCAATTGGATTAAATAAAACATAAATTAATAAATAAATAATAATAATAAAAAAACTTATATATGTAGAAACAATCTGACTTGTATTGACTATTTCAATGAATATTGTATACATATAAATCCATGTACACTGATACAGCATACATGCATTTGGACATCGGACAGCAACAAACAGAACATTGTGAAGCCAAGCAAAAAAAGATGGTGGGGTTTTTTTTTCCTCAGTGTTGGTAAGAGGGCAGCTGAAACACTGCAGAGACATTTACCTTTAAACATTACATCTGCCTTGGCCATACACAAGCCTTACGGGCCCTCAAAAGAATATGCACAGTTACAAAATAAAACAAGAAGGGTAAAATGGAGTAATAAAGAGAGCGATAAAAAGAGCACGAAAGAAAAGCGAAACAAATGTAGAACAAAACAAAGAATGGCTCTAGAATTTCATTTAGTTTCTCTGACCTATAAAACAACAGCTGTCACAATCTTGGGGTGGAGCTAGCCGGGAGGTCTTTGGACACTGGTAATTGTATCTGAGGCTTAGACAAGACTGCTCAGACTTACAGATGAAAGGCTTGACACTGCTGTGTATGTGCTTGTGCTGCTTGAGGCCTGAGGAGGTGGCAAAGGTCTTGCCACACTCAGGGCAGGTGTGGGCTCGGGCCCCGACGTGCTGAGAGCGGATGTGCCGCTGGAGGTTGCTGGGGTCTGTGAACACCTGAGAAACACATAACTATGACAACTTAGCACCAAGTTTAAATATATACATATAACATAGTGTAAAGGCTATATATAGCTGATTATCTAAGACCTAGAGTTGCAGTTGTTTAATATTATCATTCGAATGTAAAAATGCATATAAACAGATTATTCAATGTATAGTATGTAAACTTGTGTATAATAGTATAAGTGGGGTCCAAAAGTCCACATCGAAAATCTAAAAAAGGGAACATTTTTAAAATATTAAATTAACAAGAAATATTTAAGATTATGCACTATTTCTAGGCCACAAATCAAAATAAGCTAATTTGTTAAATTGATTGTGTTAACTTCTTTGTACGAAAGTTCAAATTTCCATGCTTTGGAATATTCTCAAATCATTCTGGATAACAAGGATCATCAGGTTTTGCACAAACTTGTGGAGTCCATTCCAGCGCAACTGCATGCTGTCATTCATGTTAGTTTTCCAAATCAACTTCAAAGTAATTTGTAATGGGGGGAAAATAAAAAAACATATTAAATCAGAAAAATGCTAAATTGAGGTATTTTCACTAGTGGTCTCTGACTTTTGTTCCCCACTGTATTAATCAATAAATGAAAACACAACATGAAACTCTGGACAGCCTATTAAAAATATCAGTGTCACAGAAGGTTAATATAGCCTACCTTATCACAGTTTTCACACTCAAAGCGCTTGCCACTGTCATGTGACATCTGATGACGAATGAGGTTGGATTTCCAGTTGAAGGCTTTGGGGCATTGGTCACACTTATATTCTCTCTCCTCTGTGTGTATGATCATATGCTGCCCGAGACTAAGAACACATAAGAGCATCATAAATATTTTCTATGCGACCATCATTTAGGCAATTAAGGCAAATATATATTTAAATTAGTACAAAGGTGGTCCAAGTAACTGTGGTTAATGTGGTTAATTACATAACTTTGGCAGCTTGGCAGAGCATGCTGACCTGTACTCGCTAGGAAAGATCTTTTCACAGTCTTTGCACTCGTGCACCGGCTCATCGCTGTCTTCACACTCCTGTTTGAAATCTTCGCTTAGCGAGTCAAAGATGGAGTTGCTGCTACTGCAGGAGTATTTCTGATGCCGCCGCAACTCAAGCTTTGAGGTGAAGAGCTCGTCACAGTGTTCACAGCGATACATCTGCTCATCTGTGGTGATGACATCACACGATTGCTCGTTAATAACAATTATAAGGTCATTTTCAAATAGACATGATACAGCCTAGGGACCTGAAGATGTGCTTTGTGTGGTGTTCTCTTACACCAACGAAAGTAAATGACATTTTTTAGATTATGTAGAAATCGAACCTTAAAGGGCTAGTTAACCCAAAAATACAAATTCTCTCATCTTTTAAAACTTTTTTACAATAAATTCACCTCCCTGCCCAGTAGGTGGCGATATGCAAAAAAATGTGAATCGGCAAAAATAAAAGAAGAAGAGTGTGAAAGTGAAAGTTAAGATTTAGAGTAAAAAAGGACTTAAGGCCAGGTACTACAGGCAAAAATAATGATTTTAATATAAATAGTTAGTTTTTATGCTTTTATACAACCGTTGGCATGTAAAATAAATAAGAAATAGGAGTTGGCGGTAAATACAGAATGATACAATTATACATTTTTGACCTTGGAAACCTCGGACCTTCACATGTACAGAATTATAGCTATGTTTTATTTGTGTGTCATATGTAACCTTTGAATTGTTAATGAAAATGTACAATATAACTTGTTCGGTTTGTGGAAAACACGTTCTAACACTAAATTATTTAACACCGATTTTCTCAAAATGACATTTTGCACACATACCGAGCTTGACGACTCATGTCGCATAATAGGTAAAGCCGAATAATTCGACATACTTCTTCCTACTTGGAATAGCTAGACATGTTCAGAGGGATTTTTTGATATCTTATGTAGTATTATATGCAAATAAATAGGGGAAAATCTTGTTTTTTTTAACATGTGCCAAGTGTATTTTAACATAATGAACTGAGAGAACAATATTCTTACAAAAGCCTCTATAGATTACCAACCACTTAGTTATTGATCACATTAAAACAAACCAAAAATTTCTGACGTCATCTACCATGTCTATATTGTGTTTTACGTAATATGCAAATTAGTGCATATTTAATGAGATAACAATTAATTAGCATATGGGGGGGGGGGGTTACAAAAGTTACAATACAAAAAAAATATATATATATATATATATATATATATATATATATATATATATATATATATATATATATATATATATATATATATATATATATATATATATATATATTTATTTTTTTTATTTTTTTGGGAACAATTTTATTTGAATCCAAGTGTGAACTGTAAAAAGTGGAAACCTGCCATTGTTACCATTCAGAGTTATTTCTATGTGATTTAACCCTTAAAATTAGTTTCATTGGTGTAACCTGTATTCAGGTTGATTCGGTGATGTTATATCATATTTTGACTTGAATCAAACCCTAAAATCTAAATAAATCTAAAATTAATTTAGATAAGGTACATTTAACATTATATTCAATTTAAATTCAACGCAATGCAAAAGAAAGTCAATTAAATTCAAAAGCATCAAGATATGATCCACTTTGATCACCATACTCAAATTCAAAATTCAGAGTACAGATAGCTCTGATACTACATGCACTACTCACTAAGACCAAGCTAGAAAATGAGAACATTTCTACACTCCTCTTACATTTTACCAGTGCCTGGGTATTCTTATGACTCAATATTTTAAAAGCAAAGTCCATGAATAGGTTATAACAACTGTATTAATGCTTTATTACAATAACTAAATGAATCCTGTTTTATTTTTCAGTTTCTTTAAATGACACACATTGATAGAAGACACACACACACACACACACACACACACACACACACACACACACACACACACACACACACACACACACACACACAATACGTTTATACTTCTAGGAAAAAGAACTAGCATTTTGAATAAAATGCCCTTGCAACCTTTAAAGCGGGCTTGACCAGGAGAACTAAACTAAGTCATAAAAATTTTCAGTACTGATTTAATGTGAAGAGAAAGTCAGAGCCAAACAAAAGTTTTTTGTTGTTGTTGTTGTTTTTTGTTTTTTTACAGAAAAGCCATAAAAAGAATTTGAGACATTATCTTTCCGTCCCATCAGTTGCACTAATGACTAAGGGGGAATTTTAGGGGAAAAAGACAGAATGGGAAACTAATAGCTCTTGGAGAGATGTAGGGGGAACACAATTATGTGCAGTTTAGCGGCTAATCTGCGAGCATGGGTGAGGTCCCCCGAGACTCCTCGAACTCCACTCCAAATTCCACCACCGATAAGCCATGAGGCGGAGGTAGATGTAGAGAGCTCTCGTTTGGTCTTTCTCTGCCTGTCTATCTGTTTGTCTCTCTCAGTCTCTTGTCTTACTGTCTGCCTGTCTTCGATGACCATGTTCATTGTACTCTACGATTTCTTGTCCTTAGTTTTCTGAATTGCTCTGTCTGAGCCTGGCTTGCATCTTTTGGCGTCCCTGTCTACCTCAGCCAAGGTCTTTGTCTCAGAGTGCTTTCTTCTTGCATTTTTGGCAGAGTTCTGAGGAAACATCTCTATCAGATAAAACATTTAGCTTGTGTTGGAGAATGACTTTTGTGCTGTCATCCAAGACACATCTCAGTGCTTTAGAAAATTCTCAGTCTGTATCAACTACTCTCAGTCTCACTTCCAAAAGCAAAGGGCAAAACCGCCAGATCACCTAGAAACAAACCAACCAACAGCCAATGCTGAATGCAATATTTAAAAGATGACTGCAGAGTTTGTGCTAGAAAGTAGCAACATTTAGCATTTTTTGAAGTCAAGTGTAGTTCAATAGCCTGTGTTTGAATATTTCTTTCATTGCCCTGACCTTTGCATAATAAGAAGACATGTAAGATGGGCCAGTCTAGCATCATAGTGATAGTTGGCATGGGTGAATGAGTGTGGTCTGTGTAAGTTTGTTTAAAAGAGTGCTTAATGACTTGCATTAATCTCACCTTCCATGTTCGGTGCCATTGAGCCCTCGGGGAAAACTCCGTCCTTCATGTAAAGCATTAACTCCTCCCCTACTTCAATATCTCTAATAGCTTTATAATAGATCTGCAAAGAAAAGAGAAGAAACGCGTATGGTATTTAAAACCACAAACAAAAAGGCCTTAAAACGACACGACATTTACTACAATAATAATAATAATATTAATACATTTATAATATATTTCATAGCTTTAATTTGTATATGTATATATGTATATACACATAAAAAAATGATATAGATATTATTTTGCAACTAATACAACTAACATAGCAACTAATGAGCAAATAATAAACTTGTCGGTTATTTTTGTGTACAGTGTTAGGGTTAAAAAACACAAATATACACAGCCAATAATGACAATAGAGGGTAAAATATTTTTCTTTAAAGTGAAATCGCGCATCATATTCCTTTATTCGATCAATTTAGGCCTAGTTAACGAAACTTGACAAAGAATAAATTAAATCTTGCAAATATAAACACTTACTCACAAAACACGCGCATCATGAGAATTTCGCGAATAAAAAAAAAGATGCAATACAAAAGACCATAAAATGTAATTATATAAATACAAAACACATTCTTAAAATACAATAAAACAATATATAATCACTATGTGTCCGATGTGATGATGTTTTCGTTTAGCTTTAGTTTTCACAATAATAATAATAATAATAATAATAATAATAATAATAATAATAATAATAACAACCTCAAATGAAACACACACACATACACATTTTTATTTGTTTTCAAAATACAGCACTATAATTGCTAAAAGTATCTCCGTGTGTTAATTGCAATTGCGACAATACATTTTAGCAGTTTCGTCTGCCCGTTTTTTTATTTTTTTATTTAGTCTAGAGTAATTAGCATTTGTTATGTATTTAAGATCCATTCAACTAAAGTTGATTTAACTACAATCCGGGCTAATTTTTTTTTTTTTTTTTTTTAGCAGGATGCTTCGATATTAAGTAAAGTAAATGAAACGCAAAAAAAAAAAAAAAAAAAAAAGAAGAAGAAGAAGAAGAAGGAAAAAAAAAAAGAAACTGAATTGTGTCCTTAAACTGGGACTTCTGGTGACAAACCCCACTTAGCCTCTTCTTTTCTAACAGAAATACATGCAAAACACATATAAATTGTAATTCAAAATATGAGTAATCTATATATTAACCAGGTCGAATTTAATAGAAATAAAAAAAGGAAGTAAATAGTCAGTTGGGGAAGCGCTTCTAAATGAAGACCTCCCAGACTCGTCATGCACTGAACGTGACGGTACCAGTTGTACCCTCATGGGGGCGCTCGTGGATAGGCAACAGCAGCTGATTTGGGCCGCTCTTCGAAATAAAGACATACAGCAAACAAATCCAAACCAGCACAAACTTCATCTTATAGTTCTAATGTTGTGACAACTCTAATGTGTGTTACAAAAGTAGGCCAAGGCATTGCGCTGGTCGCTGAAGTGGGCTGGCCAAAGCATAACAGATCTATATTATTATCATTAGCATTGATATTACTATAGACTATGTTTAAAATTAAACTAAGGTAAGAGCAAATCTGACCTTTTTCTTTCCCGAGAGGTGATAAAGTTGGGCAAGGTGTTGAGCGGTTGATCTCAAAGCTTCCAGTTGTAATAGTAGTTCTGGTCCCGTCGAGTTCACCACGCAACCCATAGTATCATGACACTGCGCTCGACAGCAGCGCGAGACAGAGAGTCCGTACTTTGATGAGGTGAGTCGTGCTCATTAGTGATTCTTTCTATCGGCCACTCCTCCTCTCTTATCTCCAACCAAAAGGATTGAACCCCTCCCCATGTCCTCTCCTCCTCTGACCACTACATGAATCTATTATTGATGGAAAATATATCTTTCCAAGGCTAATGAAAAAAATAAATGAAAAAATATGCATCAACTGTTGGGTTGAGCGCGTGCGCGAGACGTGCCCTCTGCGCGCTCCTCAATGAAAAGTTGTGATGTTTTCCTTCACGCTGTAAATACAGCACTGCACCTGTTTTTACTCGCTGCATACCAGAAACACTTCTTAGCAGCTTTAAACGAATTACAGTTCCGCTTTGAAGGAATACATGCAACATTTGTGCAGACAATCGTTTCTGAGACACTAAACTGTAATTATTATCCTACTATTTAATGTTCTTACTTTTATGTCGAATAACCCAACTGGCAGAAAAAACAAAATCCTCATAAATGCCACAACTGTTTGTTACATGCATTATAATTTACATTATATTAGAACATAAATTAATAATAGAGGACACAAGATATTGCAGGTTGCTCTTCTCCATTATTCTATATGTAAGATATAAATGATAATATTAATAATAATAATGAATAGAATAATTAATCTGCATACAATTATTTAAAACATGTATTAGTATCTGCATATTCAAACAGCTTCCTGCTTGATTAAATTAACAAAGTATATTTATCAGGGCCCTTGCATGAAATTCTGGGCCCCTTTTTTATTAAAAAAATGCAGTTTAAAGTTTGTTGTGGACCCCTGGACCCTGGATAATTATTATCTTTTTTTTCTTAATGTGTATATGTATTGATATTTATCCTGGTATAATACATAGAGGAAGTCGCTGATTTCATTTAAATGGAAAAATGATCATTTGTCCAGCTGATGTTATCTATTCAATGTTAAAATGGTTTGTTAGTGACTGACTTTAAGGAATTAAATATACAAATTTTACATAACGTTAGCCAACTTGTGTATTTATTTATAGCTCATTGCTAAAAAAATCAACTGAATCAACGAATAATGAAAAACATAAATAAACAGCCATGTGCAAATAATCCCAATCATTGGGATTTCATATAATAGTTAATTAAGTCACACATTTGAAACCTGAAACAACACCATAAACAACACTGTGGGAGCTAATGATATTTAATGACTCATATTGGTCTTTCTTAAATGACAGGATGGTAAAGATAAAAGTTGGACGTCAACTTGTGCTGTAGTCTTTGGGCTAGTTTTCATTTGCTCTTGGTGCATGGTAAAGTCTTGCTTTCACCCCTAAAGCAATCTATTATGATGGGCTAAGCTGCCTCTACAGTAAATCTTTTCAGGATCTGACAGCATTGAGAGGGGCATCTTGACCCCCTCACATTGCTTTCAAGTGCTGGGGGCCGATGCATCATCCATCACTTAGGTGACAATAATACCCTGTCTGTCACACACATTCACAAGTGCAAGCGGGCATAGACGTACATATGTAAAAATGGATATACAGATATTTACACAGAAACATGGAACAGAAGGAAAAAATGTTCTGTTTGTTTGTGAATGGGCACATTTTATTGAAGCCCACTCAAAAGTAATTTCCTAGCTACGCCCTTGACTGCATAAAATGTGTAGTTTTGTTTTTAGTGAATGCAACAGGACTTTACCATGAGGATGAAATGAAAACAAAGTCATAAGATTAAGTTTTCAATTTTGATTGATAGAGATTATTTAGTCATCTTATAGTTGTGCGCAAAACTGTGTGTGTGCACGTAGCCCTTCAGAAACAGACGGCTTTTGCAAGGCAGATCTGGCTGTGCACTTCAGTTGTCCTGACAAACAGTTTAAGTGCATCTTGAGAGATGAGGGAGGGGGGTCAGAGGTCAACAGGCTTGCTGAATGGACCATGCCATTGTGCAAAAGCCAGAATATGTCCACCAGCTCTGTGCCTATTGTCTCGGGGAATATAGCCTGCTTTTAGTTTCATCTAAAAACTGGATTACACTTCCTCAGTGCAAGCAGATAACATCAGCTAGATGAATTATATGCAATTCGTTATTTTAAAATATCCCCTTATAAGCTCAAATAAGCAGATTCTTTAAATCTAGTTGATAAAATCATTCTGATTGACACTTGTGAATGGTTCTCACTTTCAAAGTTAATTTGGACTGTTCTGAGGTCAGAAAAAAATATAACACTCCCTTGATAGGATTGGTATAATAGTCAAAAGCAACAAGATGGTTTTTTTTTTCTAAGGCAAAGTGTTGTAACTAACACTCTTGCTACAGCACATAGCTTACCTATTTATAGCCATTCACACCTCAATTGACAGTCCTAACATCAAAAAACACATTAAAATATAAAGCCTAAAACAGTGAAATGCACACAGCTGAGTCATGTTTTCAGGGGACGAACACAAAAAACAAATGTGTAAACAAGTAAATAAATGATCCAGGTTGAGTTTTAAAAGGTTACAGGCCCATCAGAATTTGATGGGCGTGTGCATATTTCCATACGGCTCTTGCATTGTGCACGCTCAAATTGAACAGCAAAGTACAAAGTTCAATGAATAATGCATTTTCGCATTGTGTCGCCGACCGTTCTGAATAAATAATAGGCTGTTGTCCATAAGACTGGCTAAACCACATACAAAAGATAGAAAACAACTAAGCATCCTGAATAAAGGAGAACGTAAAGAGAAACCATGTATTTAGTGGGGCGATTGTAGCTGGAGATATTTTTCTCCGGTGTGCCCAGCGGTGGCCACTCATTGAAGGGAAAATACTAATGATTGGGTAATGTAGTTGAAATCAATTGGTGGTTGTCAGTCTCGGAGGTTGTTTCTCCTCTCCTCCTGTCCTTCACTGTTTGTTAGGCTTGTGTTTTATGTGTCAGCCTCACAAAGTATGCCAGCCACACTAGTTGCCCCCATTGGCCAAGAGACAAAAGCTACGACTTTGACTTGGCCCTTTAGTCAATCAGCTTTGGTTTAATGGAGACAAACAGCCCAAAACTGGCAGAATAATAAAAAGGAAAAATTCTGTAGAGATGCACTCTGACACATTCCCTACTAGTACACCCCAAAACACCCTGCAACACTTAAAGGAATGGTTCACTCAAAAATTTAAATGTTGTCATCATTTATTCACCCTAATTTAACTAAATTATGTTGGCTCAATGAAAATGAATTAATCTGAATGAACATAATGATTACATTTTTTGAAAGCTAAAATGTGAAACGTGGTGCAACACAATTCAAGGTGCAATATTGTAATGTATGTGAACGCGAATGAGATCTTAGAGTAATGTTTGTTTTGTATATTTGTTTTGTTGACTGTCTCAGTCCTCATTTACTATCATTTTACAGAAAAGAGTTGCACGAATATTGCTAAAAATGTCTCTTTTGTGTTCTTTTGTTTAATAGCAGAATTCCTGGTAAAGAACTACACTACCCATAATCCTGAATAAAGATCCACTAATCAAAGAATCACTGCAAACAAACCACGACAAACAAGATCCGAAGCGATTTTATTCGCAATGCTTCAAGTGATTGTACCCTAATGCTCAAAATAATTAATTGTTTTGTGTAGGGAGGAATTAAATCATACAAATTAGTTAGTTAGTAAATAAATTAACTTTGATGAGTATTTAGAATTTGCTCACAAAACTGACACCATTTAAGAAATCTGAATTGTTTTATTGTTTTGAGTTTAATGAACTTAAATTTAACTGGGCAGAGGATTTCTATTTCCCAGCATGCTTTGCATGGTACTCGGCAGGGAGAGTACGTTTAAATAAAGTGTTATATAATGTGTCTCTGTGCAAGATGATGGGAGGCTTGTTTTGTTGTATTTTTTAGAAGAGTTTCTGTTATGTTGGAGTTTTGGGGGTTACCATTTTGGTGAATAGACGCTTGAGCTCAGATTGAGAACAGGTACAATTTAAGAGTGATCTACTTTGCGTTACTCATTGACCAATTGCTATGCTAATCAAAACATATTGTTACCAATTAGCATGCATTCAGCATGCTAGCATTTACTATATTAACTAGTTCCAACTAGTACTAACTAGGTTTCCTCTACTTGAAGTACTTAAATTGAAATTACTTTTTAATTTTAAGTTAAGCTAAAGAGTTAAATTTAAAGTTGTGTATGAATTCGCTTCCTCAATGTTTCAAGTAGAGCAATTAACATGCACATATAGTGCAACATTTAAATCTGAAAGTTCTACTAACTTAAATTTAGGAGTTTATTAACATAAAAAAATATGTAACTGAGTTCTGATTATTAGCTTATTAGGGTTTACAGTATACACAGCCTAGTACTGTTGTCTTTTAGTCCTGTTTTTGCTTCAAATCAAACTATGTATTGTTGTGATTCACCTGGTTGGTTTGGTTCAAGGCTTAAAACTCTTTTACGAAGGATATTATTACATATCTATGGATGAAATGAATGGGGAAAATACTTCCGGAACCAAGACGGCTAATAAAAAACAAAGAAAAAAAGACCCAAAGTGGACCTTTAAAAATGTCCAGTTTGTGAACGAATCATTCTTTTGAACCGGTTCTTTTTAGTGAACGAGTTGAACTAGTTCACCAAATCGGACTGAATCTTTTGAAACAGTTTGCATCTCAAGTCAACACTGATCCACAACACAACACAACACAACACAACACAACACACCATAACACACCACAACACAACAATCTATCTTAACCTGTCTCTTGGATGTGCCTGACACTCCGAATCGAAACGTGCCAATAACATATGATCCTAGAAATTATAGCTTTTTTTGCCAACTCTTCTTTGCAATTAACCACTCCAACATAACAATGAGTCACTTATAACTGCTCTCGAGTCAACAGTACACTGAACTGAGAATAGCCTCTTTCGGAGGTGTCGGACATACTGAGAACCGATGAGATGCTGACATTGAGCATGTGTGTGATTAAGGGGCAAAATTTATGTTTCAGGTGTATTTTGCTGAACAAAAGAGAGTGTAACAAATCCTGGAAATATGTTTATGACGACTGTATTACCATTTTATCAACGTATGAAGATGATCCAGTCTACAGCTCTCGAGTCAACAGTACATTGAGTCATTCGCAGCAGTTCTCGAGTCAACAGTATACTGATCCGAGGACAGCAGCTCTCGCGTCAGCAGTACATTGAGTCGTTCGCAGCATTTCTTGAGTCAACAGTACACTGAGTCGTTCGCAGCATTTCTTGAGTCAACAGTACATTGAGTCGTTCGCAGCATTTCTTGAGTCAACAGTACATTGAGTCGTTCGCAGCATTTCTTGAGTCAACAGTACATTGAGTCGTTCGCAGCATTTCTTGAGTCAACAGTACATTGAGTCGTTCACAGCATTTCTCGAGTCAACAGTATACTGAGTCGTTCGCAGCATTACTTGAGTCAACAGTACACTGAGTCGTTCGCAGCATTTCTTGAGTCAACAGTACACTGAGTCGTTCGCAGCAGTTCTCAAGTCAACAGTATACTGATCCGAGGACCACAGCTCTCGTGTCAGCAATACACTGAGTCGTTCGCAACAGTTCTCGAGTCAACAGTACACTGATACGAAGACAGCAGCTGTCGTGTCAGCAGTACATTGAGTCGTTCGCAGCAGTTCTCGAGTCAACAGTACACTGATACGAAGACAGCAGCTGTCGTGTCAGCAGTACATTGAGTCGTTCGCAGCAGTTCTCAAGTCAACAGTTCACTGATCCGAGGACAGCAGCTGTCGTGTCAGCAGTACATTAAGTCGTTCGCAACATTTCTCAAGTCAGCAGTACATTGAGTCGTTCGCAGCAGTTCTCGAGTCAACAGTACACTGAGTCATTCGCAGCAGTTCTCGAGTCAACAGTACACTGATCCGAGGACAGTAGCTGTCGTATCAGCAGTACATTGAGTCCATCGCAGCAGTTCTCAAGTCAGCAGTACATTGAGTCGTTCGCAGCAGTTCTCCAGTCAACAGTACACTGAGTCATTCGCAGCAGTTCTCCACTCAACAGTACACTGAGTCGTTCGCAGCAGTTCTCGATTCAACAGTACACTGATCCGAGGACAGCAGCTCTCGCATCAGCAATACATTGAGTCGTTCGCAGCGGTTCTCGAGTCAACAGTACACTGATCGAGGACAGCAGCTGTCGTGTCAGCAGTACATTGAGTCATTCGCAGCAGTTCTTGAGTCAACAGTATACTGATCCGAGGACAGCAGCTATCGTGTCAGCAGTACATTGAGTCGTTCGCAGCAGTTCTCGAGTCAACAGTACACTGATCCGAGGACAGCAGCTGTCGTATCAGCAGTACATTGAGTCCATCGCAGCAGTTCTCGAGTCAACAGTACACTGATCCGAGGACAGCAGTTCTCAAGTCAGCTGTACATTGAGTCGTTCGCAGCAGTTCTCGAGTCAACAGTACACCGAGTCGTTCGCAGCAGTTCTCAAGTCAGCAGTACATTGAGTCGTTTGCAGCAGTTAAAGAGTCAACAGTACACAGAGTCGTTCGCAGCAGTTCTTGAGTCAACAGTACACTGATCCGAGGACATCAGCTGTTGTGTCAGCACTACAGTGAGTCCTTCACAGCAGTTCTCGAGTCAACAGTACACTGAGTCCTTCACAGCAGTTCTCGAGTCAACAGTACACTGAGTCGTTCGCAGCAGTTCTCAAGTCAACAGTACAATGAGTCGTTCGCAGCAGTTTTTGAGTCAACTGTATACTGATCCGAGGACAGCAGCTCTCGTGTCAGCAGTACATCGAGTCAGTCACAGCAGTTTGTGAGTCACCAGTACACTGAACTGAGAATTGCCTCTTTTGGACATCAGTGAGCAGCTGATGAGCATGTGTGAACCGAAGACTTGAATGAGGGGGTGAAACTTTTCAGTTGAGAGAACCGGTTCAAGGAAAAGAATCAGACTTCCAATCACTACAAGAAAGTGAGCAAATGCAAGATAAGGCAACCACCAAGGACCCTTCACTTTTGCACACTTATACAAACAGGAGGCTGTTCACAACGATAATCAGTTAGATATAATGTAAGCTAAGGATACACTCCACTCCACCACAACTACAATTACTACGCAATCAGATTACAACCAGCACAGATTCATCAACACACAATTGGACTGGACGAAGCCCTCAGTACAACAATCTTTCCTGCTAGACAGATACTAGACAGCGAGCTTGTTATGAGATTTTCAGCTTTATGAGAGTTCAGATATCTTATCTTAAACTGGACAGTAAGTAAATTATTGGAGACAGTGGATTACAAGATTCAGGAGTGTCCAAACTCACTTTCAAGTGATTCTTGTAAATTACTTCACTGACTCACTTCCTCTGACAAAGACAGGGAACAGCCTTCAAACAATAGGCTGTTTTTATCTATTGTCTAGGTGGTGACATCTTTACAGCAATAGGTCCAACATGTGCTCACTGTCTCTTCAAGCTTCTCACAGGATGATCAGAGTACAGGCTCATGATTTTCTCTGTTAATTGTCTAATAATTAGGGCTGTCAATTTAATGTGTTAATTCAGTGCGATTAATTTGATAAAAAATAACACGTTAAAAAAATTCACGCAATTAATCGCAATGCGTGTATGGAAGATTCCTGAGAAATGCAAGCTTATAGTACCACCTGTTTACTCCAGAGGGCAGTAAGTGAAACTTCAGCTGTATGGGCAACACACAGTTTATACAGTGAAGAAAACAACCTTCAACAGCAGAACAACACAAACATGCGTCACGTTCTAGAGTTCAAAACACTTGATGGAGCGCAAATCCGAACTAAGGGATCTCAAGATATGTTCTAAGTATTAAACTATATTTAACTTGACACAGTGACCTAAACAATTTATGTTTATGACGCAACGCACCCGAGACTCCACATAAGCATGTCTGACACAGGTGTAAATTGACAGGTCCTTAAACAAGCCCTCAAAATAAATCTCGAACTGATTGACAAAGTCACTTGTGAAATGGATTGCTGTGAACTGTATGCCAATGATTGTCTTATGTTCAATAATATGGTAGTAAACAATACATTGTATTCTAAAGCCGCTTTTTGTATTGTCTTATTAATGATTAACTCTTCTGCCACAACAATGTAATGCATTGTACTTATCTGAATATTTTATTTTATTTTATATATATATATATATATATATATATATATATATATATATAATTTGAATTTAGAAATATGGTAAACATTTTCTGTTTTTCTGTTAAGAAATTGACTGGTAAAAGTGAAGCACGTTCCAATACAATCACTGTTAATACTAGCCATGATGTGAGTTAGTTGATGAAAATGATTAGTAATACTTACATTCTCTATAATTTATGGAGCGTAAATCCAAACCCTGATGAGAAACACATTTTCCAGTGTGTATAAAAAGGAGCGTGTCACTGTCATAGAGATATGCCTGACATTCAACAAGGACACAGCTCAAAAGAATGTCCATATTTGTATTTTTCTAATTCATTGCATACAGTTCATTTTCACTACCACCTTCTTATGAATATTCAGTCTATGTTTATATAGCTTGTGCTTGACAGAGAATGGACTGTATAAGACACAGATGGTGCTGGAGAAGAACCTCCTAATTGAATTGCACTCGACCCAGCCCAATGATTTGCATGCGCAATTTTGCCAAACCCACTTCTGCTTGGATTTAGTGCATGCTTGCCTGAAAATACCAAAAGTGCATGGGCATGCCCATTGACTTTGCATGTACTGTATGACTTATGGCATAGTGTTGCGCTTAGTGCTATCACTTTTAAAAAAGGAGGTATGCTATGTTGTGAATGTAGTCACTCTGCGCATGTTGTACCTGACAACGCCATTTATTTGTGACTATATTCACAATATAGCAAAGCTTTTCATAACTTGCTGAAATAACACTCACTAGAGAGACTTTGGATAACAATTATTGACAGTATATAAATTACTGATAAAATAAATTTTTTGTAGGAAAATGCTAATGTGCTTTCTATTACATGTACCTTAGTTTATTGAGCTCTGATTGGGTACATACCAGCAGGGTTGGGATGGTTACTTTTAAAATTTATAATTACTAATTATTTAAATTGTAGCTATAGTGGAATACTGTTACTTATATTTTGTATTTTAAATACGTAATCCCATTACATGTATTCCGTTACTCCCCAAACATACATAGCAGGAAGAGTCAAAATTGTGCCACAGTTCAACAGTGCCCGCCCTCTTTTTTAGCTGTCTTGGTAATGGAAGAATTTTTCCTATTCCTTTCTTTCATAAAATCCTTTATAAAAGAGTTCTAAACCTTGGACCAAACCAACCAACTCAGAGGTGAATCACAACATTACAAACTTTGATTTAAAGTAAAAAAAAGTACTTGAAAATCAGATAAAAATACAAAGGCACAAGGCTGTATACTTATTGTCTTTAATGAGGAATGAACTACAATCCCTTGAAGCATTGCGAATGATGTAATGGATTTAAAAACCATTTAAAAATATAAAACAATTGATTTTAGTTTTTGAAACGATATATTTTCATACGGAAGAGGATTAGGGCCAAGCAATAATAAAAAAATAAAACCATCTCGAGATTAAAGTCATTATAATGCGAGATTAAACTCGTTAAATTTCGAGAAAAAAGTCGAAATACAATCTTGAGAATAAACTCATTAAATATCGAGAATAAAGTCATTATAATGCGAGATTAAACTTAACGAGTTTTTTTCTCGAAACACAACGACTTTATTCTCGATATTTAATGAGTTTATTCTCAAGATTGTATTTCGACTTTTTTCTCGAAATTTAACGAGTTTAATCTCGCATTATAATGACTTTAATCTCGATATTTAATGAGTTTATTCTCAAGATTGTATTTCGTCTTTTTTCTCGAAATTTAACGAGTTTAATCTCGCATTATACTGACTTTAATTTCGATATTTAATGAGTTTATTCTCAAGATTGTATTTCAACTTTTTTCTCGAAATTTAACGAGTTTAATCTCGCATTATAATGACTTTAATCTCGAGATGGCTTTATTTTTTTTTTATTATTGCTTGGCCCTAATCCTCTTCCGTATTTTCATTTAATTGCAAATTATCCAGATATATGCAAATATATATGTAGTCTAGGAGTCTAGGGAGATCAACTCGATTACGTCGTTCACTTTGTTAAGCGTGATTCTCGGATGGGTGGATATTTTCTCTATGGGATTCATGAGTAGTGTAGTTCTTTACCAGGATTTCCGCTATTTGACAAATATTTTATTTTTTTTTACTTGAAATAATGTGGACTGATGGCTTTGACGGAAGCATATACAATTGATTAAAAACTTCAGAGCTCACGGTTGGTCTGTCTTTAACGGTTCATATGTTATAGTTAAAAATCAATTCACCTTTAGAAGAAAATGAATAGGATTTTAATTTAGGAACCAGTCTGTGTGCCACTGATGTGCACAGAATGTCCTTTTGTTCACAAATCTAAAGGTACCCTTCACAAATGTAAGCAGATTTTTAAGCAGAGTTGACTTTAAGAGCGTTGAAGTGCCTTTAAGAGTGTGGAGATTTAAGCGGAAGAGTCTTAACTACATCACAACCCCCCCACTCAACAACTATTGATGGCAGATTTCTCTTCACACTCTGTCCATTTCCTTTCGCCCCGCCCCTTCTAAGGTCTGTGTATATCACTGATGTGCGCTCTGTAACAGCTGACAAGTAGCTAGCCAATCAGAGAGCAGGAGTGACAGGAAAGTAAGGTTTGTGACAGTGACAGAGCTGGTTGACATCTCACCTGATCTCCACTGATGTGGCATACGGTCAGGTTGTGCTCTTCGTGGGATGGGGCTGTGCGCACATATTTGAGCCAGCCCCCACTGGCCTCCAGAGCTTCATCCAGACAGAACTTCACATTTCCCATGTTGTCCATTACCTGTAACAAACAGAGTCACACAAAACATGATTATGGGTGCTGTCATGCAAGCAAACAGTGACCGTCAACTACAAAGATAAGAGATGTACTGTAGGCAAGGGTGTAGATTTGGCTTGAACATTGCAGTGTGAAGCATTTACCATTGCCTCCATTGATCACTGTATAAATAATGTTTTGATTACAAGTTGAATACCTTGCCCAATCTCCTGGAATCTTCGCCCCTGACTGTTGGATGCATATAGGATGTTGGCTAGTTTGGAGAGTGACAATTTAGTTTTTATTGGTTGAGTCAATGTTGTTATGTCGGCTTGTTGGGATGCTCAATTAACTGGATTGAAACCCAACTTTATTTGCAGGGTTTTACTTGCCCAATGCTCTCCTTCCAACAATGCACAAATTGAAGGGTGTAAAAATGTCCAAGAATGATGAAGACATATACTGAGTTTAGGACATCTTACGACAGGATTCATCCATCCTCAAATTTAGCAAAGGGATTAGGGCAATTCCTCACCAATCAGACTTGCATAAAAGGTTTTTAAAGGAGATTTACAGCTGTAGTTTACATTTATGGAAATGTTTTTTTCCTGCTGTTTATGTCATAAACTTTTATTTCTGGAATAGATAGGAAGGGAGGAATATAAACGATTGAACACGTCTTCGAGAAGTCTCAAAGGATCACGTTGATTAACTTTGGTAAACTGAACACTACTAGGGAAGTGGAGTTTGGGGTGTCTGGTTACTTGTCAAGGGAAATGGAGAGAGAGAGATGGAGGGATTGAGGCAGGGTGTCAGGAAATGACCGGAAGGAGAGTGGACGCTGTTCTCTCGTGAGATTTACGGTGCTCTTTTGTTGATATATTACCCAGCAAATGTGAGAAATGCCACTGCAAACTGTGGCGTCTCTCTTTGAAAACAGAAACTCTGAGTAAATGTTTGCTGCAGCTCTATGAAGTTGAAACCGAATATCAAGTGTGCTTTGAGCGATTAAGAGAGAAATGGAATATCCAAATAAGTAGCGTGAATCTGTGCTAATAAATCTGTCTTTTGATACAGCTGAACACCAGAGTGATTATATGCCAGAACATTTACACAGGAACCACCACAGAACAATTCAATGGCTAATTATTTGTTTTTGGGGTCAATATTAGAAAAAAAATAAAATAAAATGTGGTATGTTTATACAGACAAATATTTCCACAGCTTTATTTACTGAATTCATTCTAAAAGGTTTTGCAAATCGTCTTAGTGGCAGTGCACGTTAAATCTTTGATTGTATGTCTAAACATTTGTATGTGTGTAGATATAACATTTCAATAGCAGTTCATTATGTGCATGTGATCCCTAATTAAAAATGTTGCACAAGCTAACAAATTACAGATTGGAAAGCTAATATTTTTATAAAGGGGATTAAAGGTATATGGATTTCCCAGTGCTTAAAAAAACAAACCAAAAAAATTAATTTATTGCTGCTATTTCTATCTCAAACCTCTACTAATAACTTCTCTTTGTTTCACTCTAAAGGCTTATCCTTAAATACACAAACTTATTTTGTTGACAAATTAAAATTGTCTTTAGAACACATTATTTATGTGTTTGTTGATTTACATGGATGAGTTGGAAGGGATAGTACAGGGAAAGTATTATTCTATCAAATGCAAATTCTAAAAGGTATTCTTAAAGGGATAGTTCACCCAAAAATGAAAATTCTCTCATCATGTACTCATGCTCATGCCATCCCAGATGTGTTTGACTTTCTTTCTTCTGCTGAGCACAAACAAAGACTTTTAGAAAAAGATCTCAGCTCTGTAGTTCCATACAATGCAAGTGAATGGTGGCCAACACATTGAAGGTCAAAAAAACACACAAAGGCAGCACAAATGTAATCAATACGACTCCAGTGGTTAAATCTATAATGATATGATAGGTGTGGGTGAGAATCAGATCAAAATTAAATATAAATCTCCACTTTCACTTCCAAATTCTTCTTCTTTTGTCTTAGTCGATTCACATTCTTCAAGCATATCGCCACCTACTGGGAATGTAGGAGAATTTATAGTAATAAAGGACTTAAATATTGATCTGTTTCTCACCCACACCTATCATATCATTATAGATTAAACCACTGGGGTCGTATGGATTACTTTTATGCTGCCTTTATATTCTTTTTGGACTGTCAAAGATTTGGTCACTTGTATTGTTGTAATTCTTCTAAAAATCTTTTTTTGTGTTCTGCAGAAGAAAGAAAGTCATGCACATCTGGTTTGGCATGATGAGAGAATTTTCCATTTTGGGTGAACTATCCATTTAAAGCAATATAAAGCTGCTTGTAATGTTTTTTTTTTTTTATTATATTTAATCATTACAATGCATAATATAATTATATAGGTATTTGTAATCCAGTAATAATACACTATATTACTTAGCTGTTTGTGAATATACCTTTAAAGAGTATAATGCATCATAACACATGATATAACATGACAATGGTTGTTGATCATGTGTGCTAATGCATTATACTCTTTAAAGGTGTAAGCATGAACAGAAAAACATTATAATGTACTATTCCTATGTATAGCTCATAAGGTGCTTTATAAGTGCATTATAACACATTAATAAATCATTTATAATGTATTACTCATACAGGCTTCAAGTAAAGTGTTACAATTTGGGTTTTCTGTTACATAATGACAATAATAATGAAATAATCGTGGCGAAATGCTAATTGACATGTAAAACTCACACTTAATGTATAAGTATTTGATAAATTAGTTTAGTTAATTATTGTGGAGTGGTGGTGGCATAGTGGGCTAAAGCACTGAACTAGTAAGCAAAATGTAGCTGGTTCGATCCCCACAACGGCCACCATTGTGTCCTTGAGCAAGGTACTTAACTCCATGTGAAGTGTGCTAAAGCTGGCTAGGTCTACCGTGGCCTTCTGAATGTCGCTTTATATATATTTTTTTTTAATAATTCCCCCATATACACTTTTCAGGGATGGGATATAAACATGTGAATATCAGAATTTAAATCAAGATGAACAAATCATGTCAGTCTGAGTTAGATAATGCAAAATGTCACAAATTAAATATTGACAATATAAAAGGTTTCATTCAAACTTTTCTTTACTTTTGCTAAGACTTTAATATACATTTTTTTACATTACACTTGCAATAAAAGATTCATCATGCTAAGTTAGAAGATGAGAAACTTGGGGCAAAAATGCATCTGAAAGTGACAAAAATGACCCCACAATTCAAAGTGTTTTCATCTGTGTTTTACTCATAACATCTGATATATCTGTAATATTCTATTCTGGGCCTAGGTATACTTTATTGCCTGAAACATAAGATATGATTAATCAGATATAATATTTATGTTAATAAATCAATTAAACTGAGGATTTTTTTTTATTTTTATATATGATTTGAAAACACATGTGCTCATAAAAGTAAAAAATGCCCAAGCACAATCTCAATTCCAGGGTGCAAAAATTGCCCCTCAATGCAAATGTTCATTTCTGACACTGGTGTGCACACTCACACACCCTGGTAATTGGGTGTCTGCTTTGACCACAATGAAAAGAAGGCTGTAAAAGTTTTTGCAAACACTCTTTCTGCAGGTGTTAACAGTGATTTACACAGTGTGTGATGACAGAAGGAGAAAGAGAGAGACAGACAGACAGACAGACAGAGAGACAATCTATTTATTAATAGCGGTGTTTTCTAAAATATGCATCACTATTGCTATTGCTCATATAAGGTTTGGGATTCGAACTAACCCCTAACCCTACACCTTAAACTTGTGAATAGCTTGCATAACTTGTCCCATTTGTGCTACGGACATGAATGATTACCTTAAATCATGCTGTTTTTTTAGAGAGTTGTGCTAATACAAAACTAGTTCCCATTATAATCAATGAAGCCGTCTATGATGCATGCATACAACATGTTGCATGTTTAGACAGGCCGTGATGCACCTAAATCCTAAGGTGACCTCAAATCTCTCTTGTTTTTCCTCTTATCTCATTCTCCCTTCTAAGTTTCAGAGCCATTTTCTCTCCCGTTTTCTGCTCTCCCAGAAGTTGCATAGGTCAAATACCAGAGGAACGGCTCTCGAGTCTGCTTTGGGGTTAAGGAGCCCCTCAGTGCCGTTTTAACAGCCCAATTACTCCCATCAGGTGTGAGGAACTGCCTTAACCGACGGGCTGATACAAAAACACCCTCAAATACACAAACACATGTGCCACAGGGGGAGTTTGTATCACCAGGTGATACAGCTTGAGCCAGCCATATTTCTGAAATGTCGACACCTCTACGGGCTAAACGGGCATGAGTGAGTGTATTGTGGGGTAATGTAACGTCATGTCGGATGTGTTGCTCAGTCTTGCACCTGAAGAAGAACAGAAAACGTACCATTTCACATTTCCGGCCTCATAACTCAGAAGTAAACTATAGCAGGTGAACTTCTAGAGCGATACAGGAGAGACCATAGTAAATATTATTTTTGTGTTCTCATTTGCTCCAACTGCTATAAAAAAAATACAAATTCAATATTACTTTTCCACAACTTTTCAAAAGAGGAAAAAAAAACAAACTAATAATATAGTTTGTACTTATATATAGCAGAGAGAGAGAGAGAGAGAGAGAGAGAGAGAGATACTCTATTTTCTTATTAGAAGCTGTATAAGAATCAATTGTAGCATTTTTTTAACATTATCAATTCCAAGGTAATTTAACACAAACTATATTGATTAGGGCTGTCGATTTAATTAGCATTATTTCACTGCGATTAATTATATAAAAAATGATGCGTTAAAAAAATTTACCATCAGAGCAATTCAAGCTTGAAGTACCACCTATTTTCTCCAGGGGGCAGTAAGCGGAACGCCAACTGTTAAGGTATCGCACAGCTTATACAGAGAACAAATCACACTCACAGACAGCAGACAACGGCTGTGTCTCATTTGGAAAGCTGCTTGCTATGTAGGACGCATACAGAAGGTCCTTCTTTAAACAAGCCTCGTTTAAACGAGATGGCCTTCATAGGACAAACGGAAACAGAACGTAACATGGTTTCTATGACAGCACGCCACTCTTTAACAACGCCAGCACTTTGAGTGATAAGGGAACAAAGTCCCTCTTGAAGGGAATGTAGAGAGAATTATAACGATGTAAAGAGAAAATAAATTCGATTTTACAGGTGTACTTTTAGTCTAATACTTTATTTTAATGATATATTAATATAATAATACGTATTATATACTCTGCACCCATCTCCTGAGGTACTTCAATTTGGGAATTATTTTTTTATGGGCATTATTTTTTTTATTTAGACATTTCCGTTGAGCGAAGAATTGTGGGTTACGAGTGCCCATGAAGGATGCACTTCATGTGTCCTCAGAATTCCCGTGAATGAAGGTCGCATTCAAAGGCTGCATTCATGGTGTCCTACTCGCTTTTCTGAAATGAGAAACCTCAATGACGTATGCAGCTGACAAATGGGACCTGCGGAGGACGCAGACTTCCAAACAAGACAAAGCCAACAAAATATGAGGACGTACCTGTATATAGTTTCTCTGCAAATATTTATATATGCGATTAATTGCGATTTCGCAGCCCTAGTATTGAAATAAATGTACACTAATTAAAAAATTTATGATAAAAAAAAATGCTAGATTTAAGCAGCTAATTTAAGGCAGAAATGCATCATCACAGTCTGTGAAAAGGGTCCATAGGAAAGAAAGAAAGGAGGGTGAGCCTGGGAAATTGACTTGACCTTTGACCTCAATATGGAGCTAATCAGAGCCAGAAATAGCAGATGCAAAGACAAAGAGAAAGACAGAGACATAATTGACCTGGTTTCAGGTGCACATACACACCCAGAGAGACACATACAAACACGACTGCACTTTGAAGTCACCTATAAATCTGAGGGAGAGTTCACTAAGGATGAATAATGTTTCCTTCACTAAAGGAATTATGCAAGTCTGGCAACGCTTGCAAACATGCCCGAAAATCTGCACCGAATGCAATTTGTATGCCAAAATTCTCGATCTTGCCAGGTCGGTTCTGAGTGCTAGGTTGTGAAAGATGCAGCAGACCACTGTGTTCTGGCATAAACTTTACTGGGACTGCACAGCATCACGCAACCACTTCAATTCAGAAGACTGTAATGGCTCTTTAAAATGCAGAAAGAGTGCTTGACTAGCCTGGCTCGTCTGAAAATATGCCAGGTTTTAAAACTTTATGAATTACTGTTGCACCAACATCTTTTAATTTAAATTCCGTTTACCTCCTGCTTTTTTGTGGGTGTTAATAGTGCGATATAAATTATGGAGTTTTGCGAATAAGACTCGTTCTATATGAAATCTTATTCACGCAGAAAGGAAGCAGTGAAATAAATGACAATGACTTCATTTAAACACAGCGCAGCGTTATTTTAGCACATTTAGCATCTGTTGAAAACTGGGTTGTGGGTGCATAGTGACAAGACACAGATTTTTGTGCTAAAATACCTCACGAAAAAGTGCAACTGTTAAATGAATTCATTCCTGTCTTGGTCTCAGTATGTGTGTGATGTCCTCTCATCGTACAGAAGCCCAGCAGGACATATGATAAGATGGACCCTGAATTGAACACTTTTGATTCTCACAAAAGTAAAATAGGGAGATTCCTCTGCAAACCCTTTTATTCCTACAGCTGCACACACACACACACACACACACACACACACACACACACACACACACACACACACACACACACACACACACACACACACACAGTCCACCTTTGCTACTCCATGACTGATGTATTGAGCAAGGCGAACATCTCATAAAACATCACCTGCAGTCAGGCCTACATGTACCTGTAACATATCAATACTTTACAACACCAGCAAATGCCATTTCTGTAGCCATATACAACCGAGGACTGAAAATGACTCATTTTCAGTCCTCCTTCAGTTAACACATTATTCATAGCTATAAGAGCCTGAAAACCCAAATACAGTACAGTTTGTTTTCCCATTATTTAAAAAATGAATATAGCTTTCACTTATGATTTTGGCCTGTTCCACCCCAGCGGTCTTTACCTGAATCCAACAACTGTGGTAAAAAACTTTAATTAAATCATTTCCTGCATGCCATTTTCTCAGTATTTACAGACATTTTTGTGTTGACTGCACTTGTCAAACTCAACTATTAAACTCATTTACCCAAGTTATTGCAATAAAAACAATCAAACAAATATTTTTCTTCAATTTATGATAACTATATATTTATCAGTAACTATAAACCAATGTCTAGTCTCAAAGGGTGCGTTTTCCAAAGGTATCATTAGCCAACTATGGTCGCAAGTTCCATCGTTACCAACATTGTTCAACTATTTGGTGTTTCCTGAAACCGTAGTTCGAACGAACATTCGCAAACAGCATCACAAGATTGTGTGGTTGCAAATGCAACCGTTTAAGAGCAAACGTTTTATCATACACAGTTTCTGTCGGAGGAAAACCTGTGGCTTTTATGCATTTAAGTTAATGTATAAGTGCTGTTTATATGTTTCTGAAAAGCTGGTATGTGCTTATATGCATCGGGGGAATCCCGAAGTCTGATGTAAAGGGAAACCCCACTATTGCAGCAAAATTATCTCTCGCATTACACAGTGCACACCGCTTTCATATCTTCAGCAGCTTTTGTGCATTAAACAGCTTTCTGGAGTGTAAATGAGCTATAATAATTCGATTATGCAGAGAGGTTATTACTCCACCCCCTACATAATATCTTTTACGACAGCTCTGTATTGTTGAACCAACGTGGTTAAAAAAATGGATGCGCGACAAAGCTACAATGGTCGTGACTAGCTAGTTCATTTCTCCAATGATGCATTATACTATGGTGGTTAAGCAGTGAGTTACGTCTTTGTACTGGAAATGCACCCCTGGCTTTGCCCCAAATATCCCCCTTTCTAGGCATAGGTGAAATAGGTGGTTTTCTAGCACCCCATCAGCTGGGGTGGGGGGGGGGCAATGTGTAATCCACCACAACCCCCCATCTCCCACTGGAACAACAATATCACCAAAAAGGAAATCGCTCTTGTAAATGTTAGTGGCAATAACGAGATCAGGAGAGCAAGTCGCCAATACCCCCCGTCAACTACAGCGAGCTCTTCTAGGGTGAAAACACTGTCAGAAACGGCGCTGTGCTCATAGTCAAAAGAGTATACTTTGAAAGGCAATGCTGTCAACAGGGCGCGATCCGATCCGGAAGGCAGAAAATCAAGACCCCCTAGATCCGTGTCTGGTTTGACGTCCTTAGGTAGAGGGTAAACATTTTCTGAAGGTTCAGCACCTTCTTCACTGACCGGTTAATTTTGTTTTAGAGTTTAATGTCCTATTTTGTACTCTATTTGTGTAAAATGCCGCCACACTTCTTGTTGTGCCCCTTAAAATGTGCATGTTGATTGTGAATGATAGTGAGAGCAGGACAGGGCAGGTCAGGGCGTTTATGTAGGTCTGTGTTCACAAGGTTTGGTTTCTTGTGAAGTATTTCATTGATATTGTGACGTGTGCTCTGGCCAGAATAAAAATGACATTGTGTTGAAAGTTCTTATCTCTCACCCATGTGAATGTGTGTTCATGTGTATTTTTGTGTGCAGGAGGGTGTGTGCAAGTTTGTATTTGTGAATGTGAATTTTCTTGAACAACAGGACTGTCTCTGTGGTGGTTTTTGAATCTAAACCACAGTGAGACACAGTGAAAACCATGTTTTTCTGCTTTCTGGTGGAAAAACTACTGAGAGGTGTGAGGTCAAAGGTCGGCATGAAGACCAACCATAACTGTAACATTACACCTAATAAATCCACACTGCTGTATGTGTTTGTTATCAGGTGGGTAGCTGTTATCTTATGAAGTACTAGAACCCAAAATGCTAGAGTTTTAAGATATATTAAAGTGATAAGCCACAAGCTACTACACAGTAAAAAAATATTGCTGTTTCAACTTTAAAAAGGTGTTCATGTGCCTTAAAATGTTTAAGTTGTGTCAACTAAAGAGGAAAGTTGGTTTGAACAGAACATAAAGTTTACTTATCAATATAACTCAAATCAATGTCTTTTTAAGTAAACTTGACTTTTTGTTTGATTCAATTCAAACTGAATCTAGAATTTCAATCACTTTCTTTATATTATTATTTAATATTATTGATAACAATAAAAGTAGTTAGGGCTATCCCATTGTCAGAGGTAAAATAAACTGCTATTTAATTATAGTAATAAAGTAATGATCTATATATATTTGCTGTTATATACAGTTTATTATACAATATATATATATATATATAATTGTATAATAAACTGTATATAACAACTGTTATAACCATAGAATTATTAATAATATAACAAAAAATATATTATTAATATTATTTAATTATAATATGTATATATATATATGTATATATATATATATATATATATATATATATATATATATACACACACACACACACACACAATATAATTTAATATATTACAATTCAATAATAGCATATAAGGTGTAGATTTAAGGATCTGAGATCAAATTTTAGGAGTAGGGTTGTAGAGTTCTTTCATTCTATTCTATTCTATTCTATTCTATTCTATTCTATTCTATTCTATTATGACAATATGTGGGCATAATTTTGTAAACCATTACCTATGTAGTGATAGTCAAACATAACTATGACTCAAAAGATTGCTTTACATAAAAGACAGAAGTGGCTGTCCTAATTCAGGCTCAGGCTCTTAATAAATGGGGGCCGCTGAAATAATTTTTGGTACTTGTCACCCTCATTGTGTAAAACAGGAAGGCTTAGCTGACACCTCTGTAGAGAGCGGCCCAACACAATGGCTAATGCATTGACACAAAAACACACATACTCTCTGTGCTCATATCCTGGGGAAGTGTGTGTGTGTGTGTGTGTGTGTGTGTGTGTGTATCTCTGAAGTTAGAGGATAGACAGACAGAAACGTCTCAGATAATAACAGCAATTATTGTTGAACATTTCGGGCCACAAGAAAAAAACAATAAGCAGATATTTTAAGTTTGCAAGAATTTTGCAACAAAATGCAAATAGTGCTGGCCTGTGGAAAAGTCACTGATATGATGCAAGGGTTTTGAGTGGTTGCCAGGGCGGTCCTACGTATATGGTTGCTAAGGTGTTAAGAATTTTTAGTGCGTTGTTAAATGGTTTCTTTAGTTTTCTGTGTGGTTTCTAGGGTGTTTTGGAAGTCAAAAGAGCCCTCTAAATCTGTACAATATTTTAGTCTTTAGATATGAGATTTGACGTGTCATTCGTGTCTGTAGCACAAATGTTGTGGGATGAATTGCACAGCAAAGTTTAATATTTCAGGTTAAGAGTTTCTTTTTGTGCCTATGATTTATAAATAGTGATACATGCCTTAACAAGAACCAATGACTAATAATCCATGATATATGCATAACATCCTGGCCAGTAAAGATTATTGGGTTATGCAGGGTTTGAACCTACAACCTTTTGACCATCAGCTCAGATTTGAATCCATTGTGCCACGCCACCACTTACTTATAATTACTAACATATAATAGCAAAATTACATTATCTTTAGCTTTTGATATTAGAAGATAAAACAGAAGCAGAAAAAACAATAAAATGCAATAAAAGCAATAATGCGTGCTTATTAGGAATAAGCAATAAAAAAAGCTAATGGATAGATCATTTAAAGAGCCAGAGAGGGAGGCAGGTGTCATATGGCAGCTAGAGGGCAGTCATGTACGGGACCCATCGAGACATGGGACACACAGAAGAGAAACACATCCTCTCTCCACACACACACACACACACACACACACACACACACACACACACACACACACACGCACACACACGCACACACACGGTTGCTCCATCAGTTGACCTCCCACCTTAACAAGTGTCTCCCAGTTGTAATTAACAGCTCTTGTTATAGTTCATTAAAGTCTGACTCGAGATCAGTTTCCCATGATCAGATTCTTATCGCACACATTGCACACTGCCTGGAATCATCATTGGTTCAGAGGAGAAGAAAATCTCGTACAACAGCCACGTTTGTTGAACCGCCCACATTTCAGGCATCTTGGTTGCAGAGGTATTATTCCCATACATTTCTTTTCAAAGGGATTTTATAAAACGCTTTTAAAAAAGAGTTCTAAGCCATTAACCAAACCAACCAGCTCTGTGAAAGTGAATCACAACATTACAAACTTTGATTTGACTTGGTGCACTTTGTTGGCCGCGATTCTCTGATTGGTGGATCTTTCTCAGCAGCATCATGGGTAGTATAGTTCTTCACTAGGAATTTCACTATTAACCTCCTGAGACCTGAGCGTGACTGTTGTATGCATTTTCCATTCCCCTTTCTGATTTGTAACTAGTAGCCCCTAAGAAACATCAAATAGTTTTCCTAAAAATCAATGTCCAGATATGTGGACAGTGGGACTGAGTTGTGAAATGTTTTATTAATACCAAGCTATAGAAAGTACCATTTATTTGTATCAAATTGTTCATTATGTTTCCAGGAGTGTTGGTTATTCATGTTTTTGAGATGTTACAGACATACCATTAGAAATTAGCATAATTAATTCTGATTCAAAGTAATGGCCAGCATCATCCAATCACAGCCAGCCATGTTAAAATAAAATGTTGCATGAAAAATTCTGAATCTATGTACTGATTTCCATTGTCCAATGTCTGCAAAACATGTTGAGTGGTCCAAAGGTCATCTGCAGCCTAAAACTGAACTATTGACCGGATATTAGAAGTGTATGAATTTGGCTGTATAGGAAAACTGTAAGATGCTCCCTTGCTCCCTATTTATTGAATGACATAACCTGCAGTGAACTGTCTGTCTGCACTGATCTCGGAACAGTTTGAAATGCACCTTATTTTCATCCTAACTCCATATACAGCCTCTGAATGGATGCATCCATTGATTCTCAATGTGATAACGCACAGTGAATATAGGATATTTCAAGGAAAATAAGCCTATAGTCCTCGTATGTGTTTATTGTTTTTAACAGCGTGCCGCTTTGTGAGAAATCAATTACAATTTCAAAATGGCATATCGGATGAAACTAGAGACTCTAATCTTTTGACTCAAACAGGTTTCAATGTAAAAACTTAAGGAGGTGTCTTACCAGATGTAGATTTGTTGCCAATTTTCCCAAAGACAAACTCTGCCTATAGGGTTAACAATTTGGGTCTGGTGGATAATACAAATGCTATAGACTTGCATTGAAAGGACCTGAGCCATATTTAGAGTCACTATCAAAGAGACTCGGAAGTGGGCTCTTTTGACTTGGGCCAGTAAGCAACCAACTAACAACCACAGAGACTTGGCCAAATGTGATTTCATGTTGCCTTTAAATTCACACCTAAGGCTAGACAATTTGCACTCATCTGAGTCTTTCCTTCCATTATTCCAGAGGGCAAATGGGTTATATTTATACATATGGTGGTTTCTTGAAATCAGCCCCCCACCACCCAACCCCTCGCCCAGAGAGACAGATACATATAAACACACTCATGTCCATTCATTTTAGCTTATCTAGCCAGAGCTATCCTGCAACTGTGACACAGGATATCCTGCTGCCTTCATTACAGTGCCAGAAGTCATTACTCCACATCACAAACACTCTAACACACACATACACAGCCATACACCTCCTAACTCTTTCAAGCTGCCTTCAGTCTTGACTCATGCCACACATGCCAATGGCAAAGTAAGCATCAAAGTCAATGGCGTAGTTTGTGCTGCCAATGAGGTGAGACAGAAGAACTGCTGTTTTCAGAGTTGTAAGCAACTAGATTGACAAAAAAAGACTGGGACAGAAGAAACATTATTAGGGAGAAAGTCTCACTCAATTTGTGGTCATAGTAAGATAATGGTGAAGTGATATGCTTAGGAAATAAAGATGTGTGTGTTTTTTGCCCACTTAGGACCATCAAGTCAACATGAAATAAAAATTACCCTATTTACTTTCTTTATACACATTCATGTTATTCCAAAGATAACAATGTTCGTTCATTTTTGGCTGATATACTCTTATGGCTACATATAGGGTACGTAACGCCCACTTTTCATGATCCAATTGAATCCTGATTGATAAAATTAAGTCCTTCCCCTATATACTCCTAATGTCCTGTTTATCTTAGAAATACATTGGTCTCCAAAAGTCTGAGACCACATTAAACATCTGGATTTGTAGAATTTTTAAAAATATTAAACAATATTATAACATAAAATTAATGGAATGGAATCCCCGTATGCTCTGTATATTTTTATACATATTTCTTTCTATTTTCATTT